>NC_044361.1:4442928-5112555 GCF_007364275.1 Archocentrus centrarchus
TAGTAAAATTAAAAAAGTACAGGCTCTGAAATGTACTCAAAGTAAGAAAGTAAAAGTAGTTCTTTGGAGGACATTCTACCTGCTATTTTTCTGTAAAGCTAACTGAACCTCATCATATATTATTGTAATAATATAAAATAATACATGAGAATACAAATGTTATTCCAATCTAAATTTTAATTCTAATGAATGCACTCAGCTTGAATCTGTTCTGTAGGACACAAACAGTGAAAGTGAATTCAAACACAGCTCTGGTTTCTGTGTCCTCCATAGTAGAGGGTGACTGTGCCTCCACCTAAACACAAACATGAGGATACTCAGGGGTTACAGTGGGATTCAGAAGGTGGAGGAACCCTAAGATCAGCTGTAGTGTCTCTGCATGGGGAGAAGAACCACAGCTTCTATTGTGAGCTGCAGTAAATGATGTTGGTGTGCAGGCTGTGATCAGCTGACCTGCTGCTGCTGCTCTGAGGTTTACTGCTCTGTGTGGATGAACTGAATTCACAAAGATGTAACCCAGTATTTCACAGCTCTCTGAGCTGATCTCCATCCCCTACACTGACAGCATACAGGCTGTAGAAATGTTGGATTCAGTGAATGAATCTCAGCATCAGCAGCTTTGATTCAGACTCATCTCTGCTGCACTGATGTAACCTGTAACTCTGACCATGAACACAAAGAGCACCAACACAGAGCTTTACTTTACTTTACTCTAAATACAGTACAACAAGCTGACCTGTTTATTACACACTAAACTGCAGTATTTTCATAGAATCTCTGAATAACACAAAGTCTGCATACTTCAGTTTATTTTCCAGTCCTTACCTTTATTCTAGCCTCTCTTCTTTCCTCTCCTGTCCTCTTTCTCCATCTCTGAGTGAACTTCTCTCTCTTTGCTCTCCCTGAAATACAGCAGCTCTGCTTTAGCTACACACTGTGTGACAAACTGCACACACTTTGTGTGTCTGCTGATATTTGTTGAGCATTTAGAAACGTTGCATTTACCTGCCACACGTTACTCCCTTCATGCTCGCTCCTCTTCAGTAGCGCTAGCTAAGCTGTTTATGTGCCGCAGCGCAACTTACGGACTCGTCCGGCCGATTATAGCGCTATAAAATGATACATTAATTATATGGGTTTGCGTATTTAATCCCTTTGTACTCGATAAGCCCTGGGGATGGAGGATACGCCAGTACGATTGTCTCTTATATGTTATTATTCCTCAGTTTAGGCTCAGATCGGTTGATGTTTGAGGCGCACTGACCGGAAATAAAAACTTCTCTCTGACGTGTTAAAAAGTAACGAGTCTGTTTGAAAATGTAAGAAGTAGAAAGTACAGATACTTGTGTAAAAATGTAGGGAGTAAAAGTAAAAAGTAGTCAGAAAAATAAATACTCAGTAAAGTACAGATACCTGAAAAATCTACTTAAGTACAGTAACGAAGTATTTGTACTTCGTTACTTCCCACCTCTGCTTCTCGCACACTCCTGTCCCAAACGTCCCACAAAAAAGGAGCTGCCTCACACAGTTACAGTAGTTGTATCCCATTAAGTATTAAACTGAGGCTGTGCCCAAGTACCACACAAGTCTAATCAATCAAGTTTTAACTGTTGGTATTTAGTAGCTACAAATAAGAAGTGATGACTGTGCAGGAGGCACATGTAGCCAGTTGTTCACCTGCTCTGTGGTTGTTTAGCCATTGCTCGTGCACACATCCATCTGTGGGGGGACGTGAAACAGGCTGTCTGGGAAACAATGCTGATGTGATGCGTGTCACAAACAAAGAATGAGCATTGTGTTTGAATTCTGGCCATTTCCACTCTAATCCTTCCTTCTCGCTCTTTCTTGCTTTGTCTCTGTGCTCTTCTGGTGCCTTCGCCACCACCTTCTCCTCCTCCTCATTATTTTTTTTCTTCCTCCCACACATCTGGGTCACTCGCTGGCCTTGTGGACCCACAGCAGGATGAATACCACATGATGCATCTCGTATGTACCTCTCATAGTCCCCCCGGCTCGCCCATGCCTCGGAGTCCTTCCAGCTCTGCTGCTTCTGATTCGAGCGTGAGTAGACCAACGCTTTTATTTATTCATGTTTTTGTTTATTTTTACAGACATGTAAACTGTAAACAAACAGGTTGAAACATTTAACAGATAACCTGTCACAATTTAAACAATTTGAAACTGCATAAGAACTCATTGGTCTGATGAGGTTTCAGTAAATTGGGATCAACTTTAACTGGATGTGTTTCTGTGATTTCCTGTACAAACTGTTTGACTTGGCTGCAGCCTCCCTACTGCTCTCATCCCTCTCTCAGGGGGAGCTTGATCTATTGTCTGTGTGTGCCTGATTTAATTATTGGATTTAATTACTGGTGGTTATTGGTGTCCACACAGAGTTCAGAGAGTGCTGGCCCCACCTCTCCTGCCCCCACAACCAAATCAGGAAAGTCAGTCAGCCTCTTCCTCCTCCTCCTCCTCTTCTGACCCAGCGAGTTTTGATGGGCTGAGATACCGTGCTGGCTTTCCCCAATATCCTCAGAGCGCCGGTGATGTCCCTCAGTGGTAAGCAAATAACATCATAACATGAGACTGGGCTTTTTTTCTTCTTTTTTTTTTAAATTTAAAATGAGCCTTTGTAGGTGATTATAGGTAAAGTAAAGCCAAACAGTCTGTTTTGTCTATTTATGGGCAGCACGGTGGCGTGGTGGTTAGCACTGCTGCCTCACAACAAGAAGGTCCTGAGTTCAAAACCTTGGCCCGGGCCTTTCTGTGTGCAGTTTGCTTGTTCTGTGTGGGTTTTGAGCTGGTCTGTGGTTCTAAGTAACAAGTGGGGGCACCCTGAAGACGGACCAACAGTTTCAGGATGTGTATAAGTTGATTTGCTTTACATTAATGCCTTTAATAACAAACGTGACCCCCTCCTCCCTCCACAGGCCTGATGCGGCCCAGGTTCCCTTTAATGGTGGCCTCCCTGCCAACATGCCTCCCCACCCCATCTACATGCCAATGCAGATGCTGTGGTGGCAGCAGATGTACGCTCGTCACTACTATATGCAATAGTAAGTGCAACAAATGTCTGCAAATGGTCCTGCTAGCATATCATAATTACCTGTTTGTTATTTATTGTTATTTATTATTATTTCCATTCTCTCTCCTCATTCTTGCTCCTCTTATCTCCATTTTCACAGTCAAGCAGCAGTAGCCGCCTCTCACCCACCCAGCACCTCCCCTCCCTCTTCCCCCTCGCCATCACCCCATCAGCCTGCCCAGCCAAACGCTGTGCAGCCACCGCTGGGACCTAACCCGGCCCCCCAATGCCTTGCCAGAGAACCAGCCAGCTAACCCCATCCAAATGAACGCTCAAGGCGGGGCTGTCCTAAATGATGACGAGATGAACCGCGATTGGCTGGACTGGCTTTACACAGTGTCTCGCGCTGGGCGTCCTGCTCAGTATCGTCTACTTCTACTCTTCCTTTAGCCGCTTCATCATGGTGGTTGGCGCCATGTTGCTTGTCTACTTGTGAGTTAATTCTGCAGAACTCGTTAAAGATTATACTTTTAATTTCACATTTTCATATCTGTACTCAGGGCGGTGCACCAAATGTGTTTTTATTGCGGTTTTATTTTTAGCCATCATTTCAGTCAGCGATTTAAAAAAAAAAGAAAAAAAAAAAAAAGTGTTGACTTGGAAAATCTTCAATTCTCTGGCAGATTGTAAGAAGAGTCACGAGGTGCTTTGTGGGTTCAGAAAGCATTTCAGGATATATCTGGTTTTAAAAAATGCAAAAACAGTTTTACAGTCATGTCTACATTTTATGTTTCAGGCACCAGGCTGGTTGGTTTCCCTTCAGGCCAGAGCAGCAGAACTTCAGAGGAGGAGAAAGAGCTCCACAGGAGGAAGCAGAGAGACACCGTGACATCCAGGAAATGGTGAGCTGGGCGTTGTCTATCAGCCTTGTTGCTTTCAACAGCTGACAGAAAACCTGATCAGATTTGGCTGCATCACACCAAAGAAATGCTGGACCGTTTCCCATCTGTCGCTACCTTGAAAGCTGTTGATGATGCATCAGAAATCAGCACTGTTATTGAAATATGATGACTATGCAGAGTGCTTTGCTATGTAGTTTGAGCTGCTCTTGGCCCATTTCTGTGCATTTCTTTGCTACCTTGATGCCTGAAATGGATACGAAACAATGTAAAAGCATCATGTTTGGTATTAAATCACAGAAGGAAGATGTTTCAGCTGCACTACAGCAGTCATAGGACGACCTTTCACCAGAGCTAATTTCCCCATTGTGGGACTAATAAAGGTATTCGTATTCGAGCTGTAAGCTGTTGTCCCACATGTGCATGAAGATCAGATTGCTCAGCTCAAAACAAGACTGTAGATGTCATTGGATATAAATATCTTGGGGTTTTGACAAATGACTCTTTAGTTTAAGCAGCATGTAGAAACCTTATCTCAAATATAAAACCTAGAGTTCAAATTCAGCTTCAGGGTCCCGTTTTCTATCGGAAGAAATAAAGACAGTTGCTAGTTAGTGGGCAACTCTTTGTTCCTCACGTCTTTCCAAATAATTTTAGTTCTTCTCTGAATTTCGAGCTCAGATTTCAGAAGAGACACAAAGATGGAAATGGAAATGAAGGCTTTCAGCTGTGGAAAATTGGCATTTCAGACTGCTTTAATTTTCTGTTTCCTAACGCTGACTTTGTTTTTTACAACCTTCACTCGTTTGTATCTGGTTTTTAGCGTTATTTTATTTGTGTACCTGATGTTGTGTCATCTGAAACTAGTATTGCTGCTGTCCTGGGGAAACAAAAAAGGGATTTAACCAGTTAAATAAACATAAACTTATAAACCTTCATGGGATTGCAACATAACATCCTGTCACTTCATAGTAAGAGCTTCCAAAATAGTTGCTTGTTCAGTGGAAAATGAACCAAGCAATCCAGAAGTAACATGTCTGAAAGAGAACGTCTTTAATTGTGCTCATCTCTGCTTGTTGGTGACCCAGGAACGACTGATGGACGAAGGTATGGAGGATGACGACAGCGGCGAGGATGGAGGTGGAGGAGCGGAGGATCAGGGCCGGGCTGCTGCTGCTCTCCGCGAGCCGAGTTTCCTAACAGTTGCCTGGTCCTTCATCAGCACCTTCTTCACCTCATTAATCCCCGAAGGACGGCCCCACCCAGACAACTAGGTAGACCCCATTGCCTCTAAATAACCCCCCCCCCCCCCCCCCCCCCCCCCCCCCCCCCCCCCCGCATCCTTACTGCCCTAAATAACCCAAACACTCTTCACACAACCCCATACGGTCAAATACACTTTGACCTGAGAGACTTGCCTGGCCTCCTACCCGCTGCCAGTGAATGAAGAGTAAGAGCAGATGCAGTGTGTTGCTGCAGAGAGAGTAATGGAACATTTGGTAAAGTCATGTCATGCTGTGTTAACAGAGTAAAAGCTTCAGCATTGGAAGTTTTTGTTTTTCTTTCATCACTTGTGAATTCATTAAGACGTGATGATGGCGAGAGACGTTTGAGGGAGCGGTCTTCCATTTTGAGCTGTGATATGGTCATGCTTGTGAATATTTTTTTTTATACCCAGACATAAAAAATGAAGAAAGGAATCTCCCTAAAACGATAGGGAGTCATTTGTCCTTATTAACAAACCGACATTTTCATGTATGCGCACGATGTGCATATAAACATAGCAGCTACTGAAGCACATTGTTTTCCCACTTTGTGTATTTTAAAATATCTATTTACTCATGGAAGTATATGCATCTTTAATTCCTGAATATATGCTGTTTTTGAATAAAAATCTTGCTGCAGTTTGATTTGCCTGCTGTGGTGTATGTACGGTAAAATGTATAGATGATGTAGTTCCTGTATTGTCCAGCAGGAGGTGGCATCCGCACACAGATTTTGTACACCCCCCTTGTCTCCTTTCTCAGATTTTACATGCTCAGTTCCTTTCTTCCTTTCCTTCTTTCCTCTCATCTTAGTCCATCCCATCAGAGATGTGAGAGGAGGAGTAGGCGGCGAGGAAGAGACACAAGGGGACAACAAAATGAGACGTCATTGCGTCGCTGCCGTCATTTTAAAGTGATGTCAGTAAAATGTGACATGCAGCACAACTGCATCACCTCTTGTTCTGCTACAGTCTACCACTGAATTTCATGACCTCAGATGTCAGATGAGTTTATATATTTGGGCCTACTTTTTAACTAAATTCACTTTGTTGCATAAGGTACAGATATACAGATTCAAAAAGGTAAAGGGCAGAGAGTTCAGTTGAACATTTATATCTTAAATGACTAAAAAACTTATAAATGTAAACTTGTTTACAGAATCCTCCTCTGATCAGGTTTTGTATTGGCCTTTTAAGGCTGTGTGTCTCCACTCTTTCATACACTTCCACAAAGGAAACAGCTGTGTGTCCTCCACTGTAGCTCTCCTTCTCCTCCGGTCTTCTCAGCTGTTTGGGAGAAAAGTCAAGCTAATGTAATGGCGTGACGGCCGTGTCAGCGGCGTCTGTTCCACAGAAACTTTCAGCATTGGCCTTAACTTCTATAACATTCAAGCTCTCAATTGTTCTTTAAAACAGGGGCTACATGCTGACTAAGGGCCACAAATCTGTCACATTTTTACTTATTTATCCCTTTTTTGGACTTTGAAATTCCACTAAAACTTTAACATTTACCATGACTAATATTTTATCATTGCCCTTAATTTCTCTTTTTTCTAAATAATTTTCCATACTCAAATGTATTGACAGCATTAATTCTTAATTGAGTTACTTGACCACTACCTTGACCTTCAAATGACCTTTACCTTCTACAGTAATTTTTGACATTAACATTGGCCATTACTTTTTTCTATATTGACTTTACTGTAACAGCACTTTGAACCCCCCTCCCTCCCCCTTCCCTGTTACAAATCCAGAACAGCTGAGCGTTGGCACCCGCTCAGCGGGGTGATTTGAGATGTCCTTCAGAAACGGCGTTCAAAGCTCGACGTCTGGCTTGCAAGCAAGAGGAAGTCAGTTTTGATTTTGCTTCTGCTTGCATATTTATTATCTTTCATCTTGTACTTTCAAAAAGCATTCCCACAGTCAATCAGTGTGTGGTTTTCTTATGCAATGTTTCACAGCAAAAAGCAAATAGTGAAAACCATAAAAGTGTGCCAGATAAAAAATATGATGTAAAGACGGTATATGACAAAAAAGAAAATTAAATGAAAACACAATCAAAAATCAGGATGAGGTGCCTGATCATTACAAATTCCTGCAACTTACAGGAATGTCAGGTTTCCTAGCTCTGCTTGATGTGGGAACTGTAATCGCTACAAGGGAACTGGAAACAAGTATGAATACTTGATTCTTTTTCACACATGCTTTGCAGCCTGAACTTTGCTAAATGTTACCCCAAACTGTCTGACGCAGTCACATCGCATATTAGCAGGTCTTAAACAGCCAGCTCTATAATGCAGAGTCTGTGCGATGATGGATGTGACAATCGATCAGTTGATACACCGCTGCATTCACTAGAGGTTATTGGGCGTCATCTGTGATGGTGGAACTCAACATGTGAAGCATGCTGAGGGTCCACAGTGGTGGTCTGTGCCTTTGAGAAGGGTCTCTTTTCATACAGATGCTGATGGTCATTAAGAGTGGCACCAATAATTTTACATAGCTTGCCAATGTGATCCTGATTCAGCAACTTTATAACAGTAAGGATAAATTTACAGAGCACATCGGGCCTGTTAACAGTATTTCCTGTCAGCATTCAGAAGTGAAACTGTTTCTATATCTGTGCTGTTGAACTTTGTGAGGAAAATAAGCTGCAAATATAGAAAATACTAACAGATACCAAAAAAAGGCTGCAAATAGCCCAGACTGCAGTACCAAAAAAAAAAATCCCACTTTTATCAGTTATTCTTGTTTTTTTTCCAACTGCCAATGTATTATTTCACAAAACTAATGACATTTACATTAGCCTCAGCTTTAGCGCTAATTAGCAAATGCTAACAAGCTTGGTGAAGCATAGGTTGCCTTCAAGTACTGACACTACCACACGATTTAGTATAAAAGAAAAACATTTAGTGTGTCCCATTACAACTGCCACATTTCTCAAAAATAGCAGTGCAGTGCGCCATCTGGTCACATTTTGCAGCTTTTTTCTGACCCAGTATCCTCTGCACGAGCTACAAGAAAGGCAAAGTAAAGATGCAATCCTAATATGACGTAGTGTGTCCAAACTGTATGCATACTGCATGCAACTAGGACTGTCATGATGTCAGATTTTCATTTCAGGACTATCATGTTAAACAATCAAACAAACAAAAAAAGGCAGCTGTAGCAGACGACATACTGAAAGATTTGAACACAGGGATACGTTCCTGCTGCTTGGTCTACAGAATCAGCCTTCAGCACAGATGTTTCCTTGACTTTACCTGCTGAGAACTGCAGGTTTTCTGCATCTACAAATGGCCGGTGACTATCAAGCAAACGCTTTGATTGGAGACCTGTATAATAAGCTCTTCCTTACAACAAACAGCCTAACAATGTTTTAGGGGCTTGAAAGTTTGAAATTTGTCTGGTTAAACATGTGCAGGCTGACACCATCCTCACAGATAGAGAGGTGAGCTGGGAAGCTGGGAAGCAGCTCAGACAGCGATGCACTTCAGAGAGTCCTCCAAAACCCCCTAATCGAATGACCATGGATTTTTGTGTAGTTGGTAGTAGAAGGTCCAATTAATTATGCATGACAGCGGCTTGACGGCCATTTGATTTTGTTACGTGCGCCCCCTCTGAGCCACCGATCCAATCAGGTTAGGACGCAACCCCCCCCACACTTTCTCCTCTTCCTCCACACAGGTCCGGGGTGAGGCTGAGACTCCCCTTATCAGAGGGAGAGATTTCTTTAAGAGGGTGTTTGGGGCCTTGTAGGACATTTCATCATCATAATAAGTCCTTGTTATGCAGCCGGCTCACTCCTGTTTCCCTGCTATCAGGCCTCGTTGTCTTTGGAGAAGCAGCAGTTGGGCTGGACACCTGCCACAGCAGGGGGAGAAGAGATAGGCTGAGTTTATTAGGTGAACAGAGAGGAGATGAGGAGGAGAGATGGAGTGTGACACCTGTAAGGATGAGATGGTGATGCAGTGCTTTCAGTAAAAGTACCCTGACTGAGCACGCGCTGTAAACGTGTTAGCACGTGTTTAGGCCAGGTGTCACCTGGGATGCAACCTTACATGTCAGCCAGTGAATAATGAGAAATGTCTGAGTTAAATTAAAAACAGTTACATTTGCTTTGTTAATTAATTAGATGATGAACAGAAAATTAATCGGCAACTATTTTGATTCCTAAAGCATTTAAGGAATCTTGGAGTCATTTCTGACCAGGATATGTTAGATTCAACTCATTGTCACTGTGCACACAACAAAATGATCGTTCCAGATCGCTCATCCAGAGACGAGCATCTGTGGTCATGCAGCCAGAGACCGGCGCTACCGTTAGGCAATGTGGTTTAAGGGTCTTGCCCAAGGACACAACGCA
This sequence comes from Archocentrus centrarchus, assembly GCF_007364275.1. Classification (NCBI taxonomy): domain Eukaryota; kingdom Metazoa; phylum Chordata; class Actinopteri; order Cichliformes; family Cichlidae; genus Archocentrus; species Archocentrus centrarchus. The sequence continues at coordinate 4,452,486 of NC_044361.1, forward strand.
GCACAGGGACAGGGGCTCGAACCTGCAACCGTCCGGCTGCAAGGCGAGCGCCTACCCACTGCGCCACTGCTGAAAAATAAATTCATGCATTTATTACTTATAGGCTGGGTTATTGTAAGTCATTGCTACCAGGTTCAGGGCTAATGCCACACACACAGCAGAAATCACTTTTTGGCAGACAATCACTTTTTGGCACAACACCGGGCTAACTCCAAAAGTTGCCAAAGTCACCGTAAAATGTCACTAAATTTGTCGCTTGTCGCAAAACAAAAGTCAATAGGGGGGGGTCTAAAAATTTGCTAAGTTGGCAATACTGAGCACCTGGGAATTCAAGAAGCGTGAAATTGTCGTTTGTGCCCCCCTTTTCGACTTCCTCCCCCTCGCTTTCACACTGGTTGTTATTTCGCTTTCTGTTGCCACATGAATCAAGTGTGAACACGACTGTCATGAGATCACGCGTGCACATTGCGAACTAACTGGCCGTCCCCGGTGGTAGTTTGCAAATTGCGGTGAAATAAGCAGAAAAGAATGGATGGATAATACTATAATGCAGCAATCTAGCAACAGAAAATAAATCAGTCTGGCATCAGCGATGGGACGGAGTGCACGGGGTGCGCGGCTGCTTGCTCACTGCAAAAATAGCAAAGAGTTTCGAGAGCAAACCGGTGACATTCTAATCCCGGCGGAAGATGACCTCAGCATGGTGCAGCACCGGGTGATCAACCACTGGCTAGAACCCTGAGGTTGTCCTAAAAGCTCCCTGAAAAACCTTCAGTTGATCCAAAATGCTGCAGAGAGAGCATATTTGTCCCATATTGGCTTCTTTTCACTGGCTCCCTGTTAAATCCAGAATTGAATTTAAAATCCTTGTGCTCACAAAGTCTTGAATAGTACCATATGACCCCAATAGAGTACTTTGCTCTCAGACTGCTTGTGGTTCCTAGGATATTTAAAAGTAGAACAGGAGGCAGAGCCTTCAGCTTTCAGGCCCCTCTTCTGTGGTGTTTATATTCCACTCTGCATCTAATCATTAGTTATTATTAATCTCTGGCTCTCTGCCCCTCCCTGAGCTTGGTTCTGCCGGAGGTTTCTTCCTGTTAAAAGAGAATTTTTACTATCGCCAAGTGCTTGCTCATAGGGGGTTGTTTGATTGTTGGGTTTTCTCTGTATTATTGTAGGGTCTTTAACTTAGTGCCTTGAGGTGGCTGTTGTTGTGATTTTTATATAAATTAAATTGAATTGAACTGAACTGAATTCAATAGTGTACCCGTATTCTGATGGCTGCTTCCAGCAGGATAATGTGCCATACCACAGTGCTCAAATCATTTCAAACTAGTTCCTTGAACATGACAGTGAGTTCACTGTACTTAAAGGACCTCCACAGTCTCCAGATCTCAATCCAACAGAGAGCCTTTGGGCTGTGGTGGAACCGTAGAGTCCCATGGATGTGCAATTGACAAATCCACAGCAACTCCGTGATGTTGTGATGCTATCATGTCGATGTGCACCAAAATCTCTGAGGATTGTTTTCAGCACCCTGCTGAATCAAAGACACAAAGAATAAAGGCAGTTCTGAAGGCAAAAGGGAGCCCAACCCAGTAACAGGACTAGTACCCAATAAAGTGTCTGGTGAGTATATATTAGCTTTGAAACTTTGAAAAACTTTAATATCAACTTGGGCAGTTGCCAAAGGTAACTCAGATATTTAGAGCCCAACCAATACTGGATCTTTGGGCCCAACACCAATGCATATGTATATCATCTTTATACAAAAGGCAACATTTTGCTGTCATAACTTATTTCACAGCTAGTTTACAACTTAATGGTCAGACACTGCTCGATGCCACGCTGCCTTTAGTTATGTTTCCTGCTGTTAGTAACACCACTAATGCAGTTTTTTTCTACATTATATTTCACATATGACAAACCTGCCAATACTAATATACAGTATATGTGTGTGATAGGCCAGCATATATTAGTTGTATTGTAATGATATTACATGTTAAGTGGATTTCTTTGAGTGTGTCTAGAATTGCAAGTAAAACTACAACTTGCATCTTTTGGTCAGTGTAATTCTCCTGCTGTCGACTGTCAGAAGCACTGTGCATACAGGATATGTTGTGATTTACATGATTATCCTGTGATTCAATTGGTGCCCAACCATAAGTGCATCTACATCAGAAAAAAAATCCTCTTGTTTTTGCATATACTTAGAGCTCAAATTTGATGTTTACTCAGAGTTTCAGTGCACTGATCAAGGAGTGTCCCATAGTGAGTATAACTTAATTTTCCTTTAATTTAACCAAATAGAAGTCTGCCTGAGATTAAAACCTTTTTCAAGACAGACCAAACCAAGAGCACAGCACAAAAGTCATTATTGCAACTATACAATAGACCATATATGACAAGGGGGGAAAAAAACTAAATTAAACACAGTGTACACTACCTGAGCAGCTCCAAACAACAGGCACAACTAAGAGTACACATAGTGGAGCAGAGTCATATGCTCAAAATTAAAGGAACATTTTGAACACACACAGCTCAATGGGAAAAAATCATGCTGGATACTTTTACTGATATGGACTGGGTGATCAATTAGGAATAAAAGGATGCCACATTGTTTGATGGAAATGAAAATGATCAACCTACAGAGGGCTGAATTCAAAGACAAAAATGCCCCGAGGTGTTCTATTGGATTTAGGTCAGGCGTTGATGGGGGCCAAACAATGGTATCACTTCCTTCATACTCTCACCACATGGGGCCAAGTATTGTCATACACCAGGGGGAACCCAGGACCCATTGCACCAGTGTAGGGTCTGACAGCGGTACCAAGATTTTCACCCCGATACCTAATAGCAGACAGGGTGTCGTTGCCTAGCCTGTAGCGGTCTCTGCATCCCTCTGTGGATATGCCTCCCCGGACCATCACAACCAAACCTGTCATGCTGAATGATGTTACAGGCAGCATAGCGTTCTCCACTGCTTAATTTTTTTTGAGGAGTACAGTTCCCTCAGGAGTTGGTGGGGACCAAAACAGAGCTAAAATGGGAGTAATTATATGACTTGTACACTTCACATAAAATTGAATGTATTGTGATCGTGGGAGCAGCACGGTGGTGTGGTGGTTAGCACTGCTGCCTCACAACTGGAATAACATCTAGAAGGCCTGGGTTCAATTCCACCTAGGCCCGGACCTTTCTCTTTGTGGAGTTTGCATGTTCTCCCCGTGTCTGTGTGAGTTCCCTCCCACAGTCCAAAGACATGCAGTTATTGGTGTTATGTTAATTGGTCACTAGATTGCCCATAGGTGTGAATGGTTGTCTGTCTCTCTGTGTTGGCCCTGCGACACGCTGGTGAGGGTGTACCCTATGATAGCTGGGATAGGCTCCAGCCCCCCTGCGACCCTCAAACAGGATAAGAGGATGGATGGATGGAACATTTTGTGATACATACATTTCACTTTGGTCTCCATACATAGCAAGTTTAGATATGAAGGTAAAGTACTTTTTTAAGGAGGAATTGACTGTTTGCTATATTTTTTTAAACTGAGGCATTAACAGTAACCTTGCATCTTAATGTTGCAGATGCATAGTAGGGTGCAGTTAATTTTATTTTTATTTGAGTAATTCAGTATTTATCAAATCACATTCAAACCAATGCTATGTTTCAAAGTCAGAATTCGTCACGTAAAATTAGCTGTCAGGTGAATGTAGCGGCATAAAATCCGTCTGAAATGTGGTGAAGCATAAGGAAGAAGTCAGGTACTGTACTTACTTTTCTCATCTCGTAATGGCATTACTAAAACTAATATATCAGAAGAAATCTGGAAACTACTGCAGCAGCCTCAATGTCAGACTACATTTGGGAAACCTTTTGGCAAAATCATCCGCTCTCGAGCAGAAATCCAACCATCTGCGGGCAGGAAGAGAAATTAGACTGTACTTTGTCAGGAAGTCCTGTCGTATCTGTCTGTCCTCAGACAACTTTGCTTTCAAGGTGTATTTCCTCTAAAACAATTTTCCATTGTTTGCCAACAGGTTTCACATTTCACCACAGACTCTCCTGTGTGTTTGTGTCCTTTGTCCTGCCCGAAGCACTTTGTGGCCTGTTTGTTAAAAGCACTTTATCACTAAATTTGACTTGGCACATCTTGGCAGGAGAGATTGCAGCTGATGAGCCTCCTGACCTGCAGATAAAACCTCCATTAAGTGTCTTGTCTGGAGCAATTCTGGACTCTTAACCTATTAGCATATTGTTAGCCATTTGCAAGATGGTGCAGCAGTGGATACACATTGCCATGCTGCAGCCAGTCACCACGCCATAAAGAACCACCTCTCACTCTGCTGCTAAATGTCGTCTCCGACATTGTAATGCTCGCCGACTGTCCTCCGCCAGATGATTCAAATGCCCGCTAAAAGCCTGAGGGAGGCAAAAAAAGGTCCAAAATGCAAAATTGATGGAAATGACATTAGATTCAGCTCATGCTCCTCACTGTGTAAATTATGCCCCAAAATGGACTCTCTGGCCTGACTGTTAGCTCCAATTTGTTGGGCCATACCTCATGGTGGTTTGTCTTGCCCTTCCCTTCTCCCTTTAATCCAATCAAAGCCACGCTGGATGTTATTTATTTGTTTATTTATTTATTTTCAAAGGATGTAACCGATTCTTATCAAGGCAGAAGTGGGGCCTTCTTCCTGGTGAAACGGTGACTAACGTCCAGCCATCGATCCGTCAGTTTGTCTGCAGTGGCGGGTGATGCTTTTGGTGATAGACGACTGTGAGTGTGCAGCAGAGTCAGAGATGCACGTAGCATCGTGTTTTTTAGGTTCTAGATCGCGTTTGAAGATGCCAGTTTTGGGATGATTTAATTTCTGATGTGTTTATTTTTCATTTATTCCAGAACTAAATGGACATTTTCTACATCAAGCATTGTCACAAAGTTTGTTTCTTAGTCTTTGATTATTCTCATTGAATGAACAGCAAAATGCTTAAGAAAATAAATGCATGCCATTGTAATGCTCCCATTTAAAGAGACCTTTACTTTTTTAACCTTCTCCAACTTCTCTGGAGTTAAATGGATACATTTTAGGGATACACTGATATACAGTATTGGCCTTACTGATACTGACACATCAACAAATAAGATGACATTCACTGATGTCAGTATTGTCTGTTGCTAATACGCCAGTCCTGCAATGGTGAAATGTTTAAATATAGTGTGATGAAGGGGATACATAATTTTAAAACATTTTGGTTGTTTTTGTTTTTAAGTAAATAATAACGAGCTCTTTGCTTAAATGGTACAAAATGGGAATAAATAATAACAAATGTATTGGTGTTGGCTTCAGGTATCTGCAAAAAAATCTTATTTTAAACATCAGAATTGGTAAGAACAGTTTATTACATCCCTTATCTTAATTAGGTCACCGTCTTGGTAAAACACCACCTCATTTTCTCAACATAATAATTTAAATACATAGTCAGCCAGTTGCTGCATAAATATTTATGTTAAAAATAATGGAAACAAAAATCCCACCATTGCATTTCTTACTATTTATTCTACTAGTACTACTCCTACTACTACTACTAATAATAATTATTATTATTATAACAATAACACGATCCCTAATAACTTAATAACTTATTGAAAGCATATCTGCCACACAGAGTACTATAAGCGGAGTCTGATAGCACAAACTACCATCCAGAGTGCAGTTTTTGGCTCATCATATCAGGAAGAGGACAGGTGTATGTTAATTTAAACTACTGCAGTGGTTTACTTGTGTTGTTCATGGGTCACCCGGACTTTGTGATCAAGTCCAGTTGTGTGCAGTGAAAAACATAAAGTACACATATTGCTGCTGTTTCGTCTTTTTTTAGTTTGGTTTTTGTATTTACAGTGACTTTAAAATTCTCGTTTCATGTAAATGGAAAATTTCTGAAATAAAACACATGTCACAAATAAACAAACTCTTTCAGACTGCCCTCTGTACCTGTACTAAGTATTTTTGTACTGCTGTGTCCGGATTTTTTTTTCCTGGCCAGGCTTATGAAAATGTCCTCAGATGGAGGAAAAAATAAACATACAGAAATGATTTGAATTAATTACACCTGTGCTTTACATGATTTAGTCTTTTAATGCTGAGTTAGCTCATATCATTCTGCTTAGATTAGCAGCCTGATGTTCCTCCTCTAAATGAAACCTTTTTTTTTTTTCAGTCTGCAAATATAAATCAGCTTCTTCCCTCCACTCTCATTTTGGAGAAGCACACGTGTAAGGAGTCAAATCTAAAAACAACCTAAAGGCTTATAATTTGATTCTCATGATTCGCATAATCTGCGAGAGCTCTCTGTTATTATCTGGACTTATGGTGCTTCTGATTGCTCATTTTAACAGATTTTTGATTAGTGTAGATAAGTATAAAAAAATTACAGTCAGCATGAACAGAGGCTTCAATGCAGACTGACCACTAGGTGGTGATGCAGGATGGTGAAGCAGCTTAAATCATGATAAAGTTTTAAAAACAGTTTAGAAAAACTGAATGTTTGTCTTTAACTTTAATCTGTTTAGGTGATACACAAACCTGTGTAAATACTTGTGTATTGCCTATTAAGAAAAACAAATAAAAAAAACTTTTTTATTCCATTTTTGACTATCTGTGATTACGATCATGCATATGTCTGTCAAAGAAAAGACCCTCAGTGTCTGGGTGGTGATATATATATATATATATTTCTCATGGTTTACAAATAACTATTTTTTTGTTTGTTTTTTTTAGAAGCGACAAAGTACATTACACATTATTTCCAGACAGCAAAATAAAATAAATATATTGCACTTAAAAATCATCAAAACACAATCTCACTGGGTGTCATATTCAGATCATGGCATTAAAAACAAAACATTTTAAAACGAGATTATTTTCAGTGGTGAGTTGAGACTCAGAGGTGTTTAACATTTACATCAGTGGAAATCAAAGTTCAGTCAAAGCTGTACAACAACAACAAAAAAGCTTGGATTTCCACAGCAGACATTTCCCATCCTGCACACTAACCAGATGCAATAAAATCAACTGCTGCCAACACTTCCACCCGTGATCTGCTGCGTTTGGCTACACGTGATGTTAACATGTGGCATGAGTCAAACTGGGACATTTATAAGGTCTTTCAGTGTAATTTCAAATGTTTACCTGTATGGATCATTTTGCAGCTGCAGGCAAGTTAAAGTGACACCTTTAATGAAAATGTGCATGAATGTGAGGTCTCAAAAAAAAACTCCATTCATACCAGCCATTTTAGCAGATATTTTCTCCTCTTTCAGTGAAGTGAAACGATTATTTCAGGGGTTTTTTTCATGTATTTTGTACAAACTAAATGGATTTTCATGGTTTTCATTCAGGACATCAAAAAAAAAAAAAATGACTGTGGCTTGTAAAATGTGAAGACACCATGCTTTTCAAGTTTAAGTGACTGAGGATATTTTATCACTTTTCTATCCTGGAGTTTACACCAATACAGATTCGGTTCAAGTTTATGTCAGTCTGCATGTTGGCCTGGGTGGTTCATCATTCTAACTCCAGGTATTAGGACTCAATTACAGACCACTAAAATGACCTCAACTGTTTCATTTCTTTAGAGCTTTTAAATTAAATGACTCTGATGGTGAGTTTCTGGAGCTGAGTGTGCGAGTCGCATTAAATGAGACCACAGAGCCATTATTTCCAGGTGTGACACCCCCCACCCCCCCCCACACACACACAGCTCTGTAACACCTGATGAAGACTGACCACCAGAGGGTTGAAAAGAGGGAGCAGCCAGGGTTTATGTTTCTACTGTTCACTCTGCTGCCTTCTGATATAAAACTGATCACAGTGAATGTACTCAGATTTATAAAGGACCACACCACCAGTTTCACTCACTTAAATTAATATACAGCTATTTTAAAACAGGCATCCTTGAAGTGATTTTAGTTAAGAGTCCAGTCAAACCAGACAGTGACAGTAAAATTCACCTGTCTTTGTGAAATTGCGTTTAAACAGAGCCACTTTGTGTGATGAGGTGTTTCTTCATTGCATGTTAGACTTTTTGTTTCGGGTGTCAAAGACAACTCACCGAGCTAAACTGCATGCTAAAGTAAAGCTGATCTGGTATCTTAAAAAAAAAAAAAAAATCATGAAATGTATTTGTGTTAATTCTTCTCACCTAGATAAACTTGGGTTTTATCAGGCCATGATAGCAAGAAAGAAAGTTTGCTGTTGGTCAGTGGTGGCACTTGTGTTAAATTCAAAGATGAACATTAAAGATCTGTGTGTGATTACCGTGGATGTATTATAAGAACTGGAGATTCAATAAGCAATAAATTGAAAAACTGCAATTCCTCAAACAGCCACTAGAGGCTGGCTGCTAAAGTGAGCCAGCCCTGATTTACTTAAAAACGCCCAAATTTACACAAGAATTAATCAGGTTTACAGCCTGCTACAAAAACAGTTTTGGCCACTATAGCTGTTTTCCTCTTTGAACTGTGCTGGGGATCAATTTTTAAATAACTCGGCAGTTTAAAATGTACTTCTTCTTTAAGTTACTCATAATTAAAAGTGTGGCCCCTTTGAATGACACCTCAATGCACTTTTTCCCCAAAAGATTTAGTTTAAAACCTATTTTGTTTCTTTTTAAACTAGCCTACATTAGCATCCCCTTTATTATTACAGCAAATTACAGAAGTGCTTTTATCATCAAATGAACCTGTCAGCACCAGTATTTCCTGATAGCTTGCCAGTCCTATCTAAATCTGGTTAAAGAAAAGAGACGAGCGAGGCACTGAAATGGTTGTCCACAAACCAATGTGTGAAACCACAGTGGCTGCGTGCCAGCCAAGGAAATTACCTGAAAGTGCTAAAACAAACAAACAAAAAAAGATTTCTAGCTTTCCTGCTCAGATTTCTTTTAAAATCTCAATTTCAAATCACTTCTTGATCATTGCAAAAGTTTTATAAATCTAAAACCAGCACTGGCTGAAAGTTCTTTAAACAAATAGTATTAACTTTAACTTTGAATTTCAGTTTTGGGTGTCTATAAGGATATTTTTGGTAGCAACACTGTGGCCACAAGGACAAACTCAGCAGCATCAGCATGGTCTCCAGCTCTTTTAATACATCCACGGTACGAGCAGCTTCACTGCTTCCATTAACTGGTCCTTTAAACAAAGAAAAAAAAATTCACCTTTTCATGTGTTTTTTTTTTTTTTTTATCCCATATTCTTCCATATAAAGTGTGTATGTCTACTGCGGTCAGCATGCGTCCTATTATTTGTTTAACTCTACAGTGAGAATTTTCCTATGAGTAAATGTGGCACGTCTGCCTTTGTACAGTGCATTTTAACACGTTTTTTGACATTAATTTCAAACAGTGTCGAGTTCTAACTGTACATATGGCTGGCTTTCTCCAAAACAGAGGAAACCTGAGATGGCTACTCCGCCCTGCTGACATGCTTGAAATGTTCACAGACTGAGCCTTGGTGTCCATCGGGTGGAGTCGTGAGTCATTTTGAAGGACAGCACGGTAGCCTGCCATCGTTAGAGCCAGTCGAGCCCCTCTGCAACCAGTGACTGTTTAGAGGAAGACGGGGCTTTCTACTTGTTTCTTAAAATGAGTCAAAGATCCACTTTAGGTTCAAGAAGGGCTGAGACCAAACATGCTCCTGTTATCATCTTGCATTATGTTTTGTACTTTGTATTGAGGTCACAAGTGTTTGTACTGTGCCTTTTAAGTGTTCACAGACACCACAGGATCTACTGGTGTTTCCGCAGGTCCAAAGAAGCGCGCGCCACAGTCCTTTTTGGATTGGCTGTCAGTACGCCGCATCATCACCTTACTCACTGTCGGGTATCTATTTACAAAGACCAAAAGGAAAGATACAAACTGGATGAGGAGTGAGGAAATAACTTGATGCTCCAGATCAGGGGTGAGTGTCAGAGCGAGGTTCATCCATCTCCTCCCCAGGATGGAGTCATACAAAGGGTGTCATAACAGTGGAGGAGTGGCGGAGTCCCTGGATGGCAGCATAGGGCCCCTGCTGGAAGTAGTGGTGGTAGCGGGGCATGTGGAAGGAGGGGAAGGAGGGACCGCTGCCCTGCATGGTTCCAGCCAGAGCGGTGGGCGTCAGGGGCATGCCCAGGCGGCTGTAAGCGGGTAGGGAGCCCTGGATGGGGTGGGGCAGTGCAGCGGTGCCTGTGCCCATGGCTGATAGGGACTGTGGGTGCTGAAAACCTGAGAAACCTGAGGTGGTGGTGACCCAGGAACTCAGGGAGAGGTTGTCTGAGGCAGTGAACGCTGAACCTGAAAGAGAGGTGAACGTCAGACAGGTTGGTATACAATAGATTTAAGGATAAGGCTCACAATAAACCCAATAAAAAGATTTAATAAAACATCCATTTCTTGACATGGTCCCGGGTTTCTGGACTGTATTTGTTGTATTTTGGTTCATGTTATATTTCTTGGTTTTGATATGTTTCTAGTTCCATGTCCACTTTATGTCTCTGCCACGTTGTGACTTGTCTAATTGTCTCAGCGTCCTTTGTCACTTCCTGTTTTACTTTAAAGGTTAGTTTCTCTTTATTTTTGTTCTACTTTTTCCTTCTGCACTTGTTTTTCCTCAGTTGCTTGTTTCTTGGATTCCTGTTTGTGTAACTGTTATTTTTGGATGTTGCATCAGCTGAAAAAAAAGGACAGTTTTTTGTAATTTCATCTCCTTCTGAGTCCTCGCTCCTGATTCCACCATGTTAAAGAGCTCCAGTGATAAAAAATTAATTACAGTTAGCAGAAGTATCACAGTTTTTTTTGTCTTTGCATATTATATTAATATCAATACTATATAAGAATATTATATACTACCATATTGTGTATATGAAATATACTGCATTTAAACAATATTGAAAATTAAAAGCTATATTACTGGTTTTATACAATTTGTAGTTCTTAGTTATTAATACACTTTCAAAATATTTGTTCATCAGTAGTTGCTGAAGTATTTTCTTGTCATATATGCTCACTAGAGGACCAAGTTAGGCCATCAATGGCACTGTAACTCACCCCTCAAATATCAGCACTCCTGTTATAAGCATTTATTAAAGCCTAAAATTCCCAACTGTTTGAGGAAATTAAATGTAACTGCAGAGAAGGATGTTTCTGAGTACCAGCTTCACCAAATATGATGACTTCATACGATGTGCGGCGTGCGCATTATAAGCGTTTACCTCTGGTGTGTGCGGCGTGTCCGTCCTCGCTCAGGTTCTCCTCGTCACCCGCGTAGGTTCGGATCGGCGACCGGGCGTATGAGTGCTTGTGGATCAGATTCTCAACACTTTCCCTACAGCAAAAGCCGAAGAGAGAGCCCCAAAATAAATCTCTTTTTGTCATTTTAGATGTTTTTATTTTGTGGAGATGACGACCAGATAATCTGTAGCGCTTTCTTTTTGTAAGTGTTACTTCTAGAATATTTGAATATTTGCAGCTTAATAAAATAGTTGCAGTGAATCACTGAATTATTTAATTAATTAATTAATTAACGTCCAACAACATAAAACAAATGCAACAAAATATACAGTATAACGAGATCAGAATTAAACATAAAAGCACAAAAATTACAAATGAGTTTTTTGCTTCACATATAATATAACTTGAAATTGGAAAAATTACCCCCCAAAATTTAAACAATCTGGATTATTGATATTTTGGAAAACATATTTTTATTTTTTTTAGACACACTGCTGCACTGGTTGAAGTTTTCACCGTGTCTCATATTCTTAAGGGTTTAGTGACACTGAATCTGATGGGTCACAGATTAATTTTTAACACCAGTGCACTTTTCTAGTAATCACCTCTATTCCATTCTTTGTTTTCCAATAATAAGGTTTTTCCTCTTTTCATGATGTTTTTGGCAGCAGTACTAAATGTGAATTTCCACTTTGTGTATTTTAATGTTTGTGTTGACTGTGCATGTAGATTTTGGTGTGTGTGTGTATGTGTGTGTTCTTTGTGCGTGTTCATGTTCCCACAAAGTGCATTAGCTCATTTGAGTCTTGTCAGACAGCACTTCTCAAACACAGTGACACAAATTGTTGGGGGAGGTAGTGTGTGTTCATGAGTGTGTGTGCACGGCTGGGTGGACAGGCAAGTGGTCTGCATCATGAGAGCCATGCGTTCGCATTAGCAGCCCCCCTCCCTGTAGCCCCCGTGCCTCCAATTAGGTTAGGAAAGTGCAATATCTGTCAGCAGAGGAGTACAAATGTGTGTGTTTTTATCAGTGCCGGGCCCCTCCGGCAGAGAGGCCACCGTGAACTCCCACAATACACAGCATCGGGCGGGAGGGAAGAAAGGAGGGGAAGGGGCGGGGCATGCTGGTTTCAATCAGTCACAGCAGCCAATTGAATTACAGTGTGTTTTAGTGCAGTGGCCGACTCCAGACTAATGTGATTTCTGCAGCTCCCTAAGATCAATTGATCAGGTCTAATTCACAGCCCTCAAAAAAGAGAAAGACAGAGAAGAAGAAGGAGGGAGGAGGAGGGTTTGTCTGGCTGTGTTTCGACAGTCTCTGTTGGGGATGTTTGATTGAAGGAAATGGGCAGATGGTCTGATTTTGTCAGCTGATTTTGGCCGTAGTGCCGGAATCGGGAATTACGAGAAGTGTGTGTTTTGGCAGTGTCCACAAAAAGTCCTTTGGAGGCCTGATCTCTAACTCTGCATATGAGTGTGCGTGTGTGTGTGTGTGTGTGTGTGTGTGTGTGTGTGTGTGTGTAAAAGACAGTCAAACTCTTCCTGTTCTTGCATAAAATAGTGAAATGAAAACAGAACATATAACAAGAGTAAAAGCAGCATAAAAGGACTAAAAGGAAGCAAAAGAAGGCAGAAGAGAGAGAAAGAAATGAGGACAATGGATGTTTAATACAAAAGACAAGAAAGACAGAAGTGAAGAACACAGAAGGTAAAGAGGGAGGACAAAAAGAAAAGACTAAAAAGGACTGAAAGAAAGGAAGGATGATTAAAACAGTAAGCAAAGAAAATGTGAACTAATAAATAGAAATTGAGCCAAGAAAGTCAAAGGATATAACTAGAAGCTAGACTAATCCAACTAGACAAAACAAAGACTAGAAAAATCTGGACAAGGAAAAAAATGAAAGTATGAAACAAAAAAAGACAGTGAAGAAGGGTTAAGGGGAATCATAAAGAAAAAATAAACTGGCAGGATTGAGTAAAAGACAGGAAATGGGGAGAAATTCACCAAGGGGGAATAAAAAATAAATAAAAGAAAAAACTGACAGGGAAAGAAAAAAATACAAGGGATGCACGGAGAGACACGGGAAAACAAAAGGAAAAGATGTGAAAGAAAGAAGGAGAGATTGCAGTATATGGAGCGTGGATTATCTATTCTACACTGACACAAACAGAGGGAAATAAACACTGCAGCTTCTGTATTTACTAATGAGCAGCAACCCCGGATATCTAACCCTCCTCCATAATCGTCTATCTTATCGGCAGCGGTGGGGAGAGAGGTAAACAAACAGTGCAGGACCCAGAATCCCCTGTACCTCTCCATGTCTGTCAGCCGTGAGGAGTCCCGGAAACCTTTGGCAAACGGGTTGCTGTCAATCTTCAGTTTGGTTATCTGGGAAAAGGCAGCAGAAGGAGAGTGAACAAGTCAGTCAGACCAGTTTTGTCACTTCTTTTTATTCTTTTTTTGGTTTTTCTGATTCGACATGCCTCTTCATGCTGCTTCTCTGCAATCTTACCACAGCCACACAAACACAAACAGAGGTGGGCTTTAAAGCTATGTGAGCATTAAGCAAATGGACATACAGGAGACGCAGCACAAAATTTCTCAACTTTAACTTCCTTGTTGTCTTTTTAGTCATGAATATTAAACATCGAGTTCTAAAAAATTGAAACCAGGTTTTCAAGGATGTCAAAACATACTCTTCATAGATTACTTCCTTTACATCTCAAAGCTTATATTACAGAACAGTGGTGAATGACTTAAACTAAAGAATACTCTTATACAATTAAAACACTCTAAACTTGTTTATTTATTTCCACCACCATAGTGCCACAAAATTGCAGGTCACAAAATTAAAATAAATTACACCAGTGGCAGTGGGCGGGGAAAAGGCAGTGGTTGGCAGATGCAGCCGACAGATTCTGTCCCATATGAAGACAAAGATAAGGCCAGAAGATGTTAAAGTTACTCAACACTTTCGTTATCTAGAACTTTATTATTTGATTCACCCATTTCAGCTTGAGGCCTTCATTAGGGTCTTCATAAAGTATATTAGAGATGATATCTTAAATTAGATAGGTGTAGAGTAGAAAAATACAAAACAACCAATCATACACATCCACCATACACATTCACCGATGAGGCAACAAGAAAGATGAGCTTGGCTCGTGAGATATGGTGTTGATCAAATAATAAAGTTATTAAGAGCACTGCTCAGTGGAAACTACCCCATCCTCTCGGTTATACTACACAATGTTCTCAAACTTGTCACAATGTGGCCTGTTCTTAAAGGCAGAAGTGGCTCCACACTGGAGCATTCACGAAGCATCTCTTTATCTCCGTTAGGTCTAAACTTTACCCTTTCCAAGGATGAGAAGCCCTTAAAGTGCTCAGACAGCACAACTCTGTACGCTGATAAGGTCCATGTGATACAATCAAAGGATCCAGAATGGCCGTTAAATGGAGCTTGTGGCTATTTCTATAATTTCAAAATTTTATGAGTGCCAGCAGCAGAATTTTGGCGGAGTCCTTAAACCTGCAGGAGTCAACAATCGCTCACCAGCTGGTTTTGGTAGGCTGTGACAGCCGTGAAGACCGTCTCAATGAACACAAAGGTGCGGAACTCCTCAGATTTGAGATTGAGCAGCGAGGCAGTGTGGTCCTTCTTCTTTATGATGTGGACCCGCGGCTGGTATTTGTGCATGGAATTGAGGATGATCTGCAGAGGACGAGAAGAGCAAGAATCGGTTTACAGTGAAATGTAGAACAGCTGATGATGCTGCTGCTGCTGCTGCTGCGCAAGCTCACTGGAGTTAACAGAGTGCATCCAGATCGAGTTCAGATATATCTTGTTTCTCTGCATCACAAAGCTCCATTATTGTCCATTAAAAAGAGAGCAGGGAGTCATACTATTGCATTGGCTATTCATTGTGTGAACACACAAGCTGCACTTTACTTTTACTCAATCTGTACACACACGCTTTTGCTGCTGGATGTACACACCAGTCCACAAAATGTGTATTTATGTGCACCAGAAAACAGTCCCCAATGTTGGAGTAACATTTCCCCAAAGTTACAAATGAAAAAAACCTAAATCACACTGACATTTTTAGCCATTTTTAAAAAGATTCTTTTTTGAGAAACAGCAAAGAGTTTTAAGTGGCAGGTGAGTGTGTGCGCTCCTTCTTAGTTTTGGTGTTTTTGTGGGATTTGCTGAGAAATTACACCAAAAACACAGAAGATCCCCAGCTTCATCTTTAAATTGCAATGTGAGCCGCCTCATTTAAATTAATAGAAAAGTATAATAGAAAAAGTCACATTTATATAAAAATTGAGAATTGTTTGAGAAAATATGGATTTTGCATGGATAAATATTTCATTGAAATAATAAAAACATACTTTTTTATGCATTTACTATATATTTTTGCATTTATGCATTTAGTATAAAATACAAAAAGGGTTTACGTGTGAGTAAAGTCAAAGACTAGAATGTGAATGTGTGAGGGCAAAGTAACTGAACTTAATTTCGAATATTGGGACCAACCTATCTGTTTCACTCCTTCCCTTCATTACTGCAGTTTATGATGTTAATACATGTATGATAATTTTGGTTACAATATTTTTCTGTTTTCTTTCTCTCTTTTCTATGAATTGTCGTTTTGGAAATGAAAACACCAAGTATAAAATATAATGCTCCACAGTCACTGGCTGAACTATTTATCCTTAAATGAAGAATGTTAAAGTTAAGAAGCCAGGGAATTAATGATTGTTTTATATTTGGAACTGATGTCTGCAAACTGGAAAACTCATTTGGGATATTGCTATTTAATTAATGTTTCTCCCTAATATTTTATATTTTAGAACACTGAAATGTTGCCAATACGCATCAAATAATAATGCAATAAATCTAAAATAGTAAAAGAGAAATGTTTAAGAAATGAGCAGTTTTAGAAGGTCTTCATATCCAGCTGTGATATGACTGAAAGGGAAGAAAGAAGAAAAAAAAAACAGCTGGAGGTGAGGATGATGAGCAGAGAAATGAGAAATAAAACAGCAGAGGAAGGAACACTATGACTGGGGAGAAAGAGGAAAGTGTGAACAGATAAAGTTGTTAAGGCTGCAGCGCGGTGAGTGTCTTCCTCCACAACTATTGCTGTCTGGCTGCAGCCCAGGAAACAGTTTATATTTATAAATGTCTGTCTCAACCACCGAGTCAAGCCAATAAAGAAAGAATAATTTGTTTTTAAAGTGTGCGATTGTAGTGTCAGGATGTAAATGATGCACATGGGTGTTTAGGAGCACAAATGTCTTTTCCTGCAACACTTATTTTTTTTTTTTTTTTTTGTATGGGGGTCAATTATTCTGTTTTTTTTTTTTGTAATCTGGCAAAATTAAATAAAATAAATGAAAGGGGCGTAGCTCACTTTTTATTTTATGGACTCATCTCATTGTGCAGTTGTTTTGGATACATCCACCTAAATAGACTCAGGGTGCTATTTTTGGACTGAAAATGTGTACACACCTTTAAACTAATAACTGCCGTGTTTCCCTCCTGTGCCCCTCTTTTGACTTATTATTGGATATATTTTTTTCTTGCATTTGCTCTGGTCTCTGCTTGTGCTTGCCATGATGATGTCAGTGAAAGGAGGATTAAATGAACAATTTATTTTAAGTCTGCTATTTCGCCTGAAATTAAGCTAGCTTAACGCATTTTCACGGGGTTTCGCAAGAGTAAAGCCTCGACACTGCGGGATTAATACTTGACGTGATGTTTTTATTTTCACGGGGTGGAAGAAGAAAAATCAGGTGCTCACATGTCCGTGCTGGTCCAGTTCGTTGTTTGTCAGCTTCACTTTCTCGAAGGAAACCATTTGCTTCATCAGCTGCTCTCCGGTGAATGGCGAGTCCGGGTGAACGTACAACCTGTGGAGAAAAACAACAGCAGCTCTGATTGGCTGAGAGGCGTTCGTTCTCTGCCCAATCAACGTGCAGGTGGCACGCTGCAGACTGGCAAATTACAAGTCGCTTAGCAACTAACCAATCTAGTGGAAATTACCCTAAATAGTGTGGTGTAAAATAAGTAAACAAACACATAAACAAAACAAAGTAAAATAAAAATAAAATCTTCGTTTTGTGGATTTTTCAATAAGAAATTCATAAATTCATAAATTCATAAATTCATAACAGCCGCTTGGTCTGAGGTCTAATTAGCCAAACAATATAGCATTTAATTGAAGACTAGAATCTTGCTCTACCTTCCAGGTTCTTGAAAAAAAGATGCTTAGATATGAAAAATAAACAAGTAGGTACAAATAAATTACACACGACCTCATTATTATTTTATATTGAATGAAAACATGTCCGGAAACGATCTATTTCTTGAATAGAATCATTAGTCTAAATAATTTGGTAGTACTTCATAAATCTGCTCTCCATTTTTTTCACAAGTCCATTATATTTTGTTAGGGAGTCACCCATGTCCTAATTTTCATAAAGAATAAAGCTTAATATCGCAACTGAAATGAGACAGGCTGAATTCGCTTCAGTTAACATTCATGGGTGCTAGAAAAAAAATCAATAAAGTGAATTTTCTCAAGTTTTAACAGCCTTCCAATAGAATTACTGTAGTTTTATCTAAGTTAGGAGCTCACTGAAAACATGGAGAATTATTTGGAGCTTTGAAATCTTTTAAACTAAGCCTACAAATGTTAAAAAGAAAAGAGACTGAGGAAGAGAGGGAGAGCGTTTAGGTCTGTGTACCTGGCGGGCAGAGGAGGGTCGGCCTTGCCGGCTACCAGCCAGGAGGAGCGGTGGTAGGCGTATCGGTAGCGCTTGTTGTCCACCGGGACGATGTCCATCAGCACGATGTACTTGGAGTCCTGGTCCACCCCGGAGAAAGAGACTCGGATGGTT
Source organism: Archocentrus centrarchus (assembly GCF_007364275.1). Lineage (NCBI taxonomy): Eukaryota > Metazoa > Chordata > Actinopteri > Cichliformes > Cichlidae > Archocentrus > Archocentrus centrarchus. The sequence continues at coordinate 4,470,668 of NC_044361.1, forward strand.
GGAAACATCCTCCTAATCGTGTTTCATTAGCGCAGAATCAAATTACTGTCGACTTACTAATAGAACATAAGTTATTTTAAGTGTACCGATCGTGCTAAAATTAAAAAAAAAAAAAAAAAACATAAATAAATAAATGTGCAATACACAATCAGTATATAAAATATATGATGTTCACAAGCAGTTCCTGTAAAATGCTGTTTCAAAGCCACAGTCAGTGCAGGAATACAACTGTAAATAGTGCATTATTATTTACTTTTATTTTCTGGGTTTGAAAGCAGCAGCTCCGGCTAATGTCAGTTAATATTCTAATTAGTGTGTTAAACGCAGTTGAAGTTCACATCCATCCGTTTGATCGCGATCGTCTGCGGGTCGTGAAAACTGCATAATCCTATTTTTCCATGATAGGGGCAGCTAAAACCGTGCACAAATATAACGTTATACAAAATATTTACAAAAACAGATTTTAGTTGGTAAATAAGTTTAGCCTATTTCTGAGTGTTTCTTAAATAATTTATTTTAGGTTCATTTCATCCAACTGCAGTGTTTGGCGTTATATCGCAGTAACCTGCGGTCTTTTTGTGTTTCAGGTGGTTCTGGGGTCACTGATACATTAGATTATGGTGTAACTGTCGTTTCACAGCACCTGCGGAAAGTCATCAGATCAAATGTCCACAGTTTGCTGCTCTGTCAGAAGAAAAGTCACAGCGAGCTGCAGATGAGCTTGAGCCTATTTTTATTTATTTTCAAAAGGTTAGCAGGTCACAAAGAAGGCCCAAACAAAAACCAACCATAAGGCATTTATTTCAGTATATTTCACACTGAATTTGATTTTTCTCCGATCCGTCTGTTTTTCCAAATTATTCTTTATAATTATATCGTTTTTGTTATGGGGAATTAAATAGGTTACATTAAAATATTAAAATATAATAGACAGTAGTTTACCTTCCGGACTTGGTGATGATCATCTCAGTGCCGAGCTCGTGAAATTTGTCCCACAGCTCTTTGGTCTCGAGGCTGCACGAGATCTTCGCCATCTCCTCGCTCGGGATGCCTGGATTGGTGGGGATGAGCGGCTCCGTGCACACCGCGGGCGCGCTCCCGCTGAAGTCCCCATGCCCGTCCAGCGAGGACAGGTCAGCCAGGGACTGCTGGTTGCAGGAGGACTTCTCCACAAATTGCTCTGTTTTATTTTATTTTATTTTTTTTAGGTGGATGTGTGGAGAAACAGGGGTGATTATTCTCATTTTATGTTGATGTGATCAGAAACAACAGCAAGTCTTCATCTTAAACAGGGAAACGAAAATGTGTAACTACAGTCTGCTAAAATACCCTGTGGTCTGATATTCCAGCATAATAAATTAATAAATCTTATTAGTCTGCTATGGTGTTATTACTAACGTAGTCATGTGCACCTCTGTGTAAAAGGTAATTCTATAATGAATAAGGTCAAATAAAATTAAAAACACGTGATCTATAGAACATGTCTGTCTTAATGAGAAGAGGCACATTTTTCCATCTCAGAAAATCTAAAAATAAAAGTGTAATACTTGTCTGGTATGTCTCTCTCTCTCTCTCTTTTTTTTTTTTTTTTTTTTTACTTGTCTCTTATAAGCAGGCATTTTACATTTTATTTTGGAGAATCAATCCATCGTCATTTGCGTGGACTGATAAAACAATATATATAAATGAAATAAAATATAAACATTTTTACACAAAAAGGAAAATATAACAAGTTCCTTAAAATACAGAAAAATGAAATATTGAAGCAGTTAAGATAGGGAGTCATATTGGGTCATTTTAAGCACGTCCATTTCGTATTTACAGTCTTTTTAATCAAACATGAAAACTCTGACTTTTAACATTTCCACATTTACTAATAATTGTTAATGATAAATGGCACAGATTTTTGTTTGTGGTCTATTTATCCAGATTATTTTTCTTTTAAATGTTACAGACTAGAAACTCACCTCACTGCCATCACAGCTCATCCTTATTTAAATACTGACTGACTTTTTTCAGGCCGCCACATTTTCTTGTTTCAGTACTTAGGCTGCAAACCACAATCCTTGATTAACTTGTTTTTATTATGTGAACACCTGTGATATTTAACAGCAGTTCAAAGCAACAACAAAAATAAATAAATAAACTAAATAAATAATAAAATTAAATAAAATTAAATTAAACTCAAGTTGAACCCCTTTAACTTTTCTGATTTCATTTCTCAGTTCTGTCTTACCCAGAGGCTTGATGGTGTTCTCCTCCGCCTCCTTGTCCTTACTGGGCTTCCCGCTGGACATCAGGGCGGCTATGGAGAAAGCATTTGCCCGGGATGAGAGCTGCGGTTTCGGGGATGAAGTGTACTCCATGTCGGTGAAGAGACTTGGAACAAAATATTCCCCTTTGAATAATAATGATAAAAAATCTTCCAGAAACGCTTAACTCCGCCTGTTTCCAACTGTCAGCCACGTAAAGAAAAATGCGCAGGGAAAAGCTGCACCGTTTCTCTCCGATTTCGCCCTTTGTGCGCAAATACTCTGCTCTTAAACGGAGAAATACTTGTCACTTTGGAAACGCTGGTCACTGATTTGGGAGTCTTGTTGGATGCATGGTGAAAGAAGGCGGAGGAGGGCTGACTCCAGAGACTTGCGCAGGTCCTGCAGTGTCAGATCTGAGGCCAGCTGCTCTTTGGGACGCTTCTCTCTGGCTCACCCTCCCCTTATAATTCCAGTCTGCCCTCCAATCGCTGCCTCTGCCTCCACGTCACACTCCCACTGTCCCACAGCCACCCTGCTACCGGTCAGCCAATTAAATACCCTGTCAGGATTTCTTTTTCATGCGAAAGATCCCATATACAGAGCGAGTGTGGCTGGAGAGGGCCGATGTGAGATTTTTATGACTGTACTCCGGGTGATGACAGAAGGAAATGACAAACATATGGTTCGGAAAATGTAATTCTTAGCTGTCATTGCACAACACAAAGGAAGAGCCGTCCACCCCCCCCCCCCCCCCCCCCCCCCCCACACCCCCCCGACCACATGTTGGGAATCACAAACCCAGAATGTCAACAACAGATTTTCCAGAAGATGTTTGTCCAACATGAAGCTATTTGATAATTAATCGCACAAGTGAGACGAGTATATATATATACACAGTATCTGCTCCTGTCACGGGTATGAATTTGTGTGGAAGAAACATTGTCCTTTTTTTTTTTTTTAGAGTGGTTGGAACTTTATCGTGTCAAACGTGTTACACAGAAAATCGAATCTGATCAGATACTAATCATCTTTTTGAGATGACTGTGTGTCAGCTAAATAAACCCCTTTCTGCAGTGCTGCCTGGCATGTGGGCACTGCCAATCACAATTTGATCCTGTTAGAAGTTGTAATTTTTTAATAAAAAAAAACCCAAAACACCATTTAGTTTTCTTATAGCTGAGTCCACCCTATATACGTACATCAAAAATCATTTTACTAATCATCTGCCTGAAACATATTCCATCTAGGGAAAACAAGTGGTTTCATTTTATATGAATTCAGTGTATTCCATTTCCTGCATCTTTATGGAGTAAATTGACTTATGACAGTAAATGTAATGAAAAAATGATAAAATGAAAAAAAAAATGTCTTCTTCAGTTCTTCAGAGCATCTCCAGCAACAGAAGAACGCTAAAGAAGACCTAAATGAAGTGTTTAATTATGCTGTTAAAGCAGAAACAGTGATATTAGTATGACTGGCAAAAGGCATAAATAAAAAAGAACATTAATGTGACTTTTTTAAAGCGTACTAGGGTGAACAAGTATTTATAGAAAAATGTAAATTTAGGTGGAAATTGACTTAAAACAGCTGCTGATTCAGCATTATCTTTATTTTATTATTTTTATTATTTTTATTTTGGCATCTGTTGAAAAAAGATCCCCTGAGTGAGTTCACCTACCTTAGATTAGCAATTAACAGCTTTGGTTATAAAAACAGTGTAATAGTCCTTTAATGTACACTAAGCTAAACACCACTTCAGCCACTGGGGTGGCAGTCCATGGATTTATGCCATCATGTTGGTGCTTCTGCTTTTCTGTCACTGGCATGATGCCCAAACTTTAATCTCAATTCTAACCTGAACCCTAAAACCAAGCACCAACCCACCATCAGCCCTCTGAAGGCGTTTCACAAAGTGAGCAACATCCACACTTTCCCAGGGTCTAATAAAACTCACCACACTGGTCCACACAAAAATGTCCTTAAACACACACATACAGGGACCTTATTGAGTGCAGGAGCAGCAATGTTGGGTTAATCCATTCTATGACACACACCAGTAAGCACCTAATCTTTAACGCGCACACAACCTTCACGTGACAACAGGAAATTCACATTATTTTTAAGAGGCCCACCAGCAGGTCTAACAACAGGAGCCCGGTTGGTTTTAATGTTGACAACAGTCCAGCCTGTAGTCTCTACTGCAGGTCTGCCAGGCTCAGATTCCCTACTGTTATCATCTTATTACTGTCCTTAGTCACTCATTCAATTTAATATCAGAGGAAAGCTTTCAAGACAGATTAAATAAATCTTTTTTTTATATATATTTCCTTTGCTTTTAAATTGATAGGGACTGAATCCTGTCTAGACGTCACCTAATACAGAGTGTTTATCAAGACAAATATTTTTTTTCTTCCTGGATACACCACATGTGCACTGCTTGGTTCACAACAGCCAATCAGAGAAACAACTGCGTGCCACATCTGAGCTTGGAAAATGGAGATTTCGAGGAGCACCTGAGAGGATTGTGTTTCTGAAGCGCTGACCGCATATTTTTTTCCAAAGGTGTCTCTGTGTGTGTGTGTGTGTGTGAGTGTGCGTGTGCGTGTGTGTGAGTGTGTTTCCTCAATGTCACTCTCTTTTCTCTCAAAGATGGAGGCTTACATAAACACTGAGCCAGAGCTCCGCCGGGCAGCTAAACCCATTAGGAGACTCCTGAATGCAAATCCGCTGCTGCAGATATTTAATAAGAGACCTGTGCTGGCAAATTAGATTACCTTGCAATTGCCAGTGGATAATGTGCTAAAAGCTTTCCCACTTAAGCGTTACTCCTTACTGAATATTATTCACACTTTGAGGGGCCGGTGCAGCCTTAAAGAAGCAGACGCCTGGAAGTGAGACGCAGATGGTGGTCAGAGTCGGTGCCTGAATACAAGATGAGTCACAGAGAAAACAGAAAAATGGCTCTGTGGCTGATTCAGAGCCAAATGACTCAAAACCTTGGGTAAGATTGAAACTTACTCTTTACTCTATATAAAGTATGTGTCCAATCTACAAATATGACAAATATGACAGCAGTTTTGACATCATTTAGAGACGAACCCGTCCTGTATTTAACTGCTTTTTGGTCATTTTGCTGCCAAATTTCACTTTCCTTATTCCCTGATAATCTTAATTCCTGTAAACATCACAGAGCCACTGTTAATGAAGAAGAACATGTTCAATTAGCACGAGCAACAGTCACACATACAGTGAGTCCTTGATTGTTCACGTCTAGTCTTTTGGCAAATACACTTAAAGTTAATCTAATCATTCAAAAAAAAAAGATTCGATTTGTTGCCACTTTAACTGAAAGAGCTTAAATTCACATTACCTGCTAAAGTAGTACATATGGACACATCAAATCTGACTTTATTATTTATTTATTTAATCAGATCTGGGTCACTTGCACAAGTTGTCCTACCTTTATTTATTTATTTTGTCTTAGATTTGATTCATATCCTGTCAGATCCTTGCTAACATTTAAATAAACATCAACATCCAAATATAGAGAATATTTAGGCAGGGAAAAAGATTTTTGGTTCTGGAGACTTTTATATTTCTGTTTGTAGTCCATTTGGATTTGGTGAACAAAACAAGGATTGTGTCTGCCGAATTTCAGTGCTCTCAGCTTTTGTCTAATGACAATTTATTTACTTTTTATTAGTCTTTTCTAAAATGTATGTGCATTCTTGAACAAGGACGAGTGGACCGAACAGGAAATCTTGAATTGGATATCCACTGGCAACACTGGAAGTCCCCCAAAAGTGGGTAGTTTGCACCAGAAGATAAGGTCTCAGGCTAGTTGTTGGTTTCCTAAATTGACTCCTCAAAGTCTGATGAAAATGAACACGAGGCAACAACAGCAACATGGAGTTAATATAAACATGAATGACGGTTATACTTTGTGTATTTGTGTATTTTTCAGTGTAAAAACATGCTTCTTGGCAGTGGCTTTTAGTCAGGAAATGTTGAAAATGCCTCATTAAAAGCTTTTCAAGGAAAGACTGCAACTATATATATATATATATATATATATATATATATATATATATATATATATATATATATATATATTTTTTTTTTTTTTTTTAAATTTTGAATCTGACCCAATACAATTGTTTGCAGTGGTCTGTGCATTTCCTGCTACACATCAGTGGCAGGAGATAACAGGATAGGTGACATCTCGCCGCAGTGAGAGCCCGAAGCACTCAGGGATATGACAATGAAACCATCCAAACAATTATTCCTCGGGATAAATGGGCGCTGTGTGAAAAGGTCAGCAACAAACGACGGCCAATTCCCCGCAGAGTGGAAACTGAGTAAAAATAATCGCCCTGTGATTGAATTGAATCCTGGGACATTTGAGCCACAGTAATGAAATGGTTGTTGTTGTGACCCAACCCTTTCACCTCTCTGATGATTTTTTACCAGATTACAGGGCAGACAGCAGAGGCGACTATTTGCCTACAGGAATATATTTAATATATGTACATAGGTTTGTTTTGCCAATGTAAATCCCTATTATCACAGCTATTTCTGCATATTACACGCCTGTGTTCACCTGCAGGGTTGAAGGGGCACCAGGGGTCTTATGCACAGCCAGTCATAAACACAGTTAATCGCTGAGCTTTAAAGGAAGTCTGCAAGTCTTAGTGTACAGCTTTTTCTAGAATAACCAACTAATATGTTTTATCATCTTTGTGCATCATATTCCAAAGATGCTCTAACACAAAGATGGCACATTATAGAATACACTTACTATATACACCAACCATATTTGGATGGAAGTTATTATGATACTTTGATCAGAAGGCTTAAAAGTAAATGTCAGAATTAATATTTATCTAGATTATATATATTTTTTTTTTAAAAAGCAACTTTCAGCTGCTCAAAGGTTGCCCCACATGTTTGATTTGTGTCTGTGGCTGGACTCAAACTAACAACCGTTTGCTCGCCAAGCGAAAGGGTCAACCACTACACCATTACATTTTGCATTTCTGGAAGCGATATATTTGTGTTGCAAGATCTCACAAGAGTGTGATGCTGAAACAGAGGCCAGTCTTCAATAAAGTTAATTACTTTCTTATCATGTGTTATGATATTGGTTTGACATGTATGTGGTTTATGCTAATTATTCTGGTGATCTATGTTAATTATCCCAAAGGTGTTAGCTGATTGGCACCCATGGCTGGTATTTAATTCAGTCTAGTGCTAAAAATAATAGTAACAGTTTCACTTGATGACTAAGTGCCTTGGTTGTTTTCCATACTTATACTTGCTCAACACAGTATCTAGCAAGACTCCATGCATTTGTTGGGCTGCCTCCACATTCATCCATCACATGCATTTGACTACAGTAAAACTGACCAAGAAAGTGTGGAAAACATGTAGATTGTGAACATTTGGAGCTAAAAATCGGTCAGTATCGGTGCACAGCTCCACCCATCCTGTTGGTACTACCTGCAGGTAGTACCAACAGGATAAAGGGGCAGGGAAGTGGTAAAACCCACGTGATAGCCTCTCCTTTAAAATCTGTATATTCTCAGCACTCAGAATAGCTTTGGATCTAGCTTTAGTCTTCCTTGTTGCCTTATTCCAACTATTTTGGTGTGAAAAATAGAAAATGTAATGCTTTCTCAACTCTAGAATTAAAACAAATATCTAAGTAATTAATTAATATAAGAAATGTGCAAGAACTATTCAGCTATTCATCTAAACTGATTACTAATATTTTATTAGGAAATTCTGGTCAGCGGTAGTCTCAACCATCAAAACTTTCTTCTACTTCTTTTACTTTGTTGCATGGCTCATTTCAAATAGTCTCTGATATGACCTCATCTTGCTCGTGAGATGAACTGTGAGGTTAAAGTATGAAAATAATGACCCTGTTGGAGTAGCGAGAGTTTGCAGAGAAGCAGTGGGGATGTTTTCCTTTATTTCAGTAACAGATCAGATCAGGTCAGTTAGCATACATAACAAAGCTTTGATCTAAAGTGTGTCTTCACCAACACAGACTGTCATTCACCTGCTGTTGACTACACTGAGCCAGACCTACACACACACACACACACACACACACACACACACACACACACACACACACACACACACACACACACACACACACACACACACACACACACCGTGACAACCTGAGGCATGCAGTGGTCGGTCTGTTGCCTCCGTTCATATGACTAATTAGACCAGCTTCACACTGTGCCGTTCCTTTTGATGCTGATCCCTGGTGCTAATTGCTGCGTCAGTCCCGGGTCACAGCCAGGTTAAGTTCAAATGCAGGACCGACGTCTCCACTAACTTCTCTAACCACCACTTGCCCCACCCAAAAAAACTAAAGATGGAAATGAGTTAAGAGTTTATCTAGGCTATGTATGTGACCTTAAGGATTTATTTATTTTACACACATTTTAACAAAGATTTAAAAGCAGAGCTGGGTGTCACTATGAGCACAAATAATCTGCAAATGCAATCTTTGTAAAAGTTTCCTCTAATTCCTTTACAATGATAGGAAATGTTGAATATCAGTGAAATATTGTGCACATTCCAGCAATGCACCATCCAACCATAGCGATGCCATACAATATTAACCTTTTGTTTATGAGCCAAAGGTCAGCCTCCAGAATGCGTTAAACTATGACTTCTTGCTGTTTTTTCTAATCTTGGCTGTTTATGATGTCATTGAGAGTGAATAGCCAAAACATGTTCATCTCAGGCACAAAGCTCTAGCTGTGGTCACAGATGCCTCCACCTTCCAGCTGTAGCTTCCTCATCCGTGAAGGGCAGCCAATCAGAAAAAAGTTGATGTAACGCTGTCTAAAATCTAGACAGCAGGCAAACTGAGCTACTAAACCAAGGCACAGTGCAAAATAAATAAGTAAGTAATATCATCATGAAGCTGGAAATGACCATCTTTTAAGTTATTTCATGTGCTCTCAGAGTACATTTTTTATACTATGTGTTAGAGATAGAGTGGTTGTATTTGTATTTCACTGATGTTCCTAATAAAGTGGTCAAGGGAGTGTACATGACCAAATGTTTCCGGACTTGATTGCCTACAGATTTACACTTATAATGTGAGGTTTGTAAGTATGATCTGTCCCTGAAGAAGACCTTAGTCAAAATGTTGCAGATCATGTTCCTATTTCAGACTAAATTAAGTAGTCCAGGTACTGTTAAAAAAAATGTGCAGGAGACTGGGTGGTGCTTTCATCTCATTTTACTAATTTTCACAGACCACAGTGTTATCACCAATCCTCCAGTTCCCGTTTTCTCATTCAGTGAATTACCGCATGTAAATATGCTCTGAAGAACACTGCTGTAGCAGCAGGATCACGTCTTTGACTCTTCGATAAATAAGCAGGCTTTCTCTTAACCTCAGTCCAACCTTCACCCCTCCCTCCCCCTTAAACTCTATTTTGCCCAAACTCAAAGGGATTACACTGGGCCTTGGTGAAGGATAGGTCAAATGAAAAGAGAAGAGGGTGGGTGGAGGAGAGGGACGAGGATGCGATGATTCATCACAGGGCCAGTGAGCTACTGGACTGCAAGACCACAAAGTCACCTGAAAAAACTTTTGAAGCACTAAGTCTTCTTCTTCTTCTTTTTTAAAGCAAGATTTTTTGACCAATAGAGTAAGCATTCCGTCTTTATGTTTGCACACTTTATATCATTATAATTTTTTGTAGTTTTCTACACCATATCCAGTCACTTGCTTGAGACACAAAAGGTGACCTTTTGATCCAAGTTAAAAATTTTTTTTATAATATATGTGTTATATTATCCAAGATTTCCCCATTTCCAAAAAACATACTCACCTGGTTGGTAAACCTGTGACTTATGACACCACTATGTCTCCAAGCTCTTTGTAGGTCTCTAAAACCAATACCATTATCTCCATGGCTGGTGTGTCGTGTAATGGTAGATGTGGCCGTCATCTCACAAAATTTCATAATTTGATACCACAGGATGACAACACATTGCAACATTTACAGGGTAAGACCTGTGAAATCAGAGGCAGGCAGTGTGTCTGCAGTCAAAGTTTGTACCCAGCACAGTATACCAGGGATTTAGTCACCATGTTGCCAAAAGTATTCACTCGTAAGCCTTCACACACATATGAGCTTGAGTGACATCACATGTTTAATCCATAGGGTTTAATATGATGTGCCATCCCCAAACTGTTCCCACAAAGTTGGGAGCATGAAATGGTCCAAAATGTCTTGGTATGCTGAAGCATTAAGAGTTCCTTTCACTGGAACTAAGGGGCCGAACCCAACTCCTGAAAAGCAACCTCACACCATAATGTCTCCCCTGATCTAAAGTCCAGTGGGGGCGTGCTTTACACCACTGCATCCGACACTTGGCATTGCACTTGGTGATGCAAGGCTCGGCCATGGAAACCCATTCCATGAAGCTTTCTACACACTGTTCTTGAGCTAATCTGAAGGCCACATGAAGTCTGTAGTAAGTGTACTCTGCACCTCAGCCTCCGCTGTCCTCACACTGTAACTTTCCATGGCCTGTCATTTTCTGGCTGAGTTGATGTCGTTCCTAATTGCTTCCACTTTCTTATAATACCACTAACAGTCAACTGTGGAATATTTAGCAGCAAGGAAATTTCACCACTGGACTTGTTGCACAGGTATCATCCTATCACGGTACCACACTGGAATCTGAGCTCCTGAGAGTGACCCATTCTTTCACAAATGTTTGTAGAAGCAGTCTGCACGCCTGGGTGCTTGGTTTATACACCTGTGACCATGGAAGTGATTGGAACACCTGAATTCAGTGATTTGAATGGGTGAATGAATACTTTTGGCAGTATAGTGTATTAATACTGGACAATTTCTTAGGTCACCTTTTTGGTGTGGTGCCAGCAGCAACAGGAGTCTGTGGATGTTGGGGCGGTGGATGGGTGTGTAGAGAGACTGGCATCATAAAACGGGGTCTGACCAAGTCCTCTAAATTACTGCATTTTATCACAACACTTGTCACATGTCATTTATGCCATTTAGTTTCAACAGTGTAACTCAGACACATGTTCTAGCCCTAACCATTTTGCATTTCATTTAATGCTGTAAATCACATACAGAAATCACCTGCAGTGATGGCCCATGATGTCACACCAGTATCAGTGACTGGAGGGTCCAGGTTAGCCCACATATGTTTGTGTTTTGAAAAGAATTTACCGTATTTTTCGGACTATAAGCCGCTACTTTTTTCCCACGTTTTGAACCATGCGGCTTATAGCCCGGTGCGGCGTTTCTGTGGATTTTTCTTTAACCACCAGGGGGCTCTTTAGCAGGATATGAATCATGGGACGTCAAAGTTGGAAATCAAAGAAGAAAGCGCCAACAAGTGCTAGCAGCAGGCACAAAAGAGATTTTTTCAAACTCCCTCATCATGGAAACCACAAAAAGAACTTCCTATGATGCCGCTTTTAAGTTGAGGGCTATCGACCTGGCACTACAGGAGGGAAATAGAGCCGCTGCACGTAAGCTCGGCGTGAACGAATCAATGGTGAATTGACTTGTTATAACTCAAATTTGGGGTTGTCTGTCCCCCTCTGCTGAGTGCCGAGTAATTGTGGAAAACCGAGAGCGGCGGAGATACCAGCGGCTTATAGCCCGGTGCGGCTTATATATGTACGTTTCCAGTTTTTTCCAAAAAATTTGTAGGTGCGGCTTATAGTATGGTGCGCTCTATAGTCCGGAAAATACGGTAATCCCTGTATTGAGCTTCTTCGGTGCTATTTAAACTAAAGAGAAAAAGTCTTATTTTTAATTATTATTTACAAAACTTGGTGTAGGCAATTTTGGATATCATTTAGTTTTTGTCCTTTGTGTCTGGGTATCAGTTAGTCACAGTAGAATACACTGTGTCAGTGAACATATTCCAGTGCTTTGCTCAATATTTATGTTCTTCTCTGGTGTGACACTGAGCACTGTGAACATCAGTACACGTGTTTTAAAAATTGACCTATACTGCAGATTACCAATACATACAAAGATCACGTGGTGTTAGCATTAGCTCATATTTGCTCAAACAAAATACAGACGGTCTTCAAGCCTGAAAGGATTTTGTATCTATCTTCTATGCCCTTTAAGAAGCCATTTGCTCTATCTGTCTCGACACGACTATTGGACATTCAGCTGGTCGAACAAGTGTTAGATCTTTAGATGGGAATGTTTGACTGCACTCTGCTTCTGAATAATTGAGGAGCTCGGTGGTTAAAAAAGGTAGATTGATGGACATCTACAGGCTCCCGCAGTGTTTGCTATGTAGAGAGTGTGACAGACGCCAGTAGCAAGAGGTTAATAACACGCTTATTGCAACACCCGAACCCTTTTTGCGGCATAACAGGGACATCCAGGAGATTTTAGCAGCAGGGGCGTGGTGCTAAAAGCTAACAGTGGGATTTTAGAAGTACATCCACCCTGCACCTCAGCCTGCTTCTACATCTCTTTAAGAAGGAGAGCTGTCATTGTGTTGTGGTCCTGCAGACTGGATCGACCCTCTTGAACCCCCAGGGAGGCTGTTTCTGAGATGTGCCAAGAGTCACATCTCTAAATATGGCCAGAGTGAAGGGGAGCCATCCCTGCATGTTAGACTGTGGACTTCACCTCCGTGTCCTTGTATTAGTTTGACCTCAACTTCAGAACTCCACACTTCAGCTCCACAGATTTTCACTTTGGCAAAGAGAGAAAAGATGTGCTCACTGGAACCTTCACACCGAGCATGACAAGTCAAAGTAAAAGTCAAGGTTATTGCACAACTTGTAAAAAATGGAAACTTACTTTTCATGTATTTTTCAAAATAATTTTCCAGATCAAGGGTATCCAAATATGATTTGTATTGTATGTCGGTGCCATTTGTTGTGTTTATTTTAGACTCTGAAGCTGAAAAATACATTCATAGATAATTAATAAATGTAACATAAAAACAACTTTTAGGTAAAATGATTACTTCTGTGTTTAAAGTTTCCATGCAAGTGTACTTTAAATCAGTTTAAGCTCACTATTTAAACTCACTCCTACTGTTGTGCAAAAGGAGAGGGTGCAACATTCAAGTGAAAAAAAAAAAAACATGCTGGAAGTGGTTGATTTCCATTTGCGTTGTGTATTTATTTGTTATAATGTTTCATCTGCTGCTATTTCTTTGTGTTTTGTGAATCAAATGAAAGCTTTGGTGGATATTGGCATCACATGGTTCATATAGGCCATCTTTTGAAAGTCAAGGATGATGCAGGGTTGGCTTCTGATGCAAATTTTCAGAAAATTATGACTTTTAGGGTCATAGAGTTTGAACCAGGCATAAAGACGGGGAAAGAAATGTTTTCGGGCACTACAAATACAGAAACTCTCTAAATCCTTAGGTTTCTTGGCTGCTGCTTGGCACCTCAAAGCTTCAGCTCCTTCCACAGATCTTCTAAGGACTGAGTTCTGAAGACTGGCTAGGCCACTCCATGACCTTGATGTGCTTCTTCTTTGTTGCCTTGTTTCACCTTGTTTTGGGTCATTGTCATGCTGGAAGACCATCCACGACCCATCTACAGGTTCTTGTCCAAGATTTTATGGTACATGGCCCTGTCTATTGGCCCCTCAATGCAGTGAAGTTGTCCTGCATCCCTTACATCACAGTGTGTTACCAATGATGTTCTTTGTGATTGTGGGCCCAATTGCCTTCAGATTATTAAAAGTTCTTCCCATTTAGTTTTGGGCTGATCCAACATCTTTCTCAAGATCATTTTAACCCCATGAGGCAAGATTTTTCATGGAGCTCCAGACAGAGGGCAATTGATGGTCACTTTTATATTTTTTTCCATTTCTGAATGATCGTTATCAGGCTGTCCTAAATGCTCCCTGAAAAGCCTTCAGCTGATCCAAAATGCTGCAGCTAGAGTACTGACAGGGACTAGAAAGAGAGAGCAGATTTCTCCCATATTGGCTTCTCTTCATTGGCTCCCTGTTAAATCTAGAATAGAATTTAAAATCCTTCTCCTCACCTACAAGGTCTTGAATAATCAGGCCCCATCTTATCTCCAAGACCTTATATTACCATATCACCCCAATAGAGCACTTCACTCTCAGACTGCTGGCTTCCTTGTGGTTCCTAGGATACTTAGAGTAGAATGGGAGGCAGAGCCTTCAGCTTTCAGGCCCCTCTTCTGTGGAACCAGCTCCCAATTTGGATTCAGGAGACAGACACCCTCTCTATTTTTAAGATTAGGCTTAAAACTTTCCTTTATGATCAAGCTTATAGTTAGGGCTGGATCAGGTGACCCTGAACCATCCCTTAGTTTTGCTGCTATAGGCCTAGTCTGCTGGGGGGGTTCCCATGATGCACTGTTTCTTTTTATACCTCTTTTTACTCTGTCTATACCCCACTCAGCATTTAATCATTAGTTATTATTAATCTCTGGCTCTCTTCCACAGCTTGTCTTTTTCCTCTCCCCTCAGTCCAACCGGTCGCAGCAGATGACCCCCCCTCCCTGAGCCTGGTTCTGCTGGAGGTTTCTTCCTGTTAAAAAGGAGTTTTTTCCTTCCCACTGTTACCAAGTGCTGCTCATAGGGGGTTGTTTTGACTGTTGGGTTTTCTCTGTATTATTGTAGGGTCTTTAACCTACAATATAAAGTGCCTTGAGGCGACTGTTGTGATTTGGTGCTATACAAATAAAATTGAATTGAATTGAACTGAACTGAACTGAACTGAACTGAACTGAACTGAACTGAACTGAATTGAATTGAATTGAATTGAATTGAAACTGAATCACAACCAACAGTTTGTCACTGTCTCACAAGGTTCTTGCTGATGGAAAGAAAGAAAGAAAGAAAGAAAGAAAGAAAGAAAGAAAGAAAGAAAGAAGAAAGAAAGAAAGAAAGAAAAGAAAGAAAGAAAGAAAGAAAGAAAGAAAGAAAGAAAGAAATGTAAAACGACAGAGAAACTGTAGTTGTGATGTCACTGTGGTTCATGGCCTTTTCTTAAAAGAAAAGATTCCCAATAAGGTGGGTGGACAATCATTTAAGGACAGGTTACAGCCATCAGTAATTAATTCACTGCATACAATTGTTCCTCCTGAGCCTGGATCCACCACAGGTGCAATTATCATGGAGTTCTTCTTCCACACTGTCACAAAGTGCTTGCTCATAGGCTCTCATCCATAAGGTTCTTGTCATGTAACCACTGTGGCACGTGGGTAAAGGACCCCAGTGCAGGACTCAAGACAGGCTTTAACTACATCTCAGACTAGACACAGGAGGCAGGCATACTGAGGGAACAAAACTCAATTAAATCATACACACGACTCAGATAACTAAACTAAGCACAGAATTGAAACACGATCAAACATACTCAAACAAAAGATAAGAAACCAAACCCAGGGATCACAGAAAATAAGACAACAAAAGTCCATAAACTCAAAAACACTGATGGTCCCAGACCCTGGACCATGACAGTTCTCTTTCTAATATTGCAGGATCTTTACTTCACAATATAAAGCCCTTTGTGATGGCTATTGTTGTAAGGAGCTCAGTGAATTTGAGTGTGGCACTGGATACCACAGTTGCAACATGCCATCAGAAGATGGGTACACTCACCTGCCTGTCCACCCTCAACCATCTCCTAATCTTCTGAGTAAATTCTGGCCAGTCACCCTCTCCAGTGTCTTCTCCTAAGACAACAATAACTCACATTCTCCAATATTGCACAGGAAATAAAAATTAATCTACCTTTCCTCTTTGACAGAAGCCCGTCCCAGCTCCGAGGACCAAGTCTCCTTTGTGCAAATTCCTTTGCTTAAACCTCAGTGCTTGTAAAAATAAACTGTTGCAAACTGCACATTGTGCGTTGGGTCCTGTTTTAGAGTCGACAGAATTTATCATCTGCTTTGGTTCTGACACAGCAAGCCAGTTCATGAAATTCCTTCTTTCCTAGATATTCCACAATCCACTGCGAGTGGTATCATTGCAAAGTGGAAGCGTTTTAGGAACCACAGCAACTCAGCTGCGAAGTGGCAGCATGTAAAGCTACAGAGCGGGGTCACTGAGTGCTGAGGTAGACACTGTGTAAAAGCTGCCAACTCTCTGACAATAACAGCAGAACTCCAAACCTTCTCTGGCATTAACATCAACACACAAACTGTGCACTTGGAGCTTCACGGCATGGTTTTCTGTGGCCGAGTGGCTCCTGTGGGCGTAAAGTGTAGGTGGCCCCATTCAGTTGTCTATGTAGTGGATTTCAGATAACCAGAAAAACAGAGGTGATTGTTCTCCAGAGATAAGGACCAAAACAAGTTAGAAATATTATTTAAGTCCAAGATATTTGAGTCAGATTTGATCATTTATTGTATTTTTTTAATAAGAACTACATTAATAAATGTAAATTTTTACAATAGTCTGGTCACACACACTTACATGGATGTGAGACAGAAAAAACAGTCTATAAGCCATAATCTTGCAGCCTGAACACTGCTAGAAGTGGGATTAGCCTTACTGCTATAATAACACCGAGGAAAACTGGAAGTGGGCCAACAGACCCAAGAAAAGGTCTATTGTTGTCCAATGCTGTTAATGCCTGGAATTATCTGTGCTTAGTAACCCCAAAATGCACACACACATAGTGTCACACATGGTCACATGCATACAGACACGTACAGACTTGTGCACTTACAAGCACAACATTGATCATTTCTTTCAGTTTTCACACAGTTCCCATAGATTTGTTAATAATGCGCACGCACGCACGCACGCACGCACACCACAACACACACACACACACACACACACACACACACACACACACACACACACACACACACACACACACACGAAGGTGCCTCTTACAGGGTTTTCAGAGAGCGATCACATCTTCTTCGGTGTCCCAATCAATATTATTGATCCTACAGCATTTAATCCTCATGTTTATTCTCTCCCAGTACATAACTGTTGAATTCTAAGTGTGAGACACAAAAAGCCCTCATTGTCTCCCCTCCAGCAGCCGATATGTCAGAGTTTGCGACGCTGGTCGGGCTGTGATGTGATCCGCTTCCAGTATTTGACCCCATTAAAATGTCCGTCGCGGGTCAGAGTTCAGAAAGAGGATTATGGCTTCTTGCCAATGACCTGTTTGAACCCCAAAGGGTGCCACAACGGTAATTAGTGAATATTATTAAGATGAAGCAGTTTAGACATAATAGGAAAAGAAGAGGGTGAAAGAGGTTTTATGAGTGGCTGCATGTTAATCTTGAGCGATGCTAGCAGCAGGGTTGTGGAGATGGTCAACACTTCACTTTAGTTTGAGACTGAAAAAGCTTAGACACTACAACATGGATGGACTGCCATCCTTAGATCCTCAAATGAAGCTTACTTTGGTGGTCCTTTGACTTTAAATGTTAACTTTTTCAGTAGTTTAAATACATTCAGCCCTGTAAGTCACAGTTGTGCTGTGTGTTTAGTGCTGATTAGCAAAGGGTGGCAAAGTGATACATACTGTAGATTAAACATGGTAAACATATAGACTGTATAAAAGACAAATGGCTTGTTAAATCCTGTCCTGAAGCCTTCAGATAAATGTTTTTTTGGCCCTTTTTTTGAGAATATTTGCAGTGGAGAGACAGGAAAGCAGGAGGAGAGATGGGAGAAAACATGCAGTAAACTCAGGGACTCAAACCTGCACCGTCTGTATGGCCACATGGCATATATGGTCACCTGCTCAACCACTGAGCCACCCTGGCACCACCAGCTTGACATTTTGAAACTGGATGTAATGAGAAAGAGGCGGAGCTGACTGTGAAAATCCACACTTGTGACTGACAAGTCATTAACTAATAAACACATCTTGAATAATTAGATTTTTTAAATATTAGAAGGACCAGAATTTACCAGATAGACAATGTTTTATCCAATATGACCCAAATTGAGTGATGGAACCTATACACAGATCAGGAAAGTGTTTACAGAGGTTGGGGCAGAGGACTGTTTTCCAATAGGCTTCCATTGGACCGCAGATCTTCTTGCAACCACAGCTATCGCACCCTGGTGGCCTATTAAAGGAATGACCTTGTAGGTGCTACAAACTGCTACTGACTGGACTTGCAAATGAAATGTTTTTTAAAACTGTTACTTTTGAGGTCTTGAATAAATTCTGAACTTTGACTTTTAACCCAATTTTACAAAATAATACATAATGTAGCCCTGCAATAGACTGGTGACCTCTCCAGGGTGTACAGTACCCCACCTTTCACCCAACAACAGCTGGGATAGGCTCCAGCACCATTACAAGCCTGAAGTGGATAAGGGGTAAAGAGGATGGATGGATGGATGGATGGATGGATGGATGCTGTTCTTGCAAAATGGTACGGTAAATGGTATGGTAAAATCCACAGCAAATTATAGTTAGCAAACATTTCTTCCTGTCATAGTCTTGGTTCTTTTGCCCAGTGTTTTGTGTTTATTGTAGGTTTTGCAGTCTTGTATATTTTTCCTTCGTGTTTCAGTTTTTAGTATTTAGGATCTGGGTTTTCCTCAGTGTTCTTGTCTCCCCGTGTCTAGTCTGTGTTTCTGTTTCCCTGTTGACACACTTCCTGTTTTATTTTCCAGTTCTTTGTTCCATGTGCATTGTGTCCAATTTTGCTTCCTGTGTGGTTCCCTCCCAGCTGTTTCCATTTGTCTCATTACCTGGTCTGTATATATTGTCTGTGTTTTCTCCTTGTCCTTTGCCCACCTCATAGTGGTGTGTTTCCCTGCATTTAGATCCCAACTTTGCCTGCCACGCCGCCCGCCTTGACAGTTCAAAGCTGCTAATTTCTACATTTCTAAATAGTAATGTTTGGACCAGCTTCTACCAATTATTTCTTCTTTTTTTTCTGCTGTCACAGTCTTTCTAATAGAGTTGGGCCACTTTATTTCACTTGGAGGCTAGGTTAAAGAAGACTCATATGCTGTCAGATACTGTTCCAATGGTGGATGTTCATATAAAACATGGCCAAACTCTCAAAGAATGAGGTCAACAATGCCCGTGAGCCTAAAGCTCAGGTTTCAGACTGTTCTAAATGCTTTATTTCAGACCTTTTTTTTTTCTTGGCTCTTTATGATGTCAGTGAGAGGGGATATCCCTAATAAGGTCATCTTATTCAGAGAGCTCTGGCTGTGAGCACAACAGGCCCACCCACCTGCCATCCAAACCTTCTGTTCAGCTAAAACTGCTTTTTTAAGGCAGTGAATGAACTGAGATGTTGCACAAAGACCCAATATAAGATAAATAGGGATTAATTTGAATTGTGAACCAAGAAAAGCTATTGCAACAGAGTCCAACAGTGAAAACTGATCTGAAAATGAGGATCGCAGGTCAACTTTTAAGAATTTCTACATGACTCTGACATGATGATGTTGTTATGGGAAGAGAGAGATGCTTCATGATTTTTTCATACTTTGGCCCGATTCCTAATACATTTGTTTGTAAAATTATTGCTTATTACTCATGATCATAATTGAGATTTACATCTCTGTGAAAGCTGAAGAGGATGCACAGAGACAAAGAGCAGAGATTCAGAGAGTGATTGTTGAGGAGGAGGTGAAGGGAACTTGACTGTTTGATAGGATGAGGTGGGGGTGTGGGGGCCTCTTCCTCGTGCCTCCAGTCAAGCAGAAAATCTCAGCAAATTAGTTACCGCGACGACTGCTGGTTGGGGAGCTTTCATTCAGCGCAGCAGGAGAGCCGCCAAGGGATCTGGATAAGAAACACTCCTCCTAACAACATCTTCCTTCACCCGTCTTCAACACAGCCCCTCACCTCCCCTCCTCTCTCCTCCCCTTTTTTTTTTCAGTCACTGTCCAGCCATCCATTACTGTTTCCTGGCAGCGAGGAGGAGCAGCGGGATCGTCGGCCTGCTTGGCTGTTAAATGCCTCTCCAGCATTAGCACTCCTGAAGAGGTGTCATACCAAACACCAAGCAGCTGCTAAGAACTGCTGCAATCTCAGGAGAGTGCACTTGAATCTTTCTGTTTGTATATTCAGTTTCCAGTTTATTAGTTACACTAAGCTAAACTTAAATCCTCCCATCATCAAGGTCATTGATGAAGGTCCTGATTTTTACTGTTCATTGCAACAAAAACTGATTCAGCCACGACTGTGGTGTTTCATGAGGAAGCATGAAGATGACTTTTAAAATACAAAAAATAAGAAACAGTGCACACCTGTGCAAATAATTTTTAATGTAATGTTTGAAAACTTGCAAATGAAGAAAAAGGAATTCACAAAAAAGCTTAAAAAATTCTCTTAGTCCAGAGGGAAACTTGTGTGTACAGTGCACTGTGTACACTGGATACACACTGCACTGTACATTCATGTACACACACTTTGTCTGCAGGCCTCTAGAGAAACACTAACTGCAAGGAACTGAGCACGCTGCTGCTAAAATCTATAGAAGATTGAACATACAAACTATCCCCTCTTAATGGTCCCCCAACAACACACGCATGACTCGTATCAAGAAATACACACTATCACATGTCCCTGCAGCCCACAAGTCCTGACACAAATAAAAATTATGTCCATTTTATCGGCCGATGCAGTCAACGGTTCTCTGAGCTGAGGAATGAAAATCAATCACTACATAAAGGTCATGTTTTATCAAGTTTTAAAACATGCATGATGGATTTCTCTAGATTCACTTCCAGAGATATAAAGAAACGACTCAATTTGCCTCAATGGCTTTAATGCTTAAACTCTTCAGTATCAGTTGACCACTGAACATAACAAAAAGAGAGGAAAAAAAATTCAATATCAGATGAAAGATGCAGACAAAATGGCTGCATTTTTAGAGATATTATTTGCAATACTAAATATAAGAGAATCAACTTTCAAAAAATTCTCAGTCTCACTGCTCGTTCACGGCCTTAATGCTGATTGTTACAGATAAATTATTAGGCGTTAAGGACCTGATCACACCCAAACTGAACATCAGACTGACAGAAATGCAGTTCAGGTGCCACCAATTTACACTTAATACTTATTGATTTATTTCCACAGAGTTTCTGTCTGTGACTCACCACAAATCCCAATTTAAAGAAACACTGATATGAATATAAACTAAAAAATAGGCACCAAACCTGTTTTGTGTTAGAGCTAAGCACATAACAGATTGCCTCTTGCCCAATCTGAGGTCGTCAATCTATCACAGAACTGGCCAACAATAATGAGTTGTGCTAATTTTACAAACGATGGAGAAAATCACATCAGTTTGTTTCATCTTCCCAATGATTCAGCTTTTAGGGAGTAGTCTTTAGGGAAAAAATTAAATCCCAATACATTTGATATAAAAGTGCCATATGATGTATGTGTAGTTTGCAGTCTGTTTTAGCCAAGCAGCAACTGCTGTGCCTGAAAAACTGAGCCAAAAACAATGCAGTTCCTTAAATGGCCACTTTAGGTTGGGTCAGTGAGGTAAGATAGTCAATCCCCATATACACACATGCTAAAAAAAATGTTTATAGCCTTGTGACAACTGACCAGGGAGGTATTTTTTATAACTCTATTTAAAAAAAAACAAAACAGTTCCAATTATATCCAAATGTACTGAAATTGTGTCATTTGCATTAAGGAATAAGGACCTGACAGGGATGCTCTGGATGCTGCCTAACCAGCTAGCTGTCTGCTGGGCTTTACCTCAGATAATGCAGATGATACTCAGCTTTATCTATCAATGAAGCCAGATGACACACATTAATTAGTTAAACTGCAGGAATGTCTTAAAGACATAAAGTTCTGGATGACCTCTAATTTCCTGCTTCTAAATTCAGATAAAACTGAAGTTTTTGTACTCGGCCCCAACTTGGCCTCCAGTAACACTGTGAGAAATCTTGGAGTCATTTTTGACCAGGATATGTCCTTCAATGCATATATTGAACAAACATGTAGGACCGCTTTTTTGCATTTGCGTAAATATTTCTAAAATTAGAAACATCCTTCCTCAGAGTGATGCTGAAAAGCTCATTCATGCATTTATTACTTCTAGGCTGGATTATTGTAATTCATTATTATCAGGCTGTCCTAAAAGCTCCCTGAAAAGCCTTCAGCTGAGCCAAAATGCTGCAGCTAGAGTACTGACAGGGACTAGAAAGAGAGAGCAGATTTCTCCCATATTGGCTTCTCTTCATTGGCTCCCTGTTAAATCTAGAATAGAATTTAAAATCCTTCTCCTCACCTACAAGGTCTTGAATAATCAGGCCCCATCTTATCTCAAAGACCTCATAGTACCATATCACCCCAATAGAGCACTTTGCTCTCAGACTGCTGGTTTACTTGTGGTTCCTAGGATACTTAAGAATAGAATGGGAGGCAGAGCCTTCAGCTTTCAGGCCCCTCTTCTGTGGAACCAGCTCCCAGCTTGGATTCAGGAGACAGACACCCTCTCTATTTTTAAGATTAGGCTTAAAACTTTCCTTTTTGATCAAGCTTATAGTTAGGGCTGGATCAGGTGACCCTGAACCATCCCTTAGTTATGCTACAATAGGCCTAGGCTGCTGGGGGGGTTCCCATAATGCACTGTTTCTTTTCATTCACCTCTTTCTACTCTGTTTTTACTTCACTCTTTATTTAATCATTAGTTATTATTAATCTCTGTCTCTCTCCCCTCAGCCCAACCGGTCACAGCAGATGACCCCCCCTCCCTGAGCCTGGTTCTGCTGGAGGTTTCTTCCTGTTAAAAGGGAGTTTTTCCTTCCCACTGTCGCCAAATGCTGCTCATAGGGGGTCGTTTTGTTACTGAACTGAAACACTTGACTGCATTTTTGGTGCCTGTGGCTTTTGGGGCATTTTTAATGCAATTATCCAGCAAACAGCATGGCTTACTGTCTCAGTCTGTTACAAAGAACTTTGTATTTCATTAGTGTATTACCATCTTTTCCAAATACTGTACTTATTATTGGCTCCAATCAACAGTGGCAATAGCATCGTTGTTTACCTCAAGGTTTTAAAATGAAAGTCCACAAGCCAGTGACTGATGTCATGAATCCTTCATTTATATGTAGCTTATGGTCTCAGCCACAAATATGTGCACATAGAGCCAGTTTTAGCAGTGAAATAGCAGCTGCTGAAGGACACTTTCCTGCCCAGACATTGCCTGGTATATTACGTTTTCTGTTATAGAGCTCCATTGTTTTCCAGAAACCATCAAAATAGTAAACCAGTAAACAAAAAACTCTTGATGGTGAAAACTCTTTTGTCATGGAGACTCAGAATATTGGTGAATCCTCACAAAAATGATGTATTGAGTTTGTTAATGATGTGGTGTAAAATGAAGATGTAAACAAACCAACAGAAGTGACTTTTTTTCTGATGAAGTGTTGATAATTGTCGTGACTTTGCCGGTAGTTCTTCTGTACTGGTCAGAAGAAGGAGGTGCAGAAGGATCAAGTGATGATAGATAAATGTGGCCAGGGACTCCTGTTTCTCTGTGACCTTTGAACCTCACCCTGCCTCCCAGTCTGTGGCTGTTCGGCTGCAGCAGCCTGCAGTCTGGCAGCTAAAATGTTGATTGATGCTGGGCTTCGTATAGTGCACATGCACAGTTAATATGTACATTTTAGTGCTCAAATGTGACAAACGCACGGTCAGAAGAGATTTATACAAATGTCACAAAACAGATGTAAACACACTCATAACTTCCAGGTCCAGTCTGTGAAGGTGTTGGTGGTAGACGGGTGAGTGTGTGTGCTTGAGGATTACCCCACAGACAGTCTGTCCCTGAACTCTCAGGCCTCCCATGGTGACCCTCTGACCCCTGATCGCAGCACCCCAAACTCTGATAAAACCTCACTAAACCGCTAGATCACAAGAAAGATTTAAGAATCTGTTATACACTGAAGGCCAGCTGCACTTTCACCACATTGACCAGTCTGAGGCTGTTTTCTTCTTGAATCTTTCCAGTGAGGAAAAAATCTGAAGCTTTCAGCTTTCTCCCAAGGGGTTCCACTTTAAAGAAAACCCCTCTGTGCAGTACCTGCCCAGAGCAAGCACAGACCGTTCACAGCTTTGCTAACTGTTAGCAGGCGGAGTATTCTGTTAGTTCACAGATAAACTATCTCACAGATCCTAAGAGTAGCCATAAAACCCATTAGAGAGCCACAATTAGAGAGCGACTTAAATTAGCAAAGAAGTGAATGCAACACCTTGTCTTTCCTTTATCAGCACCACTCTAGTCCTCATACTGCCCCCCCAACTCCTACCTTTACGTTAGACTAGCTGATCAGCTTCCTGCAAACGTTTATGTACTGAAAATAAATGATCTATAAAGATGCAATTCCACTGTACCACCTTGTATTTCATTTTGTGTTTTTATATAACACTTGTATTTTATTGCTTCTTTACTTGCACAAAGCTCTTTGCTTATCTGTTTACAATATGCTGCATGTATTTTGTCTTCACTGTGGATTATTTTAGGATAAGCAAGACTGTGTGAGTCAATAATACAGAAGCTGAAGACAAAATTTCAGACTAAAGAGGCCAATTCTCCTTTAAAATTATATTAATTTAAAAGTTTTAATTACTGTCTGACTTTAGATTATGCTAATTTGATGTTACAAATTACAATAATTAGAATAATGAACTTTAATCAAAGTTTGGGGTGAAATGCCAAAATAACAAACCCAGTATTTCGCGATGAATTCATAGCTTTTCTTTAGTAAGCAACAGCCATGTGGGCGGCTCAGTGTGGATCTGGTTGTGGTCTTCTGAAGGACTCGGCTCCTCGGCTTGTCTTATCTGGGCTTGCTCTGAGTGGTATGTAACGCTAACAGTGATGGCCTGCTGTCCTCTCACCCTTTCCCAGGGAGGAGGGGTGGACTGGGCAGGTCTGGATCACTCTGTGTGTGTTTAAGACTGTGAGAGTGAAAGTGTCTGAACATCTTGTAAGAAAGAGAAAGCTGTGTTTGTGAGTCAGCCCATGTGGGTTTATTTCTGTGTGTGTTATCTCTGGGTAGTTATTGAGCATTACAGTGCTTCTCTAACTGTCTGCATCCCTACATGTGTCTCTGAACCTACGATTGTCTAAGTATGTGTGTGTATGTGTGTGTGAATGTGTGCGTGCATGTGTGTGTCCATGTGTGCTTTCTGAGTGGAGACTAGAAAGGCTGTGGCCCAAACTGGGATGACTGGGATGGTGTTGACAGTGCTTTGCTCTTTCCATATTTGTACATGTTAGTGTGCTAAGATGTAGCCAAGGAGCTGAGAGATAAGGAGGGACGTCTGGACAGAGTGTGTGTGTGTGTGTGTGTGTGTGTGTGTGTGTGTGTGTGTGTGTGTGTGTGTGTGTGTGTGTGTGTGTGTGTGTGTGTGTGTTCTCATAAGAAAGTTGCATTTATGATTTATTCAGACTGTTTTTTGTCTCATTTGTATGTCTGCTGTATGACAACTTCCTAAACCTTAAGTGTAATGCTAGTTTTTGTATAAAAACTCACTGCATGAATGACTTCCTGTTTTTAGCCAATGAGGCGACAGATCTGCAGATTGTCATGGCACACTGTCATTCCTGATTTCATTAGAAGTCTGGATAAGATGCACAAGGCGAGATGAAGAAAGATAACTTTTCAAGGCTATTAAAGTGAGAGGAAATGTGTTTTGGATAGAAAAGGAGGGTAAAATTCTCCAAACTTCATGAGAATTGGAGTAATACCAGTTAATCAGTTAATCACAATGGCCTCCTTACTCTCATAATTAGTAAAAAAAAAAAAAAAAAAAATCTGACATATTTGAGGGAGTAGAAACTGTTCAGCTGAGCATCTCCATCACATAAGCTGAGTTTAAGTGATGTTGGATGCTAAAAGTTGAATGTTGTGAAAACTGAGCTCAGTGTGTTCTAAGAATCCCAAATATAACTGATTGTCTTCTTATGTCACCCACATCTTAGTATTTCCATCAGTATACCACATTGAGTGAATTAAATCTCATTGTACATCCTGTATAATGACAATGAAGGCATTCTATTCTATTCTATTCTGTTCTATTCTAATTAATGAAACAAAAATGTATACAGCTGTCACATATATTTTGCATTTATTTAGTCAGAATATTCCACACAATAACAATGATCTTTGCAGTTCATGTTTCCCTTTAGACTGGCTGTACTCTTAGCTCCATACATTAAGCAGAACTCATGTACAGTTCATTGTGGTAGAGCCTGCTGTCATTATACCAGCGATCAGTCATGCCATCAGTCATGTAATTTGATTGGCTGGGAACTGCACTGCAGCTTGAAAACTCCTCTTAACATTCTGTTAAAAGCAAAATGAAGCAACACACCAACAATTCAGTTTGGCAGCGCATGAAGTCAGCCCATTCAAACTGAATGAGAAGTGAGATTACTGAAGCCTGAAACATGTTGGCCTGCATGTGAGTACAGCTTTACTCACCCACACAGAACAGAAAGGTCCCGACACGACGTGTACCACAGTCACCTGGCTGACAAACCTGCAGCTTAAGAGACCACCAACTCTTCGATCTCCTAATACGGACCTTGTAGGTATATTGCCATGGCATCAAGGGCCGCTACCACGAGACACTTTGTGGGTAAGGGTGAGTAACAGGTGGCATCTGACAACATGACATCATATGACAGCTGGAATGACTTGTGACATGACTGCTATGCTGTGCCCCAAAACACATCATGGGATTTATTGCATTATAATGAATAATCGTGATTATTTTGAATCAAAACTAATAGCTGTGACGCAGTTCTGCCCCTTAAATGAAGTGGTGTAAATATACTGCTCTAGGTAGTATTTGTTTGTATGATGAGCACCTGTTTACTGTCCATTGTCTTTTTAAAAGTTGAAAGAAAACTTTCTGGACCTCACAGATACACAAAAACACACCCTCACACAGTATTCGGTTAATAATGAGAGAATACGGGAACTGGTCTTAAAGGGCGGACATGGATCCTAGTTAACTTATTTACCCATCAGGCTCTGCTTCCTAAAGCCACAACTCTTTTTTTTTCTGTTTTAAAAGCGTCTCAGAGTGATAAGCCTCCACTTCTCTCTCCCTCGGGATGGATGATGCTGTTGTCACAGCAACCTCAAGACAACTCACCACCTCCAGACACAGACACCCCCCCCCCCCCTTTTTTTTTTTTTTTGGTCCAGTGATGTCATTTGAGCCATGGAGACAGACAGAGGCCAAAGCAGGACACAATAATGCAAACACACTCACTTATCTGGACTTTTGTGGAAATGGAAGACATGGGTGTTTGTAGGGAAATTTGGCTGGTTGTAGGGGCTGATAAAGGGACCCTGGGCTCCTGAGTCAGGGCATCAATTGATTAATTGTTTGAGAGAAAATTTACTGTTGCTTTGATAACTAATTAATCCAAATCTTTTAGTCATTAAAATTACAAGAAATCTGAATTTGTTCACTTAAACCCCATCTACATATAAAGTACTATAAATATATGTATAGCTGATGGTTGGTTGCTAGTGGACATTCCAGGCTCCAGTTACCTACAGGTAAGACAAATGTATTTATCACCCCCTCAGATTGTAATCAATGGTGTATTTTGATAGTTGTTCACAGCGATCACCTCAAGGCTGACAAAAGTTTAGTTTCCCACTCGTCTCCTTCACATTGCCAGTGGTTATTTCACCTGTTGCATGAGCATCTTTGTCATTTTATGGTCTCTGGTACTAGTCACTTCCCATTGCAGCTGCTAGCCCTTCCAGGATTCAGGTGTCCCCACAAAAGTACTCTTGATTTTCCAAAAATTGTTGGCCATTCCAGGTAACATTCTCTGCACCAAATCACAGCAAACAGTCACCTCATGGTGCTTTATAGTGTACAATAATTAAAAAGAAAGCCCAACAAACAAAATGACACCCCCATGAGGAAACACTTGGCGACAGTGGCGAATGAGGTCCAGCAGGACAAGCACAGAGATGAGTCCACTGTCAGAGGCTGTAAGAAGATCATTTGTAACCTTCACTAATGCTGTATCTGTACTGTGATGAATTCTGAAATCTGACTAAAACTCTTCAAACAAACCGTTCCTCTGCAGATGATCAGTTAGCTGTTTTACAACTACTCTTTCAAGAATTTCTGAGAGAAAAGGAAGGTTGGAGATTGGCCTACAATTAGCTAAGACAGCTGGGTCAGTGATGGCTTTTAAGTAGCGGTTTAATTACAGCCACCTTAAAGGCCTGTAGTACACAGCCAACTAATAAAGACAGATTGATAATTTTTAAGATTGAAGCATCAATTAATGGTAGCACTCCTTTGAACAGTCTAGTAGGAATGGGATCTAAAAAACATGTTGCTGGTTTGGAGGAAGTAACTAAGTTAACTCAGAAAGATCAATCAGAGAGACAGAGAGCCTAAATGAATAAGAGCAGTACTGAAAGTAGATATACACAAAGATACATCTGTGAGATTTAATATGGTCTCAACTGCCAGTTTAACAGCAGGATTTTATTATTATTATTAAATTATAGCCCCATTAAGGGCAAAGTAGATGATAAAGCAGGGTATGCTTTGGGGTGTGGCCATGTTTTATGGTGGCCACATCCATCTTTTATAAGAATAGTTTGTATAATTTTATTTGTCACAAATTTGCAAACTGTAAGGATTTACAGAAGATGATTTCCTCTCATATTTATTCAAAACAAAACAAACACTTTTTTTGTGAAACAGGTCTCTGAAACCAATAACTTTGTTTGAAAACTGTCATGTTTTCCACAGTGTATAGTAGAAGCAGGTGTCGCAGTCTCCTTAAAAAAGCTAATTATTGTTAACACCCAGTTGGGGTCTGCAGAGGTCAGTTATCAGCTTTCCTGTGGATGATAAAAGTGTAACGCCTGTGAACAGCAGTTCCTGTAACAGACCTGCTGAAGGATATCTGCTGTTTATCTCACTGATAGGCCAGACTCCGGGAAACAAGTGTTGAGAATAGCATCTTATTCTGTCATTTCACACACAGACAGCCACACGCACACACATTAACAGAGGACAGAGTGATGCCACAGGTGATGAGCAACAAGGAGGCTGCTGATTGAAAGCAGCACATCAGTCTGTCAGAGTCTGTGCTTGGTCAAGAAAACCAGAGATGTAAAGAGGAAATGAAAAAAAAAAACAGTGATAATCAAAATAAGCATGTAATCAGAAAATAAGATAATGCAGCTATCATTCTCTATTAATGGAGCTATTCACTTTGCTCTCTAAATAACACTTCAATGCAATCTTGAACTACATATATATATATTGCCTGTAGCCTTTTAACATATTCCTAATACCTGTACAATGAACACCAACAACATTTAATGCACTTTGTTTTTCTTTTGCCAATATATAGACAATCATGTCATCAGTAGAAAGATGATAATGTCTCTCATATAACCTCCGGAATATTCTATTACTGGTAAGATCATGGGCTCAATATATAACACAGTTTAATATACATTTAAATATAAATGTATGAGTTTTTTTTGGTTGTTTGTTTGTTTTTTTAACACTCACTGTCACGGGTACCCAGTGTATTAAAATGTGACGCAAAGGTATAGTGACAGAGTTTCAAATGTGATCATTTGGGAGTAAGAATGTGTTGTCAGAAGTAAGCAGAAACCTCCAGGGCTAAGAAAATGAACCCAACATGGAAGGCCCAAAACCTGCAGTTCCCCTAGTGGCCACTGGAGGCTGAAACCAAAAGAGTGTCAACCCCCCCCCATAGATCCTAATGTCAAAATACTCAGCGTCAGCAATTAAATCTTTATAGATTCTAATGATTGATTATCAACAATTTCTTTTATAACTCATTGATTTGGATACTGTTAAGTTAAAGTTTGGAGTGTGTCTGCTTTGATGTGCTGACATGAGCAGCTGTAACCAACTGTTGCCTTCTGGGCAGTTTTGGTGTGTGAAATTCTTGTAGTTTATTCATTTCTTTTTTACTTGACAATAATAAGCAGATATGTGTGTCTGCATGTTGCACCTGTACAGTGTAGATGTAGCTTTGAAACCAAGCCAGTTAAGATAAGCCATTAACATAGCAAGTTATGGTCAGAATATATATATCATTATTTATCTTTTCTAACCATTTGTGTTCTCAAATTTAGAAGAATTACTAACATTTGTGTGTGCGTGCATTCATCTCTCATTTATAGCTTATATTTTGTTTGTGTTGACTTGTTAGAAAGTTACAATATTATTATTACAAACTGACATTAATTATGGTCCTAGACTCTGTCTGGGTTATTATTTTTATTTTATTTAATACACTGGCATTTCTGTTGAAATCCGTTCATTTCTCAGGTCTCAGATTGTGGGATGACTGAGCATTAAGAAATGAAATGCCAGACTGCTGTTACTGTTTTGTGAAAAGCTGCTCAATGAGAGGTCAAAACAATCACTGGTAGACGATGAAGTAGGAAGGAAAGGAAGTGAGGAGACGCAGTAGTGACTGTCTCTTTGTCCTGAAGGTGGAAACAAGGTTGTATGTTTTTCCCACACTGGTGATAGAGCTATCTGTGCCGGTCCCAGTCATCCTGGCAGTGCACCCCTCCACCTCAAGCTCCACCTCAGCCCTGCGCAGCTTACAGGCTGTCCTCAGGAGAAGCCAGCCAATAAAGACAAGCTTGATGGAGGAGCCAGCCAATAAAAGATAAGCCTCAGAGGAGCCAGCCAATAAAAGATAAGACCCAGGACATGTCTGTGACTTCCTCACTGGTCTTCCTTTAGCAGATACAAGGCACCGCGCTGATATGGCTGGCGTCTCACTGGCATCCACAGAGAAACCAAACATACACCGCTCACATAGAGGCATTCAAGCAAAGAGCAGGGCCTCTTTGAGGCTGAACCTGAATCCAAATTCAGGGTCTTATTTTCATCATTCATATCAAGTATAATGATGGGTTTATAACTGAGGTCGTTAGGCAAATTTACCATCCATCAGATAGGATTTAAAGTTTGAAGTTCAAATAGTAAATTTGTAATTTCACCCTTTAAGAATTCTTCTCACTGTATAGCAAAAAAAAAGGTAGGTTAAAAAAAGGTAATGCACTGTTGGATCTTCACTAATATGGCAGTTTCATTATTACTCAGGCACTGAGAAACCAACCAGTGTTGTAGAGCTGAAACAATTAGGTGATTTAATCTGTGACAACCACCCACTTTTCAAGTTAAAAGATTCAAAACTTGCAGTCATATTGTTGTTGACACTCTGGTAACAGTATGGCCTGTATCACAAAGGAATTCTACAAGCATAGAGGACAGAGAAGTATGTGAAGACCCTCTTATAATGGAACAAGGACCTGTAGCTGCTGTGGTATCAGTGTGGTCTGTTTGACTCTTGAGGCCTTAAAGCCAATTTTAGCCTCCATTTATACTTACAGTATTTGCTTATTGCGAGAAGAGTAAAAGACTGCATACATATTTCTAATCGACTGAAGGTTGTGATGGTTACAGGTTTGACACCAAAGTTTGTATTTTTTTATAGCTGGATGTATCAAGCTTTGGTCCCACATTAGCCCGCAAAAACACCCTCTTTGTCCCACATAAACTTTGTCAGGTATGGCCACAGAACTTCAATACTATTTTTAGTAATATTTTGGCAGAAAATTAAGGATGGATGCTAGGAAATGTAAACACTTAAATTACACTAAACAAACATAAATTACCTCAACATAAGTTAATACAGCTCAAGTCTTGCAACTACATTTTTGGCAGAGGGTCTCTGTGAGTGAGCAGGGCTGCTAGACAGACGCCGAAGAACCTGAATTTGCCCTTAAGTGATGCAAATGTCTGGCAAATGTGTAATTAATTCAATTGCATTTTGGGACCCCCCTGCACTCAGGAAAGTAACACAGCTTTGCCTTTATGGCCCAGAAAAGGGTCACATTTTTCAATTTGATGCACAATACTAGAAACAAAGAGTTGATCTTGAATCCATAAGAAAAAATAAACTACAAATGCATGCATGCAACCTTTCACAGTTGTTTTTCAGTCTTCATGTTCTATTTATGTCATTTCATATCTTTTCCCCGCTTGATTTAAATGATTTCTGAATGTCGTTTATATGAGAAGCTTGAGAGTGATACACAGTAATACATGGAATCTTTTTCTACTGTGATTCTGATAATTCTGTAAGTAAAAACAAATGTGGTTATAAGGTGAGTCTATCAGGGCTTCTACTTAAGCCCATTTCACTCAGCCAATCAGTATCCAGATCTCTTACATTTCCACTGTTATTTTCTCTTTGATGTCTGCGGTGCTGAGCTGAGCAGATCATCAGACACATAACAGAAAATGCTCCACGTATTTTTTTTTTTCTTAATTTATTGCTTTGTTTTTCACTCCTGCTGCAAAAGTGTGGTCTGGCAAAGGAATCTACAGCACATTTGATAATTTGACAAATGTTTAATAAAAGTATTTTTCAGTGTGCTTCATTTTTTCTAATGGCTACTAATGGGAAGTATACATCGGCCGTTGGCACATGAAGACAGAGGAGACGTTTCTGAGCCAACAGAGATAAAATGTAAGTCCTGCTCTGTCTCTCTCTCTCTCACACACACACACACACACACACACACACACACACACACACACACACACACACACACACACACACAGACACACACCTCCCTTATAGCACCCTCAGCAAGCCCCCCTGTTCTCTAGTTGCTAATGACGGACAGCTGAAGGCACACTCCCAGGGCGCCAATCAAATTTGCAGGCCTGTAATTGGATTATGGCGGGCAGGGGGGAGGGCTTTTATCTCTCTCTCTCTCTCTCTCTTGTTTGTGCTCTCGTCTGTGGGTGAATGATGGACAAAAGAGCGGCCTGTCAACGTCAAGTCAAGACTGACGGAGTATGTGCGTGTGAGTCTGTGTGTGTGCTCATGACGGTTTGGAGCCAGCCATGACAGCTGCTAAGTGTACTGACATGACTTTGTGAGTGTTTTGGGTTTTTTGCGTGTGTACTGTGTGTGTGTAGATGTATTGTAAGTGCAGTTTTGTGTGTGTGTGTGTGTGTGTGTGTGTGTGTGTGTGTGTGTGTGTGTGTGTGTGTGTGTGTGTGTGTGTGTGTGTGTGTGTGTGTGTGTGTGTGTCAGTTTCAGACAGGCAAAGAGCTAAATATCACTTAGCTCATTGCCTCGTCTCTGTTGCCTTTTCACCAGGGCTCAACACCAGGACGGCACAAAGGCGCTGTCCCCTGGCCAAGTGTCCTGAAGCAAAAGAGATGACAAATCACAGACACAATAGAGCGAGCAGCCACTACAGAAGAAGGCTGACGGCCATTTTTCTGAAATTCTATTTGCCTGCTCAGTAGTGAAGAGCAAAAAGTATTCCATAATGCAGGAGAGTAGAAAAGCCTGGAAAGAATACTGGTTTAAAAGATTAATCTATGGTGTGTAAAGTATTTCAGTTCATGTGTGAGGATCTCTGTGGGAATTCTCACAAGAATATATCTGTGAGCTACTGTCATATAGAAATTAATTACCTACCAAAACAAAAAGTTTCATCAAAGACCAGAGGTGGCAAAAGTACTGACATTTTGTACTTAAGTAGAAGTACAAGTACTTGTGTTAAAAACTACTCTGGTAAAATTTGAAGTACTGATTCAACTTCTTTACTTAAGTAAAAGTAAAAAAGTACAGGTTCTGAAATGTACTCAAAGTAAGAAAGTAAAAGTAGCTCTTTGGAGGACGTTGCTACCAGCTATTTTTTGTGTAATGCAGACACTTTGTGTGTTTGCTGATATTTGTTGAGCATTTAGAAATGTTGCATTTAAAATTACCTGAAACATGTAACTCCCTTTATGCTCGCTCCTCTTCAGCAGTGTTAGCTAAGATGCTGAAGTACCGCAAACACAACTTACAGACATCAGCACTCGGTCCGGCCCCCTGTAACCCCTGATTATAGCGCTATAAATGATACATAAATTATATGGTTTTGCCTCTTTAATCTCTTTGTATGCGATAAGTCCCGGTGATGGAGGATACTCCAGTAGGATTGTCTCTTATGGGTTATTGTTCCACCATTTAGGCTCAGATCGTTTGATGTTTGACGGCGCAGTGTAGTCAGATGGTAACAAAGAGAGGAAAGGTAGTCAGAACTAAGGGGATTGCACTACCATAAGGCAACAATGCAGACACTGAAGACAGCTACAAGTACCTTGAAATCCCACAGACAAATAAAAACCATGAAGAGGATGCTTAGAAAGCTGCGACCGCCAAATACCTGCAGCGCATAAGGAAAGTCCTGAAGAGTCAGCTGAATGGGAAGAACAAGATCCAGGTAATCAATACCTACATCCTGCCAGTTGTCAAATTCCCTGCTGGGATAATAGGTTTGTCAAGGGAGGAGATAGAAGTAACTGACATCAAGTCAAGAAGGCTCCTTACCATGCATGGAGGGTTTCACCCCAAATCCAGCACCCTGAGACTGTATGGTAAGCGGAAAGGAGGAGACCAAGGACTACTGAGTGTCAGAACCCCTGTCCTAGATGAAACAACAAAGATCCATGAATACATCAGGAAGATGGCCACAAAGGATCAGGTGCTTAGTGAGTACCTCAGGCAGCAGAAACCTGAGAAAGAACATAAGAAAGAACAGGAACCATCATGGAAGGAACGGCCTCTGCACGGCATGTACCACCAGGAGGATAGAAGAACTGGCTGATATAGAAAAATCCTACTAATGGCTGGACAAAGCTGGACTGAATACAGCACAGAGGCACTAATCATGGCAGCACAGGAACAGCCTCCAAGCACAAGATCGATAGAGGCACACAAGGCAAGACCTCAGGTGCAGGCTGTGCAGAGATCCTCCTGAGACAATCCAACACATAACAGCAGGGTGCAAGATGCTAGCAGGCAGGGCATACATGGAACATCATAACCAAGTGGCCGGCATAGTATACAGGAACATCTGTGCCGAGTATGACCTGGAAGTCCTGAGGTCAATATGGGATATGCCCCCACGGGTGGTAGAAAATGACTGAGCTAAGATCCTGTGGGACTTCCAGATACTGACAGACAAACTAGAGATGGCTAACCAACCGGACACAGTAGTGGTGGACAAGAAGAGGAAGAAAGCCGACCAAAACTAGTTGCACTGTGGTCACATAGATGTTTGTTGGCATTAAAACATTGAAACTTTTTAATGCTGGACTTTAACGTCAGCAACATTGTTGTATTAAAGTTGTTCCTCAAGCAAACAATCAGGATCCTTCCACCAATCATGTCCATTCGTTAGATAGTATTTATCTTTATCACAGAATAATACACAAATTATTTTGTCAATAAATAAATAGATTATTTTCTCTTTTAAATTAAAAAGGTTCTTTGTAATTTATTAGAGCCCAAACTGACTTTGTAATTGAGAAAACTTAAAATATTTAATTGCTTTTTATTCATTCTGCTAATATGCAAAGCCTTACTTATTGCTCTTTTGCTGCATAACTGAGTGCGACTTTAACTGGTTTATTTAGTCTAAAAAGTCAAACATTTTTCTTGAAAATCACCACCGAGACACCACCATGTTTATTTTTATTGATACAAAACTCAGACAAGTCATTGTTATATCGATTAACTGTCATCAGGAGCAACGTATGGTCTGCTCCGTACCCATTGTGCTGTCAGCATCAGTGGCTCTGGAGACGCTCCGGGTGGGAACGTACTGGAAAAGCAAGCTCCTATCAGCGCTTTCACACGGTCTCCTGTCACCTTCCTCAGCTGACACCTGTGAAGCAGCCAGAGCCAAGAGTGTCATGGTGTGAAACAGACCTGCTAACTCATGTTAGTTTGATTAAAGGCTGCACGGATCGGATCTGTTAAACATCCACAAATATCTGGAAACGGGGAAACTGTCCATCATTCCTCTGAAATTACTGCTGACGTTTTTGACTCACTTACTGGTAAAGTGATGGGAAAGCAGGAACTAAAATTAGCCTCATGTCACCAGCAGATGTGCTGCACACTTAAGCACACGTGATGAGTTATGAATTGTTGATTAACATAAAACTTTGTGTGACTGTTTAAAAATGATTTAAAGTTGATAAAGGAAGGCTGCGCTACTACTGACGACTGTTAAGCTACTGAGAGACTGAATTGTTGGCATGAGGCGGGAAAATCCATTAAGATGCAAGACTAACAGATTTTATGAGTCACGGGGGAATATTATAAAACTTTAAATATATTTACATTGACATCACTCACCTGCAGATGTGTATTTCATTCATATTTGAAGGGTGCTGAAAGATGACCACAGTCTAATATGTGCGTCACTGGGCAACTAGTGTTTCAGTCAAGGGCACTTAAATGGTGGTAATGATGAAGGGGAGAGAACTGCTTGAAGCCTCATTAACAGTAAAATATGAATAAATATAAAGTTGATTGTTCAGATTCAGAATTTTCTTTTTATTATAAGGACTGAAGAAAATCAGGACCATGCAAATAAACAGGCTTGAAGTAGAGGTCACAAACTCGGTCAGAAATACAGAGAGGAAGAAACTGTGTGTGTGTGTATCTTAGTGTTTTCTGTTCATGATGTTATTTTTATGTTTCTGAATGTGTGTCTTTGTCTGTGCGAATGGGAGACAGCAGACAGGGTGTCTGGATGCTGCTGAGAACTTCCAGAGCCCTCCAAGAGCAGAGGGCCTGTCCCTCAACCACGCTGGCTCTGAAACATACTCAAGACAAGTTAATCCTCCAAAGCTTGACTTTATCTGCACCCACCCACTCTCCACCAGCCCCCTGACTCCTCCACTCCTCCACTCCCTCGCTGCCTCTCCATCTCGGCCTTACACTCACACTTTCCCTCCGTCTCCCATCCTCTCCTCCCGCTCCGTGATCGATCATGTACTTTGCTCGTGCTCATTCAGTCCTCCATTTGTTCCTGCACAGATTATAAACGCTTCCATTCCTCAAACTGTCCACATCCACTTCTTGCAGCAAACATCTTTATGTGGTGTAACAGAGAGGATCCTTGTTCAGCTGTGTGTCTGACATAAAAGCTGCTATTTTTTTTCAACTACATCCATCCTTAGTACTCAGCCACCCTTCGAAAGGTTATAATGATGAAAGCATTAAAGATTTTTTTTAAAACTAAAGGTGGTAATAATGGTTAAGCAAAAGACAGCAAAGAATAAATCTATTACAAAAAAAACTTCAAATACACAATAGTAACAAAACTTGTTTGCTTTTGATTTTAATGTGCATTATAATTTACAAACTGAACATCGTGTAATATTCAATAAAACTTCAAACTAGCCAGTGAAACTATAAAGTTATTAGGAAAGTGTTTACAGAGGTCACAGATCAAAGGAGGCCAGTGGCAGTTTCCCTTTGTTGCAACCAGAGGACTCACAGGTAGAAGGTACTTCTGCAATGACTTCACATTTATGATCCAGAACCTACAGTCTACAATTTGTTTAGCTTGATCAAATCACCCAACATTAACACTCACTCCACTTCATATGTGGAAAATTTCATTCACAAAGCTGTCATTCAAAAAAAAAAAAAAAAACACATTTAAAGCTTCTGAAATCAGCAAATAAAATACCGTCAACAATTTTATGTTGGAATTTATTTAGGATTTTCTCTGATCCACACAGGGTCAAAATTATACATACAGGTTCAAATATATACACTCACACCACTACTAATATTTAATTAAATGTACCGTAGCAAGTTGCACCTCGATCAGATTCTTGGTAGCGTTTATTTAGTAGTTGGTTTCCTGGCACAGACCTGGCTTTTAAACACAGTCCACAAATTTTTAATAGGGTTGAGGTTGGGGCTTTGGGAAGGCCGTTCTATAAACGTAATGTTAGCATGCTGTATGTGTGATAAAAATTTGGACGTGCTCCTCCTTCGTCTGAATTCCTTCTGCTTTGTGCAGTGTTCCAGCACCACTGGAAGCAAAAACAGCCTTAGAGTATGATGCTACCACCACCATGCTTGACAGTTGGATCAGTGTTCTGAGGCTTGAAAGCCTCACCTTCACTGTATCTGTGCAAACATCTGCCCACAACTATCCATTTTGGTTCACTGTAAAGCTAAAAAGTTCCTCGATACTCATTTAAATCACACTGAATGACAGCCTGCACAATTCTCAAACCTTAGAAATAAGATCCTCAAAGCTTGATTGGTTAATTGATGATTCTAAATTGGATATAGTGTGAATGGTTGTTTGTCTCCCTGTGTTAGTCCTGTGATGGACTGGAGACCTTTCCAGGGTGTACCCTGCCTCTGTATGAGAGCTGAGGTAGGCTCCAGCACCCCTTGAGCCTGAATTGGATAAGTGGTTTAGAAAATGGTTGGATGGAAATGGATGCACATAGCTACAGAACTATGGTTGGTTACTTGCTATGAAATTGTTGTGAAGCTTAATATCGACACTGAAATCTTTTTTTTTTTTTTAAAAAGAAGCTTATTAGAAATCCAGTACAGTCACCCACAAACAGGGACATAGTGGTCCAAAAGAGTGGTGGTGTCTTCAGTTACTAAAATATGGGATACATAAGCACAGAGCTTAAACATTTTTTTTTGTATTAAAATTCTTCATTCTTCATCAGCATGCATTCCCTCAAAATGCACTTTCTGCAGATGCTGCCTTCAATTGCCTGATGACAACATGTCAAAGACGGATGGCTGGATTAACATCATGGCCATCCCAATAAGGGTCACATGAACCAGTGACCTGTTCTTCTGCAGAGAGCGCTGTTTGTCAGCGCAGACCGGCAGGGATGCAGAGCTCAGCCTCACACCATCCCAGAGCTGGATGCCTGAGGATTAAAGTGTGTGCTGAGAGGTCGATCTGTTTTGTTTCTCTAATGCGCTAAGTACTTTGGAGCGGCATACTTAGCTGCATGTTTGGAGAAAAATGTGTGTGTGTACAAAATGTGGTTTTTCATGAGATTCATAAGTGTGTGTGAGCCTATTTGTCAGAGTGTGTGCTGGAGAGTTTTTAAACTGTGGGCTGGCTGAATGAGTACCTGGGAATCGTGCTGGTAATAAATACAGTGAGGCTTAAGTGTGTGTAAACACATCTTCAGTACCAGACTGTGAAATGCTCTCCTGTGGAGAGACCAAGATGGGAAAATGGAGCAGGTTTAAAGCCACATATTTCTACCTCACTGTATGAGAAAAGCCACCAACTAATAACGTTTTCGATAAATGGCTCTTAAACATGACGAAATATTTCTTTCTCATTTTCTTTGTTTTCAGATCTGTATTCATCCTGATTGGTTAATCGGGTGAGTCTTAGTGAGACAAAAACATTAAACAGATAAATCATACACCTCTCATTTCTTTCTACATTCATGATTAAGATTAGCAGGAGATCAGAAAAGATAAGAGAGGAGAACGATGGAGCTATCAGCTAACACTAGCACTGGCAAGAGTATTGATTCAGTGTAAATACTTTGCCTCTATTCAATTTTAGAAGGTAACTTACTTTAAAGACCTTATAGTCACATATTATCTCAGCAGAGCAATTCCTAAAGTTTTCAAAAGTAGAAAGGGAGGTAGCGCCCTTAGCTATCAGCTCATATTCTGTGGAACCAGCTCCCGGCTCCTAGTTGGGTTCAAGAGACAGACACCCTCTCTGCTTTAAAATTAGGCTTAACTTTCCTTTAGTTATGTTTGGATCAGGTGAATTCGAACCATCCCCTAGTTGTGCAGTTATAGGCCCAGGCTGTTGCTTCTTGGACTGGATCTGGACTTTCTGTATTCCTGCTGGTGATCATTCATGTAACGGACCCTGTAGCCAGCTAGTTGGTGCCCAAGGCCTCATCTGAACCATATTCAACTACTGGGCTTATTACCAATAATAATAATAATAATGATACAATGTAAATAATGCAAATAATAACCCATTCAATGGATTGATAACATTGTTTTTATAAATCACTGTTGCATTGCTCATGGGTTAAGTTTTGTCCTGTTTGTTGTTTGTGATCTCTTATTTCTCTAGTTCTTCCTCCCCACTGTTGTCACCAAAGCCTCAGAGTGTATGTCAGATGCACCAGGTGCTGCAGATGCATTCTTATTCAGTGCTGACGCATCTGTCTTCCAAGAATAACAAGTTTGCTCAAATTTTCACTATTTAAAATATGCAAACATGTTGATGCATACCAGGTGCACTAGAGGGCCAACAATGAGACAACCCCCCAAATGGTTTTACAGGTGGAGACCACTGACTATTTTTTCACTAGTTTTGCATTTGGCTAGAGTCAGTATCACTACTGGTAGCATGAGGCTACACCTGGACCCTATCGAGGTTGCACAGGTACTGCAGCTTCTCCAGGATGGCACATTGCCAGGTTTGCTGTATCTCCCAGCACAGTCACAAGAGCGTGGAGGAGATTCCAGTAGACAGACAGTTACTCTAAGAGAGCTGGACAGGGCCAAATAAAGTCCTTAAAACATCAGCAGGCCCGATATCTGCTCCTTTGTGCAATGAGCAATAAGATGAGTGCTGTCAGAGCCCTATAAAATGACCTCCAGCAGGCCAATGGCGTGAATGTCTCTGACCAAACATGGCAATTGCCATAGAATATCAGAATTTGCAGGTCTACCACTGGCACCCTGTGCTTTCCACAGATGATAGCAGGTTCACCCTGAGCACATGTGACAGACATGAAAGGGTCTGGTGATGCCATGGCAAATCTTATGCTGCCTGTAACATTGTTCAGCACAACCAGTTTGATGGTGAGTCTGTGATGGTCTGGGGATGCATATCCTTGGAAGGACGCACAGACCTCTACAGGCTAGGCTAGTGTTTCTTTAAATATTTTTGAGCAGTGTAGATATCAAGCATAGATAAAGCTTCCAAAAGAATGATCTCCTGCCCTGTTGCTGCTTCTGGCACACCAACAATTTATACTACAACCCTCAGAAACCTGCACTGTAACTTCTTAGAGTCACTCTGGAATTTTGCCATAATTTCTACTAAACCCATCTGTAAAAAACTAAACTCAGCAATCAAAAAATTATGCAGCATTGCAGAGGAGGGAATTGTACATATTGTACATAAAAGGACAAAGAAGAAAGAATACGGGCACACCAGCTGAATACTGTTCTCAGCGTTCTTTTATCTAATGATGAAAATGAGGTGGATTCATTTAATCGCCCCGTAGTCATTCACTCAAAAATTGTGTGTGACAATCTGATGAAATAATAAGTGAGTTTGAATGAAATCATCCTGTTCCTGTCTGCACACCTGTACCACCTCCACAGCTCCGGTGTCATCTTCATCCAGTCCCCGCAGGGCCTGATCCCGAAGATCCGTGATCCATTCAAGGCATTTACAGCGTCAAGGTGCAAAGTGGGCTCCAATTCTCACCCAAATCCTTCCAAAGCTCCCTTCTCTTTCCTGGCCAGGCCTTTGGAGAAGCAGGCCAGTCTCCACAGGTGCAGCCTGGAGAGGATGAAAGCCTCTCTTTAGCAGAGCTTAGCTGCTCTTGTGTGGCTTTGAGACTCTCAGCCAGTGGATTCCCTGAGGCCGTAGCTGCAGTTACACCCTCAACAACACAGGCACTGTTTAAATCCATAGAGATGAATACCAAAATGGGACATATGGCAATTTGTGCTGCAAATACAACAGACATGTTTATGCTCTTTGAAGTGTGAGGATCACAGGATGCCAGCGGCGCTCGCTGAGAGTGTTTTCTTTAAAACTGTCTGTTAACACCACACGACGTGCTCACAGAAGAGGTGCGAACACAAAGGTATAACCTGAGAGATCAAAGGTAAAATGGTGGGTTAGGTCATGGCTTGTCAGTAACCTCAGTGAACATCAGCATTGTCAAGCACGCAGCCACCTCCTGTAAATGTGTGCTTACAGTATATTAAAGCCTGTTACAGCAGTTCTTCAAAAGGATTTAGTAAACCTGCCCTTTCAACACTGCAGAGGAGCCAAACTGAAGAGGCTGGCCAAATAGTCCAAACCAGCACACTGAATGTGCAAAAATCACACAGACTAAGTTTTATGTTTATTTTTATAAAAGGTATAAGTTGTATAAGCCAGTGAGCCTGCCAGCAAAGTTCTTTAAGTTATGAAAGAAGGAATTTTTGAATGACAGCAGAAAAAACTGAGACATGGTTGTTTTTCATACCTGGATGATTCATTGCATGTGACTCTTTTTCTTTTTTTTTTTTTTCCCATAAACACCTATTTTACCCTTAAAGGAACAAATTTTTTCATTTGCAGTGGTTCTCCTGAGGCACCCTTGAGAATCAACTGGATGGGATGCATCTTACGAACTTAAACGAGCTGGACACCCCCTGACTTAGTGGATTGTTTGGGTTTCTTTTTGAGGTAATAGTGATAATGCACTCAAATATTCCAGTTTTCTTGGTTCGTTAATTCAGTTAGCAATCAGTTTCTTTAAAGCTTTCAATTTTAAGAAATAGGAGGGCTGAAAATCCAAAAGATAAGCAACCATTATTACTCACCCAGCTAATCGCTACAGTTAACATGTTCACTTAAAAGTGTTTGCATCCACAGATGATACTGCGTCTCCTTTCATCTATGATTTGGTCTCAACAGTTGCTGTAGTTCTTATGACTCAAGTCCTGGCTTTTTTTTTATTATTGTTGTCCTCTGTCTATATTGGTCATTTTTTGGTATTTGGTTCAACCTGTCTCAGTTGATAACATTTCAACTACACCTGAGTAAATTATTCAAATTTTGATCGCTGAATGTTTACGTTTGTTATGAGCCAGCTGAAACTGTGTGCCAGCAGTGAAATAAAACTAAATTTGATGGGAAAAAAATATATAAATTTGATATTACAATGTTTATTTCTAATTTCGAAGTGTCCTCTTTGTATCCTGTCAAGCCAAGTTTCTCACTGAGAAAATTTCAAGTGGTGCTGGGACTGAAATGCAGTTTGGTCCTTTGAATAAAATCCTCAGGAATAAAAGTCTCAATGTGGAATAAGAAAAACACACAAAAAATAAGCCTACAGATCACAGAAAGCTCTAACAGACACCTAATTTTTTACACTCAGTGATCTTTCTCTTCTGTAACACCACAGCTTTAAACACAGACTCAGAGAAAAATGGTTTCAAACTGCTGTCTGTTCACTGCTGCGTGCTTGCGATATCAGAGACGGTGTGTTTGTATCCCTTTCTTCTGTTATCTCAAACATGCATTCTTTTGAACTTATTATTGTATACACTTGATTTCTCATTCAAAAGAAAACAAGATCTGCCTCTTTTTTTCCCTCTGCTCCCACTCAAACTGACACTTAACTTGACTGTGATTGCTTATAACCGAGCACAATGTTGGCAGAACCAGATAACAGTCGGAGCCAGACCAAATAAAGACCAACGGTCTGTTAGCATTCCTTACGTTTCTTGATACACCCCCTACCACACACAGACATTCCTCTAAGGTCTTTGAAAAGCCACAAATACAATGTTATTGTTTTTATTTTCCAGCGTGAAATTAAGGTTAATGTGTTTAAATGCGCTTTAGGTGAGTTTCTGAGCCCCTCAATCGTTTGCAAAGCAGATGAGAAAATGGGCCCCCAGCCAAGATGATATTGCACAGAGCTCAAAGGGACACAATGGTATCACAAGTATGCACACAAAATACTGGAGGGTATGTTAACACAGATAGTGGAGACAATAACATGAACCTGGGGAGCAGCATAGTAGAAATGATAGAAATGTTCAATATAAATACAAAATATGCTTGTATTTTAAAAAAGTTATGAGGATGTATAAGAAAGCTTTCACAGGGCTGTGTGCAGAACCTCCTTTAGCAGCAACAACTTAATCATTTCTGCACGATCTCATCAATGTCTCACATTATTGTGGAGGAATTTTGGCTCACTCCTCTTTACAACGTTACTTCAGTTCATTGAAGTTTGCGGGTATTCGTTTATACAAGTTCTCTTACAGTCCTGCAACATCTTCTAGTACACTTACAAAAGTGTGTGAACTGAGATATGGTGAAAGTCTAAGGATGAAATTAATGGATTGTAATCTTCCTAAGAGGAAGATGTCTGTACCAGCTATCCCCCTGAGACATCTTGAAAGTCACTGATGTCAATCTGTTGCATCTGTAGGTCTGTACAGTTTGTCCCATATGTGGGAAAGTAACTTCCTATTTTATTAAGTAATCCCAGTTTTCTTACACTGTTGCCAATTTTACTTTCTCATTTTATTAGGTTTTCTCAGTTAGCCGGTCACTCTCCTCTGTATATATCCACCCTGTGTAGCTCTCTCCAGTTGCCTTTCATAGTTTCTGAGGCTTGTACTGATCACTGCCTGCTTTGCAACGATTGATTTGATATGATGTATTGTTTGGTTTTGGCAATGTTGCACTGTTTTCCTTTGCCTGACCTTTATAACTTTGACTCCCAGATTATTAAACCTTGGATTTTCTGAGTTTACTTTGCCTTTTTGTTCATGCCTTACAGTGGATGCTGAGATATTTCACTTCTTGCTTGCAACACAACATACAATCACCATCGCTGGAGTTCATCTCATGTATGTACAAGATTGACAGCAGTTCATCTAATTCATGAGATATCACAGTTTTGACCAAAGTGGAGAGTAAAAATAAGTGGTCTTAAGCTAAACTATGTCAACAGCCAGCAATAATGTTATTAATAGGTAAGAAACCTGCTTGGCTATTGCATGTTATCCAAAAGTTTCAGCTTTTATTTTTAC
This sequence comes from Archocentrus centrarchus, assembly GCF_007364275.1. NCBI lineage: Eukaryota > Metazoa > Chordata > Actinopteri > Cichliformes > Cichlidae > Archocentrus > Archocentrus centrarchus. The sequence goes on from NC_044361.1 coordinate 4,515,644, forward strand.
CTGGTGTGTTTGGGCAGGCTTTATCCTATCATTGACTCATTTGACAGGAAGCAGATCATCAGTTCTTCCTGTTTGAGGCCCCGTTGACTCAGTCATGTGGATTTTAAACTGCCTCGACTTTTCAGCTGAAGAGGAATGAGAAGTTTTGGGACAAAGGCGCTTGAGTGGGAACCATCATCAGCGCAACACTTTTTCTTCCTAAACAAAACACTGGGCAGCAAACACAACAACTGGTAGCAGCAATAAACCATCGGGTCAAGACGCACACGCCCTCTCACACTTTCACTGGGTCATGCCACAGGAAGTGGGGTGCCGTTTGTTTTAAGCTGTTGTTTGCTTGTGTCGTGTTTTATGGGCGAATGAGGAGGTGATCAGCTTCCCGTTCTTCGAGGCCCAGACCACCCAGCCTCCGGAGGAAACACTAGAAATGTTATACTTTTTCTGTTACACTTTGTGATACTTTTTTTGAAGATCTATTGTGGGTCAACGTGTTGAAAATAAAAGTACTGTAGAGGGAGCGGTGATGCTATGAATGGTTTAATCCTTACAGCTACAGATGTAATCAGCAAATTTGTTAATTAGTTACCGTCATCTAACCAGTAAGGAATGTGTTTATGTAACAATAAGTTGACATCTATTGGGGGAATATGACAAAGGCTCAAGCGTGTCTGTCTGATGAAAATGATGCAACAATTTTATATAAACCTTGGTCTCAATTTAAGTTTAATTTTGTCAGTTAAAAAAAGTTCTTATATTTTGTGCTGAACAATCATGTTTTGGTGCCCATCGGTACCCTTCATAAACCCTTGACACCAGCATGTGTCAGCATGTGCTTTCAGGGATTTTATTTAAATTTTATGTCACAGAGTGATTTTTGGGGCTTGTAGTTTATACAGTTAATATCCAGGTCTGCTCTGTCTGCTGTTAATAGGATGAATAGCTAAGTCATTCTCAGATGAGTAATTCATGATTTTGATCCGTTTTTTGTCCTCCACATGGAGCGTACACCTATATGAAACCAAAACCAGCTGCTGACTCCCTGGACTCCCTGGTCACCCTGGACTATAAGCAGAAACCAGAAAGGTCCCAGTAATAAAACTCCAAGCCAAGGCATTCTCCATACTCATGTACAAATATCTGTCTGTACAGATTACAGCAGTGTTGGTCAAGTCAAGCAACAACTCTCTTCCAGAGCACTGCCATGTTTCTAGTGGCCCAGAGTTGGAAAATTAAATAATGGTGTAGGACCATTGTGTAGGACATTCAGTTGGTTCGATCTGCAAACTCATTGCAGGATGCTACAGAATCCTTGACCCTGCCCCTTTAATTGGTCATTCAGTTCTTATTAGTATCCTCATGTTTGTGCATTTTTCACATAAAATACATTCTTTCTTACTTTGTTTGATGGATTCTAATGCTGCATCTGTTTTAATGATCTTTAATCCCCCAGAGAGTCGTGTTCTGAAGCCAGCTCTGTACCCTTTTTCCTTCAATCACTAAAAACAGCATTTGATGACATCATCAGACAGGGCTGTTCTGGGTTTGTCAGTGACCAAGCAGCAGTGGTAGTAGTGTGACGTGATGTTACATCAGTCTTGGAGCCACAGGGCTGCTGGGCTGCTCAGGATCTGGCTCTGCGAGGCCACAGCAGTGTTTATGGAGCCGGGTTAGAGATTAGGATGACTGCACACACTCTCCCTGGGTTTCCACTCGCAGACTGAGCTCTCGCCGCTCCCCTCCCCTTATCGTGGGCCTGGAGACCAGAGCAGTGACACTATCAACAGATGCTCTGTGTGTGTGTGTGTGTGTGTGTGTGTGTGTGTGTGTGTGTGTGTGTGTGTGTGTGTGTGTGTGTGTGTGTGTGTGTGTGTGTGTGTGTGAGAGCAGCAAAAAGACAGAATGAAGTGCTAGCGGCAGACTTGAAAAGGGTCAGAGTGTCAGATAGGGCTGTCGCCAGCGCCATCATACTTCGGAAACTCCAACGCAACCCAGCATCAATGGACGGCTTCATCACCACACTCGGTCAATATTCAACATGCATGTTTCGAGCGATGACCTCATATCGGCAACATTTGTAAATGGAATAATTTGGGGGTGAGAAATTCAACAAAACTAGAGTTGGAAGTGCTTCCCACATGAGATACGATACGAAGGATAATGCAAAGCCTCAACAGGCAGATCATACATGATTGCACATCATATGGGATTATGGACATATACAGTGCAGATGACCACTAGTATAAGTGTGTGTGTGTGTGTGTGTGTGTGTGTGTGGCTGATAAGGAGTGCTGTGATGGCGCCATGTTGATCCTCCTCTCAGCAGTGCAGTAGTTCCCATGCTGTCCTCATCTTTTAATGAGTGTAAGAGGGTGTGTGTGTGCTCAGGGTGTTTTTTATTATTATTATTTACTTTTAGTAACATTAATTGAAAAAATTGGGAAGTCAGACATTATTTGATATTGTCTACAAGTGTAATAATTCAAAGAAAAAAGTGGGATAAGTCAACAACTAAAATGACAAAAGAATATGTAAACCAGTGACGATTACAAATACATTCATATGATAATGTTAGATAGTCTTCATACTTTAGTGCAGGGGTGGACAACTCCAGGCCTCGAGAGCCGGTGTCCTGCAGGTTTTAGATGTGTCCCTGATCCAACACACCTGAATCAAATGGCTGAATTACCTCCTCAGTATGCAGTCAAGTTCTCCAGAGTCCTGCTAATGACTTCTATATTTGACTCAGATGTGTTGAAGCAGAGACACATCTAAAACCTGCAGGACACCGGCCCTCGAGGCCTGAAGTTGTCCACCCCTGCTCTAGAGGGTATGCCTCAAAATGCATTTTTTTAAATATTAAATAAAATATTGAATTTCCCCTTTAAAAGTCCTTCTGTAGTCAGTAACACCAGTTAAATTGTTGACTGTTTTGTGTTATCTGACTTTATCATTTGTAATTTGTTTTTGCAAAATTGTAAATTTTACAAGTTTTAGAATTACAATTTCTAAAACTTAAAATCACTATTTTTCTTTTAAAAAGATCAGTTTCCTGACAGTTTTCTTTATTCAAGTCACATAAATGTAATGAAATGTCTTCTGTTTGGTCTTAAGAGAGTAATTTTAACTTGGTGAACTTGGTAACCTCCCAAAATCTCTTCGGTGTCAACATTTCAAAAGAAGGTGTTCCTGTTATGGGTTTTAACACGTTTTCTATCTGGCAAGTCAAAGGTAGCACTTCAAAATGTGAACAGTTACTATGTAATGACCAAGGAACAACCTGATCATTAACGAAAAATGAGTGGGTAACTCAGGACTTTACAGTAGATAATAAGGAATTACTAAAACATCAGTGATTTACAGAATCATTAATTTGGTGCTTTGTTGCGGAACTAATTTGTTTTTGTTTTTTTCACTGGCCGTAATTAACTTACAGCAGGTGTCAGATGACTATGATTTCATTAGTGGCTGCTTAGCATGATGTGTCGCTTTACTTGGTGGTTGGCCATAACAGTAACTGATGTAGTAGTATTTATTTATTGCATAATAGTTAGCTCTCTGCCTTACTTGAACAGGAAAGATAACAAATTTGGACATGTACTGTAAGTTACTAATGTGGATTGGTTGTAAATTATTGTGCTATATGTGCAGTGTGGTGTATTTTATTATATTATCCATATCTGTCAGTGCAGACTCTATCACATAGTTTAATCCTCCATATTGGAACTATTACATTGCTTCTATTAAATGAAAAGGAAATAATAAACACTGTACAGTGAAAACTATATATCTCGCACTATATAATTTTATTACCTTTTCTCAGAATCATTACTTTCTGGCACCAGTAGCAAAGAAGAGGATAAGGTACCCCCCCTTCAAATGCTGATAATAATAACTGTAAGTTCATAATCCCACTTTTAATGATTATACCGTATGTGTGCTGGAGTCCCTTTTTTATGATTTCAGTTCACACAAAAAATTTAAAATCACATGAATTTATAGACAGATATTTATAAAATAATGGTAATGCACTCTGATTGGAGTGCCCCCCCCCCCCCCCCCCCCCCCCCCCCCCCCCACCCCCCCCCCCCCCCCCCCCCCCCCCCCCCCCTGAATTTTTGCCTAGGCCCCCAACAGACTCAATTTCATGATTGTTTAGAACAGCCAGAACGTTCCCGTGTGTTTCTTAAATCAAGTATGTGTGTATTCTCCAGAGAGGGGGATTCTGATACTATTGTTACTGAAATCTAATCTTTGTGTGTCGTATGGATTGTGTGTGTGTGTGTGTGTGTGTGTGTGTGTGTGTGTGTGTGTGTGTGTGTGTGTGTGTGTGTGTGTGTGTGTGTGTGTGTGTGAGACATTGGTTTGGAGGACATTGTGCTGAGCTCGGGTCTTCAGCAGCCTCTTTCTCCATTAATGCTCCATTAGCCAAATTAGAGGCCTAATTGGGAAGGCGAGGAGAGCTCTCTGCTCTTATATGCAACGTGTGTGTGTGTGTGTGTGTGTGTGTGTGTGTGTGTGTGTGTGTGTGTGTGTGTGTGTGTGTGTGTGTGTGTGTGTGTTGGGTCATTTACTGTAAACATTTAAAGGGATTTTTTTATTTTGGTCCACAGGGCTGTTATCAGCAGGACTTGTGAATGGATAAAGGTGCAATGCTGGATGAGAAATGTTGAATATTGGATAGATCAGGTCTCTGACGACAGTCGCTGATGCTAATGGACTGACCCTGAGCCTTTAAAGGGGTGGCGGCTGCCAATTTGATTAGCAGGTTATTAGCTAATTAGCCCGCAGCTACTTACTGTGCTTGTTGCCCTCCAGGCCTGCGGGTGGGGAGGTAAACCGGAGGAGATGCAAGGTGAGTGTGCAATTAATTAAAGTGTGTGTGTTCTGGGTGTGAGTGTTCATGTAAATCTGACAAATTTTTGGATTGAACTGAAACTTAGTGCAATATCTCTGCAGTAACTTTATGTAATTAGTAGTTTTTCAGAGGGAGTAACGACACTTTTTTCAGACAGAATTGCTTTATTTACAAAATGCGACTAAAAAACAGATTTTGTCACCTTTATCACATAATCTGTAACATTTATTTCTATCATCCTGTCATATGGACATTATATATATGTCCGAAGTTGATCCGCAGTTGGGAATCTTTATTAACTCCATAAACTTCCTAATCACAATTCCATGAATGCTGCTCCTTAATGGGCAGGTGCATGCTGAGATAAGGCCTTTAAACTGAACACATTTTGCTCACATGCTACAAGTTACAACGTGTCTACACAGACAGCAGTGTGCTAAACGTGCTCCATAAGCTACATAAGCAGCACAAATATGTAAAAACATGCTGAGATCAGTAGTTTCTTGAGTCACTGTTGAGTCCTGAATAATTTGTCTTGAGACTTAATAATTACATCTGCCCACATACATCTTTGTGACTAAGTGTTTGTGTTGATAAGGAAGGCACCAATAAAGCCTGAGCCTGTGTGAAATTTCCCAGACTGAACCTGTCTGCTGAAAGTGCTCTAAAGTAGTCGGCAGAAACAGCCCCGTCTGTGATAAACTGTAAATGACCGAGAGTTGGTTTAACCTAATCCCCTCTTGTAGGAGGCCTGTGGACCGCTCCAGCAACCTCACAGATCTGTGCGTCTTGAGATCTCCACACCTCTGCACTTACGAAAGACTCATATATCACACAGTCGCCCAAAGTCTCTGCTGCGCTGGCCTGGCTCTGCAAATGAGTGCTTACGTGAGGAGCACAAACTCAAACATGGGACAGTGTTCAGCACCAAATAGAAAATGCATCTTAAGTATCTTCATGATCCTGGCAATCTACAGCATATCACTGTTCTAATGAGCCAACCAGCAGACATTGTCCATCTGTTTTTTTTGCTTGTTTGTTTGTTTTTAAATAAGTATTTCAGAGGGCGTAATATTGGTAAATGGGAAATCCTATAATTAAATCAAGCAGGTGGAGTGAATGTTGCAGAAAGTGCAGCTCCAAGCTTTCAGGTCAACCCTCATTTTGATTATGATCTGAAGTAACTAAAGAGGAGGATATAAAAATAGCAGAGACTGCCTAGCTCACCAAGCCAAGCTGTCTCTTTCCTCACCACTGATTCACAGCCTTGTTTATCGAGAAAACAGTGCAGCATCCAGGTATTGTGCCACAGGATCAGCTGACCCAGTGTGTGGTCACAGAGTTTGTAGAACACAACTTGGATATCATTGTGTAGGGCAAAAGAAAGGAAAAAATCGTCTTAAGTTTGGTATTTAGAATTAGGAGTTTCAATTTGGACATTTTTGAAAGAAAGTCAGTGTCTTGATACCCAAAGGCTGTAGCTAGTTGACAGGTGGTAGCTTTAATATTTGTGTGCAATTCTTTCAAACTTTGACTCAAAAAATGTCACGACTATTCTCACAGGTTTCTTTACACATGCAGACCCGACTGTTCCATTGATTTTCCCTTAAATCTTCTGCATCAACACTTAATCACTGATACCCAAGTGGTTTATCCTCTGGCACGATTCCTCCTTTCACTCTACACAGTCAAGAGGTGTCTTTGGATGACTAATCAATAGTTTTAATGGCTTTTGAAATGCTCTGCAGGAGATCATTGATTATCATGTGATACGTATGTGAAATAAAGCACATGAAATGATCAGATTAACCTTATTATCAGTAGTTACTGTACCTTGTAACACTTGACTTTATAGATTTGGGGCACTTTGTCGATGTGCTCTGCCATCAACCAATAAAATGTCTTACTTTGAAAGATGGGAAAAAAATTAACCACATTTGGGAAATCCTGGATTACTAAAAACTATTTTGCGTCTACGCTCACAACATCTTCCTTCATAAAGACGACCTGCCCACTTGTGGATTGCCCTTGGATGAGCCGCTGTCCCCCTAGAAACCCTGTCAATTTACAGAAGAACTGAAGCCTCTGCAGGTAACTGGGTTACCGAGGCTGTAATTTGTAAGTAATAGAAGTTGTCCTGGAGCAGGGCACGTAGATATGGTGCAGGAAATGTTTTTAAGTGGGGGAGGTAGTAGAGGCATCCAGAGCGGCCTCTCCAATTCAATCCTGGTAAACGGAGGCAAACAGGATTAAGCTGAAGGTAGCAGGTTGGGGAGAGGGCCAGCTTGCCTCTGGACTTTCAACAGCTCTGAGTGCATGCTGCCAAACAGCTAACGAAGAATGGTCAAACACGCTCATTCTTTTAGCTGGATGGTCAACCATGCAGCAGCACTTTATTCTCATTGGTGGAAAGGGAGACGATAGTAGAGCTCTACCTGCAGCCGAGGGCTTCAGGACTCTAATTTATTCCTATTACCAGCATATGCATCTGAATTTGGCAGGAAAAACTAAACCTGGTGACACTAACAAGGGTCTTGAAATACAAACTAAAACCAAATGGGATTAATTTGAGACTGAGATTTCCAGTTCAGAATGACATTGCAGTTTTTTAAAGCCACGTATACACCAGGCATGTTTTCACTTAAAGAAACCACTTCGGATTCAAGGCCCATCTGGCAGCTTCATCCAAGAAGCAAAACCAGGGTTAAAAATAAAGTTAACACTGAGGTACCAAAAACTGCAGTTCCTTGAATGGCCACTTGAGGCTGTCTCCGAACACAAATCATTCCACATGGACTCTCATGTTGAAATGTTCAACTTTACAGCAGAAATAAACATGTTTACAACCTGATTCAAAAATGGTTTTGGTCTCTATACCTAATTTGCCCTGCACAGCAACTGGAGGTGAATATTTTTAACTAACCCGTTTAAACTGCATTAAGGGCTGGACAATTGGACTCTGACACAGGCAGATGTACCCAGTACTGTTTTTCAAGGCCTCACTTCTGCTAAGTTGAGTCTCTGAACTCAAAACATCACCCAATCCACTCTATATGCAGACGATGGCTTCAGCTGATGTCTTCAGCTTTATTACGCAGCCTTCATGAGCATTTTGAATTTGCTTATCAGATTTGGTGATGGATCCATTTGATTAATCTCAGGCATGTAAAAGGTTTCTTGATCTTGGAACTAATGTGACTGGGTTGTTGTAAATCTGGTTGAAGCTAACAAATGAACAATCAGGACATAACATAAGCATGTTTTAGAGATATAAGAACACGGTTAGACAAATATGCAAGGACAGTAAATGGAACAGTTTTGGATCACCTGGTGGAAAAGATCTGGCAGTTTTCAACTAAACCAAAATAGCAGTCTGTGACCTTTTTGGAGTCACTGCTACAAGTCTGACTCAGTGAGCTGTGCATGCTAAAATTGTTCTGAAACTGATGCTTTCCTCACACACCCTCAGTAATATACATTTTTCATTAACCAGACAAGTTATCCAGATACAAGTCACCAAGAGGCTAAATGTGAAAAGTCACATGTAGCTTCATGACTTTATGCCTCATTTCTGATCAGTTAATAACTAAATGCTTAGTAACACAATTTTAAACATTTGAACTGCTTCTGTTAAACAAGAAGCGCAGTTTAAAACCTTGAGTTATAATGACATGGTCTTACAGCTGTCTTTATGCACAACTTTAACTGTGGCTATTACCGAAAAAGAACCTTGGTTAAAACAATTAGGAAAAATAGTATATATATATATATTTTTTTCTTTTATTGTTTTAGAAACTTCATCCTCAGATTTCTTCTAGAAAAATATATTAAAATAGCTGCTCTCCAAGCCATGCCTAGCCAAGGTACAGTTATAGCAACATTTCACTCCAGGGGCTTGTAATTGAATAACTCCCTCCCTATAAAAGCTATTGTACAGTTATTATCTTCTTAGGGCCCCATTTGTGTGGAGTGGCACTTAGGAGCAGGATAGTCAGGAGGGCTAATCCCATATTTGGATTTCTTAGTCATCAGATTCTCTACCGATGGCATTGCCGCGCTGCTGCTATTGCCCATTCCTGCCAGTGTGATGATGATGGGGTCACAGTGACCCTCTGCCTGAGTGTGTGTTACAGTATTGGCAGCAGCTGGCTCATCAATGAGGTCACTATCGAGTGTGTGCGCAGCGATGCTGTCAGTGTTTGAGGTCGTTTAGCACATTCTCAGGGTTTGCGGGGGGGGGGGGGGGGGGGGGGGGGGGTCAAGAAGTTGGGTGGTGGTGGGGGGGGAGGGGTGAATATGGATGAGATTGATGGACTGCAAGGAGAAATTATTTTCCCCAGTTGATCAATGTTACCCAGTTAAAACCTTGTGATTTGATTAGATTTGACCACTTGGCTAATCTCCCCATTTGATGTCATGTTGAGCACATGCAAAGAAAGAAAACAGTAAAACTGAAATTATGCAATAATGGTAATACTGTGGATAATTTACACAATATTAATGTGACAACGATAAAGGTCAATCTGTAGTTGTAGCTCCACAAACATGTAAATATGCTCCTCGCCGTTGATTTAAATCAAATACAGTACTGTGCAAAAGTCTTGAGCCACCCCTCATTTCTTTATATTTGCAAGGAAATGGGAAATAAACGCAGTGAGTTACTGAAACACACAAACATAAATGGAAATACAGGATATAAGGCAAAAGAAGAGTTTGTTCATTTCTAACAGGCTTGAAAGTCAATATTTGGTATGACCAGCCTGAACTCTCTTAGGCAAGCTATGTACTAATTTCTTTAAGTAGTCTTCAGGAATTGTTCTCCAGGCTTCTTGAAGGAAATTCCAAAGATTTTCTTTGGATGTTTGCTGTCTTTTGTTCCATTCTCTGTAACGATGAGCCCACACTGCTACAATAATGTTGAGGTGCAGGCTCTGGGGAGGCCAGTGCATGACTGATAGCGGTCCACTGTGTGTTCTTCTATCCAGGTATGCTTTTACTGCACTGGCAGTGTGTTTGGGATCATTGAATCACTGTACCTGTGGGTTTTACAGTGCTGATCAGATAAAAATGTGTCAGGCTTTTCACTTCACACATGGCCAGTTGAACAAGAGTCACCCATTTAAGCATTTTAATGTGGTTTTTGCAGAAATCGGAAATTCAGCCTGTTAACAAGCAGCTCAAAATCTCACTGTATCGCAAAGGTTTTTGTATTACCCTCTTTGTCGTTCTCTTGCACAAGCTCAAGTTTAGTGTGACTGGCATGTTTGGAAATTGTTGGAATGCAATAAATAAAAAAGTAATGCACTCAGTGGTCATGAATGTTTCCTTTAGGCATATCTGCTGTAAATGTAAACCACAGAGAATTTTGAAGGATACAACTTCAGGGTTTGTTCATCCTGAACCCTTCAGGAGACTTTCCATTTGGGATGAGTCTTCTTTGGTTGCTTCTTTGGTTAGTGTAAGAAGCATTTGTGTTGACACACTCATTTTTCTGGAACATTTTAGCAGTGTACTGGTTAGCCTTGAAAGCTTTTTAAATGTGCACATGTGTTTCAAGAACCTGTGACTTCTCTGCTTATAATACACAGATCAGTCAACCAGCATTCATGGGGATCTCTTCTGTATACCTACATTTTTCAGTTAAGTTAAAAAAAAAAAAAAAAAAGAGCAAAAAACATGTTTAGGCTTTTTTTTTTGTTTGCTCTTCTGTACCAAAAGACACACCAGATAGTAACTTCACAAATATGGCGCATACCCAAGAGTAAACTTTATGTACCATGGCACTCAAAATGCTTCTAAGGCTTGAGCACAGATGGCTTCAGATCAGGGTCTTGTTTGCTCAGCAATGAGCAGCAGGGATGAATGATGCAATAGCGTATTTAAAATCCAGCTAGGGTAGCTCTGTACCCTAGCTGCCAGCACAGTTTGCTCTTTCTGCTCCTCTTGGGGGTTAATGGTGGCAATAGCCATACTAGACGAAGGCGTCAGACTAAATAAACGCTGGGCAGCCGGGCTTATTTGTGTGGTGTTAACAGTCGGACTGCAAACGCCACGGCAGCAACCCTTTAACCTGTCCAAAAAAGCTTTCATTCATGATGATCGCACAAAGCAAAGGAGCAAACAGACCACAAACTGAATGATTTACAGTTAAAATATACACTGTGGATAAAAAATACATAGATGTATATCCAAGCAGGCACACAAAAACAAACACGATGTGGGTTCCAGCCAGTATTGATCTTCTAACATAGGATTATACAGTCTGCCTCTATAGGCTTAGCGGCCTTTAATTCCTTCAAAGAATAGATAGACTGACTTTGGCTCTATACATATCTGGATCAATGCAAATCTACTTTTGGCCCAGCGGTTCAATTTTAAGCGAATTCCATTAGCCATAAGTAAAAGTTTTCTCGGGTAATGTGATTAGGACGAGAGGGTCCTCACCAGTGGAGTCTCTCTGAAAGCGGTGAAACGTGTCTTTTTTTTCCCCCCTCATCCTCTTCCCCCTCTTCTCAATCTCAATCCATGCACTCCCTCTTTGTCTTTTTCACCATTGCAGGTCACGGGGCGGGTGGCAGTCGAGGAAGTGACGATAGCGCCGAGAGACTAACAGGTTGTGATGCAGGGAAGCAGGCACATTAGCAGGCAGACACAGATGTTGATTGATTCGGGTTTTTGAGAACTGACATTTTCCAGTCCGCAAAACTACAGTTTTATTAGTGTGTGTCTGAAAAATAGCTTTTGAATAACTAGCTAATTTCATACACTAGCTAGGTGTGGTGGCATAATTTGCAGTTTTGTAAGCCAGGAACCTCAGTTCTGATCCATTCAACGTTGAGGTCCTAAATTTTCCATTTTTAGGACCTAAAAGTACAAAAAACAGGCTCCTGGCTCACAAAAGATCCTGTTTTGGGATAAAATATAGCCTTCACACCAATAATTCTAGTTGTTGAAAAAGGATGAGGTGGAATTGACAGATGTGTCTCAATTATGCCATAATTTCATCCAGTGGAAGTATTTTTATTCTTTTTATGGTTTTTGTGTTGTTAATGTAGTTTTGGTGGTTGGTTTTCCTATTCTATGATTTAAAAAAAATTGCTGTTTTTTTTTTATGCTTGTAGTTCATTTTATTTCCTGATCCTCTATTAACTTAATTAAATATACGGGGTCACTCCACCACTTTGCAAAACGAGGAAGGAAAATGGCAGAAGAAGAGGATGCAAAAGAGACCAGAGTGAGAGTGGAGCACAAAAACGTGAAACTGACAAAAGTAATAATGAATAAAAATTTACTGAAATCAACTCATGGAAATGAGACATTGCATTTGAATTGTGGTTCAACAGAGTTATTTAAAAAAAAAAACTAACTAATGAAACTGATCTGGACAGAAATGATGGTACACTCAGAAAAGATTGGAAATGAGTTGACCACAGGGTCATGTTAAACTAATGTCCTGTAATTAGCATCACACGGGACTGTAGCCAACCTCCCTGGATGTGGCCACAAGAGGAAAATTGATGACAAATTGAAGAGAGATAATAGAATGGTAACCAAAGAGCCCAGAACAACTTCCAAAGAGATTAGAGGTGAGCTCCAAGGTCAGGATACACCAGTGTCAGATTGCACCATCCGACGCTGTTTGAGCAAAAGTGGATTTAATAGAAGATGACCGAGGAGGACCCCCACTGTTGACAGCAAATCATAAAACAGCGAGACTGGAATTTGGTAACATTTATACTGACAATTCACAAACCGTTTAGACAGACGAGACAAAACTGTAGCTTTTTGGCAAATCGCATCAGCTCTATGATGCAAAAATGAAGCATACAAAGAAAAGAACACTGTACCTACTGTGAAACATGGAGGAGGTTTGGTTATGTGTTGGGCTGCTTTGCTGCATCTGTCACAGGGTGTCTTGAATCTGTGCAGGGTACAATGAAATCTCAAGACTGTCAAGGGATTCTGGAGCAGTGGCCATCTACGAGTCCTGATCTAAATCCTATTGAACATATGTGGAAGGAACTGAAACATTCAGCCTGGAGAAGACACACTTCAAACCTGAGACAGCCGGGGCAGCTTGCTTGCAAGGAGTGGGCCTAAATACCTGTCGACAGGTGCAGAAGTCTCATTGAGAGTTACAGAAATCGCTTGATTGCAGTGATGCCCTAAAAGGTTGTGCAACAAAATATTAAGTTAATGGTACCATCATTTTGGTATTGGCCATTTCAGTCAATTTGTTTTGTTTTTTTTTTATAATTCTGTTAAACCACAATTCAAAAGCAATTTCTGATTTTCCATCCATCCACTTTCCTCCACTTTCCTCCAGGGCCAGGTCGCAAGGGCAGCAGTCTAAGCAGGGAAGCCCAGACCTCCATCTCCCCCGCCACCTTCTCCAGCTCATCCAAGGGGACACCGAGGCATTCCAGGCCAGCCGAGAGATATAATGGGGCAGGGAGGGGGCGCACCCTGGGCAGGTCACCAGTCTGTTGTAGGGCTAACCCAGAGAGAGAAACAGACAACCATTCATGCTTACATTCACACCTAAGATCAAGGTAGAGATGCCAATTAAGCTGCCTTTGGACTGTGCGAGGATGCTGTTGTACCTGGAGATATGCACAGGGAGAGGGAGGGCCCCAGTTAGCTGGAGGATCTGATCCCAGGACCTCTTTGCTGTGAGCCAATAGTGCTAACCACTGCACCACTAAGCTACCCATCTTGGGACACTTTGGGGTTTTAGTGAGTAGTAATGGTTTTATCTTTATTGTCAAGGTTTAATTGTTTTGATTAACCATTATTTATAGGCACTTTTGCCTTCTTTATTACCATCCTCTTTGTTCCACCTTCTACCCACATTACAATAACCCAGTACGTCAAGACACCTTGTGTGTAATTAAGTCATGTCAGTGGTTTTGAAATTGATTCTCGAGAAATGAAAATGGGTCAGTACTGTATGTATATGTGTCGTGTATGAAACCTGATAAAAGGCATCAATATCATCATCAGACAACGCTCTCCAAATGGACTGCTTACATGCATACAACCAAAGCCTGCATAAATGTGATGCTACTACAGGGATCTTAATATTGGACCACATGGTAGATTATTGTGTTAACAAAAAAATTGCATCACAAATCTGATGAAACTGAAAAACAGAATAAATACAATATGATTTAGAAAAAGAGTTTTTGCAGGCTGATTTTTTTTTTCTTTGTCATCTTGTCCATATAGTTACTGACCAATACCTGATATTTAATAAAAGCTCAATACACCTGTCTACTCCAGTTACATACACAATAGTAGAAGGAACAGTAACAAGATAATGATTGGCCCTAATGACTCTGGGGAAATAGACACACAACAAAACACACGCAAATTGTTCCAAACATTGTCCTCAGCAGTAAATACAAAAGCTCCCAGCAGGCCCAGCTTAACCTGTAACAATAGAACGGCTAATATCAGAACAGCAGGCTGTGATTCTCCTCGTGTCCACTCTCGTCCCTAATGCGATTTCCTTTTCTTTACAGTAATTTGTTTCAGGTCAGACCAACATTGTGTTGTCGTGAGCGGCAGCTGTCTGTAAATGCACAGTGAGCGTCTTTGTTGCGCCGACGGGCAAGAAGCAAAGGTCACCGTCCTGCAGTCACCGGCTTTGTTCAACTGCTTCGACACGTCAATCAACGTGCAGCTCGACACGCTGCTGATTGTTGAGTTTTTGGTCCTGGTATTAAACTTTTGTCAATTAAGGCAGAAAGCATCATATGTCTCCATATGGTCTAAATTAACACATGCAGCAGGGGTGCTAATTAACATCTGTATGCTAACATGTATTTGATGTTTTTGTCTGTATGAAACACATGCCGACATGGGTTTACTAACTCATAAGAAGTCAGTATATGGATATTTTAAATTCTTCTCAGTAAAGCTCTTCTGGTGAAGAGAGATTCCATAAATCAGAGAATGATCTTTTTTTTATATACTTTTGCTTTTGTGTTGCTTAATGAAAAAGCTATAACATATTAATTGTTGAGTTTTAGAGGTGCTGTGAGGTGGATTTTGTTACCTTGGGATAAATCCAAGTGAGCTGTCCCTTCTTGTTTCCAGTCTTTGTGTTAAGCTAGCTTATCCAGCTGTTGACAGTAGCATCATATTTTTTGTATGGACATGCTGAAGGATAGATGACGTCTAACGTATCTTTTAATAATTAAGGGTATTTCCAAAAATGACTTTGTGTTATGGAGACATTTTAACAACAGTACTTTTTTAAGTCATCCACAATGCCAAAACCTACTTTGCTAATATTGTCCAGGTCCTTCTTGAGTTACCAAACATTACTGACCTGCTTGTGTACGGAGGAGCTTTTGGCCGTGATTCATAGTGTCTGGCATCAGGACACTGGCAGCTAATCCATTGGGTCAGGTGGGCTGCAGTGTGGGTCCACTGTGGATTTGACTTTTTACGGGGCATCCTGCAGAGTCTAGGTTGGATTGTGATCCAGGTTGGATCAAAGTCTTGGTCTCTTTCTTGTGTTGCTCAAACTGTTCCTGAACAGTTATTGCAGCCTTTAGGGAAGCATTAGCCCGAAAAGGAAGACGATGCCATCAGAGAGGACCATCGCCGTGTTCATAATTGCCACAATTCAAGTCTACCTATCAAAACATGGCTTTGCACATGCTTTTTATAAGAAGGAGGACTTTCTTTACAGCCATGTACACACACACACACACACACACACACACACACACACACACACACACGCACACACACACACACACACACACTTTTAAAGCTATATATCCCAGATCAAAGTAGCTGTTCCAAATAACTTTAAAGTTGGAGGGCTGGCATTCATTGCAAGCAGCAAGAAGGGTCTGGGTTTGAACCTTCTAGTCAGCTGGGACCTTTCTGTTTGGAGTTCGGATGTTCTCCCTGTGCCAGCATGGGGTTTCCTCCAGAAGCTCCAGTTTCCTTCCACAGACCAAAAACTTGTTAGGTAAACCGCCAGTTCTAAATAGGCTGCAGCTCTCTCTGTGTGTGTGTGTGTGTGTGGTGTGTGTGTGTGTGGTGTGTGTGTGTGTGTGTGTGTGTGTGTGTGTGTGTGTGTGTGTGTGTGTGTGCTTGCTGATTACATCCAATTAGATAATCTATTAAATCAAGTAGTAATGTGCATTCCACCAGCAACCAGGTTACAGCTTCTTGTACAGATGATCTTAGATGACCGAGAGAAGTTCAAAGTTTTGATATTTTTAATCTGACTAAATTAAATAAAAATGTCTTTACATTTATTTATATCTTATGGAGTCTTTGTGTATTTTATTTGTCTTCTATGGTTTGCTACTGTTTTGTTTTGGTTTGTTTTTTGTTTTTATTATTTTCCATTTCACATTTATATTTCTCATGCATTAGAGTCAAATTAATTTATTTTTCTTATTTTTAGGAACTCAGTTTGTCAGTCACCTAAAGCCTCGATCAGTGCTGCTCTGTCAGCAAAAACATTTCAGTACAAATTTCAGTGGATCAAACAAGGGTTAAACATTTGTTTCATTCTGTATCATTTTTGATCTTCTTAATCTTTGATTTATTCTCTTATTATTTCACCTTCATGCCTCTCATTCACTCTCTCTTTCTCAGGATTCTCTAGACGAGGTAGCGAGCGGTGGTACTGTAGTAAAAACCTGTCTAACAAGCTGCTGACAGCACGCTGAATCAGGGGCAGAAGCAAAGAAAAACGTGGAGGAGATGGATTTAAGTATGCCCCTCGTCATTAGCCTCAACATAATCAAATCATTTTACTCATTCAGAAGTTCTCGAGGGCCCGGCTGGGATGACGAACGCTGTCGAGAAGGCTTCACTCTCCCCTCAGTCTGCTCTGCCAGGAGAGCTGCCTGCTGTCACTGCACTGCAAACAGGGTCACTTAACAGCTTTTAATTGTTCCTATTTGCCTGCAGATGCTGGAAAAAATGTGTTGGCACTGCTCTGAAAGAGGAGAAAAGACAGAATAGATTTCATACCTTTGCTTCTGTAAATACAATAAGAGGAGACACAATAAAACATTCTGATAACTTCAGGAAAAAGGGAGAAGAGACTCAGTGGACGTAAGAAGAACCAGTATACTAAAGAAAGTGCAAATTTTCTCTTTTGTAGGGGGAACAAATTGCCAGATGTTCACTTTGCATCCTTCACACGAAGGAAAAAAATTCAGTTTCTTATTAATTATTTATAGTGGATAAATACAAGTAAAATAGCATGAGTGGAAGATATCCAGAGGAAAGATATGTGTTTTTTAAAATCAGGTGGAGGTGAAAATTACATACAGCTGTGACTTTACTTCATCTCTGACCTTTTGCTGTTTTTCAGAAGGTTAAACAGAATTCTTTCCCATGTTTTTCCTGAAGGTCAGAATGCTTTTGAGCTCTTATCTCCACCAGAGGTCCATCAGGGAATAACAAGTGACCGCCGTACCTCCAGGACCACCCGGAGAAAAATCAGGAATAAGTGCAAATGTTTTGTTGTTTGCACTTTGAACGTTAAACTTCATTGAAACATGCCAGTGCAGCCATTTTTATTAAATTTAATTTATAGAAAATCAGTCATAAATAGTTTTTAGTACATTTCTGCCATTGAATCGAAGTAATGGCTTCTGTATTTCCTTTGAACAGCAAGCCTGCATGAGCGTACAAGACAAGACTAAATAAAGAAATACATAAAATAACTCATTTAAATACTTTTTCTTCAGATATTTGCTGATGTTTCTGGGTTTTGAGATACAGTTCCTGCTCAGTTTTTTTTTTTTTTTTGAATTATAAATAAACAGTACAGACACGGACAAAAAGAGCCAGCACAAACCAGGAACACACAAAGAGAAAAAAGGAGGGAAGGGAAAATAAGAAGAAGAAAAAAAAGAGGGAAAGGAAAGAAAATGGAGACAAAAGAAAGAAAGAAAGAAAAGAAGAAGAAAAAAGAGGGAAAAAAGGAAAGGAAACACACACCACACACACACACACACACACACACCACACACACACACACACACACCACACACACACACCACACACACACACCACACACACACACACAAAGCAGCCTGCCCAGTTAACATAATGGGGACCGTCATTTCCCTCAGGAGTTGTTAGCAAGCTGAACAGAATGAAAATATTTGAGAAGCATGACTTTAAATGTGATGCTCGCAATTCCATAAATTAGCTTAAAAGGATGTTTCAAATTAGATGTTTTTGTTAAGCCTGTTGTTGCCAAACATTTGTGAGTAACCTCACTTCATCTTCCAATTTAAAGGCATTGTTTTCAGCACATGCAGCCTGTGAACACCGGCTAGATTTATTAATTATATGTGACGTGAATGAGGAAAAAGGTAAATAGACAGCAGCATGTAAAGATGTTGTAACAAACCCACAACATGTTGGATCAATTTTACATAAATAACTTCTTTCCAAAGTGAAGAAACTTCAGTTTCCATTTTCTGGTTCTCAGGCTGGTTTCTTGGGGTTTAAGATTAAATAAAATAAAATACTGCAGCTTTAAGTTTAAAAATTTCACTTTCTGATTTTAGGGTTTCGTGTGCTATTTCATGAAGTATTGGCTGACAGCCAGTTCTCCTCCTGAATATTATTTACTCTGTTAAATTTAATCGCACAATAAAAATCATCCTTCCATAGCCAGCTGTGGGATTTTTCTTCAAATAAACACCTTGTTATACACGATAACTTTAATCCAGATTATGAGTCTGAGCAGTGCCTGTGGGCGTCTTTTATGTACACAACGTTGTGGCATCAAAGTGTGCAGGGTCCAGCTCTTGCAGTTTGTTTGTGTTTGGTCTGAGGTCTCGGGGCCCAGCGGGCGCAGTGACAGATGTGCGCAGCGCTTTAACGCCCCTCAGCCTCTGAGACATTTATGGTTCCCTGTTAGGTTGGTTCCGTGAATTCTAGCTGTTGTCCGAGCTGCACCGCCCCATCAATTCATCAACACCGGCAGCTGAGCATATGAGCAGTTTCGTTCCAAGTGTGCCAGAGCAGTGCGCATGTCGCTTTGTGTGTCTGTGTAGAGCCTCATAATCTGCAGCATAACCTCTGTGGAGGAGTGTACGCCATCTCTGAGTTCCACAGTTCAATTAAGTACAGACTACACAGCACATTATAGCTACATGACGGCTTCATTCAAACAAGGCTGCTGGTGTATGTAGCCCATGTAAATGCCCAATGATACCAGAGAACCCAAGAAGAAGAACAGCAGCCAAAAAAAGAGCAAACCAATTGTGTCACAATATGTATGAGTTCAGAGGCAAAATCACACTTTGCTTGTGTTTCCATCTGGCCTCATAAAAAAAAGCTTCATTAATTCTCCAGAACAAATATTTGTACATTTAATGACAATGAAAACTTAAAATAAAAGGGGGGGGGGGGGGGGGGGGTGGGGGGGGGTATCGCATCAGCTGTGTTTCAAAATCTGTAATCTTCTAAATATAAAAATATTTAAAAAATGATGAACTGATCCTTTACATTAAAGGGTATACTTGAAAAATTAGGAAAACTTCCAGAAGAATTGCATTTTCAATGAATCCTTGCACATGCTTTAACAACACTCTGTATACACACTACGGTCTCATCCCAGAACTTCTGCTACTATGTCATTGCAGAATAAAGAAGAGCTGAGGACTACATCAATGGATGTTTCTGCAGTAAGTTATATCTTATAATAATAAAACTGGGGTAAGAAATATCTGTATTTTTATTTAGACTGAGCTTGTGGTGGCAATCAGATATTTATGTTTTACATTTTTTTAGACTCAGCTTTCAATAAGACAGAAACTAAAGCCCCTGAGGTGGGAGGAAACTGCAGAGCTAATTATGGGACCAGATGCCAGTCTAAGGCAGAAAGGGGCAATACATACTGAAAATATTGAAAATTTTCTGACAGATATTTATTGTATAGCAGTAATATGTTCGGTAAATATCTTAAAAGCTGGGTTTCTTGTAGGGCGGGACGGTTTTTTACTGTCATCTGCTAAACAGAAGAGTGATTATTTAAAGAAAAGGAAAAGAAATGACATTTATTAAGAGCCCTGCTGATGATTCTGGTAAATATGTGCATTTTCCAGACAGTCAGTGTCAGTGATAAACTGATGAAGCAACACATCATTTGTTTCACTGGGCCACAAGTCAGCAAATTCTTTACCACCATGCTTTTGTAATCTTCAAAAGCCCCCCCCACATCATTTATTTCAAAGCAACTAAAGCCAGTGATGGCAGGGTTTGATTTTTAGCCCATTTTCCAGATTAGAATCCAAACCAATAAAGCAGAACCCACAGGCTCTGTTTTTTTTTTGTTGTTTTTTTTTTTTTGTTCTCAAATTATTTATTAAAATTAAGGCCTTGAACTTTATCCCATCTGCTTAATTGCTGCAATTTTCCCTGAATTAATGGTTAATGTCATGGTCAACCATTTTAGGTCCCATTTGTGTGCAGCTCACAGCAGCAGACGTCACTAATTCTCTCAAACCGTCTTAATTTATCATTAAATTGTCCAATTCTGCTACAAGGGTGCGGTTGGCTGTAAAGAGATTAATAATGAAAAGACAATAAATTATTTATCCACATTGGAACGGGGCTAAACGAATGTCTGAGTGCAGCCTAATGATGTTTTATTGTTCAGCAGGACGCCAAAAGTTTTTTTTTGTTTTTTTGTTTTTTGCTTTTTTTCATCGTGCTTGTTAATTTCCCAAACGTTAAAGTAATTAAAGTCAAAACATTTAAACAGTTATTATTTTTATTAAATACATTGTATGTAAATGACTGTGATTATGTGAAAATGTGGTTTATGTAAATAAATACTGATTCATCATTTATAAAAATATAAATGCTGCACATAATTAAACTTTGAGTTGATGAAACAATTTTTTTCAAGCTCCAATTATTTTAATTAATTTGTCCTTTTTTAGGTATATGTGTTTTGAATTGGTTGCTATTTAATATCCATATTAGTATATTAATACAGCCAGTGCAGTGATGATTTGTCAAGTTGCTCTTTAACTACAGCTGGGAGTCAATGAGGTTAATCATCTCTCCACTGGCTCCTCCAACCGGCCGATCTTTCTTCATTAGCTCTTTGATCTATCTGTCACGAGGAGAGAGGGGAAAAAAAAGCCTCTAAATTCTCTGAGATTGCCCGACAGCTTCTCAGCCTCTCCCTCTGCTTACACTCAAAACAATCATCAGAGAAGACAAATATGCACAGTGAATGCACAGCTATCGTAAAATTCCCTCTATTCCAGGAACGGCCACCCTGATCCTTCCACTCTATCATCCCGCCAAATGACAGGGGAGCCTCAATCCTGTGCTTGTGGACAACCCGCGGGCTGGGAGCCTCGACACAACCAGCTTCGTGTTCTTGTGTCTTCCTGGACGGTCTGGGGCCGCAGCTGCTCGTCAGGGCTCCTCGAGCCTCTTTTTCTGTCAGTATCGGCAGCTGAAACTAAATAAAGATGTTTACTGACAGCCTAATGAACGGATGGGCCCTGGTGATTTAACCTTGATGAATGGTCCGCCCAGGTGTTTTCAATAACGACAATAAGCACTGCAAGCCGCAGGCCCACTGATACTGGTATAATGCATTATTAGGCCATTAGAGGCAGGCCAAGAGAGACCACTTATGCACTGGCCTATCAATAATGCGGTGTCCCAGTCCACATTTGGGCCCAGGGAATTAGTCATACTGATATTCTATTTAATAAAAAAATCACAAGACGACGCATAAAGAATCTCATTACATTTTAACAGGGTTACAGTAACCCAGGAGGACTGCGAGTTTAATTTTCATAAGAGCATCCATTCCTCAATTATGTCAAGCAGAGAAAATGTAAATGGCAAATGGAATGCTAACAATATCTAACCAGCAGCGCATTGGCAGGAGAGGAGAGTGAGGGGGCTGCAGCTGTGTGTGTGTGTGTGTGTGTGTGTGTGTGTGTGTGTGTGTGTGTGTGTGTGTGTGTGTGTGTGTGTGTGTGTGTGTGTGTGTGTAGTTTCTGAGCATGCAAAAAGCAGGAGAGAGAAGCTCACAATTTGCCACTAGTGTGTGTGTTAACCCACTCCCACCCAGCAAAACACACAGAGCGGCAGAGAGATGTGAGATGACTGCAGTGAAAAGGACTTCAGCGGGAAATCTTTCTAGCTGTGATGGTGAGATCAAACCAAAGCCATCGCATTGTTTTTGTTATTTCTTAAAGGTCTGAGTCATCATTAATGATAGGAGGCAACCTGCACTCCAAACCTAACCATATGTTTTGGAGAAGAAAAAAAAAACCCTCACAGGGTTAAGGAATATATTTATTCTTGTGTTCATACAGTAGATGACTTGGTGATTATAATGACAGATGGTAAATGTTTCCATCTACAGATAATGATGGATAATTCAGTGAAGGTGCTTATTAATGTCTAATCTTTCCACTTGCATGAATTGTGTGGATACAGTCACTCGGGCATTTCCCAAAAGCCATAAATATTTGCACAAATCAGCCAACTGGAGGAAAAGGAGTGTAAATGTTGTTATTACAGCAATCACCTGGCATCAAGTCGCAGTTAACATATTTTGAGAATTTACCAAGAAGTACTAAAATTTCTTCACTTTTCGTCAAGCCATCTTCTTTTCTTCTTGCATTTTGCAATTTGCAATTCGAATCACTTTTTAACCCTTTTCCCCATTCGGTGTTTTTGTTATATAATGAATGAAACAATCAACCACAATGGTTTCATATTTACCAAATCATAGGAGCCAATCCTGTCACTTTGCAGAAAGGAGCTGACCTGTTTAAGTGTTGCTGCTCTCCTCTGCTCTCTGTTTCACTGTGTTGTGTGCGTTCTGTAAACTCCTTTCCAAGCATCACAGTTAACAGTCACAAAGGAGTGGGGCAGAAACACAGACACTTTATGCATTATGCAGTTCCATTGGTTATATTCTCCAGACAGTGTGTAGGCTTTTATGCATTTACCTCTGAATGTGCTGACTCTACCTAATTTGAAAATGTGTTGATATTGATAGCATCTCCTTCACCTAACCAGCAGCAAGATTGTTAATATCCTTCAGGCTGACAGCAGCCGGATGCAAAGCTAACATAGCTTTTTCAGAGCTGTGACACTGACATCATTTTCCTCCTTAGTGGGCCTCCAGCAGCCTGCTACGTTTGCAGGCATCCTTGACCTTGTAACATCCTAATTCAAAACAAATTCAAAACAATCCAAATACATCCAAACATCAGTGACTGTAGCTGCAACAAAAGTAACAGAGAGCTCATTTTATATTTTTAACTGAAAAAAAAAATGCTTTTTTTTAAAGTACCTACAGTAAATAGCCAATTGCTTGAATTTTAAAACCAGTGTCTTTAGTTACTCCTTACAACTAAAAGTGTGAGTGTTAGGGTTTAGGGGCAGGTTTGAAGGAGGAGTGAAAGGAAATGTTTCTATTTGGAATCTTAGCACATGTGAGGTCTATGCTCCTGTCCAAAGTTCAGCTTACTAACCAGTGTATTATTAGTATGTTCTGTTTAATGTGTTAAGTTTTGGTTAACAGAGGCTTACATGCAGCAAACATGCTTGAACAGATCCAAAAAAAAACTGCACTGCAGACTGATGTTGATGTACAACAGTGTTCCAGTCAAAGCATGAAAAACCAGTTACTTTACTGCAATGACAAAAGCAAATGCACTTTTTAAAGACAACCACACTTGACTGACAACTAATTTGGTAACCAAATGGTTACACACATACAGAGAAGTATTGCTGACTACTGCAGACTCCTTTTAAATATATACGATACCTTTGAGCCATTTATGTATATCTACATGTAATCTCCATCTCATTTGTGAATGGTCAACATACATATCTGCACTATAACAGTGTCACTGCCCCTTATGTCAGCATTATAAATGTGGTGTGCATTAAAAGTGGTGTGGTCTTACTGATATATTGGATGGCTGGCTGAGAAGGATAGTAAATGAAGAGCAACGGTGTTTTCCTTACTTATTCCTCTGTTGAGGATGGTTACTTCTTTTTATTTTGTTTAAATATAATATTTAATAAGAGGGTTAGATAAAAATGTTTCTTGATACATTCCCATCCTAGAAAGTCCAACAAGAACATCCGACGGTCTCCATGAGTTTCTACAACCATCTATTGTTTTACTTTGTGGAACGGGACGTTTCGAGTTTAGCATAAATACAAACCAGTCACATATTCAACAAACTCATGGTATATAAAACTTTTGGTCAGCTCACGCAACATCATGTCAAAAACTCCAAAGATTGCCGTTGATGGGTTTGTCACTCTGCACTCTGGCACCTATGAGCTCACCACACCTGTCAGCAGCGGTATTTGGCATGCAGCTATCAGCGGACCGGGGAGCCAAAGCTGAGGGCCCCCTGCAATAATAAACTGCTAATTGAAGGACTGCAGTGAGCAGAGATGGTGTTAGCGGGGAGCCCAACCGCTGAAAGATCACTGCCGCACGCCAGCCAGCCGAGGTGCTGAAAGAGCCTGTTTCACCTCGTCTCTCTACCTGGACTCTGTGTTAATGGAAATGTACAGTTACACTTGCTCTGCCTGTAAGAAACATGCACTATATTATCTGACCTAACGTGCTGTATAAGAATATAGATCGCAGACTGCCAGGGAGGCACTGCAGGAGTGTTTGTCTATACAACACAGTAAAGATCTTTTTATGTTTGTCCTGCAGATCTCACACTAACTGAGGATATGGGCCAAGTTTACTTTGGCTTGCTTACTTTTGAAAATATTTTACCAGTTTCTAAGCTGGGATGATTTTGTAGCTTTTTTTTTGGTGCTTTTCCCCCCTATCTGTTGAGTAAAGCTGGTTCAAAGGTACAGATAATATGTCTCTGTGAAGTTACTACATCAGCACTCATGAGTTACATGACTCACTGCTTTAATCGGCCCTTTGACAACCTTTGCAGTTATTATGTTATACAGCGATCACATCCACAGTGGGAGGGGACTGTGGTAGGTGGGTCGACTTTAACATGGTAGAAATGGCATTAGCTACATCAGAATGTCAGTATCAAATGTATAAAAGTATAACTAAAGTCTTTCTGTTTGTTCTGCTGAGCTCGAGCTTATATCTCCTGAACAGGTCACCAGTCCATCAAAAGGCCAATCAAGGACCAGCTGTTTCAAAAGTTACCACCAAATGAACAGAAAGGTTGACTGCCAGCACTAGCCATGGGTGGTGGGGCTTTTGCAAAAGGTCAATACAGACTGGTGATCATCAAAAGTAATGTGTCTCTAAGGCCTCAGTGGCAAATTTGAAAACCCCTGCTAACAAGCTAATAGAAGAATAGCATGCTTTGACTTCTAGTCTCTCACTTACATTATGAAACTGTAAGAAACCATCATCTGTACATCTTCTCTGTGCCTGCGTCCTCGTCGGCCTCCATCTCACCCCCTCTGAGAGCTGACTAAGGGGCCCCTGGAGAACCAGCCCTTATGCGGTGTGCATGAAGCCATGCAGAACACTCGTAATCTTTAATACTCGCACAGGCAGGAAAGATTAAACCGTCAGGGGTGTTGACAAGTGACAGAAGAAATTTGTCAAGTGTGTAAGTCGCAGTGGTAGACTCACACACATACATTTACACATTGCACGCTGGGTCTGCCCCCCCCCCTTTTCCAAATGGTCAGCAGCTCTTCACCTCAATTAAAGCAATTGGCTTTCCAGATTGCTTCCCCAATACTCGATCAGGTACATGTGTAGCAGTAAGAGGCTTAGTCAAAATCGCTGCTGTAATGAGAAGCAGGGCGTACTGAACAAGGAGAGAGGAGAAAGAGAAATAACACAGACACTACCACACATCTGGTGAAAGAGCTTCGGGAATTTGGATGCTTCATTTATTTCACCCTTTGTTACATTTGTGCTTCATCTTCTGGAATCATAGGAATACTCAGAAAAGCAAATTATGTGTCTAACAATACAGATTAACTGCTGCAAAAACAGGTTGTTGCACTGCTTCTCTTATTGGACACAGTTATCCTATTTTTCTGATTATTTCCTCCGGTTTTTATTTAATAGTGTTCTGTGATATAAATGCATACACAGACATAGTTTTTGCTCAATATAAATATTTTAACATTAAAAGATTTTCAGCCAATGTACAATATACTACATATATATTTATATATAGACATCTTACATATAGTAAAACCTGTTAATCTGCTTTGTTTGCGACTTTGTGATATGCACTGATACACTATATGTGGCTGCTTCTTCAGTAATATAAATAGATTATATTTCTACTGGATCTCTGGACGTGATATTTTTCTTAGTGTTATATTTTGGTGTGGCTTTAATTTCCACCCCTCTGTGTTTGGCACACAGTCCCTCACTGCTAACTGGTCCATTATCCCGAAGGTCCCAGCTGGGTGACTGTGGAGTTTATGTTGATTGTGGCAGGCTAGTTTGAGTCTGTGTGTGTGTGATGTGTGTGTGTGTGGTGTGTGTGTGTGTGTGTGTGTGTGTGTGTGTGTGTGTGTGTGGGTGTGTGTGTGTGTTGTGTGTGTGTGTGGGTGTGTGTGTGTGTGTGGGAGAGCAGGGCCCCACTGGTATTGTGTAGGGTCTGAAAAGGAGGTCACTGATTTGGGCTAATTATATTACGTCGACCCTACTCAGGGCTGCTTAGGTCTACTTTCATATGTGTCTCTGTGTGTGCATAAATGTGTGTATGCGCTCTTTAGCATCCATCTTTGCGAGCGCTGGTTTTAGGCTTCATTGTAGAGACTTTGTTATAAAAATCAAACTTCAAAAATCATATAGAGCGCTGTTCACAAACTCTGACCGACGATCAAAGAAGGTGCCAACACATATTTCTGAGGCAGGGAGCCAATACTAATAGTTCCAACTTGTGCTAGCCTCGGTAGCAAAAGCAGTTCATGCATGTGTATTTCTCATTGCTGCAGATAATCCTCTGTGTGTCGGGCCTGCTGACTGTGTTGCTGCTTTGCTTCATTTGTCTGCACAACCAGCATGCAGCAAAGCCCATCATATGACTCCATGCTCTGCAATCTTGGCCTAATCATATGGAAGAGATGATCACAGGGCAGGAAATCACAGCACAGGGCCAAAGGAAACAATCTTTCTGCACTGACTTAAGCCAATCATGTCCTCTCTCTCAACCCGCTGCTTGGCCTCTTGCTTGGCCTCTATCTCTCATTCAGCTGCTTTTATGAGCTCTTCTTGACTTTACTTTGTATGATTGCTGTTTCTGGACACACAGAGAGAGATTTTAACATCATTTCTGAAATCCCATTGTTAGTTTGTGTCTCATTTGATATGTTTATATATGTTTGTACAAACACCATATAAATGTTGTCGTTAACATTTTTGTAGTCATTATATTGGATGTGTTAATAGCTGGCAGGAAAAGAAATGATGCCAGCCATCATTTCTGTATATTTGCTAAGAAAATGGGAACTATGTGCAGGAATTTATCGAAATGTGCAAATACAGCATATAAGGTAGAACAGAGTTTGTACAAATCTAACCAGATTGAAAGTCAATATTTGGTATAACTTCCTTTATTCATCAACATAACCTGAACTCTCTTATTTCTTATTGTAGACATTTCAAATTTTTTCTTTGGATTTTGGCTGCCTTTATTCCATTCTCTGCCAAGATGACCCCCCTCGCTGCTTCAATAATGTTGGGGTCCAGGCTCTGGGGAAGCCAATCCATGGCACAGTCTTCCACTGTGGGATCACTGTCATGCTGACAAATGATGCTGTTACCAATCAGATGCTTTCCAGATGGTATTGCATGGATGGTCAAAATCTAACCCTGTTTCCTTTCCTTAAAATGGCTTTTTGACAGCCACCCTTCCAATTAGACTTTTTCTGATGAGGATTCAGTGAAGAGTAGATGGATCAACTGAAGGGCTTGGTGCATCTCTCTGGTCCGTGTTAGGTGGATATATGATTTAAAATGGTTCTTTTCTAAGTTGTCTGATATGTGTAGACACAACACCGTTTCATCCCTTGAGTTTGGTGCCTTTTTTATGCTTGACTGAGTCATGGGTCAGTGAAACAAACAAGCAAACAATGAAACATTCATCTGAAAATGGTAGTGAAGCCAGTGCAGAAGTAAACCTGCATTCTCTCTATTAGCCAGGAGGGGCACCCTGCTGGCCTAAAAGATGCCCAGTTATTTAGAAGTCTATGGGGAAGGGGAAGGGGTGGGTGGGGGGGTTCAGTTCCCTCAGTAAACACTTTTCTAAGAGTTCTCAAGTTCTTCAAGTTTCAAGTCTACTGAATACAACATTATGTACTTTTAAAAATAATTAGAAAGGGTGGGAACAGCATGTGATTGACAAGTTGCTTCTCTGTGAGTGTACAATAGCATCCTTCATTTTCAGTGAGATGAGCCTCTCACTTTAAAACACTAATCTGGTGACCATGAAAACATTGCACTTGAAGCTTCAAAACTCAGTACCTACAACCATTTATGTAGAGTCTATCTATAAGGCAAGGAATGAATAGGTCACAATTTCACAGCCCAAAATGATTGCCTGTCTCTTGTGTCTTCTCTTCTTTATGGCAAACCTTAGTTTGCAGATATTTACTGTGATAGACTTTAGTTCCTGTGGTGTGCTGTGCTGCATCTAAATAAATCCTTTTCAGACAAGACAGAATAGAAGCAGCAGCTCTGACTTTAAGCCTGACGTCTCACCCTCAGTTATCTCTCCATCGGGGAGCAGCAGGTGAGCTGGCCGACAGCTTTGTCCTGGGAAGCGAGGGATTCAAACGCTCGAGGTCAAGGTGCCCTGGTAATCCAGGCAGCTGTGTTAGCAGGATTAAGATGAGGCCAAGGCCATCGGCGTGTCCACCTAAAACAGGTGGTGCCATGACAACAACCTGAGGGGTAGAGAAAAAGTCCTACATCTGCACCTGCTGGGGTTAAAGAGAAATCATTAGAGCATGAGAATAAAATTAAGATATTATCACATGGTTGCCATCAACTACAAAATCAAACAAGCACTTTTCTTTATCATATTTAACCTTTTCCACATATGCAGGGTAGAAATGGGTTGCAGGATTTTAGGTCTTTCCAGCAGTTACTTAATTCTAGAGTTTTTGCAACATCAACAGTAAATTTAAAGACCAAACAGTAACAAATCTGCAACTAACAGGCCAACAACTACAAACACTTCAAGAAATTGTGAGTAATAAAGTGCAGAGTCTTTGAAGTAGTTCTCCTTTTGAGGTCTAAAATAATAAAGTCCTGTTCAAACCCTGTTCGAAGTCTGGGATCAAAACTTTAAATGTTTACAAGGAAAAGAAAGTAAGTCTCTAATCTTAGAGCGCTGTCTTTGGTTATTTCAGGCCAACAGACCAAAACCCTAATCAACGGTGAGCGATCCATAACCAATAAAATCACCAGTCAATTCAATTTAACAAGCTGTTTTTACTACCCATCAGTCCACTTTAACAAATACTATGCTAATGCATGTTATGCATACAGTGAGCCAAGAAAAACAGCT
Organism: Archocentrus centrarchus; assembly: GCF_007364275.1. NCBI lineage: Eukaryota > Metazoa > Chordata > Actinopteri > Cichliformes > Cichlidae > Archocentrus > Archocentrus centrarchus. Next base: position 4,545,044 of record NC_044361.1, read on the forward strand.
AGCAACACTTACCTTGATCTTTATGACTAGCGCATTTATGCACAAGGCGTCCTTTGCCATCTTTGCCCTGTTGTATGGGGTTATAGTTTTAATGAGACGAACCGCTTCTGACCCGTCAAGAATCGATGAGCGAAAACAAGCAGTCGAGTGAAAGTTTAAATGGGATGGGGGATGTTCAACAAATTAGCAATTAATATAAATGCATTTAAAAATTGTTATAAGCAAGGCCAATTATCTTTTAAATATGTCAGAATTATGGAAATAGTTTTTCTCACAAATATCCCTATTATGAGTTTTTTTTTCATGGGATTATTAGATGGTAATAATCCCATGGTTATTACCATCTATAATGGTAAAAATAAAATGGCATATTATTTTCTTATATATTGATATCATACTTCCCATGATGCACTGTTTCTTTTCATTCACCTCTTTTTACTCTGTTTATATAATCATTAGTTATTATTAATCTCTGTCTCTCTTCCACAGTGTGTCTGTGTCCTGTCTCTCTCTCCCCTCGGCCCCAGCCGGTCTCAGCAGATGACCCCCCCCTCCCTGAGACTGGTTCTGCTGGAGGTTTCTTTCTGTTAAAGGGAGTTTTTCCTTCCCACTGTTGTCAAATGCTTGCTCATAGGGCGGTCATTTTGACTGTTGGGTTTCTCTATAATTATTGAGGGTCTTTACCTTACACTATAAAGCTCCTTGAGATGACTATATGTTATATAAATAAAATTTAATTTAATTTAATTTAATTTAAATTAATTTAATCTAGCCCAAATCAGTCAGTGAACATTGCAGTAAAAATTCTGCAGAATATCGTCACTCTTGTTTTTATTTCATTTAAATGATCTGTCTTACACAGAGGCACACACACACACACACACACACACACACACACACACTGGTTGTGGCAGCCGCTCACTCCTGCTGTCTGACTGATGTGGTGTTGCGGCCCCGTAGCCCCTGGAGAGAACTAATTGAATTGGTTCCCAGAAAATACTAATGGGCCTTAATGTTCAGATAACTGATACTCAAACAACGAGTGATCATTGACAAGCATGTGTTTCTTCTGCTCTGTTATAAACATGTCACAGGGAGCCATTTAGCCCGTAAATTAATTCCTCCCTCCTGTTCAGTCCCTCCCCTGCCTCATACACACGTGCGATTTGCTTAACTACACTTATGTGGACAAGTATAACACCTGTTCAATCAAACAGGGCGTCTGACTCTCAGAGAGGCAGACAGATTAACACACTGCCAGCTGCCAAACCTAAAGCGATGCTGCCAGCAAGACTAGAAAATGTCCCCATTGTCAAGACCTGAAATTCAAATGAATTTTCACAAAGAGAGCAGATGTTAATAAGTAAGTAAATGTATACAGCCAACATTTTAACACAAATGATCAATGGCCTTGCTTTACTCTTTCCTGTCCTTTTTTCCTTCTCTCCTTTGCTGGCACCTTAAAACATCTCCAATTTGATTCATCCGTTCAAGTTATTTGTGTAATTTAAACTATATTTTATTTTTGAAGATTAAAGAAATCACACAATCTTTCAGGCTTAAAGAGACACAAACAACTCAGCCTCCTCCACTTCCTCAGGTCTTGAAGCCATCTGGGAGATGTTTGCGCAGCAGAGACGGCCTCGGCCTTCTGAAAACTCAGCTTATAAATGAAGCGCATTGTTTCAACATCTAAGCTGACATGATATACACACATACGCACACAAAGAACACAAGAGTTGCAGTGACGCTGTTTAACACCAGGCTCATTCACTATGTGAAGCTTTAAATGCAAATTAGATGTTTCTGGCCACTCCCCTTTCTGAAGATTCCTGTACCTTGCCATTGTCATCGATATCCCAGTAAAACAATTAAGAAGAACACTGACAACACCGGTGTCTGAGACTATAGCCAAAACCCTTCCAGATGCACTAACCAACACACACACCACACACTTATCTGCAACTCTGGAGGATTTGGTTGATGCGCTGTACACAGGAATAATGAATGCAATTTCTATTACAGGTTTTCCTCAGCATGGTAAAGCTCTCTGCTTTGCTCTGACTGAATGAAATTGGTTGCAAAGAAGATGCTGCACCAAAATCCTCCAAGTGATTGCTTTGGTTGCCTGTAGTTTTCCATGCTTGTCTTCAGACATTTGATAACTACTAGCGGTGCAGTAGTAAAACTTGAGAAAGTACTGCACAAACTGGAAATGGAAATGGAGAAGGTTCGCCTTCCAAATAAAAGTTTTACCTCACAGCTGCAGCCAGCATGTTTCAAAAGGCACTACTCACTACTTTACTTTGAAGGTATATGGCCCCCAGTTTCATGTTTGGGGTGCACGTTTCACAGCTGAGAGAGTAGCTGTGTTTGTAGACAAGCTTGTCAGTTCCATGCAAGCTGCTGGTGACCACAGCAATCATGGGAATACATATTTCTCCCTGGGGACAAGTGAGTCACTAGGAAAAAATGGGGGGTGACTGCCCATCTGTAGGCCTGCGTGAGTGGGGCTTTAGCAATTCATTGCCCAGCAACTGCCATCCACCTCCAGTAACCACTTACAACTGTTCAGAGAATGTTCATGTTTCCCTAATGAGGGGTGGTTCCCAGATAATTACTGACTGGTCTCAAGGCCTGTGTGGCAGGAGTTTAATTTACTTGATCGATACAAAGGGTCTGCAGAAGCTGTGGAGAACATTATGCTGCCTGTAACATCGTTCAGCATGACTGGTTTGGTGGTGAGTCAGTGATGGTCTGAAGAGGCATATCCATAGAGGGACACACAGACCTCTACAGGCTAGACAACGACACCCTGAATGCCGTTTGGTACTGGGATGAAATCCTTGGACCCACTGTCAGATCCTACACTGGTGCAGTGGGTCCTGGGTTCCTCCTGGTGCACAGCGATGCCTAGCCTCATGTGGCAGACACCAACCATTGTCACATTGGGAGCATGCCCCGATGTTGTCAGCCATGCATACAAGAATATGGAGCCATTCAAACAACTGAGTGTGATTTTGAGTTGCTGCAATTAAATTTCAGCAAAATGGACTAGCCTGCTGCATCAATCTTCCTATCACACCACCCAATCCATATCAGTATAGACATCCAGCATGATTTTGTTTCCCATTGAGATCTGATACATTTTCAAAGTGTTCCTCTAATTTTTTTGAGCAGTGAATGAGCAAAGTAATGAACCTATCCACAAGGACTGTCTGCAGATTTTGAAATATATGGCTACAAGGGAAAGATTTTTAGAGTGAGACACGGTGGGGAAATAGTGGCCGTACTAGTCATGTAAATGCTTTGTTTTTTAATCTTGGCCTCTCATTGTTCTACACTTTCTCTTCTCTTTTCAGTCCTGTAAGGAAGATGTGAACACTGGGTGAGGGTATAGCAAAATGAGCAGGAATCTGCAAGTAGTCTGCGTTGAGCTAGATTAAACTGAAATCCCAAATAGGCTCTGTTATGTAAAATCTAATTATTGATTATTAAATTGTATTATTTAATTATTACATGTCATACTGACCTTGTTCTTGCTTTATTTTTATGCAGGCTGGCTGTCTTTAATTAGCAGGAGGTCAAACCTCAAGCCGCTACACTGACTCAGCCAAAAACCCCTGACGGTAATACCCACCCACACTCCGCCCGTTCAGTGCCTCTGCCATGCTGTATTTGGTGTAAAAAACAAATTCCCTCAGTGTAATCACAACCTGAGCTACATTTTCAATAACTTTTCCTTCACCGTCGTCCCGCCCAGCGACAACTCTCTGCTTTTCTGACAGCCCTGGCTGTCAGTTATGTATTTTGGCTTGGTCTATGCGCCTTTAATCAGCAGGGGAGTTTAAGAAAATACTGCCATGGTAGCGAGGATTAGGCAGAGGGCTCCTGGTGGGTTGTAAATTGGGGTTGATGATGAGAGATGTGGCATACAGGGAAGGATTTTTATCCCATGCGATGTCCACATTTGCTGGTGGTTTTTCAGGCAAGGCTTTGACGAGAAGAATGGGGAAGGCACACATGTATGGCACTCCAAAAATAACTGCTGAGGGTGGTGTAACAATAAGCACCGTGTCAGATGTGTGTAGGCAGTGAGAAAGCCTGTTTCAACAAAGTTGTGACATTAAAAAAAGAGTCGGTGAAGTAACGCAGGGAGAAGTATAGCTTGTGAGAACTGACTGCTTTAAGGAAAGGGGATAAACAGTGCAGTCAGGGCAGATTTCAAGTGGTGGAATATAGTATATTTACTCAAATACAGATATGATGTACCTATACTTTACCATGTACAGTAACATGCACAAACTTCACCTATTTCCAGTTCCCACACCATATACCATTTATACCTTAAATCTTACCTTTGTTCATCCTCAGTGTCATTTTTAACTCGTTCTGCCTCCTGTTGTTCTTACACAACTGTTGTGCGATTTTTGGTTGATCTTGTTTTCCTCTCTGTAATCTTTCATTTGCACACAAACAACATACTAAATGGATCCTGACTAGAACTGCTGCAGAATAAATCTAAACCCATCAGATACCGTCTGATGGATAATAAACAACCTGAGGATTTGCTTGGGTTTAAATTTGTTTTCATGTTATTAAAAGTGTAGTATTCCTCTGAAACTCATCACATCTCAAACAGCTGTGGCCAGATTGAAAACAACGCACTGCCTCTCATAATATCTTATGATTATATCTCCCTGCACCCACACAAAGCCCACTACAAAGCGCATCGCCCACCCTGAGCGGGAATCAATTGTTTGTGGAGTTTGAGAGAAGCTGTGATGATGTCACTCTCATTCTCCCTCTTTCTCCTTGTCAGTCCTTCCCAGGAAAAACAGATGGGATGAAATTCATCTTTCCTGCTGTTATTATCTCTGCTCCAATCAATGAAATATGGCTCAACCCAAACACATCAGCATCAAAGTGTCTGCTCAGAGTTGTTACCTGCCTTATTTTTATTTATTTATTTATTTCCATTTAATGGTTTTGATGTGATGATGATGATGATGATGATGATGATGATGATGATGAATGATGATAAGATGAAATGGGGGTTGAAAGTACAGATGTAATTGTGGTCATTTAGTGACATCTGTTGGTCACATGTGATGGTGCTTCAATATTTTCTGACCACTTTAAAATAAGAAAGAACAGTGGTCACTATTACTGCCCTGACTGCTTCTACTGCCCCCGCCAATTCTGCTTTATATGTATGTTTTTTATGTTTTTAACTGTAAGTTAATGATGGCTTTTTTCATTACCCATGCACAGTTTAAAGTCATATGAACATAGTCAGAACTGGCTGACCCATCTCTGATTCCCATCTCTGATTAATCACGTTCCAGTTCAGGGTTACACTCAAAGTTTGTTACGCCTGCTTTCTGGAACAGAATGCAGATTTTTTTGTTTTCTAAACTGAAATAAATTCATGTAAATAAATTGATGGGAACAACCTTCATTTTAATATTATTATTTATTATTATGATGATAATGATTAAAGTTGCTGTTTTTGAAGAGCTTTGTCATTCTTTTCTTTTTTTTACATATATTTTATAGGTTTTGAATTTTTTTTTTTTGCACAAGGTTTCATACACGGTATTATTTATTTCCTGCAGCAGTTTTCAAGCTTCTTTTGAATGTTGTATTTATCTGTGTATCATGTTGTGCTATATTTTTTTCAGTCCAGAGGAGTCAGACTTTGATAACATGATGCCAAGTTGTAGCTCCATGTCCTTCAGCTCTGATAAACACGCGGGAAAGGTTTCAGAGTGAACTTTTCTCTGTGGGAGCTGATGAATCCAAATATCATGTGAACTTTTTTCAATACATTTCACTCTGACATGCAAGCTGCTGCATGACTAACGTGGCTCAGTTCAGAAACCAAAGCTGTAACTTGGAGTCATATAAATTTTTACTTAGTTTAACTACCTTTACGTGGTTTTTGTGTTTGTTTTGGTAGTTTAGTAGGTGAGTAACAGATGTCAGCAGCTGTAATGTGATTTCATTAATATTTATGGTTTATTGAAACTGTTTTATGGCTCCTGTTAATTAGGTGGCATCTCTGCAACATCTGTGCATTTATGGGTTCAGAATATATCAGTATGTATGTCCAGAACCTCTGGACAAGCCGGAGCCTTTCCTGCCTGAATTCAGGAGCCAACGTAACACCTCATTTGTGCCTTGGACAGTCACATCAGCAGGTGACACTTTCCTCCACTTCCTCATTCCCCAGAGAGTCATTGTTCTCAGACTGGGGCTTGCAATGCAGCAGTATCAGTTCTTCTTTTCATCTGTGGCATAAACCGGGAACAGCCCAGCTGTCTCAGGTAGCACTGGTTACGCCTCTACTGTTCTGATAACTTTCAATCAGGGAAGTTCCCCATCCAGATGATCATACAGCAATGGATTCTTTCTTCTTTAAAATGACTGACAGGGTTCCTCTAACCCCAACATGCTATATGACACTTTAATTTAGGACTCATGACAACATAAACTGCATAAATAGTTCCATTTATTAAGTCTACCCCGGAAGAATTGGGTGCCTTTGAATAGGATCCCCAAAACATTCATATTTAAAAAAAAATATTTATCAATGCAGAAACACAAACAGTGATGTGACAGTATTAGGAACAAACTAGCTGCCAAAGTCATGAAGAAATGGAATATTAGAAAATAAAAACCTGTGAAATATGACAAAAACTTTACCTTTGGCCCCCAGCTGGTAAGATGAGGGTTAAAGTCCAGTGTAAAGTTTTTCCTCTCTGCATGGCCAACCTTTGGCTCCATCAGACAGACTTTAGAAATAAATCCATTCATATCCATCACCATGGATTCAACAGTACAACCAATACATTTTAATACATATAAGGATAAGGACTTGCCTTTAGTTAAGAGATTTGACACTTTTTTCATTTTACAGGATTTGTTCTTTTTTCATTCATTTTTCTGTGCTTTCATATTGTTCCAAATCTGTTGGTATGGAGGGGTCAAAGTTTGATTCCACGTCATGACAAAACGTTACAGTTAACTCTTCACCTGCTGCCAGTATGACAGCTGATACTGTAAAGCTCATCATCTCTGCAGATTTTAACTCAGAGTTCAAACCCAGCTTCTTCCTTCAGTTTTCACAGTGCCAGTTATCAGAGTACAAAGCCTGCCTCCTTCATTTGCTAAGAGGAGCAAGAGACAGATCACGGGTTCGATGCGAGCGTGGGATGCGATACTATTCCACTTAGGCTGCTACAACAGCTAAAGTAGGTGAGGTGTAATTAATTTTACATTTTGAAGCACATTTAACTCCACCTCAGCTCAGAACGCTGCTTTACACTCAGATCCAAATCAGAGGAAAACAGCTGATGATGTCATAAGTCAATGAGGAGTGCTGATTTGCGTACATGTTTATTTATTTTGTGAGTATGGTATCATGTATGTCATGCTGCACCTTTGGCTGCTCTGGTTGTGACTCAGTCAGCTCACAGCTCAGTGTCTCACATTAATAGGAAATCCTCTTCTGCTGCTTCAGCTTTGTGTGCAGTGGAAACACTGCTGCTAAGCCAGCTTAAGTGGCACTTGTAGAGTATGAAAGAAAGAAAGAAAGAAAAACTTTCTAGCTCAAAATGAACCCTCATAAATACACTCAAAATAAGAAATTACAAGATGATAAATAGCATAGATGCTACTTTGCAGAGATATGATTAACTAGAGAAAAAGAAAAAAATCTTTAAAATCTTTCTGATCTTGGACCAAAATAAGATTTTAAAAAAGCTTGTCCCCTTAGAAAAGGGGGGAAATGTTATATTTATACCACCATTCTTTGCTCTCAGTTATTTATTAGTTCTGTTATTGTTACTTTGAGAAGAAAAATAAAAAACATTTTGGCATATTTTATCAGCTTCCAAAAACACATTTAATCCCAGTTTCACCTTGACTCAGGGTGTCCCATCCATAGTCAGAAATTAAATTCTGCTCTTTAATCATTTTTTTGCATGCTTATGTCTCCGCTTTGTGTCTTTGCCATCATTTTGCACATCTTTGTGATGATTTTGTGTCTCTTTGTAATCTTTTTTCACCTCGTTGCAGGGTGTTTTGCATCTCATTTGGCTTTTAAGATTTGGTAGTCTATGTCTATTTTTTCTGCAGTTTTTGTGTGTGTGTGTTCTGCTTGTTTTTTTTTTATTATTATTATTAATAATAAATTATTTTATTGACTTTTCAACAACAAATACCATTTCAAACAAAGCCTCCTGTGGTAGCCCCCTTTAGAGTCTGTGGCTTTTGTGCATTTGCACATTTCGGATTTATTTTATAATTATTTATTTACATGTGTTATAATTTTCTGACACTGAAAAGCACGCGCTACTTGGCGTTGCCACGGTTACACTCTCAAGCTGGCTGCAGTGGTGTGCAACGGCCAGCAGGGTGCGCAACTTCACAAGCTTTCTCGCAGTGCCCATTTAAAGCATCGCTCAGGTAGTAAAGGGGGCAGATTCGAGGACCAGATACGAGCGTGTGTTGGGGCTGCGCAGCTCACACCCCTTGGATTCTTCAGCGACTCTCCGCTGGCTTTACCTCGTCTCTTTCTGGAAATCATGGTGGCTAAAACCAAAAAACAGACCGCGAAGAGTCCGGCGACCCAAACTGACCGCGACAGGAGCCCGCTTGTTTCGCCTCCTGGCAAAAGTAACGTTAGGCGACCAGGCAGGGAGGGCAAGGCTTTCAACAGCACGCATTCAAACGGGGCTTTCAGGCATCGGGCACAAGCTGGGGCTAACTCCCTCTGCAGCCGCCAAGCTGGGAATCACTCTTCTCCTCGGTAAGTTCAAAACCGCTAGCCTGTTAGCTTCTTGCAGAACCATAAGCTAACGAGTGCTAACACTAGCAGCATTAGCGGCTCCGCTAAATTAAGTTATCTCCGCTGCCGATCACTTGGCTAACGTTAGCCCACCCGAACGCTATCTCTCTAGCGGTAGTTACCTGCTGTTGCTGCTGCTCATTAAAATCAATGAAAGTGTCCCGTTTTTCTTCTGCTTATTTTGCCACATCAGCTCCACACGTGTTAACAGGTTTTCTGGCAAACTTCAAGCTTGGATTTCTCCTCTAAATGCACGATAGTATAACCCCCCTGACACCGCAAGTCTTCACCCTTGTAGTCAAAACAGCGGTTTTTGGCTTTGCATGTCTAGCCTCCATTCTCATTTATGAAGTAGCTTTTTTCTTCTGTAACAGTGAAAGTTAATTCTCTCTGTCCGCAGCTGCTCTGAGTGGATATCTGCACTGGTAAGATGTGGATTTTATCGGGTTTACCACATTAGCGTTAACACACTACTGTACTGTTGGCTCACACAGCATTCTCGCCCCTGTGCCCAGGTATCATCTCTCACAGCTCTTTGAGAATGACAGGCACTTTTCGCATTTGTCTAACCTGGAGAAGGAAATGGCTTTTCGAACAGAAATGGTAATTCTTTGTTTTTTCTTTTCTGAAATAGTGATTTCTTTCAGGAAGTGATGACACTGTTCACTGATCTCAGGCAATAGGAGTGTGCACATGTATTTGATAAATACTGTCATGTCATCACGTGGGATGGCACAGTATTTTTATGTGTGTATTGCTTATGTATGTTTATTCTGAACAAGACCATAAAAAGTGCAGAATCTTAGGAGCAGAATTGCACTTTATTAAAGCCTAAAATCCTTGAAAAGGAAAAACCTTATTTAGATTAATATTTAGCATGCACTTAAAACAGCACCAGTTGTCTCTAGTCTTTGCTCACTGTTAGTTTGCAGGACAGTTATTCTGAGCAAAACTGGAGAGGTTTTCTTTGAATAATCCCAGATTAACTCCATGATCTTAATTTCAGGGCTATATTTCACCCATCCTCTCCACCTGTTGCAGGGCACTTTGCTGTCTTTGTAGCTGAAGATGCAGATGAAGGATATACACACAAGGAAAAACATCCCTCTTGAGTCCTACATTGAGGATATTTGGTGGTTCTGTTATGCTTAAATTGGTATTGTGGTGGCTTTCTTACTTTTTCTTTGACCAGAGGAAATGGTCACTGAAAATCGAGTTATTCTGAGTGATTATTTTTATCTATGAGAGTTATGGGCTTCTTGAATTGAAATTGATCAGAGAGTACTGCAACAGCAAAGATAGTGGTAGAAGAATAATTTCAAGGGGGGAAACAGCATTTTAAAACCTTTATTTTTGAGTAAAGTCGGGAGGCAGCGCTGTTAAGATTCTCACTGGGAGTGACCAGGATGGACAAGATTAGAAATGAATATGTAAGAGGGACGGCTCAGGCTGAGCAGTTTGGAGACAAAGAGAGGCAAGGTTGAAATGAGTTAGACATGTGGAGAGGGGGGATAGTGGATATATTGGAAAAAGGGTGCTGAATATGGAGCTGCAAGGCAGGAGGAAAAGAGGAAGACTTCAGAGAAGATTCATGGAGTCATGAAGTGAAGGAGGACATGCAGAAGGTTGGTGTGACAGAGGAGGATGCTCAGGACAGGGTGATATGGAGGTAGATGATCCGCTGTGGTGACCCCAAAAGACGAAGAAGATGACAATTTTGGAACAGTCAGCAAACCCTTGAAGCTGTTTTTGATGGGTGATTCTATACATGCACTGTTTTGTGTCCTGGCAACAACTGACATTAAAAATAATTTAGCTAATGCTTCAAAATAACTACTTAAATAGGTGCATTTTGGTGGCTTCTTTACTTTATTCCGTAGTAAACGTTCCTCTCCTGATTGGAGCGGGCGCTTCCAAGAGGACAGTGCATCCTTTGGGCATGAGGGGGCTGTGATTTACCACATGTCTTCTCAGTTAAACAAATGTGGTAGATTTTGGACCCATGTGTTGGCCAGCACTCTCCACACCTTCATACAAATACCCAATGAGTATGGATTATGTTTTGGAAGAATGGTGTCCATCCCTGCAGTACAGTTTGAATGCATATTTGAGCTGTGGTGGTAGCATGTGGTCCAACACCTTACTAAGAGATCTCAACATATAACGTGTATATAACACTTATTTGTAATGGAATATCGTCATCAGTCAACTGACTGAAAAACGGTCCAATCTGTTTTGTTGTTATGATTTTGTTTGAAATTTAAAGGTGGGTGTTGAGATTACTCAGACAAACCAGGCAGTTCTGGGACAGCTCTTTGCTAATCACAGCATGCATTCTTTAATATTTTCATTTCATTTTATAGACCATATCATTGCTGAAGTCATTAAAACTTAATGAGGAGATTGTTAATGGCCGTGTTTGCTGCCTCCGCAGTCAGCATATAAGAACTGCCACCTTAGCCTTCTGTTAACGAAGTATGACAGCAGTCTGCAGTAAAAAAGGATGTGAGGGTTGTGCTTCAAAAGTGAGATCAGCCTGCTTAATAAAGAAACATTAATCAGGGTGATCACAAACTGCACAGCGTATTCCTCTACAGTCAAGACGACGACGATGGTGTAATGATTTCCAAAACGCGGTGCTTTACATGACGTCCAAACTGATTTTCAAAGGCAAAGTTGATTAAAGTGAACTTTGATCCGTGGCCACCAAACAGTAGTGCAGGCCTCAGCTGAAGTGAAAGGGGTGAAAACAAACATTTAAAAGAAGACTTGCATGACTGTAGTTAACTAGCGTGACTCTTTGTCCATTCAGAGAAAATCAAATCAGTAATACAAAAATATTGGACTTGAAAGTTGTTAAAATCAGTGTATTTATTAATTCTTTGCTGATCTGTCACTTTCCACGTTGATCACTTGATAAACAACTGCACAAGAGCAAAACCAACATTTGTCTCTGAGGGTGTTTTCACACCTGCAGTGTTTAGTCCCTTTAAATTGAACTCTGCTTTGTTTCCCCCCCTTTGTGCGGTTCGTTTGTGCAGATGTGAATGCAGCAATCTCATTCAGGTGCAGACCAAAATAAATGCACCAAAACACTTGGGAGGAGGTGATCTCGGTCCCTGTTCCAAATGAGCTCCAGAGCAGTTTGTTTATGGTGTGAACGTGAGCCAACCTCGATCCATCCCCAATTTGACACAACTACCAGGTGCACGTTGCATGTTTGTGCTTAGCTCAAACTTGCAATGTGCATGTTTGAGCTAAGCACCTTCCTGTAGCCATGTATGTTTTGTATTCTGGGATGCAGTGTAGATGTGCAGAGGTCAGTGCAGGCTAGCAACTAGCCGTGAAATGAATGTAAAGTCTCCGTCTTCCCCAATAGTCCAAAACACAGCAACTTTTCCTGTATTTAGTTTCGTTGCTTCCACCCCAGACACATCTGGCCAGTAAGCAGACTGAATGTTCCCACGTGGTTTGTAATCACGTATTTTGGTTTGCTTGGAATTTTCTGTGTTAAAAGAGACCAAATCACTGGGCAAAGCTACAAGTTTACAAACTCGCCAGCTGATTTGGACCACAGTAAACGAACTATGGGTGTAAAAACGCCCTAAAAGTAGTGTTTGTGCTGGTGTTTAAGTGATGCTGAAGGTGAAAATTTATGTGAAAACAGAATATTTGTGTTGCCTCCCCCCCCGCTGTTTGCTGCCAAATGGGCTGTGAGTCGTGGCAATCTGCTGAGCTGGTGTAACTCATTCCAGTTTCTTCTGAGTTGTAGGGCTGGAGTTATATTTAGTAGCCGTCTGCTGCCTGTTTCTTTCTGTAATCTTCTGTATGTAATGTTCTCTTTGATACCAGGGTCTGTACTATTCCTACTACAAGACAATTATTGAGGCTCCTTCTTTCCTGGACGGCCTTCACATGGTCATGAACGATCGGCTGACAGAGTATCCCCTGGTTATTAACACACTGAAGAGATTCAATCTCTATCCAGAGGTAATATTGATTCTGGCAAGTTACCATGCACGCATTTTATTTGCTGCTCTGACTAAAATAATCCATAACTTTGAAATGTATTCAGAAGAAGATCGACTCTTTATTCTTGCACAGGCTTTGAGAGGGAAATGTACAGTGAATCCCTTGGTCCAAACAAAACTCTTTTACAGCAGGAATAAAAGATTTGATGGCTGAGGTAATTTTATCATGAAGAGGTTCTTCAGCTGTGCAGTGATGACTAAACCTTTTTACAGCATTTCATTAGGATTATATGGTCAGAAGTGGTAGCAGTACAATAATGTGGATGCATTTAGTGTGTTTATTAAGTTTACAATTGAGCGAAATCAGGTAATGCAGGTAATTGGAGAACTTGCATCCTTACACAGCAAGAGTTTATGAATTTAGCAAATAGTCAGCTGTTCAGTGGTGGATCTTATTTAGTCTTTTAGATGATTGTTTGTGTTGGATTTTTTTATTCATTTCTCTATCCTTTCATACATCCCCCTCTACTTTTATTCTCCCTCTCTGCAGTCCTTTGCCATGTATAATATGCAATAACAATAAGTGCAGTGAGAAATGTATACATGGCAGATTAATGCGCTTTCTTCAGAACGAATCTTGTTGGATGGAGAAACCATATTTCTGTAAATGTTTCTTTACATGGTGGTTTAGAAATATGCTCACTGAGGATGAGTGACTGTAAGTAATCTGGTTACTTAACGATATATAAGCACAGTTATTTAGGGCTGCTCTATATTAGCAAAACTCATAATCACAGTTAGTTTGGTCAATACTGAGAACTTAATTATGTAACACAGATTTTGAAAAAATATTTTTTTGAAGCCTTAATCAAAAGAAAAAAACTTTAATAATGAAAAATATAAAACTGAATGAAACTGGCTGCCGGTTATATAGTGACGTGCTGGAAAGCCAAAGGTGACAACAATCTTTCATCTCCATTATCTTGTTGTAATTTTCTGAGGAAGACAAATTGAAAGCTGAATTGAAAATGTCATTTTTAAACATTATTTTCACATCCTGTCTTCTCTCCCCAGGTGGTCCTGGCCAGCTGGTACCGGGCGTACACAGGTGTAATGGGTTACTTTGGGATTCCCACAAAAATGTGCTGGTCCATCAACAGAGGAGAGGGACTTACTCCTGTGGACAGCTGTGAAGGTAAACACTGTTGCTATGGCACGTAAGTCTTAACTAAAAACATGCTCCTTTGTGTGCATTTACACACACACACACACACACACACACACACACACACACACACAATCCATTCCCCTGTTTCATCCCACTTGGTGAAGAGTGTAACTCAGTTCCTTGAATAAAATGTTTAACTGTCACTTAAGATGTAGAAAAGTACAAAAATCTCACATTTGAGAAGCTCAGTCTAAGTAAAGCTTGGCCTTATTAACAGTGTGTCAGTCAGCTGATAGATCAGCTTTATGCCTATGGTTAATAAAACAAAAAATAAGATTAAGAAACGTCATGCTCGGCATCCCCTATAAAGCTATACCACAACAGCAGACTGAATAACATTTATAACAGAACAAGAGAAACATACTGATTGATTTTCTGGTCCTGAGGGAAGGAAAATGCTTTTAACCTTTTACACATAAATAGTTTTTTTTTTTTTTCAGTTTGCTCACAGGAACATTTCCTGGAAGTCTGCTGACAGAAAACAAGCAAAAGCTGCTGTCAGCTTTCCTTTGTGAAGCTGCAGCCTCTGTGTTTCTGTCAGTCTCATTAGTGAACGTGGCACCCCACGGTTGATGTACACAGGCTGTTTTCACAGTGTTTACATAAACCTGACGCAAGCCGCACTGCATTTCCTGTAACTGTCAGCCGATATGTTATTTTTATATGATATAAAATTACACAGAGAATGGGAAGTCTGTGTTACATTTTCAGTGTTGGAACAAGGTCCTTTTTCTGTTTGTCGAGTGATTTACCGTCACATCACGGGGATGAAGCGGCTCTTGGTGATGTCAACACACCCCCAAGTATCATGTTAGTCATTGTAGCCTGGTCGATCTGTTCTGTGCACCTTCTTATTATGCTGGCATCATAGAGAAGAGATGGTGCCCAAAATACAGCAGCAAGACGTCAGTTCGCTGAACAGTGAAGTGAAGCAAAGTCTATTTGCTGTCACAAAAGCTTCAAACCTTAATCTCGCCATCAGATTTTGGGGGAACAAATTGAGGAACCTACAGGCTGATATGCTCTAATAAATGTGTCTAATTATTCCAGTTCAGCGTGTGTTTTTTGTCTGCTGTTTTTGATAAGGCCGCATACTGGCTGATCCTAACATGTTGTGTAATATACTTCCTGTTATTACACTTCAGCTTTGGTGTCATTCAGATATGAAACCTCTGCTGCTGTGTGATAACAGCTATTTTTGTCATCCATTGGGTTTCTTAACTGCTTATCCATTTCAGTCATTCAGGTGTTAAAGGCTATCCCGGCTGACGCTGTGATAGAGGTGGAGTACACTCTGGACAGTCTGTCACAGGGCTAACACAGAGAGACATTCACTCATTCATGCTCAGATTCATACCTACATTCATGTTGGAATCACCATTTAACCTAAAATACACATTTTTGGACCCAAGCAGACACAGAACAGGAAAAGATCTGGATGTGATTGTGTGGTTATCGGTCTTCCATACTGAGCAAAAAACAGTTTTTATTATCAGATTTGAACTTGAGGAGTTACGGAACACAAAACATATAAGCAATATTTAATATTTATTGCACACATACCATTACATATGGATTTTTAAAAAAATGTAATTATATTTTTTAAGTGCAGGTCCGAGTCTGCAGGAGAGGATCACATTATGCGGTGTCTTCATAGCAGAAGCAGAGCTGCACAAAGATCCTGTTTCTGGGCTATTTTTGCACGACCTAACTTATTCAGTCTGAAGCGCCCCATTTTTGCACACAAAATTCAAGCAGTACAGATTGAGGGAGATGCCTGCACGCGTCACCTTCAGATCAGATTTTTAAACATATTGGAATAAAAGCACTTGTACTCAAAGATTTGCATTCCTTTTCCTGGTCAGTCATCTCCGGGGGGGTGAGATGACTTCACTGGTCTGATGAAATGAAACACTAGTGTGTATATATATATATATATTGGCTCTTCTAAACTCACTCAAAGAGGAAGGTAAAGGCAGTAATGTCTCTCATACAGTGCACAAACTGAGAGCTGCTCCTCTCACAGAGAGATTTGCCTCACTCTAAGCAAGAGCATCCATAAATATTTCACCATAATAAAAGTTGCTAAATCTTGCAACGAAGGTTCTATGTTTGCATCAGTGATGCAGTAAACTGAAGCATAATTATCACCTGTGTGATGGAGAAGGATGCCAGGCATTCTAGCTAAATATTTTCACATAAAGACAGAAGTGTGCATATTTTATTTACTTTAAGCAGTTAACCTTGCAGAGAGGCTTGTGTCTGAGTTTTATAACCGCAGTGTCCCCTGACAAAATAATCATACACCTGAGATAATGGAGTTGCGGTAGTTTTGTTACGTATGAGATCATTACTGATAGAAAAATGTTAGCAGCAACAGAATGTTTCTCCCATGGTGCTCAGCCTCCATGTGGGCGGTGCTGCTGCTCAGAGAGAGAACAGCAGGATGGCATTGCTTAGCAATATTGTTCATAGATGGGTTTTTTGCCAGCTCTTTTTAAAAGGAGAAAAAGGCTTACTAAAGGAGCATGAAATGCTTTTCTAGGTGGTAATCAACAACAGTAAATGTGAAATGAAGTGATGCTTGCAGAGAATTTTTAAAAAGTATCCAAATCCACTGAAAACCAAAAACCTACAACATGTGTGAATATAACAGCAGTTGGATATTTAGGCACAGTTCTTAAAAAAAAAAAAACATAGAATCAGAAATTCCCAATGTCCCAACGATGTCCTCAAGCTACTGGTTTCTAATAAATCTTTGTATTTTCCAGCTAACTTGAATATCTTCCTAAAATGATGCAAATTATCAAAACTGCATTATATGTCAGACAGCTCGACTGGTACCATTTAACTTGGATAAAAGCTGCCTGTGTGTGTGTGTGTGTGTGTGTGTGTGTGTGTGTGTGTGTGTGTGTGTGTGTGTGTGTGTGTGTGTGTGTGTGCGCGCCCACTCCAGGGATGGGTGACCCAGCATATTTCTACGTGGCCTGTGTGTTCCTGCTGAACGGCTTGATGATGAGCCTCTTCTTCATTTACGGCTCCTACCTCAGGTAACCGCTCCAGCACAGCACTCTGTCCTGTCTTGCTCGGGTGGGCATTGGTGAGGAGAGGATCATTTTAAATGGCCCATCTCAGCAGTGAGCTGTCAGGCGTAGACCATTCATCTGCTGTCTCTCAGATTTATAGATCTGAACCATCAGAGAGAGGATAATCTCTCTGAATCTGTCTGCTGCTTTCTGCCTGTCTTGTCTTTTACCCCCACTTTGTTCAAATTTTTTCTCATTAGTGGCAGTCGACTGGGTGGCGTTGTAACCACATTGTGTTTTTTCTTCAATCACGGCGAGGTAAGTGCAGTTTCCTTTTAATATCTTTATCGGGATATTCAAATGTAGGAGCTTTGTAAAGTGTAAGCTTCTGAAATGTGTAAAACTCAAAAGGAAAAAAAGCAATCAGAAAAAGAGGAGGGTGGTTAACAGGGACTCATTTCAAGCCCTCAAAGGGGCTTAGACTTGTTTTTGGCTGGCACTCAAAGCTGAGTCCTTCTGCCTATCTCCTTCTCTCAAGTCTCCTCCTGAACAAATTTCAGTCAAACACACTCTCGAACATATTTCTGTGTCCTCTCCCTGAGTGCTGTGGTGGCTTGCAACATATGTGATTTCCACTTTTGTAGAGGAAGGAGTGTTAAAAAAAAAAAAAAAAAAAGCAGTGGGGGTTGCGTGCTCTGAGGTGACACATGCATGTGGGACTGACTGTGGTGTTAACAGTGTTAAAATAGAGGTGTGGGAGTTTTAAACCCTTACAAACAGGCTCATTAAGCAGACAACCCCCCCCCCCCCCCCCCCCCCCCCCCCCCCCCCCCCCCCCCCCCCCCCGGGCCTGTTCACTGGGGATTTTATTTTTTTCAGTGGTATGTGTATATATATGGTACTTTCTCTTCATGCTGGAACTAGGAAACAAATGTTCCTGGTATCTACTTCCTCTCATCCCCCGTTCTGTGTGCAGGGCTGCATATACAGTATGCTGCTGTATGAGCCACCACACAATTGGTAATTAGGGCTATAGTGAGAGTATAGCGCTAAGCAGTCAAGTGCAATATCAAATTGTAAATTTGATATTTAGCAAGTTGGGTGCGGTCTACTTGGCTGAAATTGTTTTTAGGTGAACATTATATGTTGAGATTGAATGATGTGTCGTATAGTCAGAGCCAACCAGACAACAGCTTAATGTTTATTAGTTATAGCTAAATGCAGTCACTGGCTTAAACTTTAACCTGCTGTATTTTGTTCCAGTGAGCTAACCTGGAATGCATGAATAAATTGGTTCTTCCAGCATAGATTAAAAACATGAAACCTCCTCACCCACAGTAATTTTGCATTTAAGAGATCCTGCCAATAGACAGATACCAGATGTCTTGCATTAAATGCCTGTAATCTTTACACAAGCAGTGTGTTCTACAGTCTGTGTAAATATAGGCTTAAGTAAGATTTATTTATAAGCTGCAGAGGAATAAAATGTATCTCATCCTTCTTTTTTTTCCCCTCTCTGACAGGAAAATCACAACGATGTGAATTTGATTTTAAGTAAATTTCATTCTTTTCTTGGTTGCATGTTTTATCAGAGCACTCGAGTGATGTGGACTCCACCCCTGAGGGAGAGCTTTGCCTACCCGTTCCTGGTCCTGCAGATGCTTCTTCTCACATACATCCTACGGTAAACTCGCTCAGCGTCTCCGCTGCGCTGCTACTTTCATCTCTTTGAAATGTGGTGACATGTTTCAGAATGTACACAGCCATCACATACACATGTGTACCAAAACTACTTTACTGGTTTCAGATCCGATTACTGGGGAGGCCACCAAATCTGACCTCATTATCACGATTATCCAGCTTGGAAGACTTCTCTTTAGTGACATGATATGCGGCTCTATTTGAAGTTGTCATTTGAAGATGATAGATCGTGGGTATGAAAGGATGTACAAAGGATTACTGGGATAGGCTGTGTGGCATTCAAACCATGACTGATTACTGTTACACCACCAGCAGCCTGTGCTGTTGAGACTGAGGATCATTAGACTAGCTGCAATTTTTTTTTTTTCTTCCCAGCCTTGAAGTTTCTACTTATATTGATCCTGTGTCTGCTGCAGCCTCAGATTTCTGTTGCTGGCTGACAAGACTGGACCCTCGCCTGGTTTTGTGCTGTCAAAGCACATATACCTAAAGAAAAGATACTTTGCTAATTCTGAGCTGCTTTTCTGCTCAGCACAGTTGTAAAAGTTGATCTGTAGCCTTTCTGTCCATTCTGGTCTCACCAACAATGAATTTCTGCCTCCAAAAAGCTGCTCGCTGAGTGGTTTTTGTTTTTCACCATTTCCAGCAATACTCAAATATACCTCAACTTCTCATTCTGAAGAGTGAAGCAACATTACCCTCTATTGAGATGATTTTTATGCATTACACTGCTGCCATGTGATTGCCTGATTGGATGATAAAAAGCAGCTGAACGTACCATCCAAATAAAATGCTCACTGAGTGGATGTCTGAACACATCTTCATGTCATCATTTCATAATACTTACACCTACATAGCTGAAATATTGTATGCTGCATTAGTTTGGTGTTCACTCTGTCCGCCTAATTAAACCTCAGCGCCTGAAACGTTTTGAAATGGAAAAAGAAACACGGGAAAGCATCTGTTTTTGTTTTTTTCCCTCCTTCCTTTTAACACCCAGCTGGTGTTTGACACTTCGTGTTGTGCGATAACAGTTTTGAAACTGTGACTTCTCTTGATGTCACTGTTACAGTAAATAGAAAAGGACTTCTGTTTTATAGTTTTTCAGTGGCGCTTGGTCCATAATAGGGTTTCTGTAGTACAGTCGGTGTGTGTGTGTGTGTGTGTGTGTGTGTGTGTGTGTGTGTGTGTGTGTGTGTGTGTGTGTGTGTGTGTTTTCTCGGGCATCTTAATACATCTTGTCTTATCTCTGTTACAGCCTTGCTCTCACCCCCCCCCCCCCCCCCCCCCCCCTTTCCCGTCTGTGTCTCTTCTCTCCCCAGGACACGGAACCCGAGCCGGACAGCCATGGTCTCTCTAGGCATCTCCAATTTGTGCTTCATGCTGCCTTGGCAGTTTGCCCAGTTTGTGCTGCTCACCCAGGTAAACAGAGCAAGATAAACTTTGAGAGAGAATGTGAGGGGGGGGGGAGAAGGGAGCAGAGAGATTGAAGAGAAAATAGAGACTAGGAGAGAACAGAGGACTGTGGCAAGGCAGGTGTGAAAAATACAGACGCCGGGCAGAATGGTGGAGAAATGGAGATTAGAAAGACTCAAAGAAAAGGGATAAACTCATTAAAAAACATGTAATTCAAGAGTTGTTAAACTGTTAAATAAGAATAATTGAAACTGATTGACAGGTTTAAGTTAGTATAAAGGAGTAGTAAGTTAAAATGTGTGGGCTGGCAGACAAAAGTCGAACAACTTCAGAACAAACGGGTCACTGCGGCGAGCATATGTGCTCAGTAACAGTTTAGCCCACACTGCTGCTGCCCCCTCAGGGTACTGCTGCTTTTGTGTGGGGATTTTAACACAGGACGTGTTGTTTCACAGCTATTATTTCTTTGTTTTACATTTCTAAGCTGTTAATTGAACCCATTCACCCCAGCCACTGCATGCATAATGCAGTCCAAGGCCAAATACACCCACCAACACTGCTTACTCATCAGTCCAGAGGAAGTTGTTTTTTTTGTTTGTTTGGTTTTTTGTAAGTTATTAAATTTGCAGTCACACAGTTAATTTGCTACAAGGCCTGAAGTAGGCCTTCTGAGCAATTACAATAATCAAACCCAGTTTGATTATAATCAATAATTGTATTGGCTAATTTAGAGGACCATACAACTTGTGATCAAATTCAAATGTGGATTACCACCACAAGAACAGGCACTGGACAGACGGTGCTGTGGATTTGGTCCTTTGGGAGTATGAAGAAGTGGCTGAGATGAGAATGAGCGCCTTCTAATCTCAGAAAAGGATTCTCAGCCAGAAAAGTGTTGAGTGCCCACTCCGAGCTGGGAATGAGTTTCTGCCCTCAGTCAGAGTTCTAGTGTCTTAGGGTCTTATTCACAAATGAGGGAAGACTGGAGTGGGAGATTGCTAGATGGACTGGTGCAATGTCTGCAGAAATATGGATGCTATTCCAGTCTGTCACGGTGAAGAATGAGCTGAGAGTGAAAGCAAAGATGTTGATTTACCAGTTGATCTATGTTCCTACAGTCCTACAGCCTCAGTCTGTGGGGATTGAAAGAATGAGATCGTGGAAATGAGCTTCCTCTGAAAGGCTTCATTCAGAGTAGAGTTGCTGTTTCTCCACAATGGAGCTGCTTGAGGCAGTTCAAGCATATGACTAGGATCCGTGCTAGTCATACGCCCAAAACGCCTCCTAAGTGAGGCGTTTTGGGCGTGTCCAAGTGGGAGCATACCTGGGGGAACACCCAGGACACGTTTGAGAGATGATGTCTCTTGGCTGGCTGGTGAATGGCTTATCCCCTCAAAAGAGCTGGAGGAGCTGGTTTGAACAACTGCTTCCCTCATAGTCTATACTCAACAAAGCAGCTGATGATGGTCGGTGGATGGATAAAAACTAAGAGAAGCATTTTCAGATGTTTATAAATAAATACAAGGGAAATGTAAGTTTTGTAAAAAAAAAAAAAAAAAGAGGTTCCGTTTTAAACAAATTTTTATTTTTACTTGGAATTAAGGTACAACAACACAGATTTGTGATGGAAGGAAGGAATGCAGATTTTCCCTAAAGGGTCGAGTGCTAACAAAACATAAAATCCAGCTTTGACATTAACTTTAGTAAAAGGGAATTTTGTTATTTGGATTTCAAAAAAAGAAAAAAAAACATTCGCCTCTGTTACTACCACAAAGCTATGCTAGCTATGCTAAGTACAATGAGACTTTTTTTATTTGAATGTGGCGTATTAATGGGTTTTCTGGAGTGAATTATTACGGTAAATTGCTCTTTGTTTTTCAGGTGGCTTCTCTGTTTGCCTCTTACATTCTGGGTTACCTCGCTGCTGCCAAGATGCAGTCCATCCTCGTTACTCATATGGTACAGTAGATGACTTTTCCAAAGCATGCATCCATAAAGCAGTCCAGTTATTTTCTTTCTGATGGCCAGCTTCACATATTTGACACTAATGCATCTGCGGAAAGGTGGAATAGATTTGCTTCAAGCAATTTACCAAGGAGCATGAGTTTGACTTTCTCTGAATCAGGGGTTGGGCCCAGTATAAGTGAAAGTTTCAGAGCTGTAACCTCCTCTGCCTCAGTTCTCGTTATCTCCTGCAGCTCCTCAGTGGGGAAAAATTCACATGAGCCAGTTGGACAAAGTCAGCAGAGACAGGGTGGACTTTGGGGGAAGGCTTTAAGGATACCACTGTGCATGCACGATTGCCTAAAAGGCAGGGGATGTGTGGGCAAGTTATTTCACACTGCCAAGGACAAAAGGATATCTGTATTCATTTGAAAATGTGTAAAGATATTTTTATTTGTTTGTGGGTGTATTCTTTTGGACATTCGTCCCTTTTCTTTGCATTCATTACCCTTAATCCTCTCAGCATGCCAAGCTGTTAGCCTGGGCCTGTGTGCTCCACAGATAAGGAGAAGGGCCTTTGTGGTAAGATGCTTGAGATTTGTGTCAGAGGAAGGCATATGGCTCTGCATAATTTAGAGAGCTTGGGAATGATGACTCTGTGTCTGTGTGTGTGCGTGTGTGCGTGTGTGTGCGTGTGTGTGCGTGTGTGTGTGTGTGTGTGTGTGTGTGTGTGTCTTTTCAAGAAAAGAATACAGACACAAAAGCAGGAGTGAGTGTCCTCTGTGACCTACAGCTTGTACACATACCTTCATATGCCAGCAGGATATGTTTTCATCCAGAGCTAAACTATGTAATCTGGCATTCTAAAAATAAGAGAACTGAATGTCTTATATCTGAGGACTTGAGTATTTGATTGATCAGGTATCATTTGGTTTTTAGTTTTGTAAGTTTTTTTATATATACATATATATGTAAGAGCTTGGTGTGACTGCCTAGCATTTCTCTCCCCCACAACATTCATCATCATGCTTCATTTCATGTCTGTTGCCTTTTTAAAATCTAAAATCTTCCCAGATGCATTAATGACTTTAAAAAAAAAAAAAAAACACCTACTGAAAAACCTATGCACAGCACTCCTTTGGAAGCGGGGGTCTCGCTCTTACAGACACATTTGAGTGAAGCGCAAATCTGTCTGTACTGTTCGTTAAGTGAGCACAAAGGCTGAGAAAAGCCTGAGAAAAGCTTTGAATTTTCAATGTTAACTGCCACCAAATTTCTGAAAAATGTTTGAGAAGCTTAATCTAGAGAGTGTTTTATTTTAGGCATGATATTTTGAACTAATTAATGTGTAATAGTTTTATTTTAGGCATGATATTTTGAACTAATTAATGTGTAATAGTTTTATTTTTCCAAGCAAAAATTCTCTATATCCTCTCATATGTTGCTATTAGCTGGTCTGACAGTCACAGTAATCTAAGCAATCAATTTAGAAAAGATGAGAAGTGCTGCTTTCTGACATTTTCTAGACATCATAAGAGTGTTTTTAAAAAAAAAAAAAAAAAGGCAGTGGCACACCGACTGTTATTACACTGCATCCCAGACCATCCTCCTGCTACAGAGAGCACGGGATTTTCTTTCCAATGCTTTGAACATGGGACTAAGTGTTTTTATGAGACCAGTAGAAATACTGGCTAAGCCTCAGAGCTCTCTGCTAAGCTTGCAAATTCAGCATTATGTTTAATTGCACACACAGATAATACACATCAAGCTGCACTAAATAGCCCTCAGCTGTTTGGATACTACCTGTATATGATAAATGATGCCTCCTCTTTGTCCTTCTTTCTGCAGATCACACTGGGCGTCTGCTTTATCCTGATGTTTGGTAACTCCATGCTCCTTACATCCTTCTACGCCTCTTCGCTTGTGTCAATCTGGGTGAGTTGGAGACTCCAGTGTTGTTTGTACAGCCATCGACTGACTCGAGTCAGTCAAGTTCATTTTGATCAGTGGTGCAGCTAGGTTTAAATTACAGTAAGTTTATAAGAGTATGAATTTGTAACACATTTAAAGAGCAAATACATTGTGTTAAGAAATGAGCTGTTAAAATGTCTTTTAATAGAGCTTTTTTTAATGAGTTTTTTTATTTTTAGGTAATCATTGCAATGAGGGATCGATTTTCTCAAGTCTTCAGACAAGGCATTGTCATCTGGGTACTGAAGAGTTTTCTTTCCTTCTGTGCTTTATTGAAGAAGTACATATTGCCAGTTACAATAATTTTATCATTCTTACATCATTCAGATATTTTTGAAAGGGAAAAAAAAACAAGTAAGAAAAGGAGAAAATGGTACCTTGATGATCCAAAATAGCACAAAATATACTGTAATATTTAGCTTTAGGCTTTTTTTATTTAATTAGCTTGTTAAATATTGCAGTATTCTGATTCCTGTAGTTAGATTTTTTTTAAATTTATAATTGTTATTATTATTTAAGCAAAACTAAATGTAACAAAAAGCAGTTATTCCTTAATCAATCAGGGACAAAAAAAATGCCAATGTGGAGTTCTCTCCTTTCTCTGCAGGTCATGCAGGGCCTGGCTTGGGTCGGCTCAACAGTTCTGCTTAAATACGTGCTATCCACAGTCTTGGGTGCTTCTGATGATGTAAGTTACTATAACTTCCTGTCTTTCAAATATAACCCTTTTCCTCTGTGGGTTAATGATAGTTTTGACTTAACATTAATAACAGGAATGAAGAATTTGTCGGTTAGTGTGTAGATATTACAGGTGCTGGTCATAAAATTAGAATATCAAGAAAAGGTTGATTTATTTCAGTAATTCCATTCAAAAAGTGAAACTTGTATATTATATTCATTCATTACTCACAGACTGATATATTTCAAATGTTTGTTTCTTTTAATTTAGATGATTATAACTGACAACTAATGAAAAACCCAAATTCAGCATCTCAGAAAATTAGAATATTACTTAAGACCAATACAAAAAAAGGATTTTTAGAAATGTTGGCCAACTGAAAAGTATGAACATGAAAAGTATGAGCATGTACAGCACTCAGTACTTAGTTGGGCTCCTTTTGCCTGGATTACTGCAGCAATGCGGCGTGGCATGGAGTCGACCAGTCTGTGGCACTGCTCAGGTGTTATGAGAGCCCGGGTTGCTCTGATAGTGGCCTTCAGCTCTTCTGAATTGTTGGGTCCGGCGTATCACATCTTCCTCTTCACAATAGCCCACAGATTTTCTATGGGGTTAAGGTCAGGTGAGTTTGCTGGCCAATGAAGAACAGGGATACCATGGTCCTTAAAGCAGGTACTGGTAGCTTTGGCGCTGTGTGCAGGTGCCAAGTCCTGTTGGAAAATGAAATCTGCATCTCTATAAAGTTGGTCAGCAGCAGGAAGCATGAAGTGCTCTAAAACTTCCTGGTACACAGCTGCGTTGACCTTTGACCTCAGAAAACACAGTGGACCAACATCAGCAGATGACATGGCACCCCAAACCATCACTGACTGTGGAAACTTTACACTGGACCTCAGCCAGCGTGGACTCTGTGCCTCTCCTCTCTTCCTTCAGACTCTGGGACCTTGATTTCCAAAGGAAATGCTAAATGTACTTTGATCAGAGAACATAACTTTGGAGCACTCAGCAGCAGTCCAGTCCTTTTTGTCTTTAGTCCAGGCGAGATGCTTCTAACGCCGTCTCTTGTTCAAGAGTGGCTCGACACGCGGACTGCGACAGCTGAAACCCATGTCTGCATACGTCTGTGCGTGGTGGTTCTTGAAGCACTGACTCCAGCTGCAGTCCACTCTTTGTGAATCTCCCCCACATTTTTGAATGGGTTTTGTTTCACAATCCTCTCCAGGGTGCAGTTATCCCTGTTGCTTCTACACTTTTTTCTACCACATCTTTTCCTTCCCTTCGCCTCTCTATTAATGTGCTTGGACACAGAGCTCTGTGAACAGCCAGCCTCTTTAGCAATGACCTTTTGTATCTCGCCCTCCTTGTGCAAGGTGTCAAAGGTCATCTTTTGGACAACTGTCACTCAGCAGTCTTCCCCATGATTGTGTAGCCTACAGAACTAGACTGAGAGACCATTTAAAGGCCTTTGCAGGTGTTTTGAGTTAATTAGCTGATTAGAGTGTGGCACCAGGTGTCTTCAATATTGAACCTTTTCACAATATTCTAATTTTCTGAGATACTGAATTTGGGGTTTTCATTAGTTGTCAGTTATGATCATCAAAATTAAAAGAAACAAACCTTTGAAATATCTCAGTCTGTGTGTAATGAATGAATATAAGATACAAGTTTCACATTTTGAATGGAATTACTGAAATAAATCAACTTTTTCATGATATTATAATTTTATGACCAGCACATGTAAGTATTTGAACCAAAAAAGGACCTCATGAATGGGAATGATACAATAGATTAGTTAAAAAAAAAGTGTAAATGGCCTCTAGCAATATGGGCCACTTAACCCATATTTGATATTTCATGATCAGATCAAGTAAGATTGAATCACATTATTCTTAAATTTCACAGGGCTGTAGATTAAAATTTTATTTAAAAATGTCTTTTCTAGGCTCACATCAGTGGACTAATCAAGTCCAAGTTCACGAGCTACAAGGATTTCCACACGCTGATGTACACGTGTGCTGCTGAATTTGACTTCATGGAACTGGAGGTAAATTCTGTCCCTTTGTCAGAGCTGAAACTTGAATCTCTGCCAGTAAAAGATGATGTCTGATCACTGAGATTCTGAGCTGAAGCCTTTCACTGATAAAATGCAGGTCTCAGGTAGTTTGGTGAGAAAAAATCTTGCCAGATCTTTTTAAAAATGTCAGCCCTGTGAAGATGTCAGAAATGTTCGGAAAGGCCTGCTGCTTTGTATCAGAGTGGTTGGATTGTCGAGGGAACCAGAACTGTGCTCTGAATTTGACAAGAAACAAAAACCTGACAGCAGAAGCTGGCAGCTCATTCTGGGCTGAGTTATGGGTTAGACAGCGGCCTGGTTTTGTGTGTGTTCTCTGAGCGTTGCAGAGAAATAATGCATGCATTTAGAACAGCTGTAAATCAGCTGTAATCTGCCCTCTTGTTTCTTAATGTTTTAAAATTCTTTTTTTTAATTTACACTTTGTAGTTTTATTGTTCTGTTATGTGCAGAATTGTAACATGTCATAATTCATAATATTTCTTTCTTCAAGCATTTGCTTTTGATTGCATTAAATTAAGAATCCGGTAATTCTTCTTAAGCATAATTTATTTTATTACTATTTTTGTAGTACTTTGCTGTGTATTTGTCAGACCCCTTTTTGGATTATATTCAGCTTAGGTTGACTACAATGCTCGGCTGTGATTTGAAAGCATTTGATAGTCCTTTCATTTTTTTTTTTTTTTTTTTGCTTCTCTGCCTCAGACTCCTGTTCGTTACCTCAAAACGTTGCTGTTGCCCATCAACGTGCTGGTGGTTGCTCTCATTGCTGGCCGGGTAAGTTTCCTCGTAGGTATAAATCCGCACCTACAAAAAGGATAAACGCTTGGTTTCAAAGCAGCAGAACAAGAGTGACCAAAAAAAAGCAAGACTTGTAAAGCAAAGCAGCAGATGGCAGCAGGTTAGGTGTGTTGGTTACTGTTCTTTTTGTTGATGGCTCCATATATGCTGACAGACTGTCGCTAAAGCTTTGGGTGACGGCTAGAAGCTACAACATCCTCACCATGTTTCATGTAGGATACTTGCAAACTCGTTGCTGCTAAGCTTAGATACAGTACAAATTTATATTTTTAAACAGTTCATCATAAAAGTAAAGTGTTCAGGAGGGAGGGCTGTTTCTAATGTAAACAACATCTGCTATATTAAAGCGCAGAATAGAATTGCTACTGTTAGCTCACACAGTTTTTAAACAGTTTAGCTTAAGACGTAGCTTTTCTGTCAAGCTTTTGGAAACGGCTGATTTCTGGAACTGTGATTGGAGGATTAGGTGCTTTTGGGTTATTTCATGTAAACATTGTGAATGAATTTAGCATCTTTTTTCTAAGTTATTAGTGTAAAGCGCTTTGATTTTATGTGCTCTTGAAATAAAATTTGCTTACTTACTGAACTCTGAAGTAACCTATTACAGTGATAATGGTATTCTTGTGCAACTTGTAAAGCTGCAGACTAATGTAGTTAATGGTTTTGGAAATGCACACCAGGGTTCTGAGAATTCTAGCAGTTAGCTACCGTAACAGATCGCTATTGCAACAGTTAGCTAGTGATGCGGTCATTAGCATTAGCATATGGTTGTTTGGATCGTTCGGTACTGTGTGAGCCACCCCATAGCTGAATATGTTAATAGCAACCTAGTTAATGGCAGTATTAGCATTAGGATATAATCTGTCAAAAAGAACCTAAGAAGCATTTTAAATTACCAAGAAAATATTCACCAAGGAAATGTTAGCATACTTACACAAGTTCAATAAAAATATGAGATGAGCAAATGGCACCATTAGCACAAAAAAACAAAATGTAGTGTGGATTTAAAAAAAAAAACTTGCTTTGCTTTGTTAAAATCTTGAATATTTTCTTTTTTAAGTCAGCTGGCAGAAATTAAACAGCACGGCTGTCGGAAAGTGTCTGCAGTATGAAAAGCTACAATCTCACCTTTCAGAACTGTACAGCAGGCAGTCATAATAATCAAATCACTTTTTGAGCCGTGTAATGCTGTTTCACAGCAGCTGGAAGACAAAGCTGCTGTCTGCTCTCGTCTCTACAGATACCTTTCTCTTCCCCTGAAGTGCTTGAGCAGAGTAAGAGGGGTTTTTGAAGGTGTTCTTTCATTTTCAGAAAATTGCTGTTTCATTTGGTCTACTCAGGAAATTTATATAATTGTGTATATGTAAACCTTCGGAAGGGAAGAATTAAAAGATTTTACCCCCGATTCTGGTCACAAATATTTTTAGAGGGGAAACATTTGAGGAACTCCTATTTATATAGTTTAATCTTGTTATGCCCTAGGGTTTAATATTTTTCCCGAAAATGACATGAATCAAATCCCGGGAAATGACGAGCCATTTCCCGGGAATCCCGGGAAAAAGTTTATTTATTTTTTTATTTTAATTAGGCCTTCTGTAGCCTGTGTCGGCCTTAACCTATTGTGATATTGTAGAGGTAGCTTTCCAGCTATGTCCTGTTATGCCCAGTAGGGGGCAACGTTGGCTTGATTAACGCAATAAAACCTACATCTCGAGATTCGAGTGCTCGAGCTATGCGGTGTTGTATCGTTCCTCAACACTCCCTTAACAAATATAATTCGAATATTCCTCCATTGTACATGGAATGATAACAAGCTATTTTACAATTGCTGGTGCAAAACAATACGGTTCATCTCCACAGCATTGATAATGGCTCAGCCACGCTGTCGTGGCGACATCTGTTGCACTATATCTCCACCAGTGGAACGCTGTAATAGTCATTGAAAAGTTAACTACCGTACTACACTATAATATGACATAACACAGGGCCTTGAGTAACGCACTACGACTTGGTCATTGCCATTCTGGCAACAGCAAATTTATAACACCGTGTCTGAGGGTTAAAGTAGGTTCGCTGTGAATCGTCTTTTGAAAAACTGGCCAATCCTTATAGCCTAAAAAATATACATTTTACTCAACTCCATTTTAAAAGCGAAATATGTTAAAGCAATCTATTTCATGATAATTTCTTCACACATTAGGCCCGTATCCTAATTCATGATTGTTAGTAAGCGGCTGCAAACGAGGAAAAGAAACACTCGAAGTTAAACAGATATTTCTTTATTGTTCAGGGCAGGCGTATTTTATAGGCTATATAATGCAATATAACAATATATAATAATATAAAATTATATAATACAAAATACCTTAGGGTAAACACATTGCCTACGATTTCAACAAATTAAAGAGGAAAAAGTACAACTGTGTAATACCTCTATTAAAACGCTTGAGATGAAGGCTGAAGCCTTAAACGGAGGCTGAACGTGCCTGAAATGAAGAGTAATGCTTTTCGCATTAAACGAACCCTTCTCTCAATATTTCCTTTAAATTTAACATTCTGAAGCTTTCTTTTCTTTCTGAAAGTCAAATCGACGCGCGCGACTTTTTTCCCGGTTTCCCGTCTAACGTTTCCCGGGAAACGGGAAATGGTTCTGATCGCATTTCCCGGGAATCCCGGATCCCGGGATTAAACCCTATTATGCCCTACCCAGGCTGAGCTAAGAACACATGAAACGATTTGACAAACCATGATATGCAATACATTTAAACATAAGAGAGAATATCCTTCAAACCATTTGTCGTCTTCAGACTGTCCAGGATATAGTCCGCTCCCTGAGGCACGGGGAGAAGACGTCGGCTAAGACTGAAGATGCTGATGAAGCTGCAGGGTGAGGCTTCCTCTCTAGGGTGATTTCACAGACTTTATGCATTCAGTTGATCAAATAGAAACAGTGTTTAAGTAGGAAAACTTGTAATATTTTGAAGTAATGTAGTATCTTGTCTTAAAGGTTAAAGAAAAAAAAAAAACTTATTTCAGGTTAAAGTGCTTGAGTGGGCAGCTGGGTTCACATACTTCCCTCTGTTCTGTGTTGCAGGTCTGAAATAGCTGCAAAAGGAGAGGTGAGAAAAATAGTTTGCACATTATTTATGTTGTTAGATACATGCATATGTAACCATTATCTTGGCCACACCTCCATCTGTTCCTTTTTTCCTAGCCCAGTTTTACGTATTTCTCCCGTGCAGTGAAGTCTGCTCAGTTTCTGTCCCGGAGTGACTTTGATCCCTTTTCTCATTAATAGGAAATCAAAGGCAGTTTCCCTTCTGCTATAAAATCCCACAGTGCTGCCCTTTGTCTGCTTTTTCCCAGCGGCTTCATGTCATTTTCTGTAATATATCTAAAATGTTCAGATGTTCAGTTTATACAGCTTCCTCATATAATGGCATTCATGGTCTATAGAGAATAACACTTTCTTACTGTGCAGAATAATACAGTTAAAAAGTACAGAAGAGATCATAGTTAATTAGGACAATCCTACATCAAACGAGCAATCACTGAGACAGTTGATCTCAGTCGACTGAGTGCCGTAAAAATTGAGAGGGAGACAATCAGGAGGTCAAACATTCAGACAGCATTACAGATTAAAAAATTTGTTTTACCCACATAGTTTGAACTTCAAAGAAAATAGACACCCTTATTAACAGTTATTCTATTCATGGTTTTGTTACTGTTTTTAGTAGTTACATTTTTGTAGTTCAGTAAATTATGAGGAATTCATTTTAATCTGCCAGGTCCGGTGTTGCGTCAAGCAGGTCAGAAACATGCATGCACGTAGCCTACTGGTCACTTTGTAGAGCGCCACCTGCTCCTCCTCACAAAAAGTAGATACCGGTCCCGCTGCTCGGTTGATACCCTTCGATAGCCCCGTCCAGCTGTCCTCGTTTAACGGCCCGTCTCCTCCACACGCTCGAGACTGTGCTGGCAGACACAGCAAACCCAGCATGTGTCCTCCATCCTGGAGGAGCTGGGCTACCTTTGCAAACCTGATTGGGCAGCAGGTACCCTCCCACAAGGATACTAACAAAAAACAAAACTAGAGAAAAATCAGTCAGAAGGAATAAGAAGCGTGAGCAGCGGACTGTGACCTCCATCTGCAAAGCCATTACTTTTTTTGGGGGGGTGGTTTTGTTTTTGCCCCTCCAGCACATCTTTTTTAACTTTCATCTCCACTAAAGGAGGTAAGATTGGTTCACAGTGGTTTATGACTCCTACCTGGACAGGTTGGTATCCCTAAATTTAACTGACTCCTGTCTGTTTATATCTAAAAGATGGGCACACAGTGGGCTTTCATTCACACATATAACATTGGCGTTTTTGAACTGGTGCTTAGATATAGCATTTTTCTTCTCTGAGCAGTCAAAGTGCCACATCCACTCATTTATATGGTGCAGTTCTATGAATTTGGGGTTGAGCGTCTTGCCCAGAACCACTTCACCATGTGGAGTTAGCAACCTTTCCAGCTGGATCTCTTGAGCCACAGCTGCCCCGTTCTTCATAAATGACTTAAAATGCATTTAAATTTCATGTTGTTTGACAACTTGATGAATTATTTTAGGAGAACTTGAAAATGTAATGAGAAGGTCGGGTGTACGTTAAAATGTACTCTCTGTCCTTTTTAAAAACACTTTGTGATAAGTGGTCATTATGGCAGCGACGCAAAATACTATGAAATATGAATTTAGATAGCAGGTTGTTTCATGAATCTGATTCTTGTGCTTAACAGCTCAGCTACAAAAGAGTGCTCAGAGTTCCTGGTAGATGATTATGATATTGTTTGATTTCAGTTTTGATCAGATCTATGTGTGAACTTGTTTCTTTGTAGCTTGTGTACCACAGCCTGCAGCTGGTGGCTTTCGCTGTCCTGGCCATCCTTATCATGCGTCTGAAGCTTTTCCTGACACCCCACATGTGCATCATGGCATCACTGATCTGCTCCAGACAGGTCTGTCCCTCACGATAAGTGATGCCAAAAAGACTGCTTTCACTGTTGTTTTACCTGTAAAGTTTCTTCTTTACTTAAATATGTGCTCTGTCTGTCCTTTAGCTGTTTGGCTGGATCGGGGAGAAGTTTAAGCACCAAACTGTGGTTTTTGCTGTAATGGCCATCATGGCCATACAGGGAATGACCAACCTGCAGGCCCAGTGGGCGATCATTGGAGAGTTCAGCAACCTCCCCCAGGAGGAGCTGCTGGACTGGATCCAGGAAAACACGCGTCCCAGTGAGTGACTGCCTGCTTTCATCGCTACAGAGAAAACAACAGTGGAGATTGTCCTGCTGGATAAAAAGAGCTGGATATTTGCAAAATTTCTCATTTATTTATTTATTTATGCTTGTTTGACCAAAAGATCTATTCCTCCTAGAGTATTGATCAGATTTTAGAGAAACATTTTTGTGGTTCTGACTGTTTACAAGCCTCCATTTCTTCTCAGATTTTAATTCTCTTTACTGTATTCAGCCACTCAATGACAACAAAACTGATAACATTTTTTCGGTACACACGGTACCGAAAAACGGTACACGGTAATGACGTGTGAACTGTGATGGATTGTGAGCTGGATGAGGTGCTCATTTTACAGTGATTCATGTTGAACAGCTGAATTATTGGGGTTCCCTCTATATTATTATAATTTCTGCCTTACAGTGTGAAGTGTCCTGAGATAACTGGTGGTATAAATTGATGCTGTTTAACCCAAAAACTCCAAGAGGACCTTTTTTTTTTTTTTGGTCTCCCTTCAACAATAGTCAAATCAAATGCGTTAGATATTGTTTGCCGGCGCCTGGATGGCTTAGTGGTAAAGCCGGTGACCACATACACACGCCGCGTTGCGGTGCGGGCGGCCCGGGTTCGCGTCCCGGCCCGGCGCCGATTTGCCTGCGTGTCTTCCCCTGTATCTCTCCCACTTTTCCTGTCTCTCTCCACTGTCACAAAAAGCCGCTGTGGCCATATTATATAAGATATTATTGTTTGCTGTAATCTTTGGTTATTAGAGAATTATAATGTATATTTTAACTATGACCTGTGATGAACTGATCTGAATCAGTTGTAAAACTAATGAATCCCTAAAACATAATCTTAAGTGCTCACGTTGTGTAATCTTAGAATTAGAAAAATTAGACAAACATTAACTTCTTCAAGAAATGATTTCTGTTGTTACTGCTGTTGTAATGACGACACCCCCCCCCAGCACTTGTAGTGTTTAGATTGACCTAATGTGACTAAAACAACAGTTTTAATTAGTAATAAGATTAATATTTCTAAGCAGCTTGCCCCAGTTGTAGCATAAAATTTTAATGCGAAGTACATTCTGTTATAAATTATGAAGAACAAAGAAGGCGTACTGTAAATAATCTAATGAATGAAAAGCGTTCTTGTTCTGTGCTCTGTTTTTGTTTTTTTATTCGGTTTTTACTCTGATTGCAGATGCTGTGTTTGCTGGAGCGATGCCCACCATGGCCAGCGTGAAGCTTTCCACAGGTCGGCCAATCGTCAATCACCCGCATTACGAAGACGCTGGACTGAGGTCAGTGGAATTCACAGCTGTTCTTTAAATCTCCAATTTAGCATTAAGTTAGCTAAAAGTTTTTTTTACATATTCATATTTTTAGAGGTAAAGATTTACTTTAATTAAAAGAAATTAGGCGCTGGACCAAACAGGCACTTAAAATGGCCGTTTTTCAGATGACGTTTTGCTTTTTACTTTATTAACTTAATTGTAGACGAAAAAATATTGAGTCTGTTTTTTTTTTCCCCAGATATAAAACTGCAGGGAGTTCATTACATTTTTTTATTTATTTATTTATTTTTTTTACTTTAGTTTTTAGTCCTGTGGACCGGCGGATGTCCTCCACTGCAGTGCACTCCATGCAGGCTGGCAAATTTGCATATATTTTTGCTTAATTGCAGAAAAACTGTTCAGTAACTCTTTTTCATAAGTTCCCATGATTATTGGTAATAATACCTTCAGTATGAATTTAGTTTGATTAGGCTCGAATCACTCTGAGGTACCCTGTATGAACTTTTCATGAGTTTTAATATATTCTGTAAAAAGAGAATCACTGAGTTTCATAAACTGCAGAATGGGGGTAAAATCACTGATTTTAATAAATCATCAAAAAAAAAATCAGTAATCTTTTTGTGGCCCAGTGTTCATTGCTAATAACTGTGACCCTATTTTTTGCTTTTGTTCTCGTTTCACTGCTTTAGTCCGCTTTCTAACGTTGTTGTTGTTGTTCCTCACAGGGAGCGAACCAAGCTGGTCTATTCCATGTACAGCCGCATGTCTGGAGAAGCTGTGAAGAGGAACCTTATGAAGCTGGGAGTGGACTTTTTCATCCTGGAGGATTCCTGGTGCACCAGGCGAACCAGGTACTACACCACCACCGCTGCTTCTTTCACTGTAGAGTGCACGTACAGTAGAAATCATTCAGGTTTTCCCCTAGTGTAACAACTGTAACATTTTAAGTTGCCCCCCTGCTGGATAGCAGTTCCTCCTATTAAATTTCCGTTTTTCTCATTCCTCTTTCTTCGTTAGACCTGGGTGCAGCATGCCAGAGATCTGGGACGTTGAAGACCCCCAAAATATTGGTAAAGTCCCTCTCTGCACCCATATTTCCAGGAACTCTCGACCCCACTTCACCACAGTCTTTTCCAATGACATTTACAAAGTTCTCAAAGTCCCCAAAGCCTCCAAAGATCTCAGATAACATCGCTGGACAGACCGGCTCAGCACCAATCTGCTCTTTGCATTCCTTCTTTGTTGTATATTTTTGGGTCACTCACTGCCGTTGCTGCTTTTTACGTCCCAAAAACCCAGTTCCACTTTTTTCATGTTCTGATTCACTGAGCAGTGGATCCAAAACAGGTTGGACATACCAAACCAGTATGCCACGAGTCTGAACCCTCTTGGTGGCCTCGCAGTTCTCAGTATTTGTAACTTAGTCTCTTTTCAGTCTAGCTATTGCTGCATCATTGTCACCTGATGGCTTTCCTGTTGTGAGAGCCAGGCAGTATTGTAGCTCCGTGGCTCGTCATTTAGCTTGCTGGCATTGGTCCTGTTACTAAATTCCTCATTTTAAGGGATGTTCTCCATACATTTGTATAGTTTTTTTACTGTGTAGAACTGATTTTGACTTCAGAAGTGAATTTTGTCTGGCAGGACCAATCAGTGATGTCCACATACTGTGAAGCAATACCCTTTGCAAACTTGGCAAAAGCTGACTTCTTCTATTGTTATGTACAGTGTTGATGTATGAAAAGATTTTTCAGTAGTACACTATTTTTATAATTTATTGGTGTGACCATTTTATGCAACGTAGAAGTGTTGAAACATCGAAGCAAACAGTGTTCGAGGGGGACGATGAGGTGCTTGTGTTTTTTAAAATGTACATATCAAATGGCATCGGTGTCTACTGTAGACTAAATTACCGAAATCACCCAAAAACATTTTAGCAAAATTGGGAGCGGAGCTTTTGTTGTTACTTCAGTTACAGTTTGTTTATTATATAGTTTTTTACAGCTAAGAAGATAAACAAAACATGACCGAATCTTTTTTGTAAATACTGAACTTGTTGTTTTGTAAACTGCCGATGGCCTTTTAAAAGGTCCTTTGTGCTTCTTGAATTATTGTTTGTTGCCAAAGGAAGTCTTGTTATCAAAGCTGCATATTCAGGGTACTGTAGCACATGGAAAATTTGTTTTTAAGTGACAGCCAATCAGAGTTATTCGTAGCAGTGCATTTACATGTTAACGGTAGCAGTCGGTGGTTCCTTTTGTTGGACCACATTAATAACATTTTAGGGAATGCATTCATTTGATTTGTCATTACAATGAGTATAACGATGATACTGTCCTATCTGTGTGATAATTGTATCGCTATAGCCAGTAGGGGACCAGCTTGGCTTATCATGGCAAAAGTGAGAAAAGAGCTCCGTTTGGCTTGGTGTGAACACAACATTAGAGTTCATACATCCACTCTTCTAACTTCACACCAGCTGCCACAAACAAGGAAACCTTAAATTGACCACTGTATGTTATATTTCAGTAGTCTGCAAAATTCTAGCCAATAAATAAACACACACACACACACACTCACTCTTTTTCAGCCTCAGTGTTTTGACTGAGTCAGACTGATGGAAGCCACACTTTTAATCTTTATGGGAATCTGAGCTTCCCAGCTTCCTTGTAATAATAATTTGCTGTTCCTATTAAACCATAATTCAGTGTTTTTATTTTGGTTTTTGGACATATGAGAGATAGCATCTTAATTATTAAAGTGAAGCAGCAGAAAGTTTACAGTTTCGTGGAACCATGCTTTTTTTTGCAGATACAAGATTAATATGGATCTTCTAAAAGATTACCATCATGTTGGAGAAGTGGCTTTTCCTTCTGTTGATTATTTCCTAATTCAGATTAGGAAATAAGCAAACACACACACACAGGTTAAAATCATCATATCTTGGGTTAAATAATTTTACTGGCTCAGGAATCGGGAGCATGAGCATTTTAAACAACAAAAAGTGGCAAATCAAATAGTTGAATTTATCAAATCCATCTGATTTAATTTTATGTACTCTGAATATGATGACTGAAGAGTTCATGGTGTACAGTTGTGGCCAGATGTTTAAAGAATGAGTATTGGTTTCACAAAAATTTCTGCTTCAGTTTTTATGATGGCAATTTTCATATCCCCCAGAGTGTTATGAAGGGTGATCAGATGAGTTTGCCATGGCGATGAACTAAATCCCAAAAAACAATTTCCTCTTCATTTCAGTCCTGCCACAAAAGGAGTTAACTCAGCTGAGAGGTCGCTCTGTCGTGCTGATTGAGTTTGAACAGCAGATTGGATTCTTTCAAAGGAAGATGGTTCTTGAAATAATTGTTCTTTTTACCATGGTTACCTGCAAGGAAATGTATGCAGTCATCACTGCTTTGCATAAAAAGGGCTTCACAGGCATGGGTATTGCTGCTAAGATTACACCTAAGCATTATAACCATATATTGGATTTTCAAGGAGAGAGGTTCAGTTGTTGTGAGGAAGGCTTCAGGATGCCTATAGGTCATTCAGCTATGAGCCATGAGTAAAGAATGGTACCAAAATCTCCTCCAAGAGCAACTTCCCCCAACCGTCCCAAGAACAAGTCGGTGAGGAGCGATGCCTTTTCCAGCATGGCGGAGCGTCGTGTCATAAGGCAATCAGAATCAGACTCAGAATCAGAAGGTTTTATTGCCATATGGGTGAACAGGTTCACAGCATTAGGAAATTGCTGCGGTACTTCGTGCTTACAGAAAAAAAACAAATAAGTATAAAAACTATAAGACAATATACAAGTATACAAATTGCAAATATACAGAGATATTAGAGCTATAACTATAGCACAATATTACAAAATTACAAAATATACAGTGCAGAGACTAATTAAAAGATAAAAGAATGTAGACTATATTCCACTAATATGTACATCAGTGCAATCAGACAGGTGCATAGACATAGGGTCATCAGCGTTTGTGGAGGGTGGTGGTAACAGTCTTAGGGTAATTGTTCATGAGTCCAACAGCAGAGGGGAAGAAACTGTTCTTATGGCGGGAGGTTCTGGTCCGTATGGACCGTAGCCTCCTGCCTGAGGGGAGAGGGTCAAAAAGTCTGTGCCCAGGGTGAGAGTGGTCGGCTGTGATCCGACCTGCACGCCCCAGTGTCCTGGAGGTGTACAGGTCCTGGAGAGATGGGAGGTTACAGCCAATCACCTTCTCAGCAGAGTGCACAACGCGCTGTAGTCTCTGTTTGTCCCTAGTGGTGGCTCCAGCGTACCACACAGTGATGGAGGAGGTGAGGATGGACTCAATGATGGCAGTATAGAACTGCACCATGGTCCTTGCTGGCAAGTTGAATTTCTTCAACTGCCGCAGGAAGTACATCCTCTGCTGGGCCTTTTTGACAACAGAGGTGATGGTGGGCTCCCACTTGAGGTCCTGGGTGATGGTAGTTCCCAGGAAGCGAAAAGAGTGATAATTAAATGTTCTGGGAAACAAAACACTGAAAAATTGGGTCCATGGTCAGGAAACTCCCCAGACCTTAATTCCATTAAGAACTTGTGGTCAGTCCTCAAGAGGCGGACTGACAAATTAAAAAAATAAACCCCCAACATTGATTATGTGAGAATGGGATGCTGTCAGTCAGGATTTGGCCCAGAAGTTGATTGACAGCATGTCAGGGCGGATTGCAGAGGTCTCAAAAGGGAAATATCAACACTGCAAATATTGACTCTTTGCATAAAGTCAGTGTAACTGTCAATAAAAGCCTTTGAAACGTATAAAATGCTTGTCATTATACTTCAGTATACCATAGGAACATTTGACAAAAAGATCTAAAAAAAAAACAAAAAAAAAACACTGAATTAGCAACATTGTGAAAATCAGTACTTACATCATCCTCAAAACCTTTGGCCACGACTGTACGTGAAATCTTACAAGTGCCTGGTTTTAAGCAGCTGTGCTGTTGTTACACTTCAACATGATCGCTTTATTCCTCTCTCTGTCCTCGGTGCATTTCAGATGGTTTTATTTTTGTTTTTTTGTATTTTAAAAAAAATGTAGGTGTGAAAAGCAAAAAACCAAGCATTTCATTTCCTCCTTAAAGAGGAGTAGTGGTGTTTTTGAACTCGGTGCAGTTCCCATAAATGTGGCGGCTGTTGCCTCTGTGGGTCATGCTTTTTACCGTTGTAGAGATTCAGGAGTCAGATGAAATGTACCAAACAGACAGCTTTGGAGGCAGCTCATCAGCTGACCTGCTCACGGTCCATATTCATCATTACACACCTATTTGGTTTTATTTATGAAACTGAATATCAAATTACATCTACTGTGAGAGAAAAATAACGACCCCCGTTTCTTCGATAATGTTATTCACTATGCAGTACAGTTCAAACCAATATGATTTACTGCAGGAAAGAAGACACGGTACAATCATCAGTTCAGAATTAAAAATGGAGCTTAAAACAGTGAAACATGCAAAAATGAACCAGAACATTTCATGTTCTTACTGATGTCTTAACATGTACAAAGTCTAAGTAAGTTTTCCTCAAGCAGGATTTCACCTGCATTAAAACAGTGTTTATGTTTAAGCGCCTTGAGGCGACTGTTGTTGTGATTTGGCGCTGTATAAATAAAGTCGAATTTGAATTGCATTGTTTCAGGGTTTTTTGTTTGTTTTTCCCCCTGCAGGTTTCTATGAATTTAGAGCCACATTTTCTGACAGTGTTAATGTATGCATGTAAGACACATTTCGCTGCTTCTTTTTCATGTGAACACTCACTGCGAAGCCTCGTTTCTGTTCTGTTTTCAGTTATTAAAACTGCATTTCTTTAAATTGTGTGAATACACTTTACACATGATCCAGAATAGATCAATTAATATAGTTGTAATAACTGCAGTTTTTAGTCTATGGGGATGATTGTTGCCATCGTTGTATAGAGGATCTCTGATGAGATTCACGGTTTCCATCAGTCGCAGTTTCTGCCCCCCGATCTCCCCCGTAGAGCCATGACTCGGTGGCTTTTCCACGTAAAGCCACATTTTCTGTAGAAGATATAAACACATTTTTTCAGCTTTGTGTATTTCCTTTGGAGGAATTGATGTCACTGGAAAATCTGTGTTTATTCTGATCATGAGCTTGATTTTTAAAGTTGAGTTTTTAGCCCTCTAAGTAGTAACACGACAGGGATGACTGCCTCAGCCGGTTAATATTGATTTTAGTCATTCCTCGACTTTTGCCGTCAAATGGTTTTTGTTACGACTTCCCTCAAGTATTGGATAGAATACTTCTCATTAACTTTGATTTTTTTTCCTTTTGCTCTTGTGCAGTTAAAATGTTTACACTTTTATTTATTTAACTCTACTATTGGATCACTGTGATGTTTTTTTTAACACACATTCACATCTTAGAATAAAGAAAAAATTAATGCAGCAGTTGTGTCTATTGATCTTTTATAGTTGATACTTCCATGCAGGTATTTCTACATCATATTTAACGGTAAGTGAGGACTGAGGATGCCTGCACAAAGTAATGCTCATAATTCTGCTCGACACAAAGAAGATACGAAAAAGGCTGAAAGAATTAAATTTAGGTTTTACATTTTTCAAGTACTCTGACGTCTGAAGAGAATCAATAGGAAAAGGTTTCTTTTTATGTTTGTGCTGTAGTAGGAAAAACTGAACACATGCACAGTCAAAAAACATCCTTACTACATTGTTGAAATAAGTAAGATGAAATCCTTTCCCTGAATCCTGGTCACAACAAATGATTTGTCCACACAATCAGAGTCAACTCTCAGGCCAAGTCTATCATTATTAGTCACTTTAAGTACCATATTCAACATGAAGTTTACTCCAACAGTTGTCACCTTTGGACACACCATGAAATATTTGACAGTGTTTATGCCATTACTATTTGACTGGGGCTTTAGTTTGTTACACTTATCTATCTTTTGTTATTATTAAAATAGTAATATTGTTGATTTCTAAAAAGGCATCAGAATCCAAAAGCAAAACTACCACAAATTGCAAGCGACACAACAAACCTATGACAAATTTACAGATCATTAGTGTTTGATAGGAAGTGCGCAGAGTTATCAAACTATTGTACTCCACGTTAACAATAAAAATACACAAGTACAACAGAAATCTTACAATAATTTAATGAACAGGTCAGTGTGGTGTGATTGCATAAAATTTTAATTGTTTAAATTTGTCCCAGGTGATTTGAATAGAGGTAAATCTGTGTGAGTTAAAATGTTTGAACTTAAAGCAAAAAAAAATTAGCTTCATGCTGCACCGTGAAAACCCCTCCATCAGCTTCGATGCATCAAACGTTTCAGGTCACAGGAGTGGAGAACAAATTTGCAGCTGTTTGAGGGGAGCTGGTGCTGAATGGTTCAACTCTGCTGTTAGATACAGTCGTGGCCGAAAAGGCACCCCTGAAATTTTTATATTTCTCCTATAACATTATTGCAATCACACGTTCTGTTATGCACATGTTCATTTCCTTTGTGTGTATTGGAAAAACACAAAGAAAGAGGGGGAAAAAAAAGCCAAAATTTATATAATTTCACACTAAACTCCTAAAATGGGCCGGACAGAATTGTTGGCACCTTTTCAGAACTGTGGGTAAAAAGAACTTTGTTTCAAGCATTTGATGCTCATTTAAACACACCCGTGGTAAGTAACAGGTGTGGGCAATATAAAGATCACACCTGAAACCAGATAAAAAGGAGAAAAGTTGACTCAATCTTTGCATTGAAGACATGGAGAATAGAAAGAGGAGAAGAGAACTGTCTGAGGATTTGAGAACCAAAATTGTGGAAAAATATCAACAATCTCACGGTTACAAGTCCATCTCCAGAGACCTTGATGTTCCTTTGTCCACGGTGCGCAACATAATCAAGAAGTTTACAGTTCACGGCACTGTAGCTAACCTCCCTGGATGTGCATGGAAGAGAAAAATTGATGAAAGGTTACAGCACAGTCCAGATGTTGGATAAGCAGCCCCAGTCAAGTTCTAAAGAAATTCAAGCTGTCTTGCAGGCTCAGGGTGCATCGG
This sequence comes from Archocentrus centrarchus, assembly GCF_007364275.1. NCBI lineage: Eukaryota > Metazoa > Chordata > Actinopteri > Cichliformes > Cichlidae > Archocentrus > Archocentrus centrarchus. Next base: position 4,587,355 of record NC_044361.1, read on the forward strand.
TGCCAGCGCGAACTATCCTTCGACATTTGAATGAAAGGAAACGCTGTGGCAGGAAACCCAGGAGGACCCCACTGCTGACACAGAGACATAAAAAAGCTACATGAGTAAGCCAAAATCCTCCTGGGACAATGTCCTGTGGACAGATGAGACCAAGATTGAGAATTTTGGTAAAGCCTGTCATTCTACTGTTTACCAAAAACAGAACGAGGCTACAAAGAAAAGCACACAGTACCTACAGTCAAATATGGTGGAGGTTCAAAGATGTTTTGGGGTTGTTTTGCTGCCTCTGGTACTGGATTCCTTGACTGTGTGCAAGGCATCATGAAATCTGAAGATCTGAAGATTACCAAAGGATTTTGGGTCGCAATGTAGGGCTCAGTGTCAGAAAGCTGGGTTTGGGAACTATTCAGTCTTGGTCAGAACAAATGAATTGTCCACAGAGTTCAAGGACTCAACTCACAATCAAACTTTTCATTAGTCATTTTAGGTCACATTCATCATGGATGCCATCCAGTCAATCAAATCATGGAGTCTAGCAAACATGTTATAGGTAAAGCCCGTGTAACGCACATTCTGGTTTCACTTTGCCGTGTGACTCGGACTTTGGTGAGTAACGTCTTTTACTTTTCAAAGGATTTTTTTGTCTTTCACAATTTAAACACAACAACCAAAGACAGATATTAACCATGTTGTATGCTACAACAATATTGCTAATAAATCATAATAATGAAAAAACAAAAGTTCAACAAAATGGAAATATAATTTTTTTTTTATAGTTATCATTATGATATTCAGTTACACCACCTTCGTCTACAGTATAGGCACTGTTTTTTCAGATTTTTGGTTTCACTGCATCTTCTACAATGCAGTTAAATCGGCATGAAGGCCTCTCAATATTTGCATGACCTTTACTCACTCTGGCTCGGTTAATATTACACAGTTCAAGGTCACCACATTAAAAGGACTGTAAGCATGCTCTCACTAAGGAAACAGTAAAAAAGGCACAGCACTGTAAAACCAGCAAACCATCATCTGTACATTTTTTTAGAGCATATACTAGTCAACCAGCAAACATGGAAGCACTTTGGCTTTATATCATTAAAGATTTAAAAAAATGTTAAATTTCTCCTCATGCCTGCCTTTATATTAAGTACACTTTAGTAATACTTTGGAAATAAAAAACAGCAGTCATTAATATTTAAATGTAGAAAATGGTCTGAATCAAGAATAACAGTGATGAAACTGAAAGGGGAAAATGTTTTTTAAATGATTAATTATATTTCTTTAATGGGTTACATACAGACTCAGCTTTCTGCAGCAGGTGTAGTGACAGTACAACAAGAGAGGCTTATGACAGGGAAAAAACTAACTAAGCAACAGCAGTAGGAATTACAGTTACAAACATCTGTTATAATGTGCAGGGTGAAGTTGCTACGTAAGCTATGATTTTTGGTTGATATGATGATCTGTAAGAATAAGAAATCCCTGCCATAAACCTAATCAAGTCTAGAGCCGTACACCTCAACCTCACACAGAGTGAGAAACTCTTCTCGGTCAGGGATCACTATATTCACGTAGCGGCCTTCCATCCTGTTGCACGTAAAATTAGCAACAGCACCTCCCGCGATGCCTGTGATCACTGCACACCTGGCAGACAAAGCAGAAATGGTTAAATGTTTTTTTTTTTTTAAAGATTAATTCAATGAAAACCCACATTTCGCTTTTCAGTTCAGGTTTTTTTTTTTTTAATTTAGTTTTTTTTTTGTTTTTTTATAGAAGATATAAAGGTCTATAAGTAGAAAAAGGAGAAACAGATGGATTTCTATTTCTACTAATAAATCCATAACTTTATGTCAGAATATATGCGTGTACTTTCTTCTCATACATTTCCCAATCAGACGCCCAAGTTATTCTTTTCAGTGCTCGTTAGCACATTAAATTATTCCATTCCTGCAGTTGGAAACAAAGCTATAAGAGCAATAAGACTGTATGTGGCAGTTTGATTATTAATGCTACACACTAAGAGTTCAGATTGGGGTACAGTTAGATGCTAACATTAGTATACCATCTTTTAAGGTTAATTATGGAGTTCCACAGGGTTCTGTGCTAGGAACAAATCTATTTACATTACACATGCTTCCCTTAGGCAGTATTATTAGAAAGCATTGCTTCAGTTTTCATTGCTTTGCAGATGATACTCAGCTTTACTTATCAATGAAGCCAGATGACACACATCAATTAATTAAACTGCAAGAATGTCTTAAAGACATTAAGGCCTGGATGACCTCTAATTTCCTGCTTCTAAATTCAGATAAAACTGAAATTCTTGTTTTCGGCCCCACAAATCTTAGAAACATGGTGTCTAACCAGATACTTACTCTGGATGGCATTACTTTGGCCTCCAGTAACACTGTGAGAAATCTTGGAGTCATTTTTGACCAGGATATGTCCTTCAATGCACATATTAAACAAATATGTAGGACCGCTTTTTTGCATTTGTGCAATATTTCTAAAATTAGAAACATCCTTTCTCAAAATGATGCTGAAAAGCTAATTCACTTATTCATTTATTACTTCTAGGCTGGACTATTGTAATTCATTATTATCAGGCTGTCCTAAAAGCTCCCTGAAAAGCCTTCAGCTGATCCAAAATGCTGCAGCTAGAGTACTGACAGGGACTAGAAAGAGAGCAGATTTCTCCCATATTGGCTTCTCTTCATTGGCTCCCTGTTAAATCTAGAATAGAATTTAAAATCCTTCTCCTCACATACAAGGTCTTGAATAATCAGGCCCCATCTTATCTCAAAGACCTCATAGTACCATATCACCCCAATAGAGCACTTCTCTCTCAGACTGCTGGCTTACTTGTGGTTCCTAGGATACTTAAGAGCAGAATGGGAGGCAGAGCCTTCAGCTTTCAGGCCCCTCTTCTGTGGAACCAGCTTCCAGCTTGGATTCAGGAGACAGACACCCTCTCTATTTTTAAGATTAGGCTTAAAACTTTCCTTTTTGATCAAGCTTATAGTTAGGGCTGGATCAAGTGACCCTGAACCATCCCTTAGTTATGCTGCTATAGGCCTAGTCTGCTGGGGGGTTCCCATAATGCACTGTTTCTCATTCACCTTATTTACTTTGTTTATACTCCACTCTGCATTTAATCATTAATTGTTATTAATCTCTGGCTCTCTTCCACAGCATGTCTTTTCTCTCCCCTCAGCCCAACCGGTCACAGCAGATGACCCCCCCCCTCCCTGAGCCTGGTTCTGCTGGAGGTTTCTTCCTGTTAAAGGGAGTTTTTCCTTCCCACTGTCATCAAGTGCTGCTCATAGGGGGTTGTTTTGACTGTTGGGTTTTCTCTGTATTATTGTAGGGTCTTTACCCACAATACAAATAAGAAGCGCCTTGAGGCGACTGTTTGTTGTGATTTGGCTCTATATAAATAAAACTGAATTGAATTGAATTGAATTGGATAGTGATTTATGTATTTAATTAAAAACAGTAAACCTTGCCATAGTTCATGAACATGTAAAATTACCTCCCTAATAGAAGTGCCTTCTAGTGTGGAAAGAAATGCAACACGCATATAGCCACAGTATATATGTAAAACAATAAGTAACAGGCTTGAAGTCAGCAGTCCTTAAACTACCTGGGATTGTTGTTGCCGTTGTTGTCAAGCGAATCTCCAATGCGGATCTCGGCCCCGTTGAGTCGTTGTGGGTCAGAATCAATGTTGACTATTTTAACAGAAAACACTTTGTGCGTTTTGCGCAGATTAAGTCGCCACCAGGGGCTGATGTTGTTGTTTGTGTGAGTGCAGGAGCCCTCTTCCCATTTGCTGTTACGGTTTCCATCTATGGCGCTGTATGCGAAGCCAAATTCATACAAGGAGGACTGCGTGGCTTTTCCTTGAAGTGCAAGATTCTCTCCTGCAAAAAGAAAACATTTATAAAAAAGGTGATTGATCATGGGGGATTTCCCTCAAATACTTAACCTTGCAATATCCGATGACCCCCCATGTAAATGAGCACTTAGTGATTGTGAAAGGAGGTAAGTAGTCTGAGAATGAACTGCTCTATTAGGATAATATGGTACTATGATGATGTGATGCAGCAGTACTACTGCTGCAGTGTTTTGGATCAAATGAAAGCTTTTTAAGGAGCGTTTAGAACAACCTCATAATAATTAATTACAATAATCCAGTTTAAATGTATGGACTGGTTTTCAGCATCACTCTCAGATGAGATGTTTCTCATTTTAGCAATATTGTGCAGATGACTGAAAGCATTTCTGCATATTGGTTTAACTTGCACATTGAAGGACATGTTACTGGAGGCCAGAGTAATCCCATCCAGAGTAAGTATCTGTTTAAACACCATGTTTCTGAAGTTTTTAGGGCCGAGAACAGCAGAATTCAGGAGAAGGAACTTACAGAGCATCCAGGCTTTTATGTCTGTAAGATATAACTCTAGTTTAACTAATTGATTTTTGCTATCTTGCTTCACAGATAAATGTGACTGTTTATCTTCTGCATAGCAGTGAAAATGTCTGCTGTCTATTCTAATAATATGACTTAAGCGAATAACTTTTGTGTGTGAGGAAGACTTCCTGTTTACATGAACAAATTTGAATTTATTAGATAACTCTGATTCTCAAAACGTTTTCTTTAATATCAGTGTTGTGATCAGTGGTTAAAAAATGCTGATCTAAAAGGACAAGCATAGAGATGAGTCCACTGTTAGGCTGTAAGAAGATCATTAGCAACCTTCACTAGTACTGTTTCTGTACTCTCAGGTGTACTGAAATGGGATGAAAGTACTTTTTTCAGTAGGTTATTTGAATTCATTTAACCCCTTATTGTACCTATTACATTAATTGAAAATCTGGGCTAATACCACAGCTTGTGATGAGGCTGCATACTGTCTGCATTTATTTCTGTAATAGCTCATATTCTCACCGGTTGGAGCACGGTATCCATAGACTTCCACCTCACAGAGTGTGAGAATCCTTTTTGAACCAGGCAGAGTCAGTGTTACATAACGTCCCTCCACATGATCAGCGAAAGTCAAAGTGTAGGATTTACCTGCATCAACTTCAGAAATTGTACCAACCCTAACAAAGTGTGAGAGAGAAATATAGAAAATATATCTTTATTGCCGCTGCACACATTTTACCATGGCAGCATATTAGAACATGTGATTGTCAGCATGGTGGTAATACAGTTTGGTCTGTAATTTGTTGGACACAGACACAATTTTTGTAGCTTTGCCTCTGTACACTACCACAATAGATTTAAAATCAAATGATATGTGATATAAATGCAGCCTTTGAACTTTGGTTCAAAGGGTTTCTACAAAAATTGTCCATTGAGTGTTTAGGAATTGCAGCCATCTTTATACATAGTCTCACATTTTCAGAGGCTGAAATGGACAAACGACCATAATTTTAAATGTTAAGGATTGTTTTTAATACTTGGATAAAAATCCTTTGCACTCAATGACTGCATCAAATCCAGATCCCAGGGACAATACAAAATGCTGTGTTTCCTCACTTGAGACGCTCTGCCAGGCCTTCACTGCAGCCATCATCAGTTGCTGTTTGTTTCTGGGTCTTTCTGCATTCAGGTTTGCATTTTAGCACTGAAGAGCATGCTCTGCTCTGTTGAGAACAAGTTACTGACTTTGCTGTTGAAGAATATCTCATTTCTTTGCCTGGAGAAACTCCTGGGCTGCTTTTGATGTGAAGCATCCTCCACTGTTTGTCAGGCAGTTACATTAGAACCTCTGAAAATGGGGAACTGTGTATAAAAATGACTGCAAAAATGGCTGAGAGCAAAAATGATGGCACAGGGAGGAGGTTAGCGTTAATGAAGAGGACTGAAAACCTTGAGTCTTAAAGGCAGCTGACTGGTGTCAGTTTTCAGTCAGACTAACTATGACCATACCCTTATTTTTCTTTCTAGAATGACTTCTCTCTCTTTTATGTATAGTTGTGAAACAAATAAATGGTCTTTGTCTAAAGTAATCGAGTAGTCCTGTAACCCGTACAGATTGAACTGATGAATGTAGAAAGAAAGACTGAGTGCCAGTGGGCTGAAACTGTCAGCTAACAACATCAGCCCTGCAACAACCTGTCCTGCTATCATTTATCATGTTTGAAAGGCAGAAGTAAGCAAACAAATACCAAGACAAACATTTATTTTTACTAACTTTGGGTTTCCTAAACCTTCGTGGTTCAAAGAGTTGCCTATGTGGATCTCTAGCCCGTTGAGCTTTTCATGACAGCAGTCTCCTCTGTTGATGATGGTGACGGAAGTGATGATGTAGGACTCGTGCAGATTCACTCTCCACCACGGGTTGGACTGTTCAAAAGTGAGGGTGCATGAATTGTCCATAAAGTTAGAATTACGGTTTCCGTCAATTGCATTCAGGGCAGCTGCCCGGAAGTTGTCTGCAGAGCTCGACTGGGTTGCTGTACCACGCAAGGCCACGTTTTCTGTGAATTGGAGAGTTAGAACGGATATGAAAGGTGTAATGAAAGGAAGAAAATGGCTGAGCTGATATGAGTTGGGCAACAACTCACTGGGCTATAGTGCAACTTTCAGAAAGGTTAGTCTAGCCTTTGCAGCAGGACAACATAACATGTAAATTATTATACAGAAGACAATTTTAAAAAGCAAAATATACTGTGTATCAATTAATTATTGACACTTGGTGCTACAGCTGTGAAGTTGCACAAAACTAGTTGTCTTGGTGGTGAATAGTTTCTTCCAAAGAAGACCCATAACAATGACACTTCAAGCAGTCCAGACAGTCAGATCATAAAGACGGATCATCTGATATTATAATGTCTTTTGAAAAAGCAGGTCAGCATAATTCTCTTACTAGACTCCCACAAACAGATCACGCCGACTCTGACAGTAAATAATGTTCTGTTTTCTTCTGCACTTCCAGCTAGTTTGCTGTTATCTTTTTGTTATTAAGTCGCTCTCCTCTGGATGAATCCTGCACTTAGTCTCATCTCTCACAGTTTGTTCAGAGATCAGGTGCCACCAAAAGAGCCCGCAGTCTCCCTCAGTTTCTGAATATTTCACTCCGCTATCAGAACACATCAGTTCTTCTCCTGTTTGTGGAGATAAAAAAAACACAGTAACAAACTGTCTGTGTTGTCAGTGTTTATTAATTTGTGCCACTCAGGTAGATTATGTTGTTTATCATAGAAATAAACTGTTGTTATTTGTTTGTTATTTGTAGATCACACAACGTTCCAATCCCAAAGGTGCTTTATTTATTTTTATTGTGGCCTTATGTTAATTTGCCACACAAAGTTATGCTTAGTTGCTACACCATGTTGTTATACTTAAACTGTCACATCACACTTACGATAGGTGGAAGTCGAGCTCGTTCTTAAGAGGAGCAGCAGAATGAAAATTGGTTTCATCATTCTGGTTGAGAAAGATGATATCTGTTGAGAATAAACAATATTTATTCCTTTCCGGTTCTAGCAACGTTTAAGCCCAACCTTTAGGTTGAAGTCATAAAATCACATAACAGTTTCTTCAGGAATTATTCTGCAGAATCTGGTCGGTGAGAGTCAAAGGCTGATTAAAACCTTCTAGGTTCCCTCCTTAAATCATAAGAAGTGAGGTGCACAACAGACCCCATTTACTACTGATGGATTACTCACCATCTCATGATGCAAAGTTGCCAAACAAAGCTCCAGCCTTACCATAAAAAAAGGTATTTTTTCCTCAAATGAAAAAACTGACTGCCTAACCCTGAAATGAATTAAAACTAAACATTTCCAAACAGTACAAACTAACTAATAATAACTGAGACAAGAAAATCCACTCTGGAAAATAACTGGAACAAAACTGAATTAAAAACAAACAAAAAAAAACTAATTAGAAAACACAAAACTATCATAACTTGGGTACCGAGGTCATCTGTTTCAAGAAATGAAAGAAGGAAAAGTGGTACCTGAAGATCCGGACAAAGCTGTGGTGATTCAGTGAAACAGAAACAGAAAAGCTGCTTATTGATGATATTTCACACCAAACCAATCATCAGAATTTCTATCACATTCATCTTCCGCGCTGTCTGATCACTGCCTGACGGTTTGTTCCTGTGTGTGCGTGTTTCACTTCCACACCCATGACCTCAATTTCTAACTAACTGAGAAAAACACTGTATTCAGATGTTTTGCTGGATATTTTGCAACATCCTCGTCCTTATTACTCAAGACTGCATCTGCATCATACACTGCTGCTCAGAGGTTTGGGGCCACTTTGATTTTTTAGAAAACAGACCAGTGATTGTTTCTGTTATTCTACATCACAGACATTAAATTGGTGCACTTTCCCCACTGAAACCATGAAATTAATGCTAAAAAAGTTACAAAAAAATCATTCTAAAAGAGAGACACTTGAAGTGTGTTTATATATTTTTTGCTTGTTGTGTTAACAGAGTTTAAATGTGCACTACCTAAAATGTCCTGGTTAAAAAAAAAAAAATCTGACAACTTCAAAGGTATCAAATTTCAACCCTAATGGGCAAAACTTATGGTGGATAGAATTTGTGGGCGTCACTGGCCAGTCATTTTTTTTTACCTTTCTCATGTGTACTGATGTTAGTGGTTACAGTATTGGGAAACTGTGTGGCTCTTGTTCTAGATTGGGAATTGGGAATAGTAGAAAAGATATATTGTGATCAAAGCTCTGCTCTAATTCAAACCTGGTAAAAATGATCTCCACATTATAAATGCTCCTTAAACACAGATGTGCAGTAGTACCAGGAAAAAGGACAATGTTTTTGTGGTACTTCTCTACCTACACAGTTAAGTTTGAATGCATAAATTTTCAGTTTCAATATGTAAAAATATACAGGTACACAAATATTTTGAAAGTATGGAATTGGCACATTTAATTGCAGTAACAATTCTGAGTGCTTCATTCACAGCTGGTGTTGACATAGATGTGGCAATGCCTGCAGACCTAAGCGTGTATCTTTGGCCTTAACACATGTAGTGTTGCCCAATCTGAAAATGCTTAGTTGCACATTTTTACTTGCCTGGATGTTTCAACATGACAAATGCTTTGTGACTTCTCCATTTTGCTGCACATATCAGCCAACAAATCTGCAGCAACTGTGTGATACCATCATGTCAACTGTCATCTTCTTTTTTCAGCTGCTCCCTTTAAGGGTTACCACAGCAGGTCATCAGCCTTCATCTCACTCTACCCCGAGCACATGCATCTTACACTGTAAGGGTTTGTGTCCTCCTTCACTGAATCCATGAACCTTCTCTGAGGTCTTCCACTTCTACTCCTGCCTGGCAGCACTACATTGAACACCCTTTGTCCAATATATCCACCATCCCTCCTTTGCACAAGTCCAAACCATCTCAGCCTTGCCTCTCTAACTTTGTCTCTAAAGCACTCAGTCTGAGCTGTCCCTCTGATGGACTCCTTTCTAATCCTGTCCATCCTGGTCACTCTCACTGAAAATATGGTCATCTTCAACTCTGCCACCTCCAGTTCCATCTTCTTTTTTGTTAATGCCATTGTCTCCAAACCATCCATCATAGCAGGTCTCATTGCAGTCTTGTAAACCTTCCCTTTCACTCTTGTCCTTCTGTCACAAATCACCCCTGACCGTCCGCCCACTCCACCCTGCCTACACTCTCTTCTTCACCTTTCTTGTGCACTGTACGTTGCTTTGGATGGCTGACCCCAAGCATTTAAACTCATCCACCCCTTCACCCTCTTCTCTCCAGTGCAAACATCCAACTCTCTAGGCTCTCTTTCACCTGCTCTCACAACAGATCACATTGTCATCTGCAAACATTATAGACCACTGAAACTCTGTTCATCACCATTGCAAACAAGAACCTAACCCTGGCAATCTATCATATGCTTTCTCTAGATCCGCAAAGACACAGTGCAACTCTTTCTGACCTTCTCTGTTTCTCCATTAACACTCTCAAAGCAAACACTTCATCCAACTTACTACAGAATTCCTCTTTCTCTTCTGACATCCAACTTGTGGGACACACACACGGGCAAAATTCAACATCACACCTCCGTTTTCCAGCTTCAGACTCATGATCCTGTCTGACAGGTGTCATGGTCCTGGGCCGGTGGCCCAGTGTTTTATGTTCCTGTTGTATAATTCTGTTTTATTATGGTTTCTGTGTTTTTGTCTCCCTGTGCTCGGGTGTGCTGATGTGTTATCCCTAGGTGTCTAGTCTGTGTGTTCAGTGTTAGGTTACTTCCTGTTTTATTTTGGTAGGTCTCTGGTCCTTATGCTTTAGGTTTAGTTTTGCTTCCTGTGTTTCCTTCCCAGCTGTTTCCCATTTGCCCATTTCCTAGTGTGTACATATTGTTTGTGTTCCAGTTAGTTCTTTGTCGTGTCATCGGTTGTAACCCGCTGACTCTCCCTGTCAGGTGTTATTCCAGGGAGAGCTCATGTTTGTTTTTGTAAGATTCGTGTAAATAAACCGTGTGAGTAAATTACACCCTTCCTGGAGTTCTGCCTTTTGGGGCCCCCCTTCCTGCCTGCACACCGGTGAATCCTGACAACAGGATGAATGTCAGGACAGGACAAATTAATGCTGATAAAATTATGAAGGGCAACATGGATTTTTAAAATCATTTATTGCATTTCATACAGACTTTTCTTACAGCAGATATTGTGACAGGACATCAACAGTTTATGAAAAAACTAATCCAACAGCAGCAGGAGTTGAAGCATGTCCAAAAATCAAATGTATTGTAGGCAGGTTGAAGACACAGTTACACACTGATGTTTAAGCTAGACTATCTAATGTTTTTTAATTGAATCAACAGTTAGAAAACACATGACATGTTTTAAATATGACAAACTGTCTGAATGTGCTGCTTAAATTGTGCTATATATTTTTCTCAAAGTTTGGTCTATATGAACTATATGAAATGAATGTATGAATTCTAAGTGTGTCCACAACATTCGCACTACTCTTTGCTAAAATCTCACAATGAAATCATTGAAAACTGAAATGAAGAGTACGAATTCTAGAACATGATTTATTAAATGTTTTTATAATTATTAGGGGTGGGACTCGATTAAAAAAATTAATCGAATTAATTACAAGCTTTGTAATTAATTAATCAAAATTAATCGCATTTTAATCGCATTTCAATATTTGACATGATAAATATTAATTTAAGTTTGGTTGATGAATGAATCAATATACATAAGCTTAAACTTCAAAATTTTGTTCATTTTCCCACCAGTCTGCTACACAGACCAACGAAAGGTGGAAGTGCTCCAGTGATAAGCAAACTCCTGAAATTAAAGTTAAGCATCGTAACTGGATAGTTTTATTCAACATTAATGGGACAAAAAAGTACTATATTTTTTTTTTTTTTAATGGTTGGAAAAATAGACCGTTAAAGTTATATCAGCAGCAAACCCGATTAAAAGTTTTGAATGAAGTATGTGTTTACTACCACATTTTAAATAACCTTATGCAAAATGTAAAAGCTGATAGCTAAATAAGTGCCATTTCATAATGATGTGATTTATAATCCGATTAGTCGGCTAATCGTTTCAATAGTTGATCACTAATCGACTATCAAAATAGTCGTTAGTTGCAGCCCTAAATTACAAGAGGTGATTTGTACATAATTAATTGCATCAACTATTTTACCTGTGAACCAGGTGAGGCATTATGCATATCTTTCTATTTGTTATTTGGTTCTCACTCCTAGTTTACTTTTTTGTTCTTTTAAGTTTCCATTTAAGTTTATAATGTACTACCGATAGATGATTTATCATATTAACTGTTTGATTGACATAAGACATGTTTTTGATTGGATCTCACCTCCATGTGTTGTGATCATGTGACCAACAACGTGTGATTTAAGATGACACCACCCTATGTTTTGCTCTTTTTTTTTTCCTTTCCTAATCCAGCCTAGAGCCATACACTTCGACCTCACATAGACTTAGGAATTCTTCTCTGTCGGGAATGACAATGTTAACATAGCGGCCTTCCATCCCATTGCACGTGAACTTAGCAAGAGCACCTCCGGCGATGCTTGTGATCACAGCACACCTGGCAGACAAAACAGAGCTTTACTGAGTTAATTTTGGTCGGAACAAATTATTTCTCCATGTCACTTCACAGATCACATTCAACACGGACGCTAACAAATCACATCCATGAGTCTGCTCCCGTTCATGTCAGATAAGTTCTACTGCTTCCCTCAGGACACACCAGTAGCTGATGTAATACATGTTCTGATCCAGCAGTGCCATTTCACTTGGAATTTAGTTAATTATGTTTTTTGCTTTTGGAAATTCCTTAATTTTCCCAGTCATGTTCAAGACCGGTCCACACTGAGATGTGCTTTAAAAGTGATCAGTGTGAAAATCAATGCTAAAACATACAGGAAACCACTGCGAGAATCCAAGAAGCCTAACTGTTGTGATGTCGAGAGTGATTTTTCATTGATGCCAAAGAGGAGGGAGTTGCAATGGTCAAGCCTTGAGAAAATAAGTACATGAATTACTTTTGTCAGCAATAATGGCGCAGGGGCTGTAAGTTATGTTGGGGGTGGCTGTAGCTCAGTAGGTAGAGCAGGTCACCTACTGATCGGAAGGTCAGCGGTTCGAATCCTGGCTACTCCAGGCTACATGCCAATGTATCCTTGGGCAAGATACTTAACCCCAAGTTGCTCTCCGACCGTTCTGTCGGAGTATGAATGCGTGTGAATGTTAGTTAATTAAAAAGCACTTAGCTTCGTAAAAATGGAAGTGCTTGTATGAATGGGAGTGCATGGGTGAATGCACAGGTTGTATAAGCGCTTTGAGTGCTCATACTGAGTAGAAAAGCGCTATATAAGAACTAGTCCATTTACCAAATGTAGCTAAAGATGTACTACCTGGAATTGTTGTTCCCATTGTTGTCAAGAGAATCTCCGATTCGGATCTCGGCTCCGTTGAGTCGTTCTGGAAGAGAATCTTGATTTACTACATTAACAGAAAACACTTTATGTGTTTTGTGCAGATCGAGCCGCCACCAGGGGCTCATTGATTTTCGTGTGAGAGTGCAAGAGGCATCTTCCCACTTGCTGTTACGATTTCCATCTATGGCGTTAAATGCATTGCCAAATGCGTATAGAGAGGATTGTGTGGCTTTTCCTTGGAGTGCAAGATTCTCCTCTGCAAAAAGGAGAAAGATGGGAGAGTAACTGTGATATTTGTTGTCCATGTGCAGCAAATTATGATGAAAACAAAAGTTTTCTTTTTAGGCAGTCATAATTCGTTATTGCAGCAACTTATCAGACTCACAAGGTTGATTATTCATGTAATAGCTTATATTTGTACCAGTTGGAGCAGGGTAGCCATAGACTTCCACTTCGCAGACTGTGAGGATCTTTTGTGAACCAGGAAGCGACAGAGTTACGTACCGTCCCTCTACACGATCGGTGAAAGTCACGGTGATGGATTTGACTGCATGAATTTGAGAAATCGTACCAACCCTGACAGGAGGCATGAGGGGAAAAATGTAGTTTACTATAGCAGCAGATGTCAGAACTTTTGATATCCAACATGGTAATAACACAACAAATCCAGGCTTACGACAGCAGTATATTGGATTATTTACCCTGTGAATCAAGGTGGGACGAATTTTTTAAAAATTGTTTTATTTTTGCCCCTGACAGTCTGTAACAAAAACCAATTCTCATAAATAAAATAAGGTCAAAATTTGTGCACAAACTGCTCATGACATATGGAGTCCTGATTGGCTGGGTATAGGCAGCTAACAACCATTCAGCAACCTCTCCTGCTTCTACCAAACCTTTTAGAAGGACAGAACGCTGCAAAGGTTAAAATTAGAAAAATTCCAAGGGAAAAAGAAAATGCAAAACAAAAGACAAAATAATCACCATATGGCTGATAACTCCTTATTTCTCTATATTTACTCACTTTGGGTTTCCTAAACCATTGTTGTTCAGAGAGTTGCCTATGTGGATCTCCACCCCCTTGAGCCTTTGCCGACAGCAGTCTCCTCTGTTGGTGATGGAGACAGAGGTGATGATGTAGGACTGAAGCAGGTCCACTCTCCACCAGGGGTTGGTCTCTTTATTTGTGTGTGTGCATGATCCCTCCATAAATTCAGAGTTAAGGTTTCCATCAATTGCGTTGTGGGCGAATGCCTTAGCGTGTTCGTAACAGGTGGACTGAGTTGCTTTGCCATGTACGGCCACGTTTTCTGTCAATCAGAGTTACAAGAAAACTTATGAAACAAACCTTTCCACTTCCAGAAATGTTTCTTTGTTCATTTGTTTTGTTTCATAATTGTGACCTCAAGCTAATCTGCCTCATTTAATCTATCAGCATCTATCAGCCCCACTCTCTGTTTGAGCCCCCACATGTTTGAACTTCTCTTCCTTTAAGGCCGCTCTCCATTTAAGGCATAATAAAATTGAATTGAACTTATTCTTGATAACACAACAGACCTGGATCCTCCTTCTTCTTCTAAAATATTTATTATTTATCGTAATATAATATTTATTTGCCGTGTCACAAAAACTATAAAGGACACTGCCAAGTGCTTTTCCTAACACATCTCCCACAGTCTCACATCACACTCACGATAATTGTAAGCCGAACTCGTCCTCAGGAGCAGCAGCAGCAAAAGGAAAACACTCAGCTTCTTCATTCTGGATCAGAAAGAAACAAAGAAACTCTTGAGTGTTAAATATGAAACACAGGTGTGTTTGTGGCAAAAATGCACACATGCAGATCTTTTGTGGGAAAAGCCTAAATAGTGTTTTTCCTGTGGGCTGTGGGTGCTGCAAAGTTTCTCTGAATGCTCCATTCAGCGTTCAAAGATGGCCTTTCAAGGCGCTGACGGCCCGTCAGAAACGCTGATATTCTCACAGGAGAAAGATAAGAAATAAGTGGCTGTGAATAAACTGTCAATCTTTGATAGCATCTATTTTTACTGCATCTTCAGTTGATGTTTGAATCGAATTTTATCAACAAGATGTTTATTTATTTATTTATTTGGTTGATCAAATGTCATGAATCCAAATTTTATTTTTCATCAAGCTGAAAGGTTTTTATGGAGTTCAGTGTCAAACCCAGAAAGCAAATTATTAACTAACAAATTTAAACCAGACGGACTGTAAATATATTCAGACTGTGAAAAGAAAAATTAAGTCTTACCTGAAGACAAAACAGAAGCTTTTTTTTTTCTCCTGGATTCTGATGTTTCAGTCAAACAGAAAAACTGCTCCTGATAATATTTTTGCTTTGTTTATTTTTTTAAATGCATTTCTGCCTTTACCACAGCTGACCTACAGCGATCCAGTCATCAGAAATTAGATCGTGTTCCTCCTCCACGCCGTCCAGTTACTTTCCTCTGGTTTGTGCCCATGTGCATCAGTTTCACTTCCACACTCTGACCATTGTAACAAAGCAGCGCAGCATAAAACATGTTTTCCTCGTTATTTTTGCAACATCCTTATACTTATTACTCAAGATGTAGTATTGCTCAAACTTTTGGGGTTACTTTGAATTGGCTCTGTATTTGGAAGATAAGCACATTTGTTTCATTTGACCTTAAATTGATCAAAACTGTTGTAAGTAAATATTATTGATTAATACGGTTTCATTATAAATGATTTATATCATCAGTATTATATAATTAATATAATATTTTAATAAATATCATTCCTTATAAATTACATAAATTGTTTTTGTATATAAATGGGCTCATTTGAATAAATCTGGTAAAGCCAAATCAAATCAATCACAGGCGACCTTTACTCTCAAAAATGTATCTTTAATGCTTTAAGTACATTTTGCTACTTTTACAGAAATACAGAAAATACAGAACTGGCATATTGAGTTGAAGTAAAGGTTAAAAGTGCTTCATTCACCAATGGTGTTGACATTGTCATAGCAATGGCTGCAAACCTCTAAATGTACCTTTGACCTTAACACAAGTAGTTTTACCAAATACGAGCAAAACTACGAAAACTGCTCAGTTGTGCATTTTCACTTGTTTGGCTGTTTCAGCATTCCAGATGATCTGTGACTTCTTTATTTTGCTCTCTGGAAACACACAAATATTCAGTTCTCCAATTTGCTGACACCTCTCCATGTTTATTCAATAAATACAGTCGCTCAAGAATTCCTGTTGGAACAAATTGTTGTCTTAATATAGTTGTGTAACTTGATTTCTTTTGGTGTTTGTTTTGGATCCCTGGTGATGCTGTGGGGCACAGGAAATTTCTGAACAGATAATAGATGCAACCTTGCCCATCAAATGGTGTGTGCATGTGTGCATGCATGCATGTGTGTATGTGCTTGTGTGTATTAGCCAAAGCCTCAGCCTCATGATTCACATTTATTATGGGCATCATCCAATCACATCATACATGTGATGCAAACTGGCATAAGAGTACCATTTGACAGGGACAGACTTACACCTATTATTCATAAATTTCTTGGTCTACAAGAAATAACATCATGATAGCACATAGAGGTCAACATTTTTGCCTGCTAGCAGTAAAGAATTACATAGAATAAACAGTACATGAAATTTAAGTAGTTGTTCCAAGCATAGTTTTCTTGCAGCAGGTAAACTGAAAGTATTTCAACTGTTTATGATTTTTTTTTAAAAACACAAAACAAAACAACAGTAGAAAAGGAAACATGTCCAAACAGTAGATGCAGCGTAAGCAGGTTGAATTTTCATTTTCACTGATGAGCTGAATCAATAATGGGAAGATGTTTTGATTTTTTTTTTTTTCTTATATTGCACTATGTTTATCTTCCAAAGCATAATCTGTCTGCTAAGTAGTACCATAAAAACTGGTGTGTCCATAACATTTGCACTACTCTTCGCTAAAATGCCACACTACAACCACAGAAAAACCTACTGCAATACACTGCTTCAAATGTCCTTTTATTTGTTAGATTTCATTGATTTTTTTTTTACATGATTATGAAAGCTTAAACTATGATTTTTAGTCTCTATGGGTAAAAGGAAAAAAAATTATTTTTTTTTTTTTTTTTTTTTTTTAGACCTAATCCAGCCTAGAGCCATACACCTCGACCTCACACAGACTTAGGAACTCTTTTCTCTCGGGAATGATGATGTTAACGTAGCGGCCTTCCATCCCATTGCACGTGAAATCAGCAACAGCACCTCCTGCAATACCTGTGATCACAGCACACCTGGCAGAAGAAACAGAAAATGACTTTGTTAATTCTGGTCAGAACATCTGATTTGTTCACTTTAAGCCTCGTTCAGTCACTTTAAAGATCACATTCATAATGGACACTAACAATTTCTTTTCTTTTTTCTTGTAAATTTGTGAAACTATAATTTCAAAGAATACTCTGGGTTTTTTCTTGTAAATCTGTATTGTGTATTGTTTTGCTTAGCATTTTTTAATTCTTTAATTTCCCACTTTAATCTCATAGAAAACCCGAATTATGCTGGAACCACACAGTTGAGTATGTTGAGGCGTACACCAACAAACTCACCATGGAAATTATGATCATGATTAGCAGCTGAAAGAAAAAACAGAAGATGTTGTTAAGATGTGTTGAAATGTAAACTACCTGGAATTGTTGTTGCCATTGTTGTCGAGAGAATCTCCGATGCGGATCTCGGCTCCGTTGAGTCGCTCTGGGTTAGAATCTTGATTTACTACATTAACAGAAAACACTTTATGTGTTTTGCGCAGATCGAGCCGCCACCAGGGGCTCATTGATTTTCGTGTGAGAGTGCAAGAGGCATCTTCCCACTTGCTGTTACGATTTCCATCGATGGCATTATATGCAATACCAAATGAATGTCGCGAGGACTGCGTCGCTTCTCCTTGGAGTGCAAGATTCTCCTCTGAAAAAAGAACAAATTTAAAAGATGAACTCATATCACAATTGTGTGGTATGCTTGAAGAAATGCACTGCATGCTTCCATTTTGTCATTTGCACTGATAGTTTAGGATTAGCCTGAAAATTTGGTTTACGCTTGTAGATAAAGCTGCATGCTGTCCACATTTATTAACAGTGCCATGAAAAAGTATTTGCCCCCTTCCTTATTTCTTAACTTTTTGCATAATTGCCACACTTTCATGCTTCAGATCATCAAATAAATTTCAATATTAGTCTATGATAACCCAAGCAAATGCAAAATGCAGTTTTTAAATAAGGTTTTCTTTCATTAAGGAGAAAAATCTATCAAACCTACCTGGCTCTGTGTATTATGTAATTGCCCTCTTATTAAATCTTGAATTAACTGTAATTAATCACTTTTTTTTTTTTTTTGAAAAGCTGAGTTCAGTTTCACAAGCCACACACAGGCTTGATGAAATAGAAATAGATAAAGTCATTGGCATCTATCAGTCCGGAAAGGGTTACAAAGCCATTTTAAGGCTTTCTAAGGAGTCCATGAACCACGGTTAGAGCCATACTCCACAAACAGAAAAAATCTTGGAATAGTGATGACCCCCCTTCTCAGGAATGACCGGCCTACCAAAATTACTTTAAGAGCACAACGACGACTCATCCAGAAGGTCTCAAAAGAACCCAGAACAATAACTAAAGAACTGCAGACCTCACTTATCTCAGTTAAGGTCAAAGTTCATGATTTAACAATAAGAAAGAGACTGGGCAAAAATGGGATCTATGGGAGAGTTCCAAGGCAAAAAGCACTGCTGACCTTGACTGCTTTGGCATGACCTTCAGCAGGTCATTCATGCTTGAAAGCCCTCCAGTGTGGCCGTATTAAAATAG
This sequence comes from Archocentrus centrarchus, assembly GCF_007364275.1. NCBI lineage: Eukaryota > Metazoa > Chordata > Actinopteri > Cichliformes > Cichlidae > Archocentrus > Archocentrus centrarchus. Next base: position 4,606,155 of record NC_044361.1, read on the forward strand.
TCCTTCAAAGAAGAATGGGCCAAAGTTGCTCTGTAGTAACATGAAAGACTCATTGCCAATTATCACAAATGCTAGATTGCAGTTCTTGCCACCAATCATGGCACAACCAATTAATAAGATGTAGGGGTCAATTACTTTTTCACACGTGCAAAACTAAGAAATCCGGGGGGACTTTTCGTAACACTGTATGTAGCGGCTCAAATCCTCACCAGTTGGAGCAGGGTATCCGTAGACTTCCACTTCGCAGAGTGTGAGGATCCTTTGTGAACCTGGCAGAGTCAAAGTTACGTACCGCCCCTCTACACGATCAGTGAAAGTCACATTGGAGTCACCTGCATGACCTTCAGAAACTGTACCAACCCTTACAGAAAGCGTGACAAAGAGACCTATAGTTTACCACAGCAGCAGATGTCAGAACATTTAATAGTCTGCATGTAACAAATCCAGGCCTACTCCACAGTATATTGGACTATTTAATCTATACATTTTGTTGAGATGTATTTTTTTTCTTGTTGTTTTAAGTTTTTAACGTTCCAACAAGTAATACTCTAAAGATGCTAAAAAGGCAGTAAATATGAAGATTCTCCTCATATAGAGTATTTGTGTAAACATATAATTATGATCACTTGCTCTATGGCAACAGGTGCTATAATTAAATCGATTGTTGTAGTGTATGGGCAGCTAACGATGTCAGCCCTGCAGCAACCCGTCCTGCTACAAATGATCACTTTAGAAAAACAGAAGTAAACAGGCGCTGCAAATACTTGGACAAACATGAAAAAAGAAAAGAAAAACGGATCATAGTATTGCTGATAATTTGTTTCTTCTTAATATTTCCATACTTTGGGTTTCCTAAACCTTCGTTGTTCAGAGAGTTGCCTACATGGATCTCTAGCCCATTGAGTCTGTGCTGACAGCAGTCTCCTCTGTTGGTGATGAAGACAGAAGTGATGATGTAGGACTCAAGCAGGTCCACTCTCCACCAGGGGCCGGTCTGTTCATTAGTGTGTGTGCATGACCCAGCCAAAAAAGCAGAGTCACGATTTCCATCAATTGCGTTGTGGGCGGATGCCAGTGGACTATCGTAACAGGTAGATTGAGTTGCTTTGCCCCTTAAGGCCACATTTTCTGTCAATGAGAGATGTAGAAGGACTATGAAATATAATAATGAAATTAAATACATTCAAGCAAACGAAACACAAATTACAGCAATATCCAGCCAAACACAGGAAACACTAGTCCTGAAGTCCCGTGTTTTGCACATGAAAAAATAGCTTTTCAGGAGACACTAAAAATGGTCAAGTATGCAAATTATTGCTGTGAGTGTACTTCATGAAGTCATTGATTCATTGAGACCGTATTTAAGTCTGCAATATGACTTTGAAAATTTCAGTCTTTTTTCTGCTAACATAAAACCAAAATGTAAATTTTCTATGCAAACCACTATTCCCCTCTGTTCTACCGTCCCTCTCTTTGTTACCATCCAGCTACACTTGTGTGGATCAGTAAATCAATGTCTCATTCCCTCCTGGCATACAGCTTGATGTCATCCGTGTAGATTAGGTGGCTGGTATTTGCTCCATTCTGTAGTCGGTATCTGTAGCCAGGCTTGTTGATGATCTGGCTGAGGGGGTTCAGGCCTATGCAGAACAGCAGTGGGGACAGAGCATCTTCTCAGTAAATCCTGCACTTGATGGCGACTTGTGCAATTGGCTTGAAGTTGGCCTCTAGTGTTGTTCTCCACATTCCCATTGAGTTCTTGATGAAGGTTCTTGGGGTCCTGTTGATCATGTACCACTCCAGGCATTCCATGTGAGGTATCGGATCATAGGCTTTCTTGTAGTCAATCCAGGTGGTGCACAGGTTCGTCAGTCTGGTCTTACAGTATCAAGTGATGCTCTATCTACCAGTAGCTGCTGTTTAGCTGTTGCCATGTTGTGATCTGTTAAATTTGTTGCAAACTGAAAACATCATCTTGATAACACAACAGACTTATGTCCACTGCCTCCTTTTTCTAAAATTTATTATGTACTGTATACATGTCATTACACACACTCAGAAATCACTCTGCCAAATGGTTTTACCATGTCTGATGGTGTTTTTACATTTAAGACATCTCACACACTCTCAGATCACACTTACGATAAGTGGAAACCGAGCTCATCCTCAGGAGGAGCAGCAGAAGGAAAACACTCAGTTTCATCATTCTGTTTGAGAAGGATTATATTTTTATTAATAAACAATATTTATTAATTTCCAATTCTTAGCTATTACTGTGTCACGTGTCAAACTATTTAAGCCCCACCTTCAAGATGAAATCTTTTTGACTGAATAGGCTAGGATCAAAGTTATTTTAGAGAAATGAATCTTGTGAGAGAAACCTTTGTGCAAAAACACGTGCAAGACATGTTTTTCTGTGGGCTCTGCTCAGCGAGAGTTAAAGGCTGATTAAAACAATATTTTCCTGGTCCTATAATCTGTATTCTATACTCAAATTGTGAAAAGAGAGAAAGTTATACACCAAAGATGATCTGTTTCAAGAAATGGAATGTGTTACCTGAAGAACCAGACAGAACAAATGCTTTCTTCCTGGAGTCTGATGATTCAGTGAAACAGAAGAGCTGCTGCTGGTATTTCTGTGCTGGTTTTTTTTTTTTTTTTTTAATGCATCTCCGCCTTTCCTCAGTTAAACCACAACTAACCAATCATCAGAAATTAGATCAGATTTCTCCTCAAAACTATCCAGTTACTTCCCAGTTTGTGCCCATGCGCATTTGTTTCACTTCCACACTTTATTACATCTCTAACCATCCGAGGAAAGCAGTGGACCACGACACAGACGTGTTTCTGGTTATTTTGTAACATCTTTGTCCATCTTACTCGATATATATATATTCATGCACTTGTATCATACACTACTGCTGAAAAGTTTGGGGCCATTATGAAATGTCCTTGTATTTGAAAGATAAGCACAGTAATATTACATCAAACTGATAAACAGTGCTGTAAGTAAAAAATATTGAATAATTCATTTATGATTTTAACGAGAACATTTTTGTAGGCATTCAGAGGCCCATTTTCAGGAACCATCATATTCCAAAGGTGCATTATATACTGACAGTTCATGAGAAAACTAAACTCTTACAGTTATGCTAACACAGCAGAAAATCCTTCTGATATTTAAAGAAGCAGCAGATTTTCTAATTTAGTCTGTGGAGTGTAACTCTTTCGTGGTGTGTTTACTGAAGTGTCAGGAGGATAACAAACTGTTGTTTGTTGTGGGCCTTTTGCCCAGTGTTTTGAGTTTATTGTAGGTTTTGCTGTTTTGTGTCTTCCTTTGTTTCAATTTTGTTTCTGTTTGTGGGTTTTCCTCAGGGTGCTTGCCTCCCCGTGTTAAGTCTGCGTTTCTGTCATGTTTAGTCTGTTCTTCAGGATGACCTCCTCAAGTTCAAACTGAGCATCAGAATCGAGAAGAAAGGTGATTTTTGTGACACTGAACATGGTGTGGTTGTTGGTGCCAGTCAGGCAGGTCTGAGTGTTTCAGAAGCTGCTAATCTACTGAATGTTCTCCACTGAACCATCCAAGGTGTACTCTCAGTGGCAGGAGAACCTGAATAATCAGGTCCCATCTTATCTTAAAGGCCTCACAGTGTTATGATACTGGGCCATCGGCCCAGTGCGCCTTATGTTTTGTTGAGTTGTGTTCTGAGTTATGAATTAGGATTTTAGGTTATCCTGGTTTTCGGTTATACTTATCTGTGTTTTTTTCCCATGTCCTCCTGTTCTGTCTTTGTTCTCATGTTTTAGTCCCTTGTCTCATGTTTTGCATTTAGTTTGACTTCCTGGTGTTTCCCTGTGTGTTGTATTTAGGTTTCCTCTGTGTCAATCTGCATATACCATGTTTAGTTAGTTCCTGTTTTATTGTGACAGTCTTGTCTTCCCTGTACTTAGTGTTTAGTTTTGCTTCCCCTTGTCTTTTTGAAATTATGTTCTGCTGTGATCCCACCTGTTTTCACTCCCCTCATTACCAAGTGTGTATATATTGTCTGTGTCCTAGGTGTTGTGTTTGATGTCCAATGTTCCTGCTGTGCACCTTATATTTTATGTCCATGCCAAGTAAGTTTAGTTTTGGAGTTGAAGTTTGTGCTGCTGTCTCCCGTCCTTTGTTATTCTCCAGTTAATAAAGCTTAAATTCTAAGTGAAGCTTTTGCCTTTGGTGTCCTGCTATGGAGTCCTCTGCCCTGCCCTGCCTGCCACAGCAGTACATGACACACAGAACCATATCACCCCAACAGAGCTCTTCTTTTTCAGACTGCTGGCTTACCTGTGGTTCATCGGGTATTTCAAAGTGGAATGGGAGGCAGAGTCTTCAGTTTCCAGGCCACCGTTCTGCGCCCAGTTTCCTTTTAGGTAAAGCTTGTAGTTAGGGCTGGATTGGGTGACTGAACCATCCCTCAGTTATGCTGCAATAGGCCTAGGCTGTGGGGGGCTTCCCGTGATGCACTAAGTGTTTCTTCTTCACTCACATCTTTTCACTCTCTATGTATTTATACCCCACTCTGCATTTAATCATTAGTCATTACTAATCTCTGTCTCTCTTCCCTCAGCCCCAACTGGTCACAGCAGATGACCCCCCCTCCCTGAGCCTGGTTCTGCTGGAGGTTTCTTCCTGTTAAAAGGGAGTTTTTCCTTCCCACTGTCACCAGGTCTTTGCTCATAGGGGGTCGTTTTGACTGTTGGGTTTTCTCTGTATTATTGTAGGGTCTTTACCTTAAAATATAAAGTGAAAACTGAACTCAGTTGAACTGAATGCTTGTGGTTTAATTTTTTTAATGCATTTAGGCTGGTTGTATATTTTCTGCTGTAAAAGATTTTAATAGAAAGATAGGTCAAATGGCCAAAAGGGTATCTTATCATGTTACAACCTCTGATTGACTCATCGTCTTTATATGTTAAGGTAATTTAGTGCATACTGAGATGGATGCTTAAGAACAACAGGACTGCCAATCACATGCAAAGCTGGAGATAGCCACTGCAAAAAGTGCATGCTTCCTACCATAGTGCATGTGGCTTAAAATAAGATCACCTTTATTCATAGTGCAGGAAACTGCAGTTACTGCTGTGTTTTTTGGTTTTCTTGAGATTTTATTTTGATGTTTAGGATTTCTAAAGTCCTAAAAAGGATTTTAAAAGTTTTAAAAATTACATCTTTGATGTAAGATCCCACAAATTGAAATCGAAATGAAAGGAAAAAATAACTCTGTTGTGTACAACAGTAAATTGGGTTTTTGGCTCAAAGTCACAAGGTTTATCTAGTTCCTATATGTTTATTGATTTTTTTCAGTGTAACCTAAAAGGTAATCAATGTCAGTTGTGTAGCCTCTGTATTACTTACATTAATGTTATTAAGGCCCAATAAATTAAAGTCAGTTATATTAATCTTGTTGAGCATCGTTTACCAGACCTATTCTTGAATAGTGTAATCTTCCAAAAATGTAAACCTGCTCCACCTCCTGGCCTTGCAGGGATAGAGGCACAAACCAAGCTGTCCTGTGCTGCCTGACAAAATCTCCTGTTCAACAAAAGTTCAAATACCAAACAGAGCAGCAAAATGCTCAGGGAACCAGGGAGTTGGATAAAATGCTGCATACTGGGGAACAAAACAAACAAATTAGCTGCTGCATCACAAGCAACATGCCAGCTGACATATTCACCCTTCATATTCATCCGTGCACAACAGTTTGATTATATTTGTGAAACTGACTTTGTGAAATCACAGCAGCTTAAGGCAGTTACTCATAAGCAATTCAGTTTGATGGTCATCAAATAAATGTGTCCAGTTGAATAAACCATAATTACAGTTTCACTTCTTATAAGTAGGTTAAATGTAATTGTCCACAGGTGTGAATGTGAGTGTGAAGGGTTTTCTGTGTGTCCCTGTGATAAACTGTAGGCCTGTCCAGCATGTACTCGTCTTATGCCCTATGACAGCTGGGTAAGTGGTTAAGAAAATGAATTGACTAAAAGTCCAAATTTACAACTCATACAATACAAAACTCTTCATAGAATACATTATACAGGGCACAGGATGTTCCAAATGGGCCTCAGAGACACAAATATATGTACCCACTGTTCAGGCAATCATGCTGAGAACTATATGCATGCAATTTGGTCTTGTACACCTGTTCAGAGGTTCTGGCAGAGAACATGTGAAGACCTATCCACATGTTTTAATTGCGATATCCCAGCATCACCAAAACTGTGTGTTTTAGGTGACATCGGTGAATTAAACATGGAAGCGAATATATCACACATAGTTCTTACTGCCCTATGCATCGTTAAGAAAACTATCCTCATGAACTGGAAATCCAAAAATGATTTATGCATTACTCACTATAGGAATTTACTTTTAGAGCACATTAGTCTAGAAAGAATGTCTGCCACCTCTAAAAACCAGTTGGACAAATTCGAATCTCTCTGGTCTCCACTGATCAGCTCCATCACTTAGTGGGGGTGATCGGCTGTAGTCTCGTCTCGCAGTGTACCCGGTAGGTGGCTGGGGGTGGGCTGGGTGATTCGGGTGTCTCATGGTCCTTGGACGGGAGACGGGGACTGCCGTTTTGGGGTTTCTGTGTACGGGCCCTGGATGTTGGTGATGGGGGCTTGGACGGGCGCTCTTATGGTCTTGGGGCGTGGGACTGGGGTGCCCGTGGTGGTGGGTGCTGGCTCCGGGCCGGGTGGCCGGCTTTCTCCGCGGGGGTCAGGGTGTGGGGTCTGGGGCCCTGGTGCCCGGGGTCGCCCGTTTTCCAGTTGGCTCCTCCCTGCGTTGGGGGGGTCTGTGCCCCCTTGGGCGTGCCGTCGAGTGGCGCGGGTTGGACTGCGTCGGGATGTCTGGCCGTCATTCCGGGATTCTGGGGTGCCCGCGCATCCTTTAAGGTGGAGGTGCACTCATGTGGGGGAGCAGTAGTTTCCCACAGGGGGCCGTTGGTTCTGGGCTCAGGACAACTGTGTGTGTGTGTGTGTGTGTGTGTGTGTGTGTGTGTGTGGTGTGTGTTTGAGTGCGTGCGTGCGTGTGTGTGTGTCTGTGTGTGTCGGTGTCTGTGTGAGAGACATTTGTGTGTGTGTGTGGGTGTGTGTGAGAGATATTTGTGTGTGTTGTGGGTGGGTGTGTGTGTGTGGGTATGTATGTGAGAAAGAGATATTTGTATGTATGTGGTGGGTGTGTGTGTGATGTGTTGTCTTTTGTATGTGTATGTGTGGGGGGGTGTTTTGTGTTGTGCTTGTCTGTGGTGTGGACTGTGGGTGCTGGCCTTGGGCACGGTGGTGCCCTGGGGGTGTGACCACTTCAGGCCCTGGACCTGCCTTCCCTGCACTGTGGTTGGGTGTAGGGAACTGGGGTGTTTAGTGAGCCAGCAGCAGATTGCTGGCTCTCTTCTTCTGGGGGTAGTTCTCTATCCCCGGTCTTACATATCCTGGCCCTTCTCCTCCTCCCACTCAGTCAAACATTACACCACACACATGTAGGGTCTTGGGTGAGGGGGACTTGTGCTGCGGTGAGTAGAGCCACTTCTTTGGCTCTGCTCACTATGTTGCATGATGTCCCACTCTCCCTTTTTAATTACATTATATAGCTCACAACACGTCATAGTACACATAGGGCTTTGGGGGGCAGGTGAATCAGAATCAGAATCAGAATCAGAATCTTTATTGTCATTGTACACAGAAGTTGCACAACGAAATTTAAAATGCATTCCTTTCTAGGTGCCTCAGACAATAAATAATAAAATAATAAAAATATGAGTGATAAAAATGATTACTAAAATACAGTGCACAATAGTAAATTAACAGACGAATCTAGCCCCAATACACACCAACGCACGCACACAGTCAGCACTACCACCCCACATCACTGTCCAAACCACACAGAGTTCAGTTCAATGATAGCCCTGGCATAAAAGCTGTTCCTCAGTCTGTTTGTTCTGGCCTTCAATGTCCTGAAACGTCTGCCTGATGGCAGTAGCTGAAACAAGGAGTGTCCAGGGTGTGAGGGGTCCTGGAGGATGTTCTGTGCCCTCCTCTGGCAGCGGGCATTGAACAGTTCCTGGAGGGAGGGCAGGGGACAGCCTATGATCTTTTGAGCCGTGTTGATGATTCGCTGGAGTGTTTTCCTGTCTGCTGCTGTGCAGCTGTTGAACCACACGCACAGACAGTAGGTCAGGATGCTCTCTACAGAGCAACGGTAGAAGGACACCAGCAGATTCTGGGTCAGATGGTTGCTCCTAAGAACCCTCAGGAAATGCAGTCTCTGTTGGGCCTTCCTGACAATGCTGGTCGTATTGATACTCCAGGTCAAATCATCCTGCAGATGTACTCCCAGGAACCTAAAATCTGAAACCAGCTCCACTTCATCCCCCTCGATGAACAGAGGTTGAATGACATGTGTTGTCCTCCTAAAGTCTACTACCATCTCCTTTGTCTTAGTGGTGTTCAGGATCAAGTTATTCTCACTGCACCACCTTGACAGCCGCTGCACCTCGTCCCAGTATGCTGACTCATCCCCGCCTGATATGAGCCCCACCACAGTGGTGTCATCCGCAAACTTAATGATGCAGTTACTGGCATGTATGGAGGTGCAGTCATGTGTGTAGAGGGTGAAGAGCAGGGGACTCAGCACATAGCCCTGTGGAGAGCCGGTGCTGAGGCTGATGGCTGAAGAGAGGTGGGGACCTACTCTTACCCTCTGGGAACGGTCTGTCAGGAAGTCCTTGATCCAAAGACAGGTGGAGCGTGGTATCCCCAGATCTGACAGTTTAGTCACCAGTCTGCCAGGAAGGATGGTGTTAAACGCCGAGCTGAAGTCCACAAAGAGCAGCCGAGCGTAGTTCCCCCCCCTGCTCCAGGTGAGAGAAGGCAGAGTGGAGGGCCGTGGCAATGGCGTCCTCTGTGGACCGGTTGGCTCTGTAGGCAAACTGGTGGGGGTCTAGTCTGGGGGAGAGACTGGAGATGACGTGAGCCCGGACAAGCTTTTCAAAGCACTTCATAACAATTGGTGTGAGTGCTACTGGCCTGTAGTCATTCAAACCTCTGATAGTGTTCTTCTTGGGGATGGGGACGATAATGGAGGACTTCAGGCAGGAAGGGACAGCAGCCTGGCTCAGGGACTGGTTAAAAATGCTGGTAAAAATACCAGCCAGCTGAGCCGCACAGACCTTCAGTATCCGTCCAGAGACACCATCGGGCCCCACAGCTTTCCTGGGGTGTCATACAGTGGTCAGTGTGTGGAACTGCTGAGGTGGCCCCACTTCTGTTCACTGCTGCCTGCTCCTCAATTTTAATTACATCTTAGACATTGAGGGCCTTGGGGGGTGGTGTGGATGGGCGCTGTTGTACAGTGCTCATCACATTTGTCCCTCCAATTTTAATAGCACTGTAGCTTTCACACACACACATAAATATTCTTCCCACTCCATACACTCACATACACCCAACATATCACTCCAAACACGTTGAGTGGGAGGAGGGGGAGGGCGGGTCCTCCACACCCCATTTCATGCACCCTGCCTGGGGTAGGGACTGGCTAGTGGTTTGGGGCCGGGTTGGCTGCTTCGCCGGGGTGCCACTGGCTCTGTGCTGGTACCCTCTCACCCACACTTGGTGTCCATGTAAGTTCTGTGTGTGTGCGCATGAATGTGTGACAGTCATTTGTGTGAGTATGAATATATGATTTGTGTGTGTGTGTGTGTGTGTGTGTGGTGCATGTGTGTGCATGTGTATGTGTGTGGTAAATGTGTGTGCGTGTGTATGTGTGTGGTACATGTGTGTGCGTGTGTGTGCATGTGTGTGAATGTGTGGACAGCTGAGTGGTTTGCTGAGCCTTGGCACCTGTGGGACATGGCTGCGGAGGGTGGGAGTCACCCCTCCCTATTACTCCCTATCGCTTCCTGCTGCTTCCTGCTGGTTGCCACTGCTGCCCCTGGAGTGTCGGGTGCCCGTGGGTCCCGGGGTTCGCGGCCGGATGTCTTGGCGTGGTTCTTGACCCGCTCCCTTGGCGGTTGTGGCCTGGGGGTGGCTCGGGCCTCTTTGGCGTGGGGGGGGCTCTGCTGGGTGTCGGGCGGTTCTCGGGCGCCTGGGGCCTTGAGGCCGCATTCGCGGCTCGTGCGGGGGATGCCGGCCTGCGGCGGGGGTTGGCTGCTCATTGCCTCTGGCTGTCTGGACTCTTGCCGTTTGGCCGTGGGGGGGTCCGTCTGGGGTCTCCCTCCTTCCTCCTCTGGGGTGTGTGCGCAGTTGCCATCGGGATGTGTGGCCTCTCGTCTTCTGATGTCCTGGTGGGCCGTGGATAGGCCGCGTCCCCTGGGTCCTTTCCCGTTTGCCTCTGGATCACGAGGGGCATGATTGCAGTTTCTTGCCTCCATTGGCAGAGGTGGCAAAAGTACTGACATTCTGTACTTAAGTAGAAGTACAAGTACTTATGTTAAAAAATACTTTAGTAAAAGTCGAAGTACTGGTTCAACTTCTCTACTTAAGTAAAAGTAAAAAAGTACAGGCTCTGAAATGTACTCAAAGTAAGAAAGTAAAAGTAGTTCTTTGGAGGATGTTTCTACCTGCTATTTTTGTGTAAAACAAACCGAACCTCATTATATATTATTGTAATAACATAAAATAATATTACATGAGAATACAAATGTTATTCCAATCTAAATTTTAATCCTAATGAATGCATTTAGCTTAAAACTGTTATGTAGGACACAAACTGCGAAAGGGAATTTAAGCACAGCTCTATTCTCTGTGTCCTCCATAGTAGAGGGTGACTGTGCCTCCACCTAAACACCAACATGAGGATACTCAGGGGTTACAGTGGGATTCAGAAGGTGGAGGAACCCTAAGATCAGCTGTAGCGGCTCTGCATGGGGAGAAGAATCACAGCTTTCTATTGTGAGCTGCAGTAAATGATGTTGGTGTGCAGGCTGTGATCAGCTGACCTGCTGCTGCTGCTCTGAGGTTTACTGCTCTGTGTGGATGAACTGAACTCAAAGATGTAACCCAGTATTTCACAGCTATCTGCAGATCTCCATCCCCTACACTGACAGCATACAGGCTGTAGAAATGTTGGATTCAGTGATCTCAGCATCAGCAGCTTTGATTCAAACTCATCTCTGCTGCACTGATGTAACCTGTAACTCTGACCATCAACACAAACACTGTGCTCCACTCCAACACAGAGCTTTACTGTAAATACAGTACAACAAGCTAACCTATTTATTACACACTAAAGTGCAGTATTTTCATACAATCTTTGAATTACACAAAGTCTGCATACTTCAGTTTGTTTTGCAGTCCTTACCTTTAATTCTAACCTCTCTTCTTCCTCTCCTGTCCTCTTTCTCCATCTCTGAGTGAACTTCTCTCTCTTTGCTCTCCCTGAAATACAGCAGCTCTTCTTTTAGCTAGCTGTGTAACAAACTGCACACACTTTGTGTGTTTGCTCATATTTGTTGAGCATTCAGAAACGTTGCATTTACCTGCCACACGTTACTCCCTTCATGCTCGCTCCTCTTCAGTAGCGCTAGCTAAGCTGTTTATGTGCCGCAGCGCAACTTACGGACTCGGTCCGGCCCGATTATAGCGCTATAAATGATACATTAATTATATGGGTTTGCGTATTTAATCCCTTTGTACGAGATCAGCCCCGGTGATGGAGGATACGCCAGTACGATTGTCTCTTATGTGTTATTATTCCTCCGTTTAGGCTCAGATCGCTTGATGTTTGACGGCGCACTGACCGGAAATGCAAACTTCTCTCTGACGTGTTAAAAAGTAACGAGTCTGTTTGAAAATGTAAGAAGTAGAAAGTACAGATACTTGTGTAAAAATGTAGGGAGTAAAAGTAAAAAGTAGTCAGAAAAATAGATACTCAAGTAAAGTACAGATACCTGAAAAATCTACTTAAGTACAGTAACGAAGTATTTGTACTTCGTTACTTCCCACCTCTGTCCATTGGTGAGTACGTTCCATGACAGAGGCACATACACACATTACTTGCAAGCAACAGCAGGATTGTGTGTGTGTATGTGTGTATGCATGTGCATGTGTAGATATGTGGATATCATTCTTTTATTATTCTTTTCACACCTTTGTTTTGTTTTTGTTTTTCTTTCTCACTCCTTTTCATACCCTTTCCTTTCTGCCTGTCACGCCTGGTATAAATAAATAAAATAAAATTAAAATACAAACTAAATACATGCTAACAAGAGTAGCCTATTATAAAACTTATTATAAAAAGAGCTATTCTTGGAAAAGCAAATATGTTTGGTACACCAGCGTATTCGGATCATATTCTGAGTGCGAAAACTGCCAGACATGACAGGCTAAAAAAAAAAAAAAAAAAAAAAAAAAATAAGAAAATGAATTGCATGGATGTACTTCTTATAAATAGTGCATTTTACACTGAAGTACAAAAAACAAGCATTGCAACACAAAAGTAATGCATTTTTTCTTTATTAAAGGAATTACTAATAATCTAGTCTCAGTAGTGAAATATTGTGATCAGAGGTATTGCCTAATGTATGATCTTTCGGGTTATGGGCTTCCCTATTGTTGGCCCAAACTCAGAAAGTCTATCTATGTCTCATATGTATATATTTTTTTTTTAAGTGCAACCTTTCTTTTTTTTTTTTACCTATTAATTAATGTTAATGTCAATAAATTAAAGTCAGCTGTATCATTGTTTATAATCTTATTGCTAGACCTATTTTTAGATTGCATTTTCTATCCAATTTTTTTGAGTATGAGTCTCATAAATGTAAAAAAATCAGAAGATCTAATCACCAAACACAGCAGCCCAGCGTCACCACAGGATGGCACCATCTTCACTGTCTTGCATATAACATAATAGCTGAATTTACATCACTCCAGTGCAAACATGCAGTATTTTTCTGCTCACACTGGTTGTTTTTATATTAACAATCACAATGAAGCATGATTTTTTTTATTATCCAGATTTTTAAATTTATTTATTTTAATCACTGTGTAAGTGATATAAGCTTTCCATCTAATCCAGGACAGAGCCATACACTTCCACCTCACACAGAGTCAGGATTTCCTGTTTTCCTGGGATAACTATGCTGACATAGCGGCCATCCATCCCATTATTCCCGTTGCATTGGAATTCTTGAATGGCACCTACTGGGAAGCTTGAGATCACAGCACACCTGGCAGAAGAAGTGGAAATCGTTTGGTTAACCTGAGAAGTTTGATAAATAGTTCACTTTCACCATGTGTCTGATTTCACAGGCTGTGAACAACATTGGGTTGTTTTAGGACTCTGTGAGGTACCTGGGATTGGTGTTTCCATTGTTATCAAGAGAATCTCCGATGTGGATCTCAGCTCCGTTGAGTCCTTCTGTTAACGAAGCTCTGCTGACTATTATAACAGAAAAAACTCTGTGGGTTTTGCGCAGGTCAAGTCGCCACCAGGGGCTGAAAATATTGCTTGTCTGAATGCAGGATGCCCCTTCCCAATTGTTGTTGCGATTTCCATCTATGGCATTGTAGGCTATGCCAAACTCATACAGCGAGGACTGTGTGGCTTTTCCTTGAAGTGCAAGATTCTCTCCTGCAAAAGAACAAATTTATAGAAATAATTACACCTGGATGTCTTAATAATCACAATTAGGCTTCAAGAAATCCATTACAGTCAATTAAAATTTTCAGTTCCATTTTATTTTGAGAGAACCAATTTAGAACAACAGTCACCGTAAGGTGCTTTCTATTGTAAGGTAAAAACTCTACAATATTGGACAGAAAGCTTCAGCAATCAGATGAATCTCTTTAACTAAACATCTGAAAATGACCACAGAACTGCCCCCCCCCCCCCCCCCCCCCCCCCCCCCCCCAAAAAAAAAAAAAAAATGGAAATAAATAGAAATTAGTCTGTAGCTAGGCAAGAAAGATGGGTCAAGCAAAGGCTTTCTTTTAAAAATAATGGTTTAATTGCTTCCACATAAAAGTCTGTAGCCTCTTAATAAAGATGAACTGATGCTACACTGAGGCTACTTATACACACAAAAGGAAGCACAGGAAGTAAATACAGCTGGGGTAAACTAGCACAGGTGTAGACAATCAATACAATGACATATGGGAGAAAGTAAAACAAAACACAAGAGACAAATGCACCAAAATAAAATAGGCAATTAAAAGCAGTAACTAAATATGGAGACTGAATAACTTAAATAGGGGAATTGACACAGAGGGAAAAGGTAGGCAACAATGGGCAAGTACAAAAAACACAAACGTATCTAGAACTACTGTTCAAGACTGAAAACACAAAGGGAAATCACAAAGAAGAAAACCTAAATAATAAGCTAACTAAAAATTAAACAGTAGATATTTAACAATAAACACAAAACACTAGGTCAAAGACTCATATGTCAATGACATATGAAGTGATTTCTACTTCTAGCTCAACAGCACTCATGCTGGTGCTAAAAAGAAACCTGGGGTGGTTCTGTTTTTCGTCTATCAATGAGGAACAGTAAGAATTTTTAATCCACATTTTGTTATTTGCACTTATCATACCTGTTTCATATCACCTTGAAATTTTGGCCCAACACCGCACCTTGGTGATAAGGCCACATACTGTCCACATTTATTTATGTAGTAGCTCAAATTCTCACCAGTTGGAGCGTGATATCCGTAGACTTCCACTTCGCAGAGTGTGAGGATCTTTTGTGAACCAAGCAGAGTCAAAGTTACATAGCGCCCCTCCACACGACTGGTGAAAGTCACAGTGTAGGATTGGCCTGCACCAACTTGAGAAAGATGAGCAACCCTAAGAGAAAATGTGTATGAGAGAAATATAGTTTACCATGGCACCAAGTTTTTTTTTTAAAGTAGCAGAATTTGTGAATTTAACAATCTGTAACAAACACTACTTCCTGGCAGTTACAGAACCACAAAAATGGCACAGGAAGGAAATTAGGGTTAGTGAACAGATGGAAAAAAAGTGCAGGTGACTGCTGCACTATCGTTTTTCAGACTGTCAATATTTATTTGAACTATAACCACTCCATAGCCATATTATAACACTTTATGAGTCATTGGCACCTCTTTCACTTTATTCTTCTTGCTAAAATTGTCTCTTTTGCTCATGTAAAGTTGTGATGACAGTCAAATGATCAAGATGGCACCGGTGAGGTCAGCAGCCATCGTACCTGCTCCTACGCTTTGTTTGTATATATTAGGTTTAGCTTTAATTCTCGACTTTATAATTCCTCCTGCTCTGTGTCATATCACGTATGACAGACAGACTCTTTTTAATATCAGAATACAGCACTCTGGCTGTATTCTGACACCTTTTTCTCCCGACCCGGCTTGGCCCCAGGAGATCCTGCGTTTCCAGTGGGCCAGCTCAAACAAAGGAGGGCGCGGAGCACCCAGGTCACGGACAAGGCCCCGAGGGAAAAGAGCCGGCGTAAGAGAGAGGCTGAGGCGTAGAGCGCACCAAACGCCACTGCCGAGCATCCTGTTGGCTAATGTCCAGTCACTGGATAACAAGCTGGACGAACTCAGGGCCAGGATACAGTTTCAGAGGGACATAAGGGACTGCAACATCATCTGTCTCACGGAGACATGGCTGACCCCCCTCATACCGGACCGCGCCGTACAGCCGTCGGAGTTCTTCAGTGTTCATCGCACGGACAGAACGAGTGAGTCTGGAAAATCAAGAGGAGGAGGTGTGTGCCTAATGATTAATAACAACTGGTGTGACAGTAGGAATGTTGTCCCTCTGAAACAATCATGTTCACCTAACCTGGAGCTCCTAACCCTGAAATGCCGTCCCCACTACCTGCCCCGCGAGTTCACTTCGGTCATCTTCAGCGCCATCTATATTCCACCTCAGGCGGATACAAACACTGCACTATCCGAGCTACATGAGGCTATTTCCACCTATCAGGCTAACCAGCGTGATGCGGCTCTCATCGTAGCCGGGGACTTTATTATTTTATTATTTATTGTCTGAGGCACCTAGAAAGGAATGCATTTTAAATTTCGTTGTGCAACTTCTGTGTACAATGACAATAAAGATTCTGATTCTGATTCTGATTCTGACTTTAACAGTGCAAACTTGAAAAAGGTAATACCGGAGTTTATTCAACACATCGACTGCCCCACCAGAGGAGAGAGGACCCTAGACCACTGCTACTCTCCATTCAAAGAGGGCTACAAAGCAAAGCCTCTTCCACCTTTTGGGAAGTCAGACCACACCTCTGTCCTTCTCATGCCGAAATACAAACAACGGCTCAGGCAGGAACCCCCTGCTGTGAGAGAAGTGACACGGTGGTCTGATCAAACAGAGGCCGCTCTGCAGGGTGCGTTGGATTCAACCGACTGGGACATGTTTCGCAGCAGCGCGGGCGGAGACATCGAGGAGTTTATGGAAACTGTTGTGGGATTTATTGGGAAAGTTGTTGATGACACTTCACTTAGGAGGACCATCAGGACTTTTCCCAACCAGAAGCCGTGGGTGGATAAATCTGTCCGTGACGCCCTGAGGTCCCGCACCGTTGCCTACAACTCTGGCCTCGCCTCTGGGAACATGGAGGACTACAAGGTTGCATCATACAACGTCCGCAGAGCGGTGAAAGAGGCTAAACATCGCTACGGCCGCAGACTGGAACAGCAACTACAACAGTCTGACTCCAGGGGACTGTGGCAGGGACTACGCACCATCACGGACTACAAAGCACCACACACACCCCCGGTGAGTGCCGACGCTTCTCTGGCTGATGAACTCAACAACTTCTTTGCGCGCTTCGAGTCGAGAAGCCGAGAGCCCGCTGCGCTCCCGGCCGGAGGGGCGGAGACACTCACTGTGACGGAGCGCGACGTGAGGAGGGCGTTTAGACGTGTAAACACCAGGAAAGCGGCTGGACCAGACAGTATTAGTGGACGTGTCCTTAAGACCTGCGCTGACCAGCTGGCACCTGTGTTTACACTTATATTCAACCTCTCACTGAAACTGTGTGTGATTCCCACCTGCTTTAAAAAGTCCATCATAGTCCCTGTCCCAAAGAAACCACACCCCAGCAGCCCCAATGACTTCAGGCCCATAGCACTCACCTCAGTGGTGATGAAGTGTTTTGAGAGACTCATCAAGACATTCATCACCTCCTCACTGCCCACCACCCTCGACCCACTACAGTTTGCATACCGGCCAGACAGATCCACAGATGACGCCATATCCTTCCTCCTCCACAAGACCCTTTCACACATAGACACTGATAAGGGGAACTACGTGAGAGTGCTGTTTGTAGATTACAGCTCAGCATTCAACACCATAGTTCCCTCCAGGCTGGTCTCTAAGCTGCTGGACCTGGGCCTGGGCCCATCCCTGTGCAGGTGGGTTCACAGCTTCCTGACCAGCAGACCACAGGTGGTACGAGTGGGTCACCTCACCTCATCCTCCCTCACCCTCAACACTGGATCCCCCCAAGGCTGTGTGCTCAGCCCTCTGCTGTACTCACTGTACACCCATGACTGCGAGGCCACGTCAGAGTCCAACGTCATCATCAAGTTTGCTGACGACACTGCTGTTGTGGGACTAATCTCCCACAATGAGGAGACAGCCTACAGGAGAGAGGTCTCCCGCCTGGAGAACTGGTGCCAGGAGAACCACCTCCTGCTCAACGTCAGCAAAACGAAGGAACTGATTGTGGACTTCAGCAGGAAGCAGCAGAGGGACTAGCATCCACTTGTCATCAGTGGTGCTGAGGTGGAAAGAGTGGACACTTTCAAATACCTGGGAGTGACCATCTCACAGGACCTGTCCTGGACTCATCACATAAACATCACTGTGAAGAAGGCCAGACAGCATCTCTACCTCCTCAGGCGGCTGAGAGACTTCAAGCTCCCACTCAAGGTGCTCAGGAACTTTTACACCTGCACCATCGAGAGCATCATGCGTGGGAGCATCACCACCTGGATGGGAAACTGCACCAAGCAGGACTTCATGGCCCTAAAAAGGGTGGTTCGTTCAGCTGAACGGACCATCAGAACCACCCTCCCCAACCTGCAGGACATTTACACCAAGCAGTGCAGGCTGAGGGCCATGAAGATCCTAAAACAGCCCAGCCACCCCGGACACTCTCTCTTCTCCCTGCTCCCATCAGGCCGGCGTTACCGCTGCCTGAGGGCTAAGACTGAAAGGTTGAAGAAGAGTTTTTACCCACAAGCCATCCGTCTGCTCAACTCTGAGCCCTAACTGGACCATTATTGCACAATGTAAATATTATAATTTATAATCTATAATTCCACGTAAAAGTGTGTATAGTGTATAGTATATAGAGTATAGTGTATAGTGTGAATTACTTTTTTATTTTTATTCTTCTTATTTATATGTGTGTGTATATATGGTTGCAGGTACAAAATACATTTCACTGTGCATTGTACTGTGTATAACTGTGCATGTGACGAATAAACACTATCTTAATCTTAATCTTAAAATAAACCCCCTCCATAAACCATAACTTGTGCATTCTCTATTTTAATATATAATAGAATGATTTAATGTCAGATTCTAACATATGGAGTATATAAGCGAATATATAACCGAATATAAGCAGCTAAAACAGAAAAAACAGAATTAAACAAACCCTGCAAAAGTGAAACAATAAAAAGCCAAAACCAAAGATTCAAAATATTGCTGATAATTACTTATTTCTCTATATTTACTAACTTTGGGTTGTCTAAGCCGTTGTTGTTCAAAGAGTTGCCTATGTGGATCTGCAGCCCATTGAGTCTTTCAGCACAGCAGTCTCCTCTGTTGGTGACGATGACAGAAGTGACAATGTAGGACTCAAGCAGGTCCACTCTCCACCAGGGGTTGGTCTCTTCTTTTGTGTGTGAGCACGATGCACGTCGAGCATCAGAATCGCGGTTTCCATCAATTGCAGCGTAGGCAGCTGACGCTACTGCGTCGTAGCGTGTTGACTGAGTGGCTTTACCACGCAGGGCCACATTTTCTGTGAATGACAGAGTTAGGCTGCAAATAAACAATATGATGAAAGTACATGCATTCAAGCAGGCAACTGACAATGAGCAGCCATTCGAGCTGTTGCTGTGAGTGTGCCTCATTGATTTATTTCCTCCATGAATTAGTTTGATAACTCTGTTTAATTTTTATATTTTTATTTCCCCACCCTGATCTCTTCCAAAGAACATCAGCTAACACTTTTGACTTTAACACCTGCAGCATTGCATAGCATGCAGAAAAAAATGAATATGATGTCCACTAAATTGTGCATTTTCTCATTAAAAGAGATAAAGCTTTTGCAAAATGAAAATGACCATGAAATGAATATTATTTTACTTTAACTTTTTCAAACTTTGGAAAATTATAGCAATGGGCCTGTGTGTTATCGCTATGATTCAATGTCTGAAGAGCGACGTGTCTGTGAGAACATCAAACTAGAACATCTGCTGGGGCGGGATTTGTTGGGCTTGACACCACTTCTTGGGTTTTGTCTTTTTTTGGTTTGTTTTCCTTGCAAACTCTTGCTCACAAAACTGTGAGCAATATTTGGATAAGATATCAGAGCTGTGCAATTTTCAGCTAACAGTACTGCTGGTCAGCTTGCTTACTGAGCAAAGTCTATCCATCATTCACCATGATTATATCGATCCCATTTTTGGTGAATAAAAACAATAGTTTTAAAAGATTTTCTTCAACTGAACAGCTGACTCCTTAGAGTGTCTTTTTGGAAGATATATCAGCATCTACCTGTCACATTAGGAACTAATATTGCCTAAATTTCTCATCTAATAAGTTTAATAGTTAACCTTTTTTCTTCACTAGTCATTTGAGGGGCGGTACAGTGGCGTGGAGGTTAGCACTGTTGCCTCACAGCTAGATGGTCTGGGCTTGAATCCACCCCCCACTTCATCCCTGTGACCCTGAACAGGATAAGCTGAAGAGGATGGATGGATGGAAACGTCCACCTCTACATAGTGACTGAAAATAACCAAGCATATTATACTCTGTTTATTGCCCTCACTGTCTCTATTTCTTCTTAATGATAAACACATTGACTCTATTATTACATCATCTTTTACACATAACTAATTTTCTTGTTTTACAACAAAGATTACAGAAATATATACCCACATCATACTTACTGAAGGTGCGTGCTGAGCAGGTCCCCAGGAGAACCAGCAAAAGCAGAGTTGGAGAGTTTTTCATTGTTCACACTGACAAGAGAAACATTTACACAAGATTTATACTGCGGAAATGTTCATTCTGAACATACAATCATTTCTTCCATAAGTCAGAAATCCAATGTAAATCAAAACAAAGTTACTCACTGAAAAAGTACTCACACAAAAAGTACACCATTCAATGAAAACTACTAGTTTGTAATCTGCTGTTTAAGGGCAGTTATTTATATTCACATCCCACCATGACACGTGTTGTTTGTTGTTTGATAAACCACTGAGGACTTTGTCCTTTTTCCTGGAAATAGATAAGGCTTCATGGCATCATTGATAAAACAGATCAGATAAAGCCAGCTTTTGAAAATTTGTAATAAATTATAGAACAATGACTCTTACAAGGACAGCTCTTAAACAATTAGGACAGACTTAATTCATGTGTCTCAACATTTAATTTTGTTAATAAACCACAACAGAAAACTTCAAAAAAATTGTTATAAAAGTGCTCTGTGCCAAATGGATTTTAATTAACTATACAAATCAGTTCCCCTGGTGCTGCAGACACCTGAAAATGTTTGGACACTTCTAGACAGCAAAGTAAGGGAAAGACTGACTGCCAGCCTGCTGGAAGTGTTCTTCTCCCCTTGTTTCATCTTTTGTTGGGATTTATCTTAAAGAGGCAGCTGTCAAATTATATAGATACTTTATTGATCCCGCAAGGGAAATTATTGATACCCCCCCCCCCCCACCCCACACACACACACAAAAAAACAATTAATAAAATATTACCAATAAAACAGCAAAATTATGGGAAGTTGCAAAGTGTATGCAAAGAGCATGTTTGTGGTGGGAGTCTGCAAGTTACATTAAGTGGTAACTCTAAATGTTTACATTTGTATTACATTTTGGATACGTACAATATGTACAGCATTAAACTAGAATTTAATGCTTAAATAGGAATTTTCAACTCCTTTTTTATAGTCTTTTTTTATGAAAAAATGTAATTCTACATTAGACAAGTTAATTCACAATCTATTTTTGTCATTTTATTGGTATTTCATGTATTTAAAAATAACAGGATAATTCTGTTAACTTATTGTTTTTTACATTGTAACTTTCATGATCAACTGATTGACTTTTTCAAATTTCAGCAAATATATTCAAGAGAGCAAAACTGATGCTGGATGGGGCCTGCTGTTTGAACAATTAGTATTTTTTTGTTGTTTATATTAAGTCTATATTAAGATAATACTCTTCAAGTATTATCAGTTCTTCAGCATATCTAATGAAGATTTCAAAATTAATTAAAGCCGCAAGTAGTGTTAAAGGCCCTCGCCACCTGTGCGCCCCCGCGAACCCTGCGCGAGCCGTCAACAAGCCCCGCAAATTCCCAGCGAGCCGCTTGTGAGCCCCGCAAACCCCCAGCGAGCCCCCAGCAAGCTGCCTGTGAGCACTGCAAACCCCCAGCGAGCCGCTTTTTCTGCTGAATGTAAAACCTGAGTTAGAGCTGTTATTGTACGTGTTTCCAGTAGGTGGCGCTGCAACTGGCATTAAATGTCATATGGAGGTATTGAGGGGTGAGTCCTTATCACAATTTTTAAGTTTGATGCAGATTGGATGTGTCATTGGGATCCTGTTGCTAGTCAGTGACGCTTCATCTGTCATTCAATAATGTCATCTGCATGTGTTCAGGAGTGGGTCCTTCTCACACTTGTGAAGTTTGGTGCAGTTTGGACAATGAGTGTTTGAATTAGAGCAACTTCCTGTTTCCAATAGGTGGCGCATTAACCCTCATTCAATGTCATATGGATGTGTGCAGGGGTCTGTCCTTATTACACTTGTGAAGTTTGATGCCGATTGGACAATGAGTATTTGAATTTGAGCAACTTCCTTGTTCTACTAGGGGCGCTATAACTGCATTCAATAATGTCATGTGAGTGTGTTCAGGGGTGGGTCCTTATCGCACTTGTGAAGTTTGAGAGCAATCGGACAAAGTATATGAGAATGAGAAGCAATCGAAATGTCACGGCGAAGGATCAAAGCTCACCATGGCGCCAGGGCCACGCCCCTCTGCAGTGTAACATCATCAAGGGCTTTACTGGAAATGTTTGTGGTCAGTATACAGCTCAAAAGATGTGAATAAAGTGTCATGCAGAAATGTTAGGTTTTCCATTGAAAACCAATGGGGAATTGGGGGCGGCGTGCAAAATGAGGCATGGGTCTGATTGACTTTTTTGGTCAGGGTAATATACAGAATGTGTAAACCAAATTTCAAAATTGTAGGAGTAACTAAAATTTCTGAGCTCCATGTAAATTTTAGTTTGATTATGTAGGGGGCGCTATTACAGGAATTGCCATTGTTTCTCCATTTATGGATTCATGGTGGGTCTGTGCATAAGTCATTAAAGTTTGGGAGAAATCGGGAAAAGCATGCACGAGTGATGACAGAAAAGCTGAGGGTAAAAAAGGCCAAAACGAAGGCCAAATTCAGCGCCCCCTTGTGAGACGACCGTTCAATATTCTATAAAACCAAGAATAACTTTTTAATGCCCTACTTGTCTAGATTATGTGGAGCGATTTTGGTGACTGTAGGTATAACGCCCTAGGAGGAGATGTTTCAAGTATGAGGTGTGCATAATCACGGATTTGGAAAAGAGCAAAGTTCAGGCCAAGATGGCTGACTTCCTGTTTGTTGTGTGGGGGTGCTCCAAGAGGATTTTTTGGTTGTCTTGATATGTGCTATGTGTGACGCGAATTTCGTGGTTCTACGACAAAGTTGATCTTGGCCTCTCCCATAGGAGGCCAAAAATGAATTTTCCGGGGGGCGCCATAGAACCCCCTTTTAGAGTTTGTTCTGAGCGACATTAAAAAACAAAATTTTTCACCAGACCTGACGTCTGTAGAAAAAATGGTGCGTTTTCGAGTACGTTCAGGGGGTCAAATTTGAGGTCAAACTGGCAGAAAGAAAAAGAAAAAAAAAACCATGAATAACTCTTACGATTCCAATTATGCGCTTTTCCAGTCACCCTCATATATACGTTTTCGGAAACGTCTCAACATGACGCATGTCCCCGTGAGGTCCGGGGTCACTTGCGACTGCGTCCCACTCCTTTTTGCACCTACGCCCCTTGCAATTACAATAGGTTCCTCGCCGACCCTTCGGTTGGCTCGGGCCTAATGATGGATTAGGCCTATTATTTAAATAAGTGTCTTTTTTGATATCTTTGATATCCATTTTTGCCACAGAGCTCCACAAGTGTCATGTTAATCTGCCACACTATTACAATATTGTAATTTATTCTTATGTACAGGCCCATGCCAATGTGTTTGAAGTAAAAGATTTGCTCATGTTACCTTAGCTGCACTTTGTGTATTTCTCTATGGAATATGAAGGTTTGCACTAACAATATCAACATGCCCTATTCTGCAAAGTTTCAAACTGGTACAGATGGTACAGATGGCGATCCAAGATGGCGCCGGTGAGGTCAGCAGCCGTCGTACCTGCTCCTACGCTTTGTTTGTATATATTAGGTTTAGCTCTAATTCTGGACTTTATAATTCCGCCTGCTCTGTGTCATATCATGTATGACAGACAGACTCTTTTTAATATCAGAATACAGCACTCTGGCTGTATTCTGACACCTTTTTCTCCCGACCCGACTTGGCCTCGGGAGATCCAGCGTTTCCAGTGGGCCAGCTCAAACAAAGGACGCGGAGCACCCAGGTCACGGACAAGGCCCCGAGGGAAAAGAGCCGGCGTAAGAGAGAGGCTGAGGCGCAGAGCGCACCAAACGCCACTGCCGAGCATCCTGTTGGCTAATGTCCAGTCACTGGATAACAAGCTGGACGAACTCAGGGCCAGGATACAGTTTCAGAGGGACATAAGGGACTGCAACATCATCTGTCTCACGGAGACATGGCTGACCCCCCTCATACCGGACCACGCCGTACAGCCGTCGGAGTTCTTCAGTGTTCATCGCACGGACAGAACGAGTGAGTCTGGAAAATCAAGAGGAGGAGGTGTGTGCCTAATGATTAATAACAACTGGTGTGACAGTAGGAATGTTGTCCCTCTGAAACAATCATGTTCACCTAACCTGGAGCTCCTAACCCTGAAATGCCGCCCCCACTACCTGCCCCGCGAGTTCACTTCGGTCATCTTCAGCGCCGTCTATATTCCACCTCAGGCGGACACAAACACTGCACTATCCGAGCTACATGAGGCTATTTCCACCTATCAGGCTAACCAGCGTGATGCGGCTCTCATCGTAGCCGGGGACTTTAACAGTGCAAACTTGAAAAAGGTGATACCGGAATTGATTCAACACATCGACTGCCCCACCAGAGGAGAGAGGACCCTAGACCACTGCTACTCTACATTCAAAGATGGCTACAAAGCAAAGCCTCTTCCGCCTTTTGGGAAGTCTGACCACACCTCTGTGCTTCTCATGCCGAAATACAAACAACGGCTCAGGCAGGAACCCCCTGCTGTGAGAGAAGTGACACGGTGGTCTGATCAAACAGAGGCCGCTCTGCAGGGTGCGTTGGATTCAACCGACTGGGACATGTTTCGCAGCAGCGCGGGCGGAGACATCGAGGAGTTTACGGAAACTGTTGTGGGATTTATTGGGAAAGTTGTTGAAGACACTTCACTTAGGAGGACCATCAGGACTTTTCCCAACCAGAAGCCGTGGGTGGATAAATCTGTCCGCGACGCCCTGAGGTCCCGCACCGTTGCCTACAACTCCGGCCTCGCCTCTGGGAACATGGAGGACTACAAGGTTGCATCATACAATGTCCGCAGAGCGGTGAAAGAGGCAAAACATCGCTATCGGCCGCAGACTGGAACAGCAACTACAACAGTCTGACCCCAGGGGACTGTGGCAGGGACTACGCACCATCACGGACTACAAAGCACCACACACACACCCGGTGAGTGCCGACGCTTCTCTGGCTGATGAACTCAACATCTTCTTTGCGCGCTTTGAGTCGGGAAGCCGACAGCCCGCTGCGCTCCCGGCCGGAGGGGCGGAGACACTCACTGTGACGGAGCGCGACGTGAGGAGGGCGTTTAGACGTGTAAACACCAGGAAAGCGGCTGGACCAGACGGTATTAGCGGACGTGTCCTTAAGACCTGCGCTGACCAGCTGGCACCTGTGTTTACAGTGATATTCAACCTCTCACTGAAACTGTGTGATTCCCACCTGCTTTAAAAAGTCCATCATAGTCCCTGTCCCAAAGAAACCACACCCCAGCAGCCCCAATGACTTCAGGCCCATAGCACTTACCTCTGTGGTGATGAAGTGTTTTGAGAGACTCATCAAGACATTCATCACCTCCTCACTGCCCACCACCCTCGACCCACTACAGTTTGCATACCGGCCAGACAGATCCACAGATGACGCCATATCCTTCCTCCTCCACAAGACCCTTTCACACATAGACACTGGTAAGGGGAACTATGTGAGAGTGCTGTTTGTAGATTACAGCTCAGCATTCAACACCATAGTTCCCTCCAGGCTGGTCTCTAAGCTGCTGGACCTGGGCCTGGGCCCATCCCTGTGCAGGTGGGTTCACAGCTTCCTGACCAGCAGACCACAGGTGGTACGAGTGGGTCACCTCACCTCATCCTCCCTCACCCTCAACACTGGATCCCCCCAAGGCTGTGTACTCAGCCCTCTGCTGTACTCACTGTACACCCATGACTGCGAGGCCACGTCAGAGTCCAACGTCATCATCAAGTTTGCTGACGACACTGCTGTTGTGGGACTAATCTCTCACAATGAGGAGACAGCCTACAGGAGAGAGGTCTCCCGCCTGGAGAACTGGTGCCAGGAGAACCACCTCCTGCTCAACGTCAGCAAAACAAAGGAACTGATCGTGGACTTCAGCAGGAAGCAGCAGAGGGACTACCATCCACTTGTCATCAGTGGTGCTGAGGTGGAAAGAGTGGACACCTTCAAATACCTGGGAGTGACCATCTCACAGGACCTGTCCTGGACTCATCACATAAACATCACTGTGAAGAAGGCCAGACAGCGTCTCTACCTCCTCAGGTGGCTGAGAGACTTCAAGCTCCCACTCAAGGTGCTCAGGAACTTTTACACCTGCACCATTGAGAGCATCATGCGTGGGAGCATCACCACCTGGATGGGAAACTGCACCAAGCAGGACTTCATGGCCCTAAAAAGGGTGGTTCGTTCAGCTGAACGGACCATCAGAACCACCCTCCCCAACCTGCAGGACATTTACACCAAGCAGTGCAGGCTGAGGGCCATGAAGATCCTAAAACAGCCCAGCCACCCCGGACACTCTCTCTTCTCCCTGCTCCCATCAGGCCGGCGTTACCGCTGCCTGAGGGCTAAGACTGAAAGGTTGAAGAAGAGTTTTTACCCACAAGCCATCCGTCTGCTCAACTCTGAGCCCTAACTGGACCATTATTGCACAGTGTAAATATCATAATTTAAAAAGTGTGTATAGTGTATAGTAGTCTCTGGAGCTTGAAAAAGGCGACTGGACTTCTTTTTGTTTCTTGAAGACGTTTCACCTCTCATCCGAAAGGCTTCTTCAGTTCTCAACCAAATGGTGGAGAGACCCAGGTATTTAAACCCCTGTGGGCGTAGTCCCCTGGAGGTGGTTATGACCCTCTATTGATCATGTGCGTGAACACATGTGCCCAGGTGTGAAGGGGGCGTGGGTCATATTTAATCAGTGGTTTCAGTTGAAACCAATTTAGGACTCCGCTCCATTGTTTCCTGTGGCCTATTGAGGTCACTGGAACAAAGGTGTGAATGGGGGTTGAGACGTCTGGGAAGGGAGCTCAGGACAGCACTGTAAGCGGGGGAAAGTTGGTGACGTAATCCACCTCCTCTGTTCAATGATGGTTGTTCACAGTGGACATAGATGGCTTCTTTCACTCCTCTTTCAAACCATCTGTTTTCCCTGTCCAAAATGTGAACATTGGCATCCTCAAAAGAGTGCCCTTTTTCCTTCAGATGCAGATGTACTGCTGAATCTTGTCCTGTCGAGGTGGCTCTTCTATGTTGTGCCATTCGTTTGTGAAGAGGCTGTTTGGTTTCACCAATGTAGAGGTCCGAGCACTCTTCACTGCACTGAACAGCATACACTACATCGCTGATCTTGTGTTTGGCGGGTTTGTCCTTGGGATGAACCAGTTTTTGTCTTAGGGTGTGACTTGGTTTGAAGTATACTGAGATGTCATGCTTGGAGAAAATTCTTCTGAGTTTCTCTGA
Source organism: Archocentrus centrarchus (assembly GCF_007364275.1). NCBI lineage: Eukaryota > Metazoa > Chordata > Actinopteri > Cichliformes > Cichlidae > Archocentrus > Archocentrus centrarchus. The sequence continues at coordinate 4,633,614 of NC_044361.1, forward strand.
CAAGCCCGACACATATGGGATGACAATGTTGTTCCTCTTGTCCTTCCTATTCTCTGTAGTTTGTGTTTGGCCTTCATTCCTGTGCATCTTAGCTGATTTGATGAAGGCCCAGTTGGGGTAACCGCATGTTTTGAGGGCTTTCTTAATGTGTGTGTGTTCCTTATGCTTCCCTTCTGCCTTAGAGGGAACACTTTCCGCACGGTGTTGTAGGGTCCTGATCACCCCAAGTTTGTGTTCCAGAGGGTGGTGGGAGTCAAAGAGGAGATACTGGTCTGTGTGTGTGGGCTTCCGGTAAACTTCAATGTTGAGGCTTCCATCTTCCTCGATAAGCACCGCACAGTCCAGGAATGGTAACTTGTTATCTCTGGTGTCCTCCCTGGTAAAACGTATGTATTTATCCACTGAGTTAATGTGACGAGTGAAGGCTTCTACTTCATGGGTTTTGATTTTGACCCAGGTGTCATCTACATATCTGTACCAGTGGCTAGGTGCCATCCCTTTGAAAGAACCAAGAGCTTTACTTTCCACTTCCTCCATGTAAAGGTTGGCTACAATGGGAGACACTGGGGAGCCCATGGCACATCCATGCTTCTGTCTGTAGAATCCATCATTGTATTTAAAATATGTTGTGGTAAGGCAGAGATCTAAAAGTGCACAAATCTGATCTGGGGTGAGGCTGGTTCTGTTCAGTAAGGAATCGTCTTCCTGTAGTCGTCTTCTGACGGTCTCCACTGCCTCAGTTGTGGGTATGCAAGTGAAAAGTGAAACCACATCAAAGGACACCATGGTTTCATCTGGATCCAGTACAAGATTCTGGACCTTGTTAGTAAAATCTGTAGAGTTTTCAATGTGGTGGGGTGTGATGCCAACAAGCGGTGATAAGATGGTGGCGAGGTGTTTGGAAATGTTGTAGGTGACCGAGTTTATACTGCTGATAATGGGTCGAAGTGGGACTCCTTCTTTGTGGATCTTTGGGAGTCCATAAATGCATGGAGTGGCTTCTCCAGGGTACAGGCGGTAGTAAGTGGGGCGGTCAATGGCTTTTTCCTTTTCAAGTTGTTGCAGGCAGCAAACAACTTTTTTCTTGTAGTTGCTTGTGGGATCACGTCTCAAGACCTCATAAGTATTGTTGTCACTGAGGAGTGTAGTAATTTTGTTGTGGTAATCCGATGAATTCAGCACAACCGTGCACCTCCCCTTGTCGGCTGGCAGTATGGTGATGTTTTGATCCTTGCTTAGGGCTGTGATGGCCTTCTTCTCCTGAATGGTGAGGTTGGATGGAGGAAGTCTTGCACTGGAGAGAGTGGCTGAAACTTTCATCCTGATCTGTTCTGCTACAGGATGAGAAAGTTTGTTATTTCTTATAGCGGTTTCTGTCGCTGTGATGAGGTCTACTATAGGAAGCTGTTGTGGGGCTATGGCAAAGTTGAGTCCTTTGGCTAGCACATTTTCTTCTGGTTTGGTGAGGACCCTGTCTGATAGGTTCTTCACCCACTTTCCTTGGTTTCCATTGCTTATCGTGTCGTCCTGTTTGTTAACAGATGAATGGTATGCCTTGGTTTGCAGAGTTTGAAATTTACGTAGTTGTCTTTCCTTGCCTTTGATGTGTTGTGCGAGCTGGGCTTTGTCCACAAATGTAGAAACTTCTTCTGCGATGGTGTGAGGTAAGAGTGATGAGAGTTTCTGCTGAGTCTGGTGGATTTTGTTCTGGAGTGCATCTATGGTGAAATGGACCTGTCTTATCCTTTCACTCAAAAGGTGGTTCTGTGCTCTCCATAGAATTTGGTCAGCTCTATGTCCTTTTACTGTGGACCCAAGGTGCAAACTCTTGGGAACCAGTCTGGACTGTCTGCATCTCAAGTTGAAACGAAGGTGGTTCCTGTAGTCCGCTAGCTTTCCTGAGCTCCCTTCCCAGACGTCTCAACCCCCATTCACACCTTTGTTCCAGTGACCTCAATAGGCCACAGGAAACAATGGAGCGGAGTCCTAAATTGGTTTCAACTGAAACCACTGATTAAATATGACCCACGCCCCCTTCACACCTGGGCACATGTGTTCACGCACATGATCAATAGAGGGTCATAACCACCTCCAGGGGACTACGCCCACAGGGGTTTAAATACCTGGGTCTCTCCACCATTTGGTTGAGAACTGAAGAAGCCTTTCGGATGAGAGGTGAAACGTCTTCAAGAAACAAAAAGAAGTCCAGTCGCCTTTTTCAAGCTCCAGAGACTACTATGACCTGGATGACTGAGAATCTACACAGACATATAGTGTATAGTATATAGAGTATAGTGTATAGTGTATAGTGTGAATTACTTTTTTTTTTTTATTTTTATTCTTATTCTTATTTATATGTGTGTGTATATAAGGTTGCAGGTACAAAATACATTTCACTGTGCATTGTACTGTGTATAACTGTGCATGTGACAAATAAACACTATCTTATCTAAACTGAACTAATTCTACTAAGTCAACATCATCTCTCCCTTAATCAGCTGCACTTTAGTATTCCCGTCACAGGCTCACCCCTTTTACTGGGTACAAGGGATCGTATTGATTTTTTTCTGCTGACTAAGAGCTTGTGTAAGAGCTGCTGTTTTCAGCGGATTAAATTAGACTGATAGAAAGTTAAAAGAGCAGATTTTTGTCTCATGCACAATGTCAAAACCATACTGTTTAATCCAAAATACAAGCTCATATGCAAATCTTGTGTCTTCACACATTGTGTGCACATTTGTTAAAGGTGCACAAGCAGAAATCAGGTCCTCTGTCCAAAACAAAGCACACTGTGGTGTGATTACAAGACATGACTGGTTGAGTTTACTAAAGTCAATTCAATTCAATTTCAATTTTATTTATATAGCGCCAAATCACAACAAACTGTCGCCTCAAGGTGCTTAGCATTGCAGGTAAAGACCCTACAATAATACAGAGAAAACCCAGCAGTCAAAACGACCCCCTATGAGCAGCACTTGGCGACAGTGGGAAGGAAAAACTCCCTTTTAACAGGAAGAAACCTCCAGCAGAACCAGGCTCAGGGAGGGGCAGTCATCTACCGAGACTGGTTGGGGCTGAGGGGAGAGAGACAGGACAAAAGACACACTGTGGAAGAGAGCCAGAGATTAATAATAACTAATGATTAAATGCAGAGTGTAGTATAAACAAAGGAAATAAGGTGAATCAAAAGAAACAGTGCATTATGGGAACCCCCAGCAGCCTAGGCCTATAGCAGCATAACTAAGGGGTGGTTCGGGGTCACCTGATCCAGCCCTAACTATAAACTTGATCATAAAGGAAAGTTTTAAGCCTAATCTTAAAAATAGAGAGGGTGTCTGTCTCCTGAATCCAAACTGGAAGCTGGTTCCACAGAAGAGGGGCCTGAAAGCTGAAGGCTCTGCCTCCCATTCTACTCTTAAGTATCCTAGGAACCACAAGGAAGCCAGCAGTCTGAGAGTGAAGTGCTCTGTTGGGGTGATATGGTACTATGAGGTCTTTGAGATAAGATGGGGCCTGATTATTCAAGACCTTGTAGGTGAGGAGAAGGATTTTAAATTCTATTCTAGATCTAACAGGGAGCCAATGAAGAGAAGCCAATATGGGAGAAATCTGCGCTCTCTTTCTAGTCCCTGTCAGTACTCTAGCTGCAGCATTTTGGATCAGCTGAAGGCTTTTCAGGAAGCTTTTAGGACAGCCTGATAATAATGAATTACAATAGTCCAACCTTGAAGTAATAAATGCATGAATTAGCTTTTCAGCATCACTCTGAGAAAGGATGGTTCTAATTTTAGAAATATTGCGCAAATGTAAAAAAGCAGTCCTACATATTTGTTTAATATGTGCATTGAAGGACATATCCTGGTCAAAAATGACTCCAAGATTTCTCACAGTATTACTGGAGGCCAAAGTAATGCCATCCAGAGTAAGTATCTGGTTTGACACCATGTTTCTAAGATTTGTGGGGCCAAGTACAAGAATTTCGGTTTTATCTGAATTTAGAAGCAGGAAATTAGAGGTCATCCAGGCCTTAATGTCTTTAAGACATTCCTGCAGTTTAACTAATTGATGTGCGTCTTCTGGCTTCATTGATAGGTAAAGCTGAGTATCATCTCCATAACAATGAAAGTTGATGCAATGCTTTCTAATAATACTGCCTAAGGGAAGCATGTATAATGTAAATAAAATTGGTCCTAGCACAGAACCCCGTGGAACTCCATAATTAACCTTAGTGTGTGAAGAAGACTCCCCATTTACATGAACAACTTGGAGTCTTTTAGATAAATATGATTCAAACCACTGCAGTGAAGTACCTTTAATATCTATAGTATGCTCTAATCTCTGTAACAAAATGTTATGGTCAACAGTATCAAAAGCTGCACTGAGGTCCAACAGGACAAGAACAGAGATGAGTCCACTGTCAGAGGCTGTAAGAAGATCATTTGTAACTGTAAGAATAGATAAGCGTTTAACTGTTTTTCTATGTATCACAATGTGTTCATCATAAACATGCACATGACAATCAGATTGTAAGCACAAAACATACTCGTACATACCCAAACCCTCCAGGTGAGGAAAGCAGGTAACACCTGTTTCCTTGTCGCTCAACACAGAGTGGACGCTTTTCTTCATTTGAGCTATAGCTGATTAAAATTGGAAATAAGAATCCTCTGTATTGCGCTGTGGTGTACCGTCCTCCTGGCGTGAGTGGCTTGTTTTTAAAGGAATTTCATGATTTTTTATCCTGTACTATAAAACTATCCAGACTGGTTATAGCTGGGGATTTTAATATTCATATCGATGATGAAGCTGATCTCTTTGCCAAGAGTTTTATCAGTGTCATGGAATCATTTCATTTTACCCAGCATGTATCTGGCCCCACGCATGACAAGGGTCACACTCTGGACCTTGTTTTTACCTTGGGTTTAAATGTTGACTCTATTTATTCAAATGATATTCTTATTTCTGACCATCATTGTGTCTTTTTTAACTTGTCTTATCATGTGACTCTATCACCTGTTAGACATGTGGTTAGCTCTCGCATTGTCAGCCCCTCGTCAGCAGTCATTTTCTCCGATAGATTTAACCTATTTTTATCTCCTTTTGACGATGTTGATCACTTAACAAATCTCTTTAATGACTATTGCCTTTCAATTTTAGATGAAATTTGCCCTGTAATATCTAGATTAGCTCCTGTTTTTAAAACTTCGCCCTGGATAAATGACAGAATCCGCTCCTTAAAGCGCTCCTGTCGCAAAGCTGAGCATCTATGGAGAAAATCTCGCTTACATGTCCATCGTCTATACTTGAAGGATCTTTTAGCTCACTTTAATAATTCTGTTAAAGATGCGAGGGCTTCCTACTTTTCTAAGCTGGTTATGAGAAGTAGAGGAAATCCAAAGGTGTTATTTGACACCATTACTGATATCGTTACTCCTGCTCTACCCTCTGTGCCAATTTTTTCAAGTGAAGATTGTAATAATTTTCTATCCTTTCTGATAGACAAGGTCAGTAATTTAAGATCCAATATTTCCCACCCAGGTTTTTCAATAGCCATTTCTCCTCCAGCCCGGTCTGTTACTCTAGAAGGTTTTTCTCCTATTTCCTTACCTGAGCTGATAAAATTGGTTGAATCATTGAAAATATCTTCATGTTCTCTGGACATCCTGCCTGCACCACTGTTCAAAAATGTCTTTCGTCACATCAGTCCATGCATCCTTTCCATAATAATACGTCACTAGCCTCTGGCTGTGTTCCAGCTTATCTTAAGACTGCTGTTATTCATCCTCTTTTAAAGAAACCTAATCTTGACACTACTACCTTTAATAATTACAGACCAATTTCTAAACTGCCTTTTTTAGCTAAGATTTTAGAGAAGGTTGTAGCTAACCAGCTTTCAGCCTTCTTAGAAAAAAATAATATTTTTGACAAATTTCAGTCTGGCTTTCGGAGAGCCCACTCCACGGAAACAGCTCTCCTTAGAGTTTCAAATGACATTTTGTTGAGTAGCGATGCAGGAGAATGTTCTGTATTATTGCTGTTGGATCTCACCTCTGCCTTTGATACTGTGGACCATACAATTCTGCTTGATAGGTTGAAACACTGGGTGGGTGTATCAGGATCTCCTTGTAAGTGGTTCGCCTCCTATTTATCTGAACGATCCTTTCATGCGGCTACTTCTGATTTCAGGTCCTCTTGTGCTTATCTCTCTTATGGTGTCCCCCAGGGCTCTGTTTTGGGGCCTTTATTGTTTCTTTTATACCTACTCCCGTTAAAGCACATCCTGTGTACCTTTGACGGAATTTCATATCACTGTTACACTGATGACATTCAACTTTATATCTCCTTTAAGCATGAACATGTTTCTAGGCTACAGGTGCTAACTTTGTGCTTAGACTCTATTAAAACATGGTTGGCAGACAATTTTCTCCAACTTAACGAGGATAAAACGGAAATACTTATTTGTGCCCCAGATAGATTTGTGCCCAATATAATGGAAGCCTTAGGTCCCCTCGCAAAATTTGCTAAGTCCTCCATTAGGAACCTTGGGGTCACATTTGATTCTGCCTTCACTTTGGACACTCACGTCAAGTCTTTGGTTCATTCTTGTTTCTACCACCTAAGGAACATTGCCAAATTGAGTCCCATTGTGTCACACTCAGAACTTGAGATTGTCATTCATGCATTCGTATCTTCCCGTCTGGACTATTGTAATGCCTTGTTTAACTGTCTTACCAAAAGCTCTTTAGAACGTTTACAAGTTGTTCAAAATGCAGCGGCAAGGCTTCTTATGAAATCCTCTAAGTATTCTCATATTACCCCGTTACTGATCAAGCTTCATTGGCTCCCCGTGAAATTCAGAATCCAGTTTAAAATTTTAGTTTTTACTTTTAGAGCACTCCATGGACAAGCACCTTCTTACATCAGTGAACTCCTGCATCCATATACTCCCATCAGATCATTGAGATCATGTGACCAGGGTCTCCTGGCTATACGTCCCTCAAGACTGAAAATGAAAGGAGACAGAGCATTTGCCTCTGTGGCCCCCCGTCTGTGGAATTCTCTCCCAGTCTCCCTGAGAGCGGTGGATTCAGTGGCATCTTTTAAAGGACAGTTAAAAACTCATCTTTTTAATATTGCATTTGCTTAAAGTTTTCTTTGTACTTTGTTTTACTGTTGTGAAGCACTGCCTCGAGAGGTGCTATATAAATAAAGTTTTACTTACTTACTTACTTACATACACACACCCCCACACACTCACGTGATGCTAAAATAAAAGAGCCAGCAGGAAGAAGGAAGTCAGACTCTCACTCGGACACACACAAGTGTGTTGGCTGACTGAGAGTCTCCCTGCAGGTACAAAGATCAACTACGGGTTTCTGTGTCTTCTTTTATTTAACGGTGGTCTGAACCTAACATTTAAAGTGGTCCTTCGAGAGCTGGTTGGGCAGTGAGGAGGTGTTTCCAACGACAACGGAAGGGACGTCGGCGAGCCTGTCCGGACAGCCAGCTGCAATAGGCGCTGCACAAAGACCTGGGACGTGAAATTCGTCGCCAGGCCCGGCTTCATAGGTTTCTCCGCGGTCGCTGGGAACGCCTTCCTCAAGACCCGATCCACCAATGTGAAGACGACAGAAACTAGGTAGGACAAATCGTAGACTACTGAATCGCCAGTATAACTTTCAGGGAAAGTTAGCTTTTCAGGGAAAAGCATAGAAAATTAAAGTATAAGACGGTACCAAAAAAAGAAAAAGAAAAAAAAAATCGAGTGCATGTGGATGTGTGAATGCAGACTGTGTTTGGCTGAAGCAGCAGTGGGGCGAGAAACCTCGCGGTGTTAACCAAGTCCCAGTCTGTTGAAGTAGGCCAAGCACAGGCTGATTGTACGTCGATAAAACAATGGGTAAGTCCTCGTCGAAATGCGAGGCCGCTGTGTTAGAGGGCGATGTAAAATTTATGGAATGGCATAAACAAGGATCAACTCAGTATATAAAAAAATGGAAGAAAAAATATGGGTTTAATGGAAAGCTGTTAGTGACGGAATGCGAAAACTTAGTAACACAGCTGCAACATAAGGCAGCAGTTTGCAAAAAGGCGCAACAGGAACTGCAGTGTGCGAAGTTGTGGCTGATATAGGCTAAGCGCAGACAGGAACAGTGAAAGTCAAAAGCCACAGCGGCAGGGCCACCCACACACGTGCATGCAGCCGTAATAAAGGCAGATGAGGAAACTCAAACAGTATGTAGACCCTAGCAAGACCGTGGGGGGCCTGACACTACGGCACCCGGAGCCGCCCCGTTTTTAGAGGGGGGAGGGGCTAGTGGGACAAAACAACATGAGACCCAAGCAAGGGAAGGCTTAACGGCTTTTTCTCCTGCAGCTTTTTCTCCTATTTCGAGCCGCACCCGAAAAGGAGAACTTAAAACACTTGCGCACATAGATTGCATGCCACACCCAAGACAGCAGGTTATCCCGTTTTATCAGAGTACGGGCATGAAAGGAATTGTTTCAATTGTGGAAGGCCCCCACCTCCACTGGAACTAGTGGCACAAACCTTCCCCATGCTCCAAGTAGCAAACCCACGTGTAACCCAGTGTTAGAAACACAAGCAAGAATGACTGAGTATTGATTTAATATCTTATTCTACAATGAGATTAAAAAGTAATAAGTCAATATTTAAAAACAAGTTCCTAAATAAGTTTATAAATGTATAAAAAAGTGTTAAAAATCTTTTAAAATGTGTGCAATACACCTTTAATAGTGGTTTTAGTGATGGCTTGACCAACCAATAGCTGGCATGGTCTGATGTCACATCAGCCAATAAGGTTGGTTGTCCCACCCTCCCGCTGCGTGGTGCAGGGAGGCTGCTCTGATTGTATCAGACGCAGACACGGCTTGAGTGATCCATGCTACTTGTTGCTTCTGTGGCTAGCTTGGAAATTAGCAGAAGAAACTTGAACATCGGTAAGAAAGAAACTATTCTAATAATCGATCTGCAAAATATAAGGTTCAAAATAGTAACTTTATGCTTATCGAACTGTAGAAGCTTCTGATGCGACCGGGTTGGAAGCTGGAAATCTCCGTGTAGCCTCGTGTAGCATCGGTGAGTGATTGCACGTGCTCAGTTAGCATTTTAGCACAGGCAATGCACCGAAAAGTGGCTAACATCCTTAGTCATCACTAAACTCAGTTAAAAATAAGTTAATGCTTTACAGTGTTGTATAACTATTGTTGTGTATGTTGTGTTTTTCATAATGTAATTGCCCGTATTTTATTATTAGCACCTGTCTAGCATTTTCACTGATGCTAATTCAGTTCATGGTGCTACTGCCTATGTGATGTGCCTTTTATTATGCACTTGCTAGTATTGTAATGCACTTTGCTGCTGTTCTGATTGAGATAAAGCTAATGTGTTTTTACAATCCACCTTGTGATGGGAAATCATTACGCTACCATGCATGTATTCCATTAGCAATTTAAAAGATTTGAATAGTATTTTTGTATTACCACATACCACGACCAGCAGGCTCGACATCGTGAGTTGCAACCAGGCCAAAAGGTCCTGTTGCTACTCCCTTCGGCCAACAACAAACTGCTGGCGAAATGGCAAGGGCCATACACAGTTATCCGCAGGATGGGGCCAGTGACCTACGAGATCCATCACCCCGAAAAAAAGAAGCCGAAGCAGACCTATCACGTGAACCTGCTTAAAGAGTGGAAGGAGAGTCCAAGCCCAACTAGTGAAGCCTTACTAGTAAAGGAGGTGACCCTCAAGCCTGAAGTGGATCCAGGGAGGGAAACACCCCAGCTACTCCCTGTGCTGGCACATCTGGCGCCACAACAGGCGGCCCAGCTATTCCGGGTGTTCCAGGAGGTTCCCTCATTGTTCTCTGCCAACCCTGGCCGAACCACCCTCGTTGAACACGTCATACGCCTAAAAGATGGACGACCCATACGCCAACGTCCTTACCGGGTTCCACAACAGCTGGTGGGGAAGCTGCGACAGGAAGTGGAGAAGATGTTGGAGCTTGGGGTGATTGAGCCGTCCTGCTCGGAGTGGTGTAGTCCAGTGGTCATCATCTTCAAGAAGGATGGTTCCCTGCGCATCTGCATCGATTTCCGGAAACTCAATTCCATTTCCGAGTTTGACGCTTACCCCATGCCACGAATCGAGGATCTGTTGGAGAAGATTGGAGCTGCCCGGTACATCACCACCCTGGATTTGTGTAAAGGATACTGGCAGGTACCCCTGGAGAAGTCCTCTCGACCCTACACGGCCTTCCGAACACCTGCGGGACTGTTTCAGTTCACAGTGATGCCCTTTGGGCTACATGGGGCACCAGCTACCTTCCAGAGGCTGATGGACCGAGTATTGCAGGAGTGTGACCATTGCAGCGCCGCCTACCTGGATGATGTGGTGATCTTTAGCAACACCTGGGAAGAGCACCTGCAACACTTGACCGATGTCCTTGGAAGGATCCAAAAAGCCGGATTGACACTCAACCCCTCTAAATGTGAGTGGGCACGTCAGGAGGCACGCTACCTTGGCTACCAAATCGGACAAGGGGAGGTCCGACCCCAGGTGGACAAGATTGAGGCTATCCAGAAGTGCCCTCAGCCTCACACCAAGAAGGAGGTTCGATCCTTCCTAGGACTGGTCGGCTGGTACAGAAGATTTGTGCCACAGTTTGCAACCATTGCCGCTCCTCTTACCGCACTAACCAATAAAGACCAAAGAAACCCGGTAACCTGGACGGAAGAATGTGAAAAGGCCTTCTCCACCCTGAAAGCTTGCCTCTGCACTTCTCCAGTGCTGAAGAGCCCTGACTTCAGCAAGAAATTCCTGGTTCAAGTGGATGCCTCCGCGGTCGGCCTTGGAGCAGTGCTGTCTCAGGGAGACCCTGGAGAGGAGCATCCCGTTCTATACCTAAGTCGTAAGTTGCTGCCACGGGAAACCAGATACTCCACCGTAGAGAAGGAAGCCTTAGCTATCAAGTGGGCCCTGGAGAAGCTACGGTATTATTTGCTGGGACAAGAGTTTGACCTGGAAACTGATCACCGAGCACTCACGTGGATCAATTCCATGAAGGATCACAACAGTCGCCTGACCCGGTGGTACCTTTCGCTGCAGCCTTTCCGCTTTACCATCCGACATCGGCCGGGGAAGTCTAACGTGGTGGCCGATTACCTTTCCAGGTTGCCGCACCTCGTCAACCTCCGGGTGGAAGGGGATGATGTGACGGAGCGCCACCGTGGTCACTGATTACGGGCAGCGGACATGAAAGCGTCTCCACCAGCATGCCCACATTTCAGGGGTTATTTACATCGGCAGTGGGAAACAGCATTATCTTCATAGGAGACAGGTAAAACCGCAACCACCGCACAGCGCTGCCGAAAGCCGGTAGTGAGTAGTTTTATGGTTTTGTTTACTTACGGGTCCTCAGGATGGGGTGCGTAGTCTGCCGGGTGCCCGCTATTAGGGGAGTCGGAAGCGCAAGACGAGCCACAGCGCTTCCGGTGGTTAAATGGGAGGTTTGCGCGCACATTTGGGGTCACGTGAACTGCATTATTTTGTTTGTTTGGTTATTTTTCCTTTTTTTTTGTTTTCTTCCCCAATGGACCTACCTGTTTAAGTTACCAGTAAATAGTTATGTCAATGTGTTTCCCTTGTTTAATTCATTTACAGCATAAATGTGAAGACATACTGCCTAGAGGGGAAAAATATCTGAATTAATGCCTAGTGGGAGGGGCAACTGGTTTAAAAGAGGGCTCAGTAAAGCAAAGAGTCAGTCTGCTGATGGTTGCAGTGAAGGTAGCATGTTGATTGTAGCACCATAGAGTTGGGGAGAAGCGGAGTTCCCAGTAATGTGTAAAATACTTTATTTTTTTTCCGTATTGTTTTTTTGTATTGTTCCTGCTTGGTGTTACTGTAAATAGTTTTGTGCACTTTGGGAGGCCGGCTAAATAAAAATCCAGTCAGAACTTTCCGACTACACCATCAATTTTTTTTGTGAGGAGTTTTTTCTGGAAAGAACCCCGTGACAGGGCTACACTATAGTCACCAATACCAACATAATCAAAGCTGAAAAACTGCCCTCACACCTCTCTGCTCAAGCAGCCGAGTTAATCGCATTAACCAAAGCATGCAAGCATTATGCAGGTAAAGCAGTCACGATTTACACTGACAGCCAGTATGCCTTTTCTGCCGTACATTTGTTTGCAGCGCAGTGGGCGAAGAGGGGAATGCTGACCTCTACAGGGAAGCCAGTGAAACATGCTGAACTGTTAAAAAACCTATTAACAGCCATAAAATTACCATCAGCCCTGACCATTTGTAAATGCGCGGCACACAAAACAGGCACAGACTTGATAGTATTGGGAAACAACTACGCTGACGAAGTGGCAAAACTGGCCGCAAGTGGTAAATATGGCACCTCAGACACTTACACAACAATCGTAGAACCCTTGTGACCTGAAGTGCTGCATGATATGCAGCAGCAAGCTCCTAAAACTGAAGTGGAGCAATGGAAAAAAGATGGGGCATTTAAACTAAACCAGCTGTACCACATAAATGGAAAACCTGTACTTCCTAGGTCCCTATTCAAAACAGCAGCCATATTGACACATGGTTTAACACATGTATCAACAGGGGAGATGGTGAATATTATAAATAAGCATTTCTATACTAAAGGCTTCAATAATTACTCAAAACATTTTTGTAGGGCATGCATCATCTGTTGTAAGAATAACCCCCAAGGCAACATAAGGCCAATATGAGGGACCTTTCCTACCCCCAGCTACCCGTTCCAATTTCTGCACATGGATTTTATAGAGCTAAACCCATGTAAGACCTCTAAGTATTGCATAGTATTAATAGATCCTCTGACTAAGTGGGTCGAAATAATTCCAGCAGTGAAAGCGGACGCACTCACAGTAGCAAAAGCTCTGTGCAAAACTATTGTACCCACGTATGGAATACCTGAAAAACTGTGGAGCGACAACGGCCCACATTTCGTAAATGAAATAGTGAGCAAAGTATCTCAAAACCTAGGGGTACAGCTAAAAAATCACTGTTCTTATCATCCGCAAAGCGCAGGACTCGTTGAAAGAACGAATGGCACAGTAAAAAACAGACTAAGGAAATGTATGGTAGAAACGGGAAGGCACTGGGTAGAATGCATAGACCTAGTAAAAACATCCATGCATGTGACCCCCAACAACACAGGGATAACCCCCTATGAGGCATTGTTTGGCCGACCTTTTAGACTCCCGGTGTACACAGAAGAACAACAAGCAGAGGAAGAGACTGACTTGAGTGATTGGATGAGAAAATTGTTCCAAAGCAAAAAGGTTGTTGATACAAATAAACTGCCGGAAGGCTCTTCTGCTTCTTAACAGGAACATCCGGTGGCGGTGGGAAACTGGGTCCTGGTCAGAGTGATCAAGAAGAAGTGCTGGAACCAACCCCGGTGGGACGGACCCTACAAAGTACTACTGACCACACCGACTGCAGTCAAAATAGCAGAGAGATCCAGGTGGATACACCTCAGCCATTGCAAAAGGATTGAGCCAATCAATGCTGAGTAGGTGGCGGAAGTCGGGGTGCAAAGGGGGGGGTGAGCCCTAGGCCACCTTCGTCTCAAACCTGTGAAGAAAACAACTGAACCCCCACTAAATAGGGATGGCTCATTCACGTGCGATGACCACATGGAACTGGATCTGCACCCTGGGCGCATTGATGACCATTGCGACTGCAACACCACTGAACCACCTCAAGTACCCACATGCCTACGCAACTAACGAATGGTGGCAACTGATGAACGCAACAGCTTATAATAGAAACTACACCAATTGCTACGTGTGCTCCCACATGCCGGTAGCAGCCCATAATTCAGGCCTCAGGCCGTATAATGTCAGGTGGACAAAGTCGTGGTGCCTGTACGGCCTGTCAATCCACCCAGGAAGTGGTAAACTGTGGCAGAACTCTAACTTCAGTCAACCATTAAAGATCAATTGGGCCAGAACGCCAATCACTAGAGCTGAATGTACCCCAAACGAAGATTTGGTAGCATGGCCACAGCTGCCTGTAGCACTACCAGAAGTATTAATGCTAACCCATCTTCCTAGAAATGCTTTTCCAACATGCGTGGTTAACAATGGAACCCGAGAGGTGGGGAAGCTGCCTCACATGTTGTGTAACAGTACGTTTTCTTACTGTCCACGACAGAACGAGATGAAATGCATGTACTGCCTCCTGAATCCCACGTGTGCAAAGAACAGTACACTCCAAGAGGCAGCATGTGCGATGACCAACCGCTCGTTACCGCTGGAAGATGGAAGTCAGAGTTACTGCTCCCGCATAGCCCCTGGGCCTAAAGGAACCCGGGTACTGACGGACTGGTATTTTGTATGTGGACACAAAGCATATGTCTCTTTACCACCCGACTGGAATGGACTGTGCAGCATAGCATCATTATCAGACCACGTGTTCTTTATGCAAAGAACAAGCACAACCGCGCAATGGTGATGCAGAATAGAGTGGTTTTAGACTTGCTGGCCGCCCCGCAGGGAGGAGTATGTAAGATAATTGGACAGACTTGTTGCACCTTCATCCCCGATGAAAACGGTGACGGGGGGAGTATTCACACCGCTTTGTCTGACTTAGACACCCTTCAGCAGTATGTGGAACGGCAGACACCTGTAGGGAGTCAGGACTGGCTCTCTTGGCTGACTACTGGAGCTTGGTGGCAAGTTCTGCTGAAAGTCTTAGTGCCACCAGGGGTCATTCTGCTACTGTTTTGTTTATTTTTCAGTTGTATTATTCCATGTTTAAGGAAAATGATGACGAATGTTTTCATTTCGGCTTTCTATCAGTATATCCTTGTGCAGGGTGGGCAGGAGGGTGAAACAGAAGACCAAATATGAAACCCCCATTGAAAATGGGAGACCAAGTGATGGGGGTGGATGTAAACTGGTTTTCAAACTAATGTTTAAATTTTGCACATGTATGTAGGTGCTTCCCCGAGTGAGACTGACTAGCAGTGGCTGCCCTGAGCGGCGGGGCCGTTGAGGAGTGTTCCTGTCTTGAAAGAATAGAGAGTGTGACTTTGGGTCAAAAGAAGGACAGACAGCCGCACAACAGGTTTTTCGCCTCAACCTCATTCAGGGTAGTATGTGTTATGTTCATGATAAACAGGGAGGAAATGTAAGAATAGATAAGCGTTTAACTGTTTTTTTATGTATCACAATGTGTTCATCATAAACATGCACATGACAATCAGATTGTAAGCACAAAACATACTCGTACATACCCAAACCCTCCAGGTGAGGAAAGCAGGTAACGCCTGTTTCCTGACGTCACACACACACACACACACACACACTCAGGTGATGCTAAAATAAAAAAGCCAGTAGGAAGAAGGAAGTCAGACTCTCACTCGGACACACACACGTGTGTTGGCTGACTGAGACTCTCCCTGCAGGTACAAAGATCAACTACGGGTTTCTGTGTCTTCTTTTATTTAATGGTGGTCTGAACCTAACAGTAACCTTCAATAATGCTGTTTCTGTACTGTCATGAATTCCGAAACTCTTCAAATAAACCGTTCCTCTGCAGATGATCAGTTAGTTGTTTTACAACTACTCTTTCAAGAATTTTGGAGAGAAAAGGAAGGCTGGCAATTGGCCTATATTTAGCTAAGACAGCTGGGTCAAGTGATGGTTTTTTAAGTAGCAGTTTTATTACAGCCACCTTGAAGGCCTGTGGTGCATAGCCAACATATGGCAGTGGCGCAGTGGGTAGGCGCTCGCCTTGCAGCCAGAAGGTTGCAGGTTCGAGCCCCTGTCACTGCGCTGCGCTGTGTCCTTGGGCAAGACACTTAAACCGCAGATGCTCGTCTCTGGATGAGTGATCTGGAACGATCATTTCATTGTGTCCCTTGTGTGCACAATGACAATGAGTTCTATCTATCTAACTAATAAAGACAGATTGATCATTTTTAAGATTGAACCATCAATAAATGGAAAGACTTCTTTGAACAGTCTAGTAGGAATGGGATCTAATAAACATGTTGCTGGTTTGGAGGAAGTTAACTCCGAAAGATCAACTGGAGCGAGAGAGTCTAAACAAATACCAGCAGTGCTGAAAGCAGCCGAACATGAAGAATAGTCTTTGAGATGTTTATGAATAATTATTTATCTAATGTCTAAAATTTTATTTGTAAAGAAATCCATGAAGTCACTGCTAGTTAAAGTGAAAGGAATACTCGGCTCTACAGAGCTCTGACTCTTTGTCAGCCTGGCTACAGTGCTGAAAACAAACCTGGGGTTGTTCTTATTTTCTTCAATTAATGATGAATAGTAAGATGTCCTAGCTTTATGGAGGGCTTTTTTATAGAGCAACAAACTCTTTTTCCAGGCTAAATGAGCATCTTCTAATTTAGTGAGACGCCATTCCCTCTCCAGCTTTCGGGTTATCTGCTTTAAGCTGTGCATTTGTGAATTATATCACGGAGTCAGGTACTTCTGATTTGAAGCTTTCCTTTTCAGAGGAGCCACAGTATCCAAAGTTATACGCAGTGAGGATGTAAAACTATTGACGAGATAATCGACCTCACTGGGAGCAGAGTTTAGGTAGCTGCTCTGTACTGTGTTGGCACATGGCACTGAAGAGCATAATAATGAAGGAATTAGAGCCTTAAATTTAGTTACAGCACTTTCAGAAAGACTTCTACTGTAATAAAACTTATTCCCCACTGCTGTGTAATCCATTAAAGTAAATGTAAATGTTACTAAGAAATGATCAGACAGGAGGGGGCTTTCAGGGAATACTGTTAAGTCTTCAGTTTCTATGTCATGTATCAGGACAAGATCCAGAGTATGATTAAAGTGGTGGATGGGCTCCTTTACATTTTGAGAGAAGCCAATTGAATCTAACAATAGATTAAATGCAGAGTTGAGGCTGTCATTTTCAACATCTACGTGGACGTTAAAATCACCCACTATAATTATTTTTTCTGAACTGAGCACTAAATCAGATAAAAAGTCTGAGAAATCAGACAGAAACTCTGAGTAAGGACCAGGTGGATGATAGATAATAACAAATAAAACAGGTTTTTGAGTTTCCCAGTTAGGATGGACAAGACTAAGAGTCAGGCTTTCAAAAGAATTAAAACTTTGTCTGGGTCTTTGATTAATTAATAAGCTGGAATTGAAGATTGCAGCTAATCCTCCTCGACCTGTGCTTCGAGCATTCTGACAGTTACTGTGACTCGGGGGTGTTGATTCATTTAAACTAACATATTCATCCTGCTGTAACCAGGTTTCTGTAAGGCAGAATAAATCAATATGTTGATCAATTATTAAATCATTTACTAAGAGGGACTTGGAAGAGAGAGACCTAATGTTTAACAATCCACATTTAATTGTTTTATTTTTTGGTGCAGTTGAAGCTGTATTATTTATTGTTTTTGAATTTTTATGCTTAACCCCTTAACTGGCAGCAAAAAAATCACCTGACAAAAACTACATAACGCCTTCTGGTTATTATTGGCTCTGAACAACCCATTTCATAGCCTATTAACTGGCTGCGTCTGGTCCGCGGGCCGAATGAAGTGCATTTATATGGCAGGCTAGACCCGCCCATTTTGACTGACACCTCATTCGGCCAATCATGTTAAGAAATGGGTTTCCCAGAGCCAATAATACTCAGAGGGCGTCACGTAGCTTTGTCAGGTGATTTGGTGCAGCCAGTTACATGATTGGCCGAATGACGTGTCAATAAAAATGGGAGGGTCTAGCCTGCCATATAAAAGGGACTACAAACGGCCCGTCACCGGGCCCTTGCCAGTTAAGGGGCTACATAGCTTTTTGCTTATTTTAGCTTTGTTTTTTGGTGGTCTGGGAGCAGGCACCGACTCTATGGGGATGGGGTTTTGGGGGGATGGCAGGAGGAGAGAAGCTGCAGAGAGGCGTGTAAGACTGCAACTCTGCTTCCTGGTCTCAACCCTGGGTAGTCAGGTTTTAGGAGGGTTAATAAATTTGGCCAGATTTCTAGAAATGAGAGCTGCTCCATCCAAAGTGGGATGGATGCAGTCTCTCCTAACAAGACCAGGTTTCCCCCAGAAACTTTGCCAATTATCTATGAAGCCCATGTCGTTTTTTGGACACCACTCAGACAGCCAGCGATTCAAGGAGAACATGCGGCTAAACATGTCGCTCCTGGTCTGATTGGGGAGGGGCCCAGAGAAAACTACAGAGTCTGACATTGTTTTTGCAAAGTTACACACCGAGTCAATATTAATTTTAGTGACCTCCGATTGGCATAACCGGGTGTCATTACAGCCGACGTGAATAACGATCTTACCAAATCTACGATTAGCCTTAGCCAGCAGTTTCAAATTTCCATGAATGTTGCCTGCTCTGGCCCCTGGAAGATATTTGACTATGGTCGCTGATGTTGCTAGCAAGAAAATAGAGTTTAATACATTTATAATTCATCAAAAATCTTAACCATTTTAGTTTATACTTGGTGTTGGAAATCTGGTGTTTTCCTTTAGATTATATACTTAGATACGTTATTTTAAAATGTTTGACTCAAGCCATAAAATGAATTTGTGGTTAATTATATAACATAATATTAATGCAAAAGAATGCAAATGTGGAGTGGTTTAATGAATTGAGTCCAGTTTTATAAGGCATAAGTAGTGCATACAGAAAAATAAACTCCCTAAACTTTATGTGTTTGAAAACCTATTAAACACCATTCAATGAAATCCATATTAACATAAAATCATCAGAAGGCAATGAACGGTCACTGTTTATGTGTACATCCTATCATAACGTGTCCTGTTTTTATTATTATTATTATTATTATTATTCCTTTGACATCTTTGTCATTTCTCTTGTATTTCATTAGGGCTTTTTTTCAGCTTAACAGATGAAATCTGTTACTGGAAGTTTTTGTTGTTGTACAAATACTTTAGTAAATGTAGGATATCTTTAAGATTCAAGACACTGTCCACAAAGTTCTGAAATATATATAAAAAATAACATCAATCAATCAATCAAAAAAAAAAAAAAAAGATAAAACAGGGCACGGGAGAGGACTAAGAGAAACAACAGAGATAACACAACATCATCAAAAGTATAAAATGGATTTAATAAACTTGAGTTTATCTCAAGTTTCTATTGTGTTTGAGGCAAGAAAAAAAAGAAAAGACACCCCCCCCCTCGCACTGTGTACAGTGTTTCTCATTTAAGTTTCACTAATTGTGTGACCATCTGTGACAGAAGATTTTAAGCCTCTGCTACTTCCCTGTGCCACACTCATCTCATATTGAATGAAGGGCTCCATATTGTCTTATTCTGCCTCCATGTAATCTTGCAGATGTCTGACTGTATTCTGTTATGTTTGCTGATAGATAATATTTCTCTATAAAACTTCTAGGCTTTATGGAAAGTCACCTAAAAGCATTGTGGAGATATGAAGCAAAATGCAGGGACAGAAGGAAATCTAAGGAAAAGCTCGGAAGAAAGGGAAAACGAATAAGGATGAAACAGATGTATCTTCTCAGGGAAATCCCTGTCTGTATCTCTCCTTAGAGCCTCAGTGTGTCAAAGTGGATCACAACCTCAGCTGTGCCCCTCCAATGGCTCCACCCACCACCATACAACAAAAATGGACAGTTCACATTGCCTGCAGACTCTTCCAGTGATTCATTACTGATCACAGCCAACAGCCAGATGTTTTACATCAACAAGTTTTCTCCTAAAGCCCACTATTCCAAACAGTGGCATGCAGACGGACGGGAAGATTTTGGTCCTTTTATATGTGTTTGGTCAAATACAGTGTAAAACATTGCAGTACTTCAAATACCGCCATGTAGCTCCATGTTGCTGGGATAGGAGAAACAAACTCACCCCGATCCTTTCATATCCTGTTTGGGAGGCCCACACGATGTCGTATGGCCTGCAGATAGAGCACCTCCTCCAACCAACCATTGTGAAAGTGACATTTTGAGATACTGCAAAACTTTGTCTTCTGCAATATAGCAGCCATTGGCCAAGGCTAACAGAGCAGTAAGGTGTGAGGAACTGATTTACCTGTGTGAGCTCTGGTGACTGTAGAGGCCATTTGAGTATAGTGAACTCACTGTCATGCTCAAAAGACTGGTTTGAGGTCATTCAACCTTTGTGACATGTTTTATTCTGCAGGAGGCGATCAGAAGATGTGTAAACTGTGGTAATAAAGGGATAGCTAGGTCAGTAACAATCCTCAGGCAGGCTGTAGTGTTTAAATGATGTTCAGTTGGTAGTAAGGAGCCAAAAATGTACCAAGAAAATATCCCCCATACACCAGCAGCTATCTTATCTTAAAGGCCTCACAGAACCATATCACCCCAACAGAGCACTTCTCTTTCAGACTGCTGGCTTACCTGTGGTTCATCGCATATTTCAAAGTGGAATGGGAGGCAGAGTCTTCAGCTTTCAGGCTCCTCTTCTGCTCCCAGTTTCCTTTCAGATAAAGCTTGTAGTCAGGACTGGATTGGGCTGACTCTGAACTCCCCCTCAGTTATGCTGCAATAGGCCTAGACTGAGGGGGGTTTCCCATGATGCACTAAATGTTTCTTCTTCTTCACTCACATCTTTTCTCTCTCTATGTGTTTATAGCCCACTCTGCATTTAATCATTAGTCATTACTAATCTCTGGCCCGCTTCAACGATGTGTCTTTTGTCCCATTTCTTTCCCCTCATCCCCAAGCAGTCAGGGCAGGTGGCTGCCCCTCCCTGCGCCTGGTTCTTTAATTGTTGGGTTTTCTCTGTATTATAGTATGGTCTTCACTTTACAATATGAAGTGCCTTGAGGCAATTGTTCTTGCAGTTTGGTGCTATATAAATAAAACTGAACTGCATTGAATGCTTTTGGTTTCATTTTTAATGCATTTAGGCTGGTTGTATATATTCTGCTATAAAAGATTTTAATAGGAAGATAGGTCAAATGGCCAAAAGGGTATCTTATCATGTTACAACCTGTGACTGACTCATCATCTTTATATGTTAAGGTAATTTAGTGCATGCTGAGATGAATGCTTAAGAACAACAGGACTGCCAATCACATGCAAAGCTGGAGATAGCCACTGCAAAAAGTGCATGCTTCCTACCATAGTGTATGTGGCTTAAAATAAAATCACCTTTATTCATAGTGCAGGAAACTGCAGTTACTGCTGTGTTTTTTGGTTGTCTTGAGATTTTATTTTGATGTTTAGAATTTTTAAAGTCCTAAAAAGAGTTTTAAAATTTTTGATTTAATTGTAAAAGAAAAGAAAAGGAAAAAATAGATCTCTGTTGTGTACGACAGTAAATTTGGTTTTGGCCCAAAGTCACGGGGTTTTTCTGTTTCCTATATGTTTATTGATTTTTCAGTGTAACCTAAAAGGTAATCAGTGTCAGTTGTGTAGCCACTTATATTAATGTTATTAAAGCCAATAAATTAAAGTCAGTTATATTAATCCTGTTGATCATCTTGTTACCAGACCTATTCTTCAATAACATTTTCATTCCAAAGATGTAAACCTGCTCCACCTCCTGGCCTTGCAGGGATTGAGGCACAAACCAAGCTGTCCTGCACTGGCTGACAAAAAAGTCTGCTATTCACCAAAGTTCAGACACCAAACAGAGCAGCACAATGTCACCACAGGATGGCACCATCTGGACTCTCACTCACTGGTAAATTTTCATTAGAAAATATAGCTACCTGTCAGATTACATATTAATTGAATTTGCATTGCTCCATTATAAACATGTACAATAGAGGCAGGATAAAAGATAATTCTGGTTTATTTGAACCTGATATAAATCCCATTAATGTGACTGTTGTTGACTCTACAATTAACCCTCCACTGCAGAGGGTCAGGGAACCAGGAGTTGGATAAAATGCTGCAAATTGGGGAACAAACCAAACCAATTAGCTGCTGCATCACAAGCAACATGCCAGCTCACAAATATAAACAGTTTGGTTATATTTGTGAAACTGACTTTGTGAAAATATGCAGCTGAAGGCAGTTATTCATAAGCCGTTCACTTTGATGGTCATCAGATGTGTCCAGTTGAATAAACCATAATTTAGGTAGATTAACAGGTGGTGTGAATGTGAGTGTGAAGGGTTTTCGGTGTGTCTCTGTTAGCCCTTTGATAAACTGTACACCTGTCCAGCATGTAGTCCCCTCTCGCCCTATGACAGCTGGGATAGGCTCCAGCTCCCCCTCGACCCTGAGCTGGATAAGCAGTTAAGAAAATGGATCACATGGATGTACTTCTCATAAATAGTGTATTTTATGCTAAAGTACAGAAACAAGTATTGCAACAGAAAAATAATGACCCCCATTACTTCAGTAAAGCTTTTATTCATTATGTTATGTAGACCAATATGGAAGGTACTTTTAATGATTCAAGGCAGCAAAGATGAAAGTACAATCACCAGTTCAGAATTAAAAATCCAGCACAAAAGAAGCTAATCCTAATGAGGTGTTAAATGTGCAATTTTTGTCTAGGTAATGCATTTTTTTTCTTGATTAGAGGAATTACTAGTAATCTAGTCTCTGTAGTAAAATCTTGTGATCAGTGGTATTGCCTAATGTGTGATCTTTCAGGTTCTGGGCTTCCCAATTGTCAGCCCAAAGTCATTAAGTCTATCTATATCAGTGCAACCTAAAAGACAATCACTCTAATTTCTTTTGACCCTATTAATTAATGTTAATAACAATTAAAGCTGCAAGCAGCGATAATAGGCCCTCGCCGGCCACTGCCAAGATGCTGGTGCCGAATTGAACCCATCTTTTCCGGCCGTGCCAGTTTTAGCCCTTTTTTTTAGCTGGCACATGAAATCGTGGAATGGATGTATTGACTATCTCAATGAAAAAGATGCCATATTCCGGGCTTCGCCATGGCAACACCTTACATATTACATCATTTTCATGGTTAGGTTTTTTATTCAGGGAGATGTGAAGAATGCGTGTACCAAATTTCATGCATTTGTATACATTTTTGATCAACGAAACGGTCATTTTTCAATTGCAGAAATTTCAAATTTTTTCCCATAGGGATAAAATGGGGCAGTTTTGTAATTGTCATGGCAACAGCATGCAAAATATGATATAGGTGTGATTTACTTTTTGATCAGGCTGACAGAGAATGTTTGTACCAAATTTCATGTATTTTGGGCAAACTAAGTCCAAACTTTTGTATTGGAGAAATTTCATGTTTTCCCATTAGAATAAAATGGGGCATTTCGGACGTTCCCATGGCAACATGTTACATAATTCAATATGGGTGTGATTGGCTTTTTTGATCGGGATGATGTCAAGAATCTGGAAAACAATTTTCATGCATTTCAGAGAAAGTAAAATTCTGGACCGCCATACAAATTTTTGTTTGGTTCTGTAGGGGGCGCTATTGCACCTACAGCCTTGTTTCCCTAGTTGTGGGTTCAGGCTGGTTCAGTACATAAGCCAAAGATTGTGCGAACGAATGCACAAAAAGATTTGCGGGGAGACGCAAAAACGAAGATCAAATTCATTGGGTTGTCATGGCAACACCGTTGAATATTCTATAAAATCCCGAATCATTTTTAATGCCCCTCTTGTTTAGATGATCCTTTTTTTGTCAGTCGATTAAATGCCCTAGGACAAGTTGATTCAAATACGAGGTGTGCAAAAATGCTGACACTGCAAACGTCAAAGTTCAATCCAAAAAGGCCGACTTCCTGTTTGTTATCCGGAGTTGGTATAATATATTTTTTTGTTAGTTTTCACAAGATCTCCGTTTGACCCGAATTTCATGACTCTAGGACAAACTTTACATTGCGAGGCCTCCCATAGGCGCAATGTATTTTGATTTTGACAGGGGGCGCAGTTGCACTGCTTTTTTGAGTTTTTTAATGGCACCATTAATGGTACCCAATTTCGTTGCGCAAGCTAGCTCATGATGCTAACGATTTCACTTATGGGCTGTTCCATTCACCCCAATATATACGTTTTCGAGAAGTGTTCGACCTGACCTACCTTGTTTGAGGGGCCATTGTCAAAGTCGAGCACGAGCGAATCCAATAGGCTCCTTGCCGATCCCTTCGGGAGGCTCGGGCCTAATAAATTAAAGTCAGCTGTATCATGGTTTAATAATCTTATTAAACCTACTTTTAGATTACATGTTCTATCCAAGTCTTTTGAGTATGAGTCTCATAAATTTCAAAAATTCAGAAGATCTAAACACCAAACACAGCAGCCCAGCGTCACCACAGGATGGCACCATCTTCACTGTCTTGCATGTAACATAATAATAGCTGAATTTACATCACTCCAGTGCAAAACGTGCAGTATTTTTCTGCTCAATCTAATTTTGGTTTTCAGAAAGTCTCATTTACACTCAGCTATCAAACAAATACATTTATGCAACATGGACAGATGTCTGAGTAAACACAAAGACAAAGCATGTGAACTGGTCTAGACACAAATTTTTGTTTTCCTACCATAATGTGCACACTTAGAATTTGTTGAGAGATATGCCACAGACACATATATATTTAAAGCTTGAGATTAAAATCTAAACATGCCAAGGGAAAAGGGAAAAATTTGGAACCACATGAGACAAAGGAAGCGAGAATAAGGCCATAAAATAAAATAAAGTAAAATAAATAGACCTCTTTCCCCCACGACCCTGAAAAGGATAAGCAGAAGTGGATGGATGGATGGATGGATGGATAGATAATAATAATGGGGTTAGGTTAATTGGTGATTCTAAACTGCCCACAGGTGTGAGTGTGAATGGTTGTCTGTCTTTCTGTGTTAGCCCTGCGACAGAGTAGCGACCTGTACAGAGTACCCTGCCTCTCGCTCTATGATACCTGTGATAGGCTCCAGGCCCCCCACGACATTGAACAGGATAAGCAGAAGAGGACTGACAGATGGATGTTTTGCAGATTACCAGTTTTCAACATGGTATTTTGTTTTTTACTGTGTAAGTGATATAAGCTTTACATCTAATCCAGGACAGAGCCATCCACTTCCACCTCACACAGAGTCAGGATTTTCTGTTTTCCTGGGACGACTATGTTGACATAGCGGCCATCTATCCCATCATTCCCGTTGCATTGGAATTCTTGAATGGCACGTACTGGGAAGCTTGAGATCACAGCACACCTGGCAGAAGAAGTGGAAATCGTTTGGTTAACCTGAGAAGTTTGATAAATAGTTCACTTTCACCATGTGTCTGATTTCACAGGCTGTGACAGGGTTGCCGCGGGGTAGTAAAAGGTAGTAAATTAAATGAGGTCAAATTAAGGCTAGTAAAAGGTAGTAAAAGGTAGTAAACAGAATTTGACTTGGTAGTAAATTTTTCATCACCCCTTCAATATATTTTGACTTTTCCATTGATGCAGACTTTTTTTTAAGTTCGTTTAACTATAAGATCTGTATAAAAATATAACTACTCAGCAGGACCTGAGCTGACGTTGTTGACGAGCGGTTCCACTGTCCGATCTGCTGTGCGCATGCGTGGAGTCATTTTGCGTTTCGTCATGGGAAAATGTAGTTTTCACAACTTTGGCTCGATGACCCGGCATTCGAACCCTCTGGAGTACACGGACGCGCTGGTGCGTCAAAATGACATCGCCGATTTTAGATGACGTAGCATCGGGACGCTGCTGCCATGAATCGAAAGTGCAGACTTCAAACTATGTACCAGTTTTTAAATTACGTTGATAGGCCAAGTAGAACCAGAGTTATGCCCAATAATTTACGTCATGCTTTTTCCTGTATTTTGTCCTCACCTTCGATGCGCGTTTTGTGCAGAAATAAACGGTGAAAATGTGAGTTTCGCTAACAGGAAGTGCTCACTAAAAAAATAAAAAATAAATTCCCGACAACCCCTTTCCTATTGGTGGAAAAATCAACCAATCAGAAAATTATGCGGTAACACGATGCATTTGGGTGCATTTGACTGCTAAGGAGCAGGTGAAAAAGTGGTAAAAGAGACATTACTGGCAAGTTTTGCCTGTGATGGGCCCCTCAGTCTTGTGGAGGACAGAAACTGTTTTTTGAGGTGGCATAAATAATTTGTGTAGTGTAGTGCTATCAACACTGATGGCATAATTCACTTTTGTATACATGTCCGGTTATGGTTATGGTTATGGTTAGGTTGTTTGTTCACCGTCTTTAATGTTGTGATTCATGTAATGGTCGCGGTCTCTTTTTTTTTTTTTTTTTTTTTTTTTTTTTTTAAAGCCTGTCATGTCTGGTAGATCTTGCAAGCAGAACTGTGATCTGAATGCGTTGTTGTGCCAAACATATTTGCTATTTCAAGATGAGCTCTATAGGTTCTCAATAGGCTCTTCTTGTTGATGTTTTAACCCTTTATTTTATTTATCTGAGTTATTTTTCCACATACTATGTAACAGCCAGAGCTGACAGGCTGAAGAAGAGGAAAATAAAGAGAAGAAAAAGGGAGAAAGAAAGGGAGCAAAAAAAAAAAAAAGGGGAAAGAGCACAAGTCTATTAATCAGATACTTCATCACTTTAACATATAAAAAAATACTATCAATACTTGCAAAAATAAATTTGTGTGTGAAAAACAAAACTAACAAAGCATGTTACGCACACCAACAATTTTGTTGAGTTGTGATTGAGTGGGCGTTTGTGTCTGTGTCATGTTTGTGTCTGTGTCATGGAACGTACTTACCAATGAGGGCAAAACGCTGCAGCTCCACCCATCAGAAGCCAGAGGCAGGTACGGAAAGCCCCCGGAACCCCAGGCCACCAGCAGCCCACCAAGGGCCAGGAAGACCCCCGGCCACTCAGTCCAAAGACAACCGCATACCTACCCCAGCAGACGGGAGAGGGTGGTCTCAGACGGAGCCCCCCCAGTCGAGGAGCGAGGGCTCCAGGGAACCCAAGGCGATGAGAAGCCAGCCCCCCCCCAGCGGCCAGCCCCCTGCACTGGCCGGCGGCAGGGCTCCCGGGCCCACGGCACCCAAGGACCGCCCGACCCTCCACAGAGCCCCCCCCCACGCCGAAGAAGCCAACGCAGCCCCGCACCGCACCCCCAAGGGGGGCAGGCCAGCACCCACGCCAGAACACCCAGCCCCACCCAGGAACCCCGAGGCACCCCCATCCCAGGGGGGTAGGGGGGAGGAGGCAACCAGCAAGGAGCGGCCAGGAGGCAAGGCACAAGGCCCAGACCCAGGTCCAGCCATACATACAAACACACCCAGACACCCGTGTACACATTTATACACAGATACTCATACATGCCCATACATACTTACCCACACACAGATATGCCATACATACACATTCACTCACCCACCCATACTCACGGAGACGGTGACAAATACACAAAGACACACATTCATCCATAGCTACCCACCCTCTGAAGGCGGGGCAAGTGGAAACCACCCCAGGGCCAACAGCGACCCCAGGACGCCACCAGCCCGGTCCCCAAGGAACCACCCGACCCCTACCCCAGGCGAGACGCAAGAAATCGGGGTGTAAGATGACCCATCCACCCCTCCTCCTCCCCAACTTGTAGGTCTATGTGTTAATGTTTGTGAGTGAATGAGGTGTATAGGGTGCAGTTAAAATTGAGGGGACAGTTATGCCACAAGCGCCAACTGTTGGTCGTCAGCGCTTGCCCACACTGCCCCCCCAAAACCCTCCATGTCTAAAGTGCAAATAAAATTTGGAGACAGACAGTGACGAGGATCCGAGTGGGGCCACCTCAGCGGCCCATCTCATCAACCTCTGAGTAACATGCCTGCCCCAAAGGTCCTATGTGTATCAGGTTGTAAGTGTGTATGTGTTGTGAGTTATAATGACTAAAGTGCAATTAAAACGGAGAGGCAAGTGGTGGTGCAGCTCTCCACGTGGCCTCTCCATCCTACATCTGTGAGTGATGTGTATTCTGTGTGTGTGTGTGTGTGTGTGTGTTTGTGTATGGGGAGGGGGAGGGGGGGGGGGGGGCATATGACCAGGAAAAATCCTGGAAGAAGAGAGCCAGCTGTCCGCTGGCTCAATAGGCACCCCGACCTCCCACACCCCAGCACAGGGCAGGGGGAGGTGAGCCCGGGGCCGCGGTGACAGCATCTCGGAGCACTGCAGCACCCGAGGTTGGCGCCCTCGCCCCCACCGCAGAGGGCGGCCCGCTCCTCCTAGATGCCCATTCACTCAACAATAGACACAAACAGGCGACAGGACATACTGGCCTGGGCATGGAAATGCAGTGCCCAGTCCCCCCCAACCACCCCACCGCGGCCCCATCCCCCACCCCACCCCCCCGCAATGCAGGCACCCCAGGGCCCCAAAAGCGTAGACCGGACATCCCGACGTCAGGCCAACCCACCCCACCCGGCGGCGCGGCCGGGACAGCAGAGGCCCCCCCCGCGCCGGGGGGGCCCACCGGGAGCCGGCGCGGCCCCAGCGCCGGGGCCCCAGACCCCAGCCCCCAAGCCATACAGGGAAGACCAGCCAACCGACCGAGGGCCGGCACCACCCCCCCAAGCACCCCGCCCACACCCCAGGACCGAAGGCAGCACCATCCAAGCCCCCACCACCATCAACCAGGACAGGCACACAGACATCACCAGAAGGTCGCCCCAGGGCCCCAGCCCCAGGAGGCTACCAGCTACCCAGGCCCCCGGAGTCCCCCCCCACCCCCCCACAAAGCACATCAGGAGCAGAGCCCGCAGCCCATCACCCCCACTAAGTAATGGAGCTGAGCAGTGGGAACCAAAGAGAGTCAAATTCCTCCAATTTGTTTTTAGAAGAAGCAGACATTCTCTCTAAACTAACATGATCTACTAATAAATTTCTGTACTGAGTAATACATAGTTTATTTTTTGTCTTCCAGTTCATGAGGATCATCTTCTTAGCGATGCACAAGGCAGTAAGAACTATGTGTGATATATTTAACTCCATAATTAATTCACTGACATCACCTAAGATGCATAGTCTGGGGGAAGTTGGGATATGACAGCTAAACCATGTGGATAGATCTTCACAAATCCTCTGCCAAAATCTCTGAACTGGTACACAAGACCACAGAGCGTGTAGATGATTATCCTCTGAATTGCTTGTACAGTGGGTGCATATGTTTGAGTGTGTAAGGCCCATTTGGAACATCCTTTGTCCAGTGTAGTATGTTCTATGGAGAATCTTATATTGTACAAGTTGTATTTGGGGTCTTTTAGTCATTTTGAAGATATTTAAACATATTTCTGTCCATAAATTTTGATCCAGGTTGACAGAAAGATCACGCTCCCATTTTGTAATTGGGAGGGAAACTGAATCATCAGTTTTTATTAATAATTTATATAATTTTGATAACAATTTTGGGGTACAGAGGTTAAGAAATTCTGTTACCCAAGTAGGCATTTCTAGATTCAATTGATTAAGGTTAAATCTTCCCTGTAGGACGGACTTAACTTGTTGATATTCCAGAAATCTACCGTTGCCAATTCTATATTTTGATATAAGTTCTTGGAACGTGATAAAATTTCCATCTTGGATAATATGTTCTAAGTTATTTATACCCTTATCACGCCATAACGGAAAATTCAGCATTTTCTTTTTCTGACAAATATCTGGATTGTTCCAAATGGGTGTTAGTTTACAGGGGATGAGTGAAGACTTAGTTATTTTTAAAAATTCCCACCAGGCTGTCAGAGAGGTATTTATACTAAGGACTTTATAGCAGTTATGATGTTTAATACTGGAACTAATGAAAGGTAAATCTGAGATTTTTATTTTTCCACAAAACGCCTGTTCTAGATCCAGCCATGGGTTGTCTAATGAATTGGATTTGATCCACTTTGAAATATACTGCAATCTACTGCTTAAGAAATAGTAATAAAAGTTTGGTAATTCTAGACCTCCACTGTGTTTTGGCTTTTGTAAAGTTTTTAAGCTTATTCTTGATGGTTTGTTTTTCCATAAAAATTTTGAGATGTTTGAATCTAGTGACTTAAACCAAGGAAGAGTAGGTTTATTAGGGATCAATGAAAATAGATAATTAATTTTTGGTAAAACCATCATTTTAATGGCAGCAACTCTCCCCATGAGTGATATAGGTAAACTGTTCCAACGTGTGAGATCATCCTCTATTGTTTTTAATAAGGGGATATGATTTAATCGTACCAAGTCTGAGAGCCTGGCGGAAAAATTTATGCCTAAATATCTAATATTTCCTGACTTTAGTGGGGTCCTAGAGGTTCTCTGGAAATTACAATTCAGAGGCAAAACTGTTGATTTACTCCAATTGATAGAGTAATCAGATATAGATGAGAACTTATCTATCAGTGTGATAGTCTTCAAAAGAGAGCCTTGTGAATTCCCAAGGAAAAGTAATACATCATCAGCATAAAGGCTAAGTTTATGGTCCATATTTTCAGTTTGAATCCCTTTAATATTTACATTTTGACGGATTGCTGCTGCTAGCGGCTCAATGAAAATTACAAAAAGAGAGGGAGAGAGTGGGCAGCCCTGCCTAGTGCCCCTCTGCAGACTGAAACTTTGTGAAATGAGATCATTTGTCCTAACACGCGCATTCGGAGAGCTGTGTAGTGTTCTGATCCAGTTTATAAAGGATGAACCGAATCCAAATTTTTGCAGAACTGCTAGTAAGAATTTCCAATTTACCCGATCAAATGCCT
Source organism: Archocentrus centrarchus (assembly GCF_007364275.1). Classification (NCBI taxonomy): domain Eukaryota; kingdom Metazoa; phylum Chordata; class Actinopteri; order Cichliformes; family Cichlidae; genus Archocentrus; species Archocentrus centrarchus. Next base: position 4,664,308 of record NC_044361.1, read on the forward strand.
TCTCTGCATCTAAAGACACGATTGTCGTCTCTAATTTGTTAATAGAACAATAGTCTATTATATTTATCAGTCGACGTGTATTATTGGCTGAGTGCCGACCCTTGATAAAGCCTGTTTGATCTGGATGTACAATAAATGGAGTAATACTTTCTAATCTTTTGGCAAGGGCTTTGCAAATTATTTTAAGATCTACATTAATGAGAGAGATTGGCCTGTAGCTGGATGGGAGTGTGGGGTCTTTGCCTGGTTTAAGAAGCAGGCTAATGTTAGCAGAGTTTAAGGTTGGAGATAAGATGTGGTCATTCTGAATCTGAGTTACCATTCTGAAAAAAATGGGAGCTAGCTCAGACCAAAATTCTTTATAAAACTCGGCTGGAAAACCATCTGGGCCTGGGGCTTTATTATTTGGGAGATGCTGTAGGGCTTCACTAAGTTCACACAATGAAAGAGGTAAATCCAGAGCTGCAGCCTGGCTGTCATTTAGTTTTGGTAGATTTATATTATTAAGAAATTCTTCAATTTCAGTATCAGATGGGTTAATCTGTGGTGAATATAAGGCTTCATAGAAGTCTCTGAAAGAGTTATTTATTTGTTGTGGGTCATGAGTAATAATACCAGTCGAGTCTTTAATAGAAAAAATAGCTGTTTTTTCTTTATTCAGTTTTAATTGCTTGGCCAGGAATTTTCCAGATTTATTTCCATGCTCAAAGTTTTCCAAACGCAGCCTCTGCAACATAAATTGTGTCCTTTTATCAATTATTTCATTTAGCTCCAGTTTCAGTTTCCTCAGGCTGATAATTGTATGTTCTTGTGGTGAAGCGGCATAGGCAGTTTCTAAAGATTTAATTTTTTGTTCTAATTCTAACACAAGTGCTTTTTCTTTATTTTTCCTATGCGAGCAGTAAGATATTATTTTGCCCCGCATTACTGCCTTTCCTGCTTCCCAAAGAACACATGGTGATATTCCTGGAATATCATTATATTCTAAGTATGCTGACCATTCCTTTTTGAAATAATTAATAAAATCTTCTTCTTTAAGTAATGATGTATTAAATCTCCAGTTCCTGATTGGTGGTGTGACTCTTTTCTGTGTCAGAGACATAGACACCGGTGCATGATCGCTAATAGTGATAGGGTGAATCTGAGTGTCTGTGATATCCATCATTATGGAGCTGCTAACTAAAAAGTAATCTAAGCGGGAATGAGATTTGTGTACTGGTGAGAAATAACTATAATCTCTCAAAGTAGGGTGATGTGAACGCCAAGCATCGCAAAGTCCAAAATCCTTCATGTACTGTTTAAGAATGTCTGCAGACTGCCAGTTCCTCTGACTCACTGCTGTACTGAGCCTGTCAATATCTGCATTAAGTACCAGGTTGAAGTCTCCTCCTATTACAAGTGTGGTGTCAGAGTGATCTGAGAGTGAAGTGAACAAAGCATGAAAGAAGGAGGGGTCATCAACATTTGGTCCATATATACTAGCAATACATAAATCTGTATTCTGTATAGATAAATTAAGTATTATAAATCTACCTTCAGGGTCTATTGTACTGTTGCTAATGTTAAAGTTTATCTTCTTGTTAATCAATATAGCTACACCTCTTTGTTTGGAGTTATAGCAGGCTGAGTACGTGTGAGGGAACTGTGGAGAGGAAAGAGTGAGCACAGATGTTTTGGACACATGTGTCTCCTGTAGAAAAACAACATCTGCTTTTAAGTCTTTTAACCGATTAAAAATTTTTAGTCTCTTTTCCCTCGAACCAGCCCCGTGCACATTCCATGAGACAAATCTGAGTGTGCTCATATTTAAACTAACTGATGGACTGTTGTGTGCTCACTAAGGATGTGTGTGTGTGTGTACATATGTTCTGTATGTTGGCGTGTGCCCTTTATATTGATGTGTGCGTGTGTATGTGCGCTGTATGTTGGTGTGTGTGCATCTGCGCTGTATGTTAGTGTAGTAAACTGTAGCATTGTAAGTGACGTAAACATATTGCTGAGTGCAGAAAGAAAAAAGACGTGTAAAAAGTGACCTAAGTGACATAAGAATGAAATTAGATGAGGGGAAAACAAAACAGAACAAACAAACGATCACGGTACTATGCTGACTCGTCGGCGTTAATGGTACTACTTAGACAGATTTAGACTATTTAATGGTACTGTTTAGATGGTTGAAAAAAAAAACTCAGAAAAGAACGTTAATATGGACACAGATCACCTGATCGATCAGCTGAGCCATGGCGTGGTGTTTTTGTCTCGGTAAAGCTGTCCGTTTACATACAGTTTGTCCACGGCGATGACAGCCCGGGAGCCTCCCTGCATGAACTTCTTCCGGATGGGGAATAGGGCCTTGCGTCGCTCCAGAATCTCCTTTGGAAACTGGTCGTTGACGCTGAAGTCCGTCCCTCTCAGCTCCCGGCCGCGGCTCTTCACCAGCTCTTTTTCTTTGAAGTGTTCGAATTTGGCCACGATCGGTCTGGGTCTGCGTGCTCCGGGTCGCTTCCCTCCCAGGCGGTGGACTCTATGGAAGGCGATGGTCTTCACGGCGTCCTCCGGGAGCTTCAGGTGAGTTTGGATAAATTCCTTCACTGTAGCCTCCGGGTCCTCCTCTGCCTTCTCCGGGATACCTGAAAACACAAGATTTTCTCTCATGCTGCGGGCCTGAAGCTCGATAATCGATTCTTTAATTTTCTTATTTTCTTCTGAGAGCCGGGTCGTTTCCTCGGTGAGGGAATTCACCGACTCTCTGAGGACAGCGTTTTCAGCAGCCAGTGTTTCCACCTGATGCTGGCTGAACTCGACTGACTCCCGCAGGGCCTGAAACTCCTTGTGAAGGATTTCAACCAGGGCCAAGCGGGCGTCAAAGCTGGACAATTTGTTATTAATGGACTCCAGAATGTCCACAATATTGGTGGTGGGTGACGAAGTTGCCTCTGGGGAATCTTCTGGGCGGCTTCTTTTTGTGGACGGCGTTGCTTTGCTGGTGGAGGGAGTCGGCGTCTTGTCTGTTTTCCCCATGACGACTCGCTCAAAACACCCGTCGATGTACCGCAGCAAACTATCCAGGTCCTCTTCACCGTCCTCCAGATTGTTGAGAATAATTTAAGTTAGGCTAAGAAACTACCTATATTTTTTGGTTTTAAGCCTGTCTAGTTATAAATTGGCGAAAAAAAAAAAAAAAAGGCTAATCACGCAAATGTTTGCTGATAGAGTCACGCCGCCATTAACGATACTGCCGAGATTCACAAAGTCTCGCGTGACTACAGCATAGTCTCCTCCGGAAGAAAGGTCGCGGTCTCTTTAAGAGTCCCGATGACGTTTTTTTGCTGTTGGTGTTTTTTGGCTAGCTTTTTTCCTGTGTTAATAAACACGACTCACGGAGTCTTAAAGTGAGAAGTTTCCCGTTCGTTTTTCCACGCAAGGTTAACTTCCACACTGGTGACCCCGACGTTTGTTACTGGACGTATCCAGATCACCATGACCGCCAACGCTGTGTCTCTCAAGCTACCCGAATTCTGGGAATCGTCTGCTTCAGCCTGGTTTGCTCAGACTGAGGCACAGTTTGCCTTACGCCAGATAACCGCCGACGAAACTAAATACTACTACGTGGTATCGGCCCTGGGCAGTTCTACGGCATCGAGAGTGGTGAGCCTTCTTACTCACCCTCCTCCAACAAGAAAGTATGAAACTCTGAAGGAATACTTACTGCAAACATTCGGACTGTCCGACGCCGAGAGGGCCAATAGGCTTTTTTCTCTTCAAGGGCTCGGTGACAGCAAGCCCTCGGAGCTCATGGACCGCATGCTCGCTCTGCTCGGTGACAATAAGCCGGATTTCCTTTTCGTACAACTTTTCCTGCGCCAACTGCCTGCCTACGTGAGAGCCGCTTTAGCCAACACTGTCAGCACTGATTGCAGAGAACTGGCTGCGGAAGCCGACAAGTGCTTCCTGGCTAGTCAGCAGCCTTGCGCGGCTGCCTCCCTCCCTGCCGGTGATTTCTCCGAAGTACGGAATGATCACACGCTCGTCGCAGCAGCAGCCCCGCGTCGGCAGCCGTCTTCCGGTTTGTGCTACTACCATGCCAGGTTTGGCTCCAAGGCCAAACGATGCCGCTCTCCCTGCAGCTTCAGCGGGGTGGGAAACGCCAAGGCCGGCGCTCGTTAGTGGCCGTGAGCGTCGGCCATGTCGGCAGGCTGCCCTTCATCCACGACTCCATTTCCGGCCGGCGTTTCCTCTGCGACACAGGGGCGCAGCGCAGTCTCCTGCCTGCTTCACAAGTGGACGTTGTAGCTGACACCCACGGCCCCCCCATGGAAGCCGCTAATGGCAGCCCCATCCGTACGTACGGCACAAGACATGTTGAACTGTGTTTTGGGGGGCAACGCTTTGGCTGGGACTTTGTGACTGCCAAAGTCGCTGTTCCCCTCTTAGGGGCAGATTTTTTGTGTGCATATGGGCTGTTGGTGGACGTTAAAAATCAGCGCTTGATCAACGCCGTTACCTTCTGCTCTTATGCATGCACGCTCGGAGCCTCTGACGCAGTACACCTCTCCAGCCTGCTCTCTGTCACGGACAGTTTCCAGCATCTGCTTGCTGAGTTTCCAGCACTCACACAGCCCACCTTCTCCTCTTCCACAGCCAAGCACGGTGTCGAGCATCACATTGACACCACTGGCCCGCCTGTATACGCTCGTGCTCGGCGCCTCGAGCCAAGCAAGCTTGCCGTGGCCAAGGCGGAGTTCGAGTCCATGGAGCGTATGGGGATTGTTCGACGCTCCAACAGCCCTTGGGCCTCCCCCCTTCACCTCGTCCCTAAACCCGGAGGGGGCTGGCGTCCTTGCGGGGACTACCGACGGCTCAACGACGCGACAACGCCTGACCGCTACCCAGTGCCACACATCCAGGATTTTTCAGCGCACCTGGCCGGTACGGTCATTTTTTCAAAGGTGGACCTGATCAGAGGATACCATCAGGTGCCCGTACACCCTCTCGACATCCCAAAAACAGCTGTAATCACACCGTTTGGATTATTTGAGTTCCTGCGCACACCATTCGGCCTCAAGAATGCTGCTCAGACTTTCCAGCGGCTCATGGACTCTGTGCTACGAGATCTCCCTTTCCTGTTTGTGTACCTGGATGACATCCTGGTGGCCAGTTCATCACCTTCAGAGCACCTTGTGCACCTTCGCACGTTGTTCGAGCGGCTGACCGAGCACGGGCTCATCATCAATCCAGCCAAGTGCGAGTTTGGCCTGTCCACCATAGACTTTCTGGGGCACAGAGTCACGAAGGATGGGGTCGTTCCTCTTCCGTCAAAAGTCGAGGCCATCACCACTTTTCCACGCCCAGTCACTGTCAAAGCCCTGCAGGAGTTTCTAGGCATGGTTAATTTCTACCACCGTTTTCTCCCTGGGGCCGCCCAAACCATGCGACCCTTATACGAGGCCCTGAAAGGCAGCACACCCAGACAGCCTGTGGGCTGGAGCCCGGAAAGAGACAAGGCTTTTGTCGACGCTAAGTCAGCCTTGGCTAAGGCCGCCATGTTGGCCCATCCAGCCTCCTCCGCCCCAATCGCACTTACCAGGGATGCCTCGGACTACGCAGTCGGTGCGGTTTACGAACAGTGGGTGGGTGATGCTTGGCAGCCCCTTGCCTTTTTCAGCAGGCAATTGCGCCCCAGCGAACGGAAGTATAGCACCTTCGACCGGGAGCTCCTTGGTGTATACCTCGCCATCCGACACTTTCGTTCGCTGCTGGAGGGACGCCAGTTCACCGTTTTTGTGGACCACAAGCCTCTGACTTTCGCCATGTCCAAAGTCACTCAGCCATGGTCCGGCAGGCAGCAACGGCAGCTGACTTACATTTCGGAATTCACAACGGACATTGCACACCTTTCCGGAAAGAACAACCATGTCGCAGACTGCCTCTCCCGTGCTATTGCAGGGGCGGTGCACCTCGGTTTGGACTACGGCAGCATGGCAGCTGACCAGGCCACAGACACGGAAGTGCAGGCTTGCCGTTCATCCAATACTGGGCTGCGCCTACAAGATGTGACATTCGACGAGGCTGGCACCACTCTGCTTTGCGACATCTCCATGGGCCCTCCTAGGCCTGTGGTGCCTGCGAAATGGAGGCGACCCGTTTTTGATGCCATCCACGGCCTCTCGCATCCTGGAACCAAGGCCTCACAACGGCTGGTGGCAGCCAAGTTTGTGTGGCATGGACTTAAAAAGGACGTGAGGGACTGGGCAAACACCTGTGTGGCATGCCAACGTGCCAAAGTACACCGCCACACTAAAGCGCCACTGGAACAGTTTCGAGTGCCGGAACGGCGATTCGACCACGTCAACATCGACCTAGTCGGCCCACTTCCACCCTCGCAGGGTTACACCCATGTGCTCACTATGGTCGACAGGACCACACGGTGGGCGGAGGCTGTTCCTCTCTCATCCATAACATCAGCGGATGTGGCACGGGCATTTATTGGCACCTGGGTGTCCCGTTTTGGCACCCCTTCAGACATTTCCTCAGACCGTGGCGTTCAGTTTACCTCTGAACTTTGGAACGCTGTTGCAGCGAGCTTGGGGGTTAAACTCCACCTCACCACGGCCTACCACCCCCAGAGTAATGGCCTCTGTGAACGTTTTCACAGGTCGATGAAAGCCTCCTTGCGGGCCAGCCTGACGGGCAGTTCCTGGGCGGACAAACTCCCATGGGTCATGCTGGGCATCCGGACAGCACCTAAGGAAGACCTCCAGGCCTCCTCCGCGGAGCTGGTCTATGGCCAGCCGCTGCGGGTCCCTGGGGATTTCGTCCCCAGCACCACGACCCCTTGGTCAGCTGCACTCCAGCGCTCCAGCCTGTTGGACAATGCCAGACGGTTTGCTCCACTTCCTACTTCCTGCCATGGTTTGCCGAACTCTCACGTCCCCAGGGGCCTGCAGTCTACGGGCTACGTTTTCATTCGAGTAGATGGTCGCCGCGGACCCCTCCGGCCGCCTTATGAGGGCCCCTTCCGTGTCATGGGCACTGGAGACAAGCACTTTGTGGTGGACGTGGGGGGCAAAGCGGAGACTATATCCGTGGACCGCCTTAAACCAGCTCACCTAGATCCGGCTGGGCCGGTCGAGTTGGCGCTGCCCCCAAAACGAGGTCGGCCCCTGACTAGGCCCCCTTTTCCCGTTCCGCCTGCCCCTCAACCATGCCGCAGCAGAACCCCTCAGCCGGCCGCTGAGGACGCGGTTCTGCCTCCTCCCGTTCGGCGGAGCCGTGCCGGGCGTTTGCTTCGCCCACCACGCCGTTGATGTTTTCTTCTTCAGGTTTTCTGTTGTAGTGAATTCTGGGGGGGCATGTGTAGTGCTATCAACACTGATGGCATAATTCACTTTTGTATACATGTCCGGTTATGGTTATGGTTATGGTTAGGTTGTTTGTTCACCGTCTTTAATGTTGTGATTCATGTAATGGTCGCGGTCTCTTTAAGAGTCCCGATGACGTTTTTTTGCTGTTGGTGTTTTTTGGCTAGCTTTTTTCCTGTGTTAATAAACACGACTCACGGAGTCTTAAAGTGAGAAGTTTCCCGTTCGTTTTTCCACGCAAGGTTAACTTCCACAGTAGCATCTTATTGTGAGTCCTGATTGCTCTGCCAATAGTTGTACACAAAAACACCTGAGGCCTTTCCTGCATTTTAATGTGAATAGTTGTATTTAACTTTATTATTTACTATATTTATACACAAGTTTTGCAAATTTAAAACTTATATTTGCATTGTAATTGTAAAAATAATTCGTTAAGCATGTTTCTGATTTTTATAGTGAAAGAAAAATCTACATTTTTTTCTACTCTGATTTTATGTTTTTATGTGATTGTAAGTCCAATGTGTTAATACAGTATGTCAAAATGAAAGAATAACTATACAGTCACACACATGAGGTCGTGCTGAAAAAAAATTATACCAAACAAGGCAAGGTAAACAGTTTCTAAGGTCAACTATGAAGCTAAACCAAAAATAGTCAAAAATGGCCAAATATACCCCAGAGGGTTAAGCCGGTCATGGGGAATGATCGAGAGGCGTTTTGTAAAGTGTGCAGAAAAAAATATAAATTTGACCTGAAACGGTGTGTCAAATGACACTGAGCAGCCACCATTCACCAGCAGCGGATTTGCGCGTGGGGAGCACATCCCTATTTTATTTTTTGGTGCTACACAAAGCACTGCAACTGCAACCTCAAGATCAGCTACGAGCACAACTATTGCTGTCACACCTCAGCAGCAAACCAGTATTCCAATATTTTATTGGAAAATAAATAATCGGCTTGTGAAACTTGAATTTCATTGCATTTTGTTTATATTCTTAAAAAAACAAATTTAGATAGATAGATTCAACTCACAGGGACTCAAACTGGCAACCCACCGGCTGCAAGACGGGCGCCTACCCACTGCGCCACTTTTTGAAATGTGTTTGGAATATTAATGTGTATGAGGTCTTAGTCAAGACAAAGTCACAGTAACACCTTCAAGTAAGTGGGATAAAGTTTTGTCTTTGGTGAGAGATGGGCGATCATCTTACATGGCTTAGTACTGTGAATCCACTGCTACCCCAAAAAAGGCTGCTGCTCAATTTCGTCCCAGTAGTAAAAATATTTTAGAGGTACTAAAAAAAGGTAGTAAAAGGTAGTAAATTTAACTCTAGGATTCCTGTATAAACCCTGTGTGAACAACATTGGGTTGTTTTAGGACTCACTCAGCAGTCTGTGAGGTACCTGGGATTGTTTTTGCCATTGTTATCAAGAGAATCTCCAATGCGGATCTCAGCTCCGTTGAGTCCTTCTGTGAACGAAGCTCTGCTGACTATTATAACAGAAAAAACTGGGTTTTGCACAGGTCAAGTCGCCACCAGGGGCTGGAACTGTTTTTTGTCAGAATGCAGGATGCCCCTTCACAGGTGTTGTCGCGATTTCCATCTATGGCATTGCAGGCTATGCCAAACTCATACAGCGAGGACTGTGTGGCTTTTCCTTGAAGTGCAAGATTCTCTCCTGCAAAAGAACAAATTTATAGAAATAATTACACCTGGATGTCTTAATAATCACAATTAGGCTTCAAGAAATCTACGACAGCCAATTAAATTTTTCAATTCCATTTTATTTTGAGAGAACCAATTTAGAACAACAGTCACCTTAAGGTGCTTTGTATTGTACAGTGAAAACTCTACAATATTAGAGAGAAAGCTTCAGCAATTAGATGATCCACCAGAGGCACGCACTTAGCAACTGTAGGACAGAAGAACTCCTTTATTCCCTCCTGCTCTCTGACAGTGACGGTCACGTTCTCTCTCCTGCCTCCCTGCTCTCCCCCATCTCTCCTGCGTGCTGCTTGCTGCAAGAGCGTCTCTTACACACTGTCCGAATAAGAATAAGATTAAGAAGTGTGGTGTCTGTACTGCTATGTTAAAACCTACATGTTGAATGTTTGGTCTTTTCTGGCAAAAAGAAGTAACCTGAATTTTGACATAAAGGATTGGCCTCAGCTCAAAAGGAATGCATAGGGGCCCCTTTGTAGGCTCTCTTGCTTCCATATAAGGAATTGACCAGATGTCCAATATAGGTATAGGTTGAAGTTGTTTTCATAGCCATGTATGGAAAGTTAGGATGTGGGGGGTTTTGCCAGTACTATATAATCTTTGTCTCCCCTTTGTTGAGCTGAGTTAGGAAGATTGGGCATCCTCTCCCAGATGGCTCGAGAAGCATCTGTTTTGACACTGTCTGTTTTTGTAATAAACTCTTGTATATGCATTAAGACTTTGTCAGCGAGGATTTTTTCTCCAAGAACACATCCACTCAAGACACAGCAAATTCTGGCGTCACGAAGACAAGACAGAAGAGAGGACAAGCAGCAGTGGCCGCCTCCAGGAGACCTACGGCTCAAAGTTGACAGTGTGAGTGTGTTCTCACTTTGACAAATTGTATCCTGATGGTCTGCTGGAAACAGGCTGCATGTTCTCACTGCAAAGACCCTGTATGTGGGGCTTATGGTGTATGTGTTTTCTTTGGGGCATTCCCTTGTTCTAAATTTTAAAGAGAAGAGATGAATGTAGTGAAAAGAGAAGTGCAAAGCTTATCAGTAATGGTAAAACAGCATTAATTAATACTATGCTTGACAATTAGTGGACCCATTTTCTGATTGTCTCAGTCATGTGTTTTATTTTTGCTATACCATGACAAATGAAGCTTGATTAAGTAAGTGGATCCAGAAGTGTGTAAGCATATAGCCTGGCCAGGAGAGAGAAGCAGTGTTAAGGAAAGAGAGACAAGATGTAAAAAGAGTAGAAGTGAAGGTGAATACATGCATGAGAAAAATAGGTAAAGTGAAGTAAAAGAGAAGAAATAGAGATAAAATGAAGAAATGAAAAATGGCAGAGAAAGCTTATTAGTAATAGTAAGATGAGCTAATTAAGGTTATGCAAGAGTAATTAACAGGGCCCTGTGTTTTGACTTCATTCTTTTGATATAGAAAATAAATGCAGTTGGAGATTAATTGAGCGCCTCCTGCACCTTTTATTAAATGAACAGAAGTTTAATTTTTAAAAATACTACAATTTGGTGACCCAATGTGAAAGGCAGGATCGAAATACATTTTGGACACAACGGACAGCTACAGAGGCCTCTATAAAAAGTGGGTGAGCAGAACCCATTTATCTAAAATATCTGCTGATTGAAGAATACTAAATTAAGTTGGAAATTGTGTCTATGATGTGTAATTTTGAAGTCAGAAGAACGAAGTCAAATAAAAAAGTTAAAGAATGAAGTAAGTTAAGAATAAAGTAAAATAAGAATTAAAAGAAAAAGGGACACGGGTGATGTGGTGAAAGCCCGAGTGTAGGATTGATCACCTCACTGAGAATGCCCACCCTCAGGGTTTAATAGGTTTAGAGGTCCTTGCGGTCTGTTTAGGATATAAAAGCAACCATGTAACGGTTTAGAGGGACCGATGTCTCAGAACACACCGCAAAAAGCTGCCAACCCTTAAAAGTCCGGGATGCAGGGTTTCAAGGCCCCTCAATTCATTATGAATCATAAAAGCAAGCAGTTTGGGTTTTGAAGTCCTTTGATTTAAGATTAATTGTAAAAGCTGCCCCCCAAAAATAGGGAAGTAGGGTTTCGAGGTCCCTCAACTTATTCTAAAACAGAAAAACAAGTAATTTGGGTCCAGAAGTTCTTTTGCTTCAGAATAAATTGTAAAAGCAGCCCCCTGACAGGGAAGTAGGATTTAGAGTTCCCTCAGTTTATTCTTAAGATTAAAAGCAGGTAATTTAGGTTTAAAAGTCCTTTTCTACGGTGGCCCAGAGGTGTCAGGTCAAATACAAAACCCGCAACACAAATACAAAACCCGCAACACAAATACAAAACCCACAACACAAATACAAAACCCGCAACACAAATACAAAAGCCACAACGGAAGTGACGCAACCTGCAACATAAGTAACAGTGCCTGTTGAATGAAACAACACGAAGAGAAGCTTTGCTTGCTGACACAGATGACAGTCGAGAGACGCAGCAGCTAGAGCACATGTGTCAGGCTCAGTGTCCGCGGGCCACATCTGGGTCGCAATATAATTTTATACGTCCGTAAGATGATTTCATATCGCTATTATTAATGACTAGCGGGTAACTTGCGCTCCCACCGTATACTACAAATCCCACAATGCACTGAACAGCTGCCGCGCAGGCCAAGACCTGTGCACAAACTCATTTTCCATTGCCAATGACACAATGATCAGTTATCAGCTGATAAAAACAACAATCATCACGTTTTACAGTGACATTTAAGCTAGCCTGACCCCCTGCAAAAACAAAAGGCCAAATGAAAAGTGGAGAATGGATCTTTCGAAACAGGAGCAATGCAAAGGACCTGATTGCTAACATCGGAGGTAAACCGTGTGTTTCTTTTCCTCGCCTGCTATGTTCGATATGGGAGAAGAAGCAGTGGGAGACCTGCACAGGTGAGCTGACAGTGCATCACTGCGTCACACAGCAGACAGAATGTGTCATACGCATCGCAACACAGACAGTGAACTTTATAAGTGGCAAAGATTTAAATCACCGACAGTTTCGGATGAAATCATTTATGAATTTGGTGATGTTCTTTATCACACAGGTGCCATTAGCTACTTGAGGAAATCTGTCAAGTTCATGAAAAGTACAGGTTGAAGTCCCAGCAGGGCTTCGGGATGAAAGGTGGCTGTGGGAGTCGGCTTCTCTCTGCGACACAATGAAGCAATTTCAGATAACTTGCGTTGCTTAGCGACAGTACGGTGCAAAAAACGGAGACTTGATCGCTCAGAAACTCCCGAATTGGAAGCTGTAACTTCAACTATATTCTATTAAATCGTCTCCACAGACTCCTTGAGTTGTTCATTACAATTACCGTCTTTATTGAAAGTTCTGAAAAAAAAAACAAAAAAGAACTTATGTTGCGTCACTTCCGTTGTGGTTTTCTATATCCGTTGCAGCATTTGTATTTGTGTTGTGGCTTTTGTATTTGTGTTGTGGCTTTTGTATTTGTGTTGCGGCTTTTGTATTTGTGTTGCGGCTTTTGTATTTGTGTTGTGGCTTTTGTATTTGTGTTTGGCTTTTGTATTTCCGTTGCAGCTTTTGTATTTGTGTTGTGGCTTTTGTATTTGTGTTGCGGCTTTTGTATTTGTGTTGCGGCTTTTGTATTTGTGTTGCAGCTTTTGTATTTGACCTGACACCTCTGGGCCACCGTACTTTTCTTCTTCAGAATAAATTGTAAAAGCTAGCCCCTGTAAAGAAGAAATAAGATGTAAGAGATAAAAGTGTAAATGAGTAATGATGAAAAGGAATAAGGATAAAGGTAGGGAAAGAAAAAGCCGCATTATTTGGAGAGAAGCCCTCTTTTGGAGGCTGCTTTAGGCAGGCCTAAATCCTAAATTAAACATTAGAATTGTTTTATTAGGTCAGTTTTATAAAGGAATAAACCTGGGGGTGTAGGAAGAAATCCAATAGAGAAGGTTCCCACTCTTACATAGTTGACGAACATGTATGATGCAGCCTTTCTATTTGAATCTACACCTCATTAAAGGTAGCATAAATTAAAGGTAGGAAAAAGTAGAAATAAAAGAAATAAAAGGAAAGAAGCGGCATTAGTAAAGCATGCTATTGGTATGAATGAAGTCGACTTGAGCTTGTGTGTGTGTGTGCAATGTGAGAGGGAGCCTATCACCCCCTCCTTCTCATGTCTGTGTATGTTCTTGGGTGTGTGTGTATGTGTGTGTTGCCCCTGTTGAGAAAGGGTTTGTCCCTCCTTTCCCCTGAAGAGCAGAGTGGTGTGTGATTAACAAATTAAGTTTTATTGGCTTTAAAGAGAAGTAAAAGTTTGTGTAAAATTGAATAGTTTGAGTAGGGGATTTGATAATTGGTGTTAACATTTGAAGAAGTGATAATTTGGCTGGATTTGTAGGGGTGTGTGTATAGTGGTGTTTTGTACATGAAAATAATCATTTGTTGCTGTGAATATTGCTTTTTGGAGTATGTTACATATATTGTTGTAAACAGAGCACATGGTTGTGCAGGATTTGAGCAGGAGGAGAGACAGAGCCGTGAGGCCTCTGTCTGCTCAGAGTTGTAAATCATCCACATGTGGCTTTGTGGGCCTTTTGGCCAGGCGTCCATTTTGGTTTTTGGGTGTGTGTGGATTCACCATTTTGTCAAGGTGAGGTGTGTGTGAATTTGGTCCTGTCCTTTGTGAGTTTATTAGGAGGAGTTCCCCCTCCTCCTTTTCATTTTTCTCGCGCTTAGAGGGTGTGTGTGGGTGTGGCATCTTGCCTTATGAAGTTACTGCTGGTTGGTACTTAAACACAGAGGTTATAGATGTTATATTATTGGTAATGATAAAATACACAACACATGAGTTGTCTGTTATTGTTATAAATTCAGACATTTCTTTGAGGGATTTATAGTTTACATGTCTTAATGATCTTGTGTTTGTGCTCTTACAATTTGTGAATCTTTATGTACGAGGTCAAGTCAAGTCAAGTCAAGTCAAGTTTATTTATAAAGCACATTTAAAACAACGACGTTGACCAAAGTGCTGTACAAGATCTGTAACCCCAAGGACTATACTAAATAAAAATAAAAATATATAAATAAATAAATAAAATAATAAAATAAAAATAAATAAATAAAAACATTAAGAACAATAAATAACATAAGAAAATTAAAAATTAAAACGTTTAAAACAAGTACCATAAAATACCATAAAACAATCATCTAAAAGGAGGTAGCACTGCAGCCAAATGCCAAGGAAAAGAAATGTGTTTTTAATAGAGATTTAAATGTCTATTAAAAACACATTTTTTTAATAGACATTAAAAACTCTGTCTTTGATGACAGAGTTCCATGTTTCTTTTAGAGGGATTTTGTTAGTTTTATGGTTCCTTAAAAAAGAAAAAGAAATAACGTGGGTTCTAAAGAAACGGGTTTTATAGAGAGATGTTTTTATGAGCCCCACAGAGAAGGACTTTCTGAGAGGTGGATGTAAATGGTTTGGGTGTGTGAGATGCTTGGCAGTAATAAACTTGCTCTGTTGATGTTATACTAAAATGTTATGTGGAGGACAGATATTATTATATGTATGTGTGTGATTTTATATGTTAAATGCCTGAGCTAATCCTTGCCTTTTTCTCTTTGCCCTGCATGAGAGACAAGGGGAGTGGCAGCATAGATACAGCCAGAGGAGACTGACATCTGGCCAGAGCCTGAAGGCCAGTGGATCAACCTCCTTTAAAGGCCAGTGTTCTTCTTATTCACAAACTCTTTCTGATATGTTCTCTAAACATTTATGAGTACATATATACTTTGTTTTCATTTATACATTTATACACATATATCTAATTTGGCATTTCATATAGAACATCTACTTGATTTCAATTCTCTGACACATTTGGCAACAGATTGGACACACTTATGGGGTTTATACTTTGCTGATGTTAGTAATTGTGTGTTTTGAAGTGTATATTGAGCTCTATTCAGGGTTGGACGTTATTGGTGTTATCAAATAGTGATTGATTGTTGGTTTGACAAATTTTGTGCGGACTTTGGACAAATTTGAGTTATATCGTTATACTGGGGTGAATAGTTTTTGCGTCTGGTGTTGGCAATTTAGTGTTTATTGATTGTGGCCTAGTGACTAATAAGTAATTGGTTTAAGATTGAGAAAAAATTATCAATTACTGCTAATGATAAACAAATAAATAGATAAATAACATTGTCTGATTACAATAAAATTGATTAATTGGAAATAAAACAAGTTCATTGAAAATTTATTAATTATTTGAAAAAAAAAAAAAAAGGGGGAAATTTGAGAGTTCATTAAAATGTCTGACAATGATACCAAAGTTTTGAAAGCAATTACCCCAGTAGAGGTAGTTCAGTGGAGTAATTCATTAATTAAATTACTCATTGCAAAGACATCAGAAAAATGGCATAAACGATGGCCACATATTGATCAACCCTGGCCTAAAGATGGAACTTTAAATCCAAATGTAATTCAAACCATACGGGTGCTTGTGTCTACATACAAAGTGGAACAAAAGAAGGGGAAGAAAGGAGAACGACGAAAACACAAAGGCAAATAGAACTGGATGTCCTTCAGCTTTTTGAAAAAGAAGGGCAGAAACTGATGCAAGCAACTAAGGACAAGAAGAATAAAAGCCTGGAAGATATTGAGAAGAATACAAAGTCAACGCAGAAACTGATGGCTGAAATTAGTGTGCCTTTTTCACATCTCAATTCAGTGGACAAGCCCCCCTCTTATGAAAAGGAGCTCAAGTTTGAAAAAGTATACCCTCAGCTTCCAGTGGTTAATCAGGATGGCAACTACCACATTAAGGATGACAATGACAGAGTAATATAAGTGGGACAAGCTGAGACCACTATAAGACTGATTCCAAGTTCTAAAAGTAAAAAGAAGACATCAACCTTGAAGATTAGGAGCAGAAAGATGGAAGAAGAACAAGGTGATGAGGGAAGCGACCTGGAAAGAACTGTGGGTGGATATGATCCTCAAATTTGGCGGATACTAATGAAAGCAGAAAAGAAAGGAGGAAAGATGAAGAAAGATGAGGAAAAAAGAAGACTCAGAAGACGACACTTCTGAGGAGAGTGTGGATGGAGATAGTGATGAAGAATGGGAAAGCAAAGGTTCTTTTTCAAGAAGATTCCTTCCATCTGCATCCAGCACAAGAATTGAAGAAGACAGACAGAGGATATTAAGAGATATTGAAAGAAGTATCGATGAGTGCTTGTCATACCTGGATACAACTACTGTTTCAACTAGTCAAACTGCTTTGACGAACCAACTAAAGGAACTGAGGGCTCAGAAAAAAGAGCTTCAGAAGGAAGAATCTCAGAAATCAGCAATGACATTACGTCTAAGGAAGAGAAAAACCCCTGAAAAGATGTGTCCAGTAATTATATGGGGACAGGCAATGGAGTACAAGCCCTGGCAGAATACAGACATGTCAGATATACTTGAGAAGCTCCCTACCCTTCAAGATGGTGCTCATCCGTGGATCTCAAAGCTGGAAGAGATAATGGTGGGAACACAACCAGCAATGGGTGATGTTAAGAGACTGTTAGCAAGTCTTCTTGGAATTCCTGCTATGGAGGAGCTTTTGCAGAAAGCAGGACTTAATAGATATATGGGGACAGCAGTGAACAATCCAGAACTTTTTGCTGCAAGCAGAGGATGAATGTGGCAAGCATTGAGGGATACATTCCCAACTAATGTGTATCCTGACAATATTCTTATTGAATCATTGGGACAGGAAGAAAACCCGAGAGCATATGTGTCAAGAGCCCTTCAAGTTTGGAGGAATGTTTCTGGAAATGATCCTGATTTTAACCAAATGGAACAATCAATTTTGAGAGCTAAGATACAGAAGGGACTACCTTTGCCAGTAAGAAGCAAATTGGCAGAAGTAGTTGGCCTTGGAAGCATAGAGAAAAGAGTATATACGGACCACATTGCCCACCAAGTGGAATTGTATCGCAAAAAGGAGCGTGACCAAAAAGAACAAGATCAAGAGACACTCAGAAAGCTCAACCAGATACAACTGGGAGAGAATAAGAAAAAAGAGAAGAAGCAAGCTGTGGTCATGCAGAGCCAGCCTCCGACAGATCAACCAGCAATACAAATGCAGCCCAATCAGGTTGAATTTCAACTGTTTCAACCATCATCTGTGATTCCAGTGGCCTCTTACCCTCAGTCAGTGTATAATCCAGTGCAACCCTGGAGGGAAAGAGAACGAGGAAATTTTAGTTTTAATTTCAATTTGCAACAGTTTTCAGAGGGGTGTTACAACTGTGGACAATTTGGCCATTTTGCTCGTGATTGCAACAGATTTAGAGGAGTTAGAAGCCAACCAAGCAGACCCAGAGGCCCGGCAACCCCTTACATGGGGCCGGAACCAGGATTTTAGGGATGCCCAGAGAATCCGAGTGGGAGGTGTCAGTTGGTAGCGTCAGGACCAGAGAAAGATCCAACAGTAAAGGTGGAAGTGAACAATTACCCATTGGAGATGATGGCAGATAGCGGAGCAACTTTCACCTGTGTGCGACCTGAAGATGCTACACACCTTCCTATGTCTGGACAATATGTGAGGACAATCGGATTTAAGGGAGTAAAGCAGCTGGTTCCTCCTACGAAACCAATCGAGCTCTGCTATAAAAACCTGAAGACCACATGGCCCATATTGGTATCAGAACATACACCTGTGGCATTTTTGGGCAGAGATGCTTTGTGTAAATTAAACTGCACAATCAAGTGTACACCGGACGGCTGTCTAGTGGAAATACCAAAGTTATGGATGACAACAGAAACTGAAGGATTGGCAGTATTTTGGATTGGAAATTTGAGCGCAGACTTCATGGAGCCAGCCAAGCTATGGGAAAAATTCATTGTGGCAAAAATGCCAAAAGCAAAACTTCCTGAATACCCATTGCATTACACACTTAAGTACTTCAAAGATGCTGCAAAAGCAGACCCAGACAAATGGTTGAGTTGTCAACCAGAACAAGTTCAACTTTCTTCAAACTGAATAATTTTGGGACCACAAGGAGCAGCTATGAAGATAGAGGAAAGTGAATTTTTGCAGAAATAATTCAAGATTGAGAAAAGTGTGCCACATGTAACTTTGTTGGTGTCCGAGTATTATGAGCAGAAGGACCTAGGAGAAGTGATGAAAAAAGCAGAAGGAGCTATTTTTGCTCCACTCAAAGAGAATCATGCCATCTGGATGAGTGAGGATCGACGATTTATTAAAATGATTTCTACTCAAGGAAAGGACAGCCACAGGCTGCACGAATGACTCATGAATCAATTTGCAGTGTTGAAGCAGACTCAAATTTCTTGAAAGAGGAGATGCTACAACAACTTTCAGAATGTTTGTGGTCTCAACACAGTACTGATATTGGGTTAAGTAGGGGTTTTTGCTCCCACACCTCACAGGAAGTCAGAAAAAGTTTTTGTTAAAGTTAACATACCAGACACGTACTCAGTTTGTTGTGCATCATGTAGCTGAATGTGTTATATTAGCATAACGTAGGCGTAACTGTGTTCGGCCTGTCCTTTAATCCATTATTATTTTAAAATTCCTTTCAAGATGGAATGTCTGTTCTGGGTCTCGGATTCTATCAAATAACCCCCCCCCCCCAAAAAAAATGCGACTTATTGTCCAGTGTGAGTTATATGTTTTTTCTTCTTTATTATGCATTTTTTGGCTGGTGCGACTTATACTCCGGAGCCACTTATAGTCTGAAAAATACGGTAGCAGAATTTGTGAATCTGTAACAAACACAATTTCCTGGCAGTTACAGAACCACAAAGGTGGCATGGAAAGGAATTTAGGGTTAGTGAACAGATGGAAAAAAGTGCAGGTGACTGCTGCACTGTCGATTTTCAGACTATCAATATTTATTTGAGCTATAACCACTCCATAGCCATATTATAACACTTTGAGTCATTGGCACCTCTTTCACTTTATTCTTCTTGCTAAAATTGTTTCTTTTGCTCATGTAAAATTGTGCTGACAGTCAAACAAACCCTCTCCAAAAACCATAACTTGTGCATTCTCTATTTTAATACATAATGGAATTTTTAATGTCAGATTCTAACATATGGAGTGCCAGAGGACCAAATATAAGCAGCTAAAACAGAAAAAACAGAATTAAACAAACCCTGCAAAAGAGAAATAGTAAAAAGCCAAAACCAAAGAATCAAAATATTTCTGATAATTACTTATGTTAGGGATTATTTTTTACTCAATGATAACAGACAAATATTTAAAGGTAAACTCCAGTAAATTAATTAATAAACAGTAGATCAACCAAATAATAAACAATTAAATAATATATTAGACAGAGAGCAACAGATCAGAAAGTTCTTGACTAACTTCTCTGTTTCAGTGCATCTTATCTTGAAGACCGGCCACGAACGTACAATTAAAACATCACCAGCGTCACTGGTGTCATTAATCTGGACAAGATTTCACTGTATTGATTAAATTAGAACATCAGGAAGAAGATGTACTTATGACTGAGAGGAATCTGGGTCATGAAAAACCAGCTTGAACAAGACTGAATAACGAAGGTCAACTCATAGCGCCCAGAGAGTGTTTACGCTTAGATAACAAGCAGTATAAAAATGTTATGGTTAGACAGTAACACGGGCTCAGAGAGCGAGAGCACACACAGGCCTGTCTCTTCTGAGTCCCCACATGGCCATGTGTGTATATTTTTCTGATTCTTTAATACATTAAACGTCTTACTTTTTTAATTAAAGTGTTTCAGGTGTCTCCCTTCATAAAAAACCTGTTTACCTGTCAGATGGTGACCCCAACGTGATAAGGACTGATAACAGGTAATGAATGAATGAATGAATGAATGAATGAATGAATGAATGAATGAATGAAGGTTTTATTGCCATGTGGGTGAACAGGTTCACACATTGGAAATTGCAGTTAACAGAGCGCCCATCCAAGAATACAACAAACACAAACACGGGGGGACAGGTGTCCGAGGTCATGCAGCCGACTTGCAGCGCTACCTTTAGCAGGAGGTACAGAAAGAGATACACTGGGATAGGTAGGTTCAAAAAAATCATCTTGTACTGTATTCATTATAAACACCGTACGAGGTTCCAAAAAACACCTCAGCAAAAGCATATTTGCACATTTAAAGCCAGGATAGCAATATGGTGGGTATGGTCAGGGTCAGGAGGGGATGCAGACGGAGACGAGAGGGTGGGGGCATAGTGGAGCCCAGATGCCAGCTCCTAGCCAAAACAGTTCGCTGATAGTGGTGGAAGTTCATCAGCGGCCGTGGTACACCAGATCCAGCTTCACAAATCACAGAGAGGGCTGAGGGGGGAGAGCGACCATCACACATAGGCCTGGAGAGATATGATTGCCAGCCCAAGGCCGGCTAGGGAGCCGAATTCCTGATAATGCAGATGTTGTTTTGGAACAGGCTGCTTGTTTTTTTTTCCAGTCTCACTGGGGAACCCATTCAGTAATCCAATATTCCAAATTCATTAGTTACTGTCCTCACCGTGCAGAACCGAACCTTATCTCCAGATCAAACCCCTCTCGCCTGTGAGCACGCTTTACAGCTCGGGTCCAACAGGCTTTGAGTCTGAGTTTGTACAGCCCTGCACAGCCAATCCACCTGGGTCGGCAGCCTCTGCAGATGTCGAACTGCTGCCCAGATTTTCTTAATTTCCCGGTAAATCAGGTATCCTCCGAGCCCAAACAAGAGAGATACCCCTACCACATAGCCAAATATGTAGGCGTCTTCCACGTCCTCGACCTCCAGGGCTGAGAAGCACACAGGTCTCCACAAGCTCCAAGAATCAATGATGTATCCAACCGGGTCTGTTCCACTCGGACACGCAGGCTCCCCTTTCCCCGATCTCATAGTGGAAAAAAAATTCAATCAATGGTGTTTAGGGCCCAGTTTGCAAGATCCATGTTGCTCTCAATCTTATTCTTATTCGGACAGTGTGTGAGAGACGCTCTCACAGCAAGCAGCAAGCGGAGAGATGGGGAGGGCAGGGAGAGAGATAGAATGCGACCGTCTCCGTCAAGAACAGGAAGAGAAGCTAATGACAGGTGATTTGTGAAGGAGGATGATTGGCAAAAGAGGACAAAGGGGAATATTTTCTCCAGGACTCACCTTGGGACTTTAACTCCTCAAAACACTCACAGGGGGCACCTCATAAAAAAGGTAAGCAGAAACCTGTTGTTTTTAAATAACTGAATTCTGCAGAATTGGACGTGGAAATTTTTTGTGAGTGAGGAGGAGGTAAGGTCACGAGAGAACAAATTTTAGAGAATCTGTTAAACTGTTTAAAACTTGAAAATATTAAAGTGTCAAAAAACAAAAAGGGGTTGACTTTAAAAATGGATAAATAAATAATGGGTAAAAGAAACAAAATAAGTGAAGTGATAAGAGTTGAAATGAGTGAAAAAAAGGATTGTGAGAGATGAAGGAAGTGTAAAACTGCTCTATAGCATTAGGCTATTGATTAAATTTATTTATTTATTAAAACCAAGAAGTGTGTGTGTGGTTGGAAACTTTTCTACTGAATAGAAATAACTCCTGTAATCCACAGCATAAAGTATGGTGTGTGAGAATTGACTTTTATACCATGAAAGATGACGAGTAGTGATGTGTGTGCAGCAAAGTCTAGAGAGTACTGTTTATGTTTGTTTGCGCACTGTGGTGATGGCGTATTTATAATCACTGACTGACAGTAATAAGCTTATGTATTCGTTGAGCCTTGTCGAAGGCCTTGTAATCGTTGAAAAACTTAAAGAATAGTATTGTTTATTTTTGTTGTGCCGTGGTGGTGGCGTATTTGTAATCACTGACTGGCAATTACAAGCTTATGTATTAGCCGAGCCTTGTCGAAGGCCTTGTAATCGATGAAAAACTTAAATAACAGTGCTGTATATTCTTTTTGTTGCGCCGTGGTGATGGCGTATTTGTAATCACTGACTGATGATAAGCTTACGTAAGTGGCCTTGTAATCGATGAAAGTCTTAAATACAATAACTTGCTTGTTTGATAGACTGATGGCAATCTTTCATGGTGTACGTTGACAGAAAATAAAAATAGTAACAAAAAGTGTTGTGTGAATAAATAGAGACTAATAAATTGGCATGAAATTTTTAGTAAAAGTTGCAACTAAAAGTGTGAATGAGGAGGCCTCCGTGTGTGTGTGTGGATGTGTGTATCTGTGTGTGTGTACGGGGGAACAAGTGGGCTGATACTGCAGTGAAAAAAAGAAAAAAAGGGTGAAATCCTCAAAGAAACCGGTAAAACAAATTTAAGAATGCATAAAGTCCAGAGGACAAATATCAAGGTTGTAGTAAGCATAAACAAAAAAGGGGGAGACGTCCCCCGCTAATTTATTAGATAAAGCAAAAGCTTAAATAAATTCTTTGTTTTAAATTATGCACCTGAAAACAAAAGGTCAGGAATCTGGGTAAAACTAGAGCTGAATCACGTAGGAAAAGGAAACATGTCTCTGTTACTATCTGTCTGTGTGTGTAGCTGAATCAGTGTTTACCTGTGACTTATTTCTCTATATTTACTAACCTTGGGTTTTTTAAGCTATTGTTGTACAAAGAGTTGCCTATGTGGATCTCCAGCCCATTGAGTCTTTCAGGACAGCAGTCTCCTCTGTTGGTGACGGTGACAGAACTGACAATGTAGGACTCAAGCAGGTCCACTCTCCACCAGGGGTTGGTCTCTTCATTTGTGTGTGTGCATGACCCAGCCAAAAAGGCAGAGTCACGGTTTCCATCAATTGCAGCGGAGGCAGGTCTTGGTACTGGGTTGTAGATGGTCGACTGAGTGGCTTTACCACGCAGGGCCACATTTTCTGTGAATGACAGAGCAAGTAAGCTCCACCCTATCTCTAAGACTGAGCAGGCTGAGTGCAAAAAACACAAAAGTAACCAAAAACACTAAGAGAATACACAAAGAAGAAAACCTAAATAATAAGCTAACTAAAAATCAAAAAGAAAATATTTAATATAAAACACAAAACACTGGGTCAAAAACTCACTGTGTGCTGTCTCAAAAATCACTAGAAGTTGCTAAAGGCTGAATCGAGGGCCAGGGGTGTGTGCGCTGTCCGCCTCGGTGCCAAAGAGAGGTCTGGGCGATGCCACAGCATATGAAGGGACGCAGTACGAGTGCTGTATATTTTCTTTGCTTATATCGGTAAATATACAGGTGTACTGTCCTGCCCCAACGCCTTGCCAGGGTCGACAGCTGGTTAACTCCTCTCCAACAAACCACACAGATGACAGGTTCCAGTTAACTCTTTATGGTAAGTTGAAGTAGGGTAAAACGACGATGCCTTCAAGGGCTGACTTGAGACTCAACAGACAGAAATCGCGCATCAAGCTTGTTTTCCCGCACAACAATGTCCACTGCTCATGACGTCATCAGTCGATGCCGCAAGCATAAAAACACTACCCTTGTTCCCCAGTAGATGGCAGCAAAGGAACATGAAAAACTTATAAACACCAAATTTCTCAGCAAAGACAACAGGAAGACAACATCAAACAGAACACTCCCCGCCTGATACCCAGGGGGTTTCACACTTTTCTTTCCTTTACCTACGTTATGTTAAACATCAAAATAGGCTCAGTTATGCATTCATTTAACCTTACGAAACCTTCTCTTTACTTAACACTTGAAACATTGCACACTTATTAATCTGGGGAAATCAGCAGGACCAGTTCATTAACAGGTCTGAGAAGCAGTTTGGTTCCGTCCTTCCTGACGATTCTCAGCGGAACCTTGCGTACTCGTCCATCTTTGCTGGGGTACACCTCTGTGATGATGCCAAGAGGCCAGTCATTCCTTTTGCAGTGAATGTCCTTGAGAAGCACTACACTCCCTTCTTTGAGATTGGGGTGGTCGGATGACCACTTCCTGCGGGGCTGTAGTGTCGCCAGGTACTGCTTGCGCCACCTGTCCCAGAAAGTGTTAGACAGGCTTTGAACTCTGCACCACTGCTGCTTGTGTAAGTCCTTGTGGTCAAACTCGCCAGCTGGAGGTGGGCAGGGGCCTACCTTTTGAGTCAGCAGTGATGCGGGTGTGAGGATAAAAGGATCTGTTGGGTCAGTAGACACAGGCACAAGTGGGCGGTTATTCACAATGGCCGTGACCTCAGCCAAAAGGGTTGTGAGCACCTCGTGTGTGAGCTTAGATCTTATTTGCATGAGCATTGAATCCAAGATGCGGCGTGTGACACCGATCATTCTTTCCCACACCCCTCCCATATGAGAGGAGTGTGGGGCATTGAAGGTCCAACTGCAGCCCTGCTCAGAGAGGAATCTCTCCAGTGTCTTCTCATCAGCATTTGAAGGGATTTTGAGGTCTTTGGAGGCGCAGATGAAATTTGTGCCCCTGTCTGAGCGGAGGTGTTTCACTGGCCCCCGTATGGCCTGGAACCTTCTGAGTGCATTAATGAAGCTGGATGAATCTAAAGACTCGATGACCTCGATGTGAATGGCTCTGACAGATAAGCAAGTAAAGAGAACTGCCCACCTCTTGCTCTCAGCGTGTCCTCCCCTTGTGCGACGTGCAGCAACAGCCCAGGGCCCGAACACGTCCATGCCAACATTAGTAAAAGGTGGCTCAGTGCTGAGTCTGTCGGGTGGCAGGTCAGCCATCTTTTGAACTTCACATTTTCCTCTGAGTTTGCGGCAGACAAAGCATTCAAAAATTACTTTGTTTACGACTCTTTTGGCACCCAGTATCCAATAGCCAGCAGATCGGATGGCGCCCTCAGTAAAGTGGCGTCCTTGGTGTTGTGACTGTTCATGAAAGTGACGCACAATGAGGGTGGCTACATGGTGACCTCCAGGCAAGATCAGCGGTCTCTTCTCACTGGGTTCTAGATCGGCAGCTGTGAGATGTCCTCCGACTCTCAGCAAGCCTGCTTGGTCAAGAAAGGGATCCAAGGACCAGAGAAGACTGCCCTTTGGAATGTTTGTGTTGGATGAGAGGCACTCTAGTTCTCTCTCAAAGGTCTCCTGCTGGACTGTTCTAAAGATGACTGTTGTGCTCTGGTTGAGAACATCCACTGTTGCAGGTGTGCGGCAAAGATGCCATCCCTGACACTGTTCGCTATTCTTGTCTTTCCTGAAACACTGAAGGATGTGAATCAGCACACCAACAGCCCTTGTGAGAGAACTCCAGCATGAAAAGCGGCTGAAATGCTGTGAACCAAGAGTTTTGAACACTGTCTACGACAGTGTGGTCACTTGCGGCCGGATTTCAGGATCTCGTTCTGGCTGTGAGAGTTCAAAGGACTGTTCAACAGGCAGCATGTCAACATGCTGAGACAAGAATGCTGGTCCAGTAAACCACATTGTGTCTTTCAGGCGGTTTGCTGGAACCGACCGTGTTGCAATGTCTGCAGGATTGTGTTGAGTGTCTACATACCTCCACTGTTGTGGCAGTGTGCTTCGCCTGATGCACTGAACTCGGTTGCTCACGTACACATAGAATCTTCTTTTCTCATTGAAAATGTACCCGAGTACAATTCTGCTGTCTGTGTAGAATGTGACTGCATCAAATTTGATGTCGATTTCAGACATGATGGCTTCAGCCAGGTTCACTGCCATGACTGCTCCACACAGCTCCAAACGGGGTATGGTGTGTTCTGGGCGTGGCGCGAGTCTCGCTTTGCTTGCGATCAGTCCTGTACGGCATTGACCATCTGCACCTACAGTTCTTAAATAAGCAACTGCAGCAACTGCCCTTTCTGATGCGTCTGAAAAGACACAGAGCTCAATTCGTTCAGCTGCAGACAAGGATATGCGGGTGTAGGCTCTGGGAATTCTTAATTTTTCCAGTTCTTGAAGAGAATCTCTCCAGCTGTCCCACAATTTCTCCTTTTCTGCAGGCAGAGGAGCATCCCAATCAGGAGAGTCGGTGGCGAGTTCGCGAAGCAGAGCCTTTCCTTGAATTGTCACAGGAGAGACGAATCCAAGAGGGTCATATAAGCTGTTCACTGTGGAGAGGACTCCCCGTCGGGTGAATGGCTTCCTCTCATCCTCCACCCGGTAAGTGAAACAGTCTGAATCCAGGTCCCAGTGTAGACCAAGGCTCCTTTGCACTGGTAGACTGTCAGCAGCCAGGTCGAGGTCCTTTAAGTCAGTGGCACAATCTTCACAGGAGAAAGCCTGCATGACCTCTTTGTTGTTCGAGGCTAGCTTGTGCAGTCTGAGATTGGAGCCTGCCAGCATGCTTTGAGTCCTTTTAAGCAGACCGATCACCTGTTCAGCTGTAGGTAGGGATTTCAGTCCATCATCCACATAAAAATCTCTGCCCACAAATCTCTGTGCATCTTCTCCATATTCACTCTGACCTTCCAGAGCTGCACGCCTGAGACAGTAAATAGCCACAGCTGGGGAGGGGCTATTTCCAAACACATGAACATTCATGCGGAATTCTGCGACCTCTTTCTCTGGGTCATTGTTCTTGAACCAAAGGAACCTGAGGAAGTTGCGGTCCTCGGGCCTGACCTTGAAGCAGTGGAACATCTGCTGTATGTCCACAGAGAAGGCGACATTCTCTTTTCTGAAACGAAGGAGAACGCCCACCAGGCTGTTGTTGAGATCTGGTCCGGTTAGGAGCACTTGGTTTAGAGACAGGCCATTGTGCTGTGCGCTGGAGTCAAACACGACTCTTATCTGAGAAGGCTTTTTCGGGTGATAAACTCCAAAGCACGGTAGGTACCAGTGTTCCTCTCCGGGTTTCAGTAGGGGAGCTTCTTCCGCGTGCCCGCTCTGAAAGATCCTTTCCATGAACGTAATGAACTGCTGTTTCATTTCAGGTCTCCTTTTGAAGGAGCGCTGCAGCGAATTGA
Organism: Archocentrus centrarchus; assembly: GCF_007364275.1. Classification (NCBI taxonomy): domain Eukaryota; kingdom Metazoa; phylum Chordata; class Actinopteri; order Cichliformes; family Cichlidae; genus Archocentrus; species Archocentrus centrarchus. The sequence continues at coordinate 4,691,284 of NC_044361.1, forward strand.
GGCGTTCCAGCGCCTGGGCACGGTTGTTGGGCAGCCGTGGTCGGGGAGCTCTGAAAGGAAGAGGAGCCACCCAGCTGTTTCCCTCGTCCTTGTAGACTCCATGGTCCATGATGCTCAGAAACTGCATGTCCTCTATGGACGGTGCCTCTGTGTCATCATCCTTTGTTGTCTGAAACGCATCACTGTCCAAAGTGTTCTGTATTGCCTTTGCATGACTGCCTCCATGCAGGATGAAGTGTGAGAAGGGTTCAGTGACACAGTATCTCTCCTTCACCGTGTAGCTGTTTGGGCATGGCTGAAAGAGAGAAGGGCGTCCGTTTCTCAGCACATTGGTGTAGTAGGAGTGGACAAGCGGCGGCTTGTGCATGTCCCCAATACACACATCACCCACAATCACCCAACCCAGATCCAGTTTTTGGGCGTAGGGTGCATTGTGTGGGCCGTTCACCTGTCTTCTCACCTTGTGGGCTCTGATTATGTCCCTGCCCAACAACAGCAAAATGGGGGCTTGTGGGTCGAGATTGGGGATGTGCTTTGCAAGATGTCTCAAATGGGTGTGGCTGGAGGCGACCTCGGGTGAGGGAATTTCCCTCCGATTGTTTGGGATTTCGTTGCATTCAATCAATGGTGGCAGTGACAGCACAATGCTGCCATCCACAGGTTCCACCATGAAGCCACATGCCTGTCTACCTTCAGTCTCTATTGTTCCCGCACATGTTTTCAGGGAGTATGGTGAGGGCTGTCCTGAAATATTGAAAATACTGAAAAACTCTGTTCGTGCAAGTGATCGGTTACTTTGATCATCTAAGATGGCATACATACGGACTGCAGCATAAGAGTGGTTGGCTGGGTATACCTTTACCAGACATATTTTCGAACAGGAGCGCCCTGAGATGTCCTTTCCACACACCTTGGTGCATGTGGCCGAGACAGGAGTCTCCCCGCCATTCTCAGGTGCGGGGTTCTCTGAGCTGCTGCCTTTCAGTGCTGGGCCAGGGTGTAGCGCTGCAACATGCATGTTGCTTCCACATTCTGTGCAGCTTACCTCATCGTTGCAGTTTCTTGCCAAGTGTATGGCTTTGCAGCACTTGTAGCACACTCCATGTTTCTTTAAGAGTGCCTTTCTTTCTTCTATGGGCTTATCTCTAAATCCACGGCATTTGTGGAGAGGGTGGGGCTTGTTGTGCAAGAGACAACGTTTCGCTGGGTCCTCTCTGCTGGTGGACTTACTTGCAGATGGGGAGTCAGAAGGTGTTAGTGAGGTATCAGGAGACACTCCTGTCTTGAGAACAGCTACTGCCCTCTGGCTCTCTAACTTTGATGCAGGCTTGTGATAACCAGACTGTTCGTTGCTGGATGCTGCCAGCATGAAGCCAGGATCATTTCGCATCCTTGCCTGCAGGCACACAAAGTTCACAAAGAAGCTGAATGGGGGATAGGGGACCCTATGTTGTTCCTTATAATTAAAACCCAATGTGAGCCACTTCTCTTGCAGGTAGAATGGCAGTTTCTGCACAATAGGGTTAATCCCACGGGGTGTGTCTAGATAACTGAGGCCGAACAGGTCCCCATCAGCCTTTGCTGCCTGTATTTCCATCAGTAAGTCCCCCAGCTCTCTTAGTTTGGGCTCATTTTTGTTCTGCACCTTGGGAAAGCTCTCCAGCCTTTTGAACAAGGAGTTTTCAATTACCTCAGGTGCACCATAGTACTCATTGAGCCGATCCCATACAGCCCTGAGTCCATGTTCTGGGTGATTCACATGAACAGTTCTTATGCGCCTAGCATGTTCGGATGAGTCCTTGCCTAACCATTTTACTAGAAGGTCAAGCTGCTCGCTAGCTGAGAGGCTGAGGTCTCTGATAGAATTCATAAAGGATGCTTTCCAAGCTCTAAAGCATTCAGGACGGTCATTAAACTGCACAAGCCCAGTGGAGATAAGCTCACGCCGGGCCATAAATCTGACAAGGTCTGATATTCCTCTGTTTTCATCAAACTGAGCATGTACAGGGCTTCTTTGTTGGTGAGCAACACTGGGTAATAAGTGGGAATTGTCTAATGGTTGGTTATATGCAGTGTCACTGTAGTCATTTCCTAAAGGCTTCTGCATTATTTCAGGGCGAGGTGTCGTTTTAGGCACATAGTCAGTGTGCTGTGATTGTGGCATTATGTGGTTCTGCTGATGAGGTATTTCACTCACGGTGTGGTAAGAGGCAATGGGATGGGCATATTCAGGGGTCTGAATGTCTGGAATGCTTGCGGGAGTGCTTTCTAATAGCTCTGCTGGAGAGTATTTATCTGCTCCCTCAACATAGTCCTTTGTGCGTACCTTTGAATTCTCGGTTGGCACATCAATGTCGCTGAAAACCTGCTTGAATTCTTCTTGCACTGCTGCCTCTAGGACGTCTGCTTTGGCCGCTGTAGCTGCAGCTTGTTTTTCGAGGCGGACTCTATTCAGTGTCATTTCCAAACGCTTATTTTCTAATTCCAATTCTGCTTGCTTTAATTTCAGTTCATTCTCTTTTGCAGCGAATGCCACTTCAGTCCTAGCAGCCTCTGCTTCTGCCCGCGCCTGAGCAGCAGCTAACTTGCTAGCAGAGGAGCTTGAAGACCTTTTAGATGAGCAGGCTGCGTCTGATCTGGTTTTTATGGATCGTGTGGTCGAAGCTTTTTCCGACATCTTGACGCTGATTTTAATCGTACTTGCTTGAAAAGACAATCCAGTTACTGTGATTCTGTCACGTCCGTCACTCACATGGTGTCGTTCTGTCCTCCAGTTGCGAAGATCAGCCCGCCAGAAGACGTCGTTTTACTGTACTGTCCTGCCCCAACGCCTTGCCAGGGTCGACAGCTGGTTAACTCCTCTCCAACAAACCACACAGATGACAGGTTCCAGTTAACTCTTTATGGTAAGTTGAAGTAGGGTAAAACGACGATGCCTTCAAGGGCTGACTTGAGACTCAACAGACAGAAATCGCGCATCAAGCTTGTTTTCCCGCACAACAATGTCCACTGCTCATGACGTCATCAGTCGATGCCGCAAGCATAAAAACACTACCCTTGTTCCCCAGTAGATGGCAGCAAAGGAACATGAAAAACTTATAAACACCAAATTTCTCAGCAAAGACAACAGGAAGACAACATCAAACAGAACAACAGGTGCACAGGATTTATGAAGGGCTTATATGAAGAAATGACTTGTTTTTACCCTCATTAATAAAAGAATATATTGTAGTGTCTGTTAAGATGTTGAAGAAGATGGTGAGAGTTTGCCAGCAGATTGCCCTTTTATTAATAATTAAATGGTTGCTGTGTGCCGCAACCAAAACAAGATAGTAACAACAACGAGACTGACTGGGATAATAACGAGAGGGAACCCGGAATGCTTGATGCCAAAATCCCCAACTGTTCAACTCAGACACTGAAGAAGAGGAATTTGATGGATTTGTGGAAGATGAATGATTTAAAATGTGAGTGTATTTTTCTGTATTTGTTACAACTGAACAATATTCTGAGTTATTGTGAATGAGTTGAATGAAGTTCAACTTACCTGACGCTTTTGTTTCGCTCTATATATGTTTTATCATGTGCCTTTTAACCCGGTGCACCTTATGTATGAAAATAGACCCGTTCATTGATAGTGCGGCTCATGGGCCGCAAAATACGGTACTAACTTTGGGTTTTCTAAGCCATTGTCGTTCAGAGAGTTGCCTATGTAGATCTCTAGCCCATTGAGTCTTTCAGCGCAGCAGTCTCCTCTGTTGGTGATGGTGACAGAACTGACAATGTAGGACTCAAGCAGGTCCACTCTCCACCAGGGGTTGGTCTCTTCATTTGTGTGTGTGCATGACCCAGCCAAAAAGGCAGAGTCACGGTTTCCATCAATTGCAGCGGAGGCAGGTCTTGGTACTGGGTTGTAGGTGGACGACTGAGTGGCTGCAAATAAACTGTATCATGAAAGTACATGCATTCAAGCAGGCAGCTGACAATGAGCAGCCATTCAAGCTGTTGCTGTGAGTGTGCCTCATTGATTTACTTCCTCCATGAATTAGCTTGATAACTCTGTTTAATTTTTATACTTTTATTTCCCCACCCTGATCTCTTTCCAAGAAGATCAGCTAACACGTTTGACTTCAACACCTGCAGCATTGCATTGCAGCATGCAGAAAAAAATTAATATGATTTCGTTTTATGTACATGACACTCGAGCCATTACACCAGATGACTCTGAATCTAAGCAAAAAAAGGCATAAAAGTTTTTGTAACTCAATCTGATCACTCTATTATAGCCCACCTGATAAATTGTGCATTTTCTCATTAAAAGAGATAAAGCTTTTGCAAAAAAATGAAAATGACCATGAAATAAATATCATTTTACTTTAACTTTTACTTTTACTTTGGAAAATTATGGCAATGGGCCTGTGTGTTATCGCTGCAATTCAATGTTTGAATTGAGTGACATGTTTGTCAGAACATCAAACTAGAACGTCTGCCGGGGCGGGATTTGTTGGGCTTGGCACCACTTGTTGGGTTTTATCTGTGTGAGCAATATTTGGATAAGATATCAGAGCTGTGCAAGTTTCCACTAACAGTACTGCTGGTCAGCTTGCTTACTCAGCAAAGTCTGTCCATTGATCACCATGATTATATCGATCCCATTTTTGGTAAGTAAAAACAATTGTTTTAAAAGATTTTCTTCAACTGAACAGCTGACTCCTTAGAGTGTCTTTTTGGAAGATATATCAGCATCTACCTGTCACATTAGGAACTAATATTGCCTAAATTTCTTATCTAATAAGTTTAATAGTTAACCTTTTTTCTTCACTAGTCATTTGAGGGGCGGTACAGTGGCGTGGAGGTTAGCACTGTTGCCTCACAGCTAGATGGTCTGGGCTTGAATCCACCCCCCACTTCATCCCTTTGACCCTGAACAGGATAAGCTGAAGAGGATGGATGGATGGAAACGTCCACCTCTACATAGTGACTGAAAATAACCAAGCATATTACACTCTGTTTATTTCCCTCACTGTCTCTATTTCTTCTTAATGATAAACACATTGACTCTATTATTACATCATCTTTTACACATAACTAATTTTCTTTTCAAATGTTTTACAACAAAGATTACAGAAATATATACCCACATCATACTTACTGAAGGTGCGTGCTGAGCAGGTCCCCAGGAGAACCAGCAAAAGCAGAGTTGGAGAGTTTTTCATTGTTCACACTGACAAGAGAAACATTTACACAAGATTTATACTGCGGAAATGTTCATTCTGAACATACAATAATTCTTTCCATAAGTCAGAAATCCAATGTAAATCTAAACAAAATTACTCACTGATAAAGTACTCACACAAAAAGTACACCATTCAATGAAAACTACTAGTTTGTAATCTGCTGTTTAAGGGCAGTTATTACTGTGAATGCTGTTAAGCATTCACAGTATTGTTGTTGTATTCTTTATTACTGTGAATGCTGCAAAGCATTCATTACTACAGACACTGCAGAGGCTTCACTACTTTTAAATCTAATAACTTCAGCATACTTTAAGCTAGACACACCATTTAAGCTTTAAATTAAAGCCAAACCTTTCACCTATTCAGGTCTTACTTTTTTTGTTGATATCTTTTATGGTTTTTGAACAGTTACAGTTTAAGTCTAAAAAGATTTTTTGCCCTTTTCAGTGTTTATAATGGGTGTGGATTGCCTAGGTTTTGAGCAGTTCCTGCTCTCTAGCTGCCAGTTTTGGCGGGAAAATGTGAGCAGTGCACTAGTAAGAAGCCAGCCAGCCTGATTGGCTCATAATACTTTAAACTGATTGGTGGATTTGTGTTCTTCCTGCAAGTTGTTCAAAGTTGAGCTGTTTGTTCTTCTTTAATAACTTGAGCACCGTTTATGCTACGTTTTGGTATCAAAACGTTCAGCTTCTTTTGGAGATTTATGCTATTCCTTTTTTTTTGCTTGTAACTTTTGAGTTTTGTACGACGGAGTATTAGGGCCACATTTAGAAAAAAAAATAAATTGTGCATTTTGAGAATAAAGTCAAAATTTCGAGAAAAAAGTCGAAATAATATTTTGAGAATAAAGTTGAAATACAATTTCGAGAAAAAAGTCGAAGTCGTCATTTCAAGTCAAATAACAGCCACGGCTGCAATACCCTCTACAGAATGCCTTGGGTCGATGAAACAACTTGATCAGCTGTCTTAGGGGCTCTACACACGGGGAGCGACGTCGCTCCCTCTCCATTCATAGAACTTCTGCGAAGCGATTGTGGCATCCTTGCACAAGTTCCATAGGAAATGAATGGAGAGCGAGCGACGTCGCTCCCCGTGAGGCGAGCCCCTTATTGTGACTTGTGATTCTGAAAATCCCCTCTGTACTGCACGAAGGTGCATTCATCGAAATCCTTGCATCTAACCATTGCCAGTTTGTGTGGTTTTCCTTCTTAGCCGATGCAGCTTTCTGCACATCTCATTACCATCCTCATAGTCATCACTCCATTGTGTTTGTGTACTAAAAGAGAAACAAGTTTCAATTCTTAAGTATAGTTTCGCCAAGTCATAATACAAGACATTCTGGAGGTTATAGTAGACGTGGCATGGCAGGTGTTTGACTTGAAACGATTTAAATCTGCACATTTCGACTTTTTTCTCAAAATACTATTTTGACTTTTTTTTCAAAATTTCAACTTTTTTCTCGAAATTTTGACTTTATTCTCGAAATTTTGACTTTATTCTCGAAATAGTATTTCAACTTTTTTCTCGAAATTTTGACTTTTTTCTCAAAATTTTGACTTTATTCTTGAAATAGATTTTCAACTTTATTCTCGAAATTTTGACTTTATTCTCGAAATAGTATTTCAACTTTTTTCTCGAAATTTTGACTTTTTTCTCAAAATTTTGACTTTATTCTCGAAATAGATTTTCAACTTTATTCTCGAAATTTTGACTTCCTTCTCGAAATTTTGACTTTATTCTCGAAATAGTATTTCAACTTTTTTCTCGAAATTTTGACTTTTTTCTCAAAATTTTAACTTTATTCTCGAAATTTTTTTTTTTTTTTTTTTTTTTTGAATTTTTGGCCATAGCGGCTTTTGTCTACAGTGGAGAGTGACAGGAAATGGGGGAAATATACGGGGGAAGACACGCGGGCAAATTGGCGACGGGCCAGGACGCGAACCCGCGCCGCCCGCACCGCAACGCGGCGTGTGTATGTGGTCGCCGGCTTCACAGCTAAGCCACCCAGGCGCCCTATTCTCAAAATTTTGACTTTTTTCTCGAAATTTTGACTTTATTCTCAAAATGCACAATTAATTTTTTTTTCTCAATGTGGCCCTAATACTCCTTCGTAGTTTTGAAATATTCAGCTTTTTATAAATTTTTGCCCCATTCAAATGAATGAGGAAAGCTTCAAATACTCTTCAAATTCATTCAGCAAATAAAGTTTCAGCTCTTTGAAGCTTTTCTTGGCATTTTAGCTGCATTCTTTCAGCTTTCAGCATTCACAGTGCATTTTCTTCTGGAAATGCTTTTTCTAGTTTATATTTACATCCCACCATGACACGTGTTGTTTGTTGTTTGATAAACCACTAAGGACTTTGTCCTTTTTCTTGGAAATAGATAAGGCTTCATGGCATCATTGATAAACCAGATCAGATAAAGCCAGCTTTTGAAAATCCAAATCCAAATCCAAATCCAATTTTATTTACAGAGCACATTTAAAATAACAGAGTTAACCAAAGTGCTGTACATAAGAAAAATAAAATAAACACACCAAGCACACACACATCTAAAATATACAACAGTACAACAGCTCAGAGATAGCTCTCACTCCGATTTAAAAGCCAAGGAATAAAAATACGTTTTAAGATGCACGTTAAAAGCATGCAGAGTAGAAGCTGACCTAACATAAAGGAGCAACTCATTCCATAGTTTAGGGGCTATGGCTGAGAAAGCTCTGTCCCCCCTGTTCTTAAGCCTAGTTTTAGGAACACTGAGAAGTAGCTGGTCTGCAGATCTCAGTGACCTAGAGGGAACATAAGGGGTTAGGATTTCGGTGAGGTATGATGGGGCCAGCCCGTTTAGAGATTTAAAAACAAACAATAAAATCTTAAAATCAATCCTAAAACGTACCGGAAGCCAGTGAAGGGAGGCCAGCACAGGGGAGATGTGCTCAGTTTTAGGAGTTCTAGTAAGAAGGCGAGCAGCTGCATTCTGGACCAACTGAAGGCCTGAAAGAGAGGACTGGTTTATACCAACGTACAGGGCGTTACAGTAGTCAAGCCGAGTAGAAATAAAAGCGTGTATAACTCTTTCAAAGTTACTAAAAGATAAGAAGGGCTTGACCTTAGAAAGGAGCCTGAGATGGTAAAAGCCTGATCTCACCACAGAGTTTATCTGTTTCTCCAGCTTTAGATCACAGTCTATTTTCACACCAAGGTTATTTACTACGGGCCTTACATAAAGATCAAGTGGGCCCAATTTGTAATAAATTATAGAACAGTGAGTCTTATGGGCTCGACACACGGGGAGCGACAAACGACAGCGACAAATGGGTCGCATCGCCACTGGGGTGAAACCGAACACACGGGAGGCGATAGCGACAGCAGCATTGCGAATCGCGCTCTCATGTCACTCATCTCTAAGAAATGTGATTGGTTAGACATTTTCAAAGCAGTCTGTGTCAGACACGGCAATAAAGATGAGTCCGAAGATTTTATTGGAACTGGCATAAATCTTGCTGTTAAGTCTCCTCTACAAAAGAAAAAGACAACCTTGGGTTCATCCTATATTAGCACAAAAGTCCTCTCTATCCGTCTGTTTAACGTTGGTCTTGTGCCAACACTTTCCCATACGGCTGCCTTTTGTGTGTTAGTCGATAATCACTGTGTGAAGTGTCATATAACATAGGAAAGTCAAACACAGATAAAACGATGCTTTCGTGCTCAAAGTGGTTGCAGACTGCAGCGTGTAGCATACTCTCCGCTCATTGGTCAGTCAATGAAACCCTCGCTGATTGGTTTAGTGCCACGCGACAGCGACAAAAGTAGAACATTTTTCAACTTTGTTGTGTCGCGTGTGCACGTCTACGTGTACGAGGTCGAAATTTCACATGCACGAATGTCGCCGGTCGCTTAGCTGGAGGAGGGCAAGCAATTGTTGCCTCATCGCACAAGCTCCATAGGAAATAAATAGAGAGCGAGCAACGTCGTTCCCCGTGTGTCGAGCCCCTTACAAGGACAGCTCCTAAACAATTAGGACAGACTTAATTCATGTGTCTCAACATTTAATTTTGTTAATAAACCACAACAGAATACTTCAAACAAATTGTTATAAAAGTGCTCTGTGCCAAATGGATTTTAATTAACCATACAAATCAGTTCCCCTGGTGCTGCAGACACCTGAAAATGTCTGGGCACTTATAGACAGCAAAGTTATGTTTCAACCCAGGTGCAGTTCATTCAGGTTGCAAAGATAGTTCAGCTCAACCAGGATGGCATGTCCATAGGTACAGCTGCAAGGTTTTCTGTGTTCATCAACACAGCTGCAGGACCAGTACCTGCTTCTTTGTGCAAGTAGGAACAGAACCAACACTGCCCGTCCCACTAAATGACCTCCAGCAGGCTACTCGTGCACATTTCTGACCAAACTGTCAGAAACTTGTGCCCACAGCTAAGCACCATGCAGATCGATTGGCATTCCCCTAAGAATACCAAAGCTGGCTGGTCTGCCACTGCATCCCGTTTCCTCCACAGATGAGTGCAGTTTTCCACAATTTTTGTTATAAGGCAAAGACTGACTGCCAGTCTGCTGGCAGTCAGTCTTTCCCTTCCCTTCTTCTTCTCCCCTTGTTTCATCTTTTGTTGGGATTTATCTTAAAGAGGCAGCTGTCAAGTTAAATACCCCCCCCCCCCCAAAAAAAGAAATCCAATTAATTATAGATTACAGCAAAATTATGGGAATTTGCAAATATTATGCAAAGAGCATATTTGTGGTAGGAGTCTGCATGTGAAGTTAGGTTAAGTGGTAACTCCAAATGATTACATTTGTATTACATTTTAGATATGTACAGTATTTACAGCTTTAAACTAGAATTTAACAGTTTTATCGTTTAGATAAACATTGCATGTTTGTGAAATTATGTTTTTCAAATCTTATGCAGCTGCAGTTTGGTCTTTTTATATTAAAAGAATTCTGTAAAAGAAAAAAAAAGAATTCTGTAAAAAAAAAAAAGAAGAAATCTGTAAAAAAAAAAAAAAAAAGAATTCTGTAAAAAAAAAGAATTTTGTTTAAAACGAAAAAGAGTTCTGAAAAATTAAAAAAAAATCATGTTCTTTTCACAGTTACGGTTTTTTATGAAATTTTACATTAGACAAGTTAATTCACAATCTATTTTTGTAATTTTATTGGTATTTCATGTGTTTAAAAATAAGTCTGTTAACTAATTGTTTTTCACATTGTAACCTTTGTGATGAACTGGGTGACTTTTCCAAATTTCAACAAAGATATTCCATCCATCCTCTTCGGGGTCACAGGGGTCTGGAGCCTATCCCTGCTGACATACGGCAAGAGGCAGTGTACACCCTGCATGGGTCACCAGCCTGTTGCAGGGCTAACACAGAGAGACAGACAACCATGTAACTGCATGTCTTTGGGAGGAAACCCACGCAGACACCACACAGAGAGGCCCAGGGCAAGGTGGAATCGAACCCAGGCCTTCTAGATGTCATTCTCGCTGTGAGGCAGCAGTGCTAAGCACCACACTGCCGTGCGTTTCTCTTGAAATATATTCAAGAGATCAAAACTGATGCTGGATGGCGCCTGTTTGAACAATTAGTTTATTTTTGTTGTTCATCTCAAGTCTATTAAATCCTAAAAATCCAGTCCTGATCTGATGCTCTTCAAGTATTATCAGTTTTTCAGCATATCTAATGAAGATTTAAAAATTAATAATGACTTAGGCCTATTGAATGAACATTTTTTTCTTTGATATTTTTGATATTCAATTGTGCCATAGGGCTCCACATTTGTCATGTTAATCTGCCACACTATTGCAATATTGTAATTTATTCTCATGCTAATGTGTTTGAAGTAAAAGGTTTGCTCATGTTCCCTATAACCCTAATTTCTGGTTGAGGTAGCGTTCTCCGGTCTCGCTCCTTCTCGGGCAGTGGGTGTTTGGCGGATTACAATTAATCTTAAAATAATCACCTATAATAAACACCAACTCAGCAGGACAGTGTGAACTCAACTTTTACTCTGTTGTCACTCCGACACACACCACAGGGAAAAACCAATGTTGCACCAAAAACAGTCCCACCATAAACAGTACAAGGTAGGAACTAAAATTACTTGTCACAATGTTCAATAATAACTAACTTAAATGTTACACATAAAATTATAAGATGAGGCAAATGATAAACATCACAACCTCAGCTGTGCCCCTCCGATGGCTCCACCCACCACCATACAACAAAAATGGACAGTTCATATTGCCTGCACACTCTTCCAGTGATTCATTACTGATCACAGCCAACAGCCAGATGTTTCACATCAACAAGTTTTCTCCTAAAGCCCACCACGCAGACGGGAAGATTTTGGTCCTTTTAATTGTGTTTGGTCAAATACACTGTAAAACATTGCAGTACTTCAAATCCTGCCATTTTGCTCCATGTTGCTGGGGAAGGAGAAACAAACTCACCTCGATCCTTTCATATCCTGTTTGGGAGGCCCACATGGTGCGGTAAGGTCTGCAGGAAGAGCACCGCCTCCCACCAACCACTGTGAAAGGGACATTTTGAGATACTGCAAAACTTTGTCTTCTGTGATATCCCAGCCATTGGCCAAGGCTAACAGAGTAGTAAGGTGTGAGGAACTGACTTACCTGTGTGAGATCTGATGACTGTGGAGTGAACTCACTGTCATGCTCAAAAGACTAGTTTGAGGTGATTCGAGCTTTGTGACATGTTTTATTCTGTGGGAGGCGATCAGAAGATGTGTAAACTGTGGTCATAAATGGATAGCTAGGTCAGTAACAATCCTCAGGTAGGCTGTAGTGTTTAAATGATGTTCAGTTGGTAGCAAGGGGTCAAAAATGTACCAAGAAAATATCCCCCATACACCAGCAGCCTGAACCTTTGATACAAGGCCGAATGCATCCATGCTTTCATGTTGTTTATGCCAAATTCTGACCCTACCATCTGAATGTTGCAGCAGAATTTGAGACCCATCAGATCAGGCAACACTGTTTCCAATCTTCTATTGTCCAATTTAGTTGAGCCTGCATTGAATTGTGGCCTCAGGTTCTTGTTCTTAGCTAACAGGAGTGGCAGCAGTGTGGTCTCCTGCTGCTGGAGCCCATCTGCTTCAAAGTTTGATGTGTTGTGCATTCAGAGAGGCTCTTCTGTGTACCTTGGTTGTAATGAGTTACTGTTGCTCTCCCATTATCCGGACGCAGTGTGGCCATTCCCCTCTGATCTCTGGCATCAACAAGGTATTTTCACCCAGAGAACTGCCGCTCACTGGATAACATGGCCAGTGAGTGGATGTAAAGGTACTTTACTGTACTATGCAGTAGATGGTGCTATGTTCTCAGTTTGTATTTTTTTTTCCAGATGCATATAGTTTCACGTGTTTTTACTTTTCTCAGTTTCACAGTTAAAGTTTCACATAATTCCTTCACAGTTCATCTTTGTTTACCTCTGCATTAAGCCTACATTTTTTTGTAGTAATTTTTTTCAAAGCCAGTAATTTTTTTCAAAAAAAAAACTTACTGGTGTGCAAGTGATGAAACAGTGGTGAAATGTTGTATTCTTTGGTCACAGAGATGAAAGGGATTGATTGACTTTGCAAAAACTGTCACGTGAAAAGGTTTTGATTGTTTTAGAGTTGTTTGCACAGGTGGCAGGTGGGTCTGTATTAGAGAAATACCTTAAATGTTTAGCATATGCTTTCAACCAGCTAATGCACCTGGCTTAAAATAAGATTGCCTTGGTTCATATTGCAGGAAACTGCCACTCTTGTTGTGCCTCTTGCACATGGGCACTTTTAGGATAGTTGTTGATAATCCTGTTGCCATATTGACGTATTCTTGAATAGCATTTTATTTCAAATCTTCTACGTTTCTGAGTTTCAGACTCATGCATGTCAAAAACAGATAGATAGATAGATAGATAGATAGATAGATAGATAGATAGATAGATAGATAGATAGATAGATAGATAGATAGATAGATAGATAGATAGATAGATATCTACATCTTAATCTTCTGGTAAACTGAACCAATTAATCAGAACAAGATTTCTGATTCTCTTGACCATTTTTTTAATGATGGGGTTCACAAAACAGAAGTTGATGTAAACTTGCTCCACCTCCTGGCCTTGCACAGACAGAGGCACAAAGCCCATATGCATAAAATAAAATAAAACAAACAAAAAACTGTGTTACCACAGGATAGCACCGTCTTGACCAGCAGTCACAGATGATAAATCTTCACTAGCAGATTACATAGTAATAGCTGAATGTACAGTGTAAACATGAACAGTAGTTTTGAAAAGTGTTCATTTAGTACAATTAACCACCCCCCAATATACTTGTACACCTTAGTCTGAGTAAATACTAGATAAAGTAGAAAAAAAGAAAAAAAAATGTGTAAGCGCTGCCAATAAACTTACACTCAACTTTTGGTTTTGTCTGTTTGCTTGTTGTCAGCAAAAGCACACATATTGGATATTTAAAAGTTCAAACAAAGAGTCAAATCTAAATATAAATAAAAAAGGAAAATTTTTTCCTCCTAGATTTATGAATGTATAACCATACATTCATACATACATACATGTACCTAATTTCTAATTTAGGATTTTTCAAATTTAAGACTTGAATCTCAGAAATTGATATATATTTTTATATTGCCCCAAATTGATTACAATGGCTATTATTAAGTTATTATATCAATCTGGCTCCGTCATTTTTATTTTACATACCATGGCCCTTACTTTTAACACAAACAAATTTAAAAAGATCGCGAAAGGACAAACCTCTTCGCATGCCTACATTTCCCATGAACCATCTGACATCGAGGCTCGCGAGACTTCAAATGTAGTCGACACGTTTGCGGCTGCGCAATGTCATTCGAAAACTTGCACGGTGAGGGAAACCGTGGAGGAGAAAGACAACGCAGCGAACAAAACACACAATGGCGACGGCGGCGACAACGGCAGGCGGAACGGGCTCGGGCGGACCGGCTTCTGGTCCTGTTGGTGGATTAACCGCAGTAGGACGAAAGAAAGACGGTGGTCCGTCTGCGAAATTCTGGGAAAGTTCAGAGACCATATCTCAGCTGGAGACGGTACGGCTCTGGATCGGAAAGCACTACAAGAAGGTAAGCTAGCTGCCCGCTCCTCCATTGATTTCTATGAAGGCCCGCGTCCCGCTAGCACAAAGGGACGCTCACGTTATAGTTAGCTGCAGCCACCCAAAGCGAAGTAGAGAAGTTTAAAAGTGGTTATATATGCTTTACCTTTTATTTGGAGGGTTCACCGTTAGTATACTTTTCATGGGCTTAACCAAGATAGAGTTATCGTTACTTGTTTATCAAATAGCTATCTACATCGTTAGCTCGCTAACTGCCCATTCAATATCGCCACTAATGTCACGTTTAGGGGGAAAATGTTTACAAACGAGCCGCACATAGACGGTGCAGCTGCTGTCATTTTGAACTCGTATATAATAATTTTCCCATTAAAAAAAGAATAGTTAAGCGAAACTTTCTTAGTATTCCAAAAGGCCCGAGAAGCTAACCTGTATGTAAGTCACGGGACACGCCATGTAGAACTTCACATATTAGCTAAATAAACCCCAGCCTTCTTTTTTAGTCCAGCTTAAAAGGCACTTCAGTCAGAAAGTAATTACTACATCACTGCGTACAGTTTGCAGGCACAGTCTGTTCCGTGATGTCAATGTGTTGAGTTTTGTCAACACAGCAGCATACCAAACCGTGCAGGTTGCACTCGCCCACTAAATTAGCCAAACAAAGAGTGCTCTTCTTGTCACTTCACGCTCCCATTCAGAACCACTGACAGGCCGAGGTCGTTCAAGTTAAAAGCATTAATTCAGCATATATTCAAATGAAATGGCATAGATAAGAGCTTGTGCATGTATTTTTTACACGCAGAAGTATACCACAGTATTTCATATAAAACTTGGCTTTATACACATACGCATAAGTGGGTCTTTTTGACATTAGAATAAATAGAGATCAGCTTTGTTTTGCGAAGATATTTATTGTTAAATGTGAGTTATTTGAAGCCATGCAACAGTGGAAGTCATTACAGTATAACTGTTCTTTGTTGTTATTGACCCTTGGCCTTGTTGGTCAGTGTTTATTTGTTGTGTTGCATTAAATTTGTACAGACTAAATGTTCATAGATAATTTCATAGATAATTTAGTGAAGAGCTGGAAAATGAGTTATATTTTTCTCTATATTGGCCAGGAATTAAGGAAGTAATTTGCCAAGTAACTTCTAGATGATGAGATGTGAATCGGTGTCATTGCTATCATTCAAGATTCAAGATTCAAGAAGTTTATTGTCATGTACACCGCAAAACACTGTGGTTATGCTGAGCAATGAAATTCTTACTTGCGACTGCTTTACAAACAATTGAAATAAGCAACTAAGTTAAAATAAAATTTAAGAACTAGTATATTAGGAAAGTAAAAGTAGAAAATAAAAATAAATAAATAATAAAGCAAGTGCAATATATACAGATATATACAGATGAAAGAAAGGCAGGTAATCACAGTTTGGTAATCGTAATTGTGTTAATTATAACTTTTATCTGTGCCTGCTTCCAGTATGTCCAGAATGACTCCCCCTCCAGTAAATCCCTGGCAGGCCTCGTGGTCCAGCTGCTGCAGTTCCAGGAAGATGCATTTGGGCGAAGGGTCAACAATCCTGCTCTTACCAAACTACCTGTAAGCACATTACATCCCACTGCATTGTAAAAAAACTACCGTCACAGCTGTACCCCAAATGAAAAAAATCTCATGTTCTTATGGTTCCTCATATATCATCAGGCCAAGTGTTTCCTGGATTTCAAGGCAGGAGGTGCTCTCTGTCACATCTTGGGATCTGTCTACAAGTTTAAGAGCGAGCAAGGCTGGTGAGTTAACTTGTGTAACTTAAGTAGGTGGATCTGGTATTGATCCCCAACTTTAACCTTCCTTTTGAAGTCACTGGTCTCAGAAATATCCTTTTAACTCTCTCAGTTGTGCATTTTGAATATTACTAAAAATCTTTATGGTGTTGTATTTTTGGATGCCAGTTTATGGAGAAAAAAATGTTACTCTTAAATTACCATTGTACCATTTAGCATCTTGAATCTCTTTGTACCTCAAACATCTGAGCAGTCGCTGGAAGGCGTCTTTTGTAGACGGTGCACTTGGTCGCAATAAAGTAAAGATGGTGTATGAATATTTGTGTGGACTTTGTGTCATAATATTTCATTCTGTTGTCTGTGCACCATTCTCAGGCGGCGATTTGATCTACAGAATCCCTCCCGGATGGACAGGAACGTGGAAATGTTCTTAAATGTAGAGAAGAACCTGGTCCAGGTACAAGACAAAGTCCCCATGCGCAAACTACTCCACATATTTATTCTATATGCTATATATGGTTGCATATAAATGAGGTAAAACATTTTTATGTACCCTCTGTTGGCTGCTGCTTACTGACATTACAGTCACTCCTGTGGGCATGTTTTTGTGTTTTGTCGTTCTGTTTTAATCACTGAGCTGATAGACGAGTGTGCTTTTTTTTTTCGAGCTTTGTTATAAAGCAGCTTTTTTTTTTTTTTTTTTTTTTGTGATTCTAACTTAAACCTTCTTCGTGTGCAGAATAACTGTTTGACTCGACCCACTGTCTACCTGTCACCAGACATTGAGCAGAAGCAAGCCAGTAAGCTCAAAGACGTCATCAAAAGACACCAGGTGAGCCCAGCAATGAAAGGATTTCCAGTCTAGTAAAAAAATATTCCTGTGGGAAGCTCCGTTTTAACAGCCTTTTAAATTGTTCATTTTATTTTTTCTCTCTGTCCTCTTCAGGGCTCCATCACTGATGATAAGTCAAAGGCCACCCATATCATTTACCCATCACTATCCCAGCAAGAAGAAGGTCTGTTGGTAATCTCTGTAACTTGTAGATTTAATTCTTAGTCACATGATATTTAGAATAGTTGCTTTCTTTAGATTATTAAGATCATACACTGTATGTGTTTGGTAATCTGTTATTTTTGTAGCAGGTATTTTTATCCTGAATATTGGTATTTGTGTTTTGCAGAGGAGTGGCTGCGCCCCGTCATGAGGAAAGACAAGCAGGTGCTTGTTCACTGGGGCCTCTACCCGGACAGGTGAGCAGAGAGGCATAAAGCAGCTCACAAACACAACTGTGCTTATGCTGGTGGATTTAAATTCATTCGTTGTAATATTTGGGCATGCAAATTTCACCCAAATGTTGGCATGATTTGAAAAATAAAACCCATAATGAAATCTTTCTCTGAGTGGCTATTTTAGTTCATGACTTCAGAGTTACTGATAACTGTTGTAATTCTGTTAGCTATGACACCTGGGTGTCAGCCAGTGAGCTAGACGGTGACCCAGAGGACCCACCCAGCACTGACAGACCCTGGAAGGTGAGGCATCTTTAACTAATACGTGTTGTTTTGTTACTGAAAAAGAATCAGATGCTCAGCTTTGTCTTTTGACTTTTTATTTCTGTGAGAGTTTTGTACACTTATGTATTTTTTACAGTGCATATTTTTATTTTTCTGAAGTCTTAGTTCTTTTGTCACAAAATATTCTACTTATTCTCAAGCAGTGAGCATCTTCCACTGGGAAATAAAGGAAAATTAGGCTAGCTGACTAATTTGATGAGTTGATTCTAGTCTGATGTCTCCATCCTCACCCCGATCAGGTCCATGCCAAATGGGTTTCAGACACAGATGCCTTCAATGAGTGGATGAATGAGGAAGACTACGAAGTGGATGAGAACAAGAAGCCAGTCAGCTTCCGCCAGAGGATCTTCCCCAAAGAGGAAGAGGTAGGTGTTTGTGCTGTGTGTTTGTGTGTGTGTGTCAGTAATCTAAACTCCCAGTCCCAGAAAGTTGTGTGTGTGAAAGTAGGTTTTCTAGCCATATTTCATCAGTACAGCTCGATACCACAGCTCTTGTTGTTGTTGTTGTTGTTGTTAAAGGGCAGCAACTTTCCCAAGTGTGTTCAACCTGACAATTATTACAACTGACTTGTGTTGAAATTGGCTGTTCAGAGATATTGATCAAATATTGGTAGTCAGAGCTGGACTGTATGTAAGCCTGGCAATAGAAATCTTTTGACTCGGGATGACGTGTGAATGCTGGTGTGAATTTTATTGTTAGTCTGTTGCATGTGGATTGTGTGTCTTCACCCTCCTTCGTCCGCAACTGGCTTTAGTCTGTGTGCTTCCCATCCTTTCCAAGCCTTTCCTCACACTTTGTCTGTTCCTAAAGAATTTCAGGGTTCCTGTTTACATTAGAAAAATGAACCAGTTTATCGGATTTAATTAATCAGAGTGCAGCGAAAGTCCTTACGTCATTAATTTTTTTTTATTTATTTATTTTTTAATGCCATTTTAACCTTTTCACTGATCCCTCATAGAAATACTGTTGTGGCCTTTGTGAACATTAAGTAAATTGGCCACACACGTGTTTCAGTGCTCCAGTTTAAAAGAGGATTCTGGTTTATTTCCTATTAATGTAGCCGTAGCTCTGTGGGTCACCCTGACTTTGTACTCTTGACCTCTGTTTTCAAGAAAACATTGTGTGAACCTCAGCGATGAGGTCAGTAAGCACATGCTTTCCTCAGCTTTAAGGGGAAAAAAAGCAAACATTTTCTACATGAATTAGCTTTTTATTTATCCTCAGCCCCAGAGTATGCCTGGAAGTAAACAGAAATGAGCTGTCAGGAATGGCCTTTTTGGTAAGTGCACTCAGGACAACCTGCCAGCTGACCCAATCATCAGGCACTGTCACATTGGCTGGCATATTCATCCTTGCACACCCGTTTGTTTATGTTTGTGTGTGACATGGTAGCTGTCTTTCCCTTCAGTGTGTGCTTGGGCTGTAACAAGCCATCACATAAAGTGACTTTTTTTTTTTTTTTTTTTTTACTAGAACTTTTACTTAATGTCTGAAGAGCCAAATGGTCAGTCTTAGTCTTTTTTACTACTTGATCTTTTCTGGGTGGATGTGAAGCACTATTTGCAGGATGGAAATGTTTATGAAAGGTCCAAATTCATTGGTTTTAGTTGCACAGCTGGGATCACTCTGATCTAAGGATACAACAGGACTGGAATCAACAGGCCCCACTCTCTGCAGCAAAAGTTTGAACAACTAGGTGAATTTTTTTTGTAAGACTTTTAACTTTAGAATGGAGGCATAGAGTGCAAAGTTAACATCATCCATAGAGCTACAATACACATTAAATTTAACTGTTATAACCCTTTGATTTGAGCTAAACTGGAGCCCTTTTTGTTGTTGTTTTTTTTGTTTTTTTTTACTTTTAGTAAATTTGAATTTGAAAAGTTGGTGAACAACCAAAAACCAACAACTGGACAAAAAGAAGTTTGTCTGTTGCTGAAGACAAATCCCACAGATCTAGAAATGAGGGTCTGTGTGAAAGAGAAGCTCTGTTTAGAGAGGACAGTATACAGGAACCCTGGTTGTCTCCTCCACCTCCACGGCATCCCCCCCCCCCCTGCCGACGTTCTCCCACCGCTTCCCCTCCTTGTGTGTGCAACCGTTCCATCCTCTCATTCTGCCGCTCTTTCTCTCATCCTCCATCCCTCGCTCCCTGCGCTGCACGGGGTTTGTCTGATCAGTCTTCCCGTACACCTGATCGTAAGGAGCGTAAGGCCAACTCTGCGGGAAAGAAGAGGAGGCGCTCACCCTCCCCACCCAGCACTCCAGCCGAGTCCCGTAAGAAGGGAGGCAAGAAGGGGTAAGGATGCCCATTTTAAAAAAATATAGTGATTGTAAAATGGAACAAGTAAAGAGTAAATGCAAATTTGTGCAGGTGATCTAATAAAACTTAAGATTCATTTCTAAAGGATAAGACTTGTGTGATCCTATAATTTTATCAACAAAAGACAAGAGGCCTAAAAGTTACTGTGTCTCAGGAACCAAGAACATTATTTGCTACTGCAAACCTGAACACTTAAAAAAAATATATCATTAGGGTTTTTAAACACATGGGAAATGTAGTTCTTAACAAACCTTACTCAGTCAGGACTAAATACTCAAAGGCTTGGGGACTATTTTTATGCACAGTTGGTGTGCTAGGGAGCATTTATGATAGCAGGAATGTGCATGTGCGATAGAGTCAAAATAAACTGTATTTTAATAAACAAAAACGGCACCTTGTGCAGCACTCAGTGATGTGTATTGATTAGCGTTAGGACAACACTGAAGCCCGTTGATGCAGCCTAATAAGATATGAGTCATTTAATTCCTGGTATTAAATTTGCATTGGAGTTTTTTAACAGAAACGTGTACACTGTTGTGTGTTTCCAGTCGCATTTAAGTGATGTAAAATTTACACGTCTCTTTGTCAGGAACCCAGGACCTCACTGGAAACGACGGGGCCACAGAGGTGAAGAGGAGGACACGGAAGAGGACATGACAAAAGACATGGATGATTCCTCGGCTGGTGCTAGCATGGAGGAGGGCAGCATGTCCAAGAATGGTACGTGATGAGGGAAGGGGATAAGCTGAACTCTGTGTTTGTGATACAAACTACCATCTATATGTAAGATCCTTCAACCCCTTTCTGTACATTAAACCATAAATTTATATTATTATTATTATTATTATTATTATTATTATTATTAAATGAATAAAATCCTCATTTAGTTCAAGGAGAAAACATTATTCAAACCTTGAAGCACCTTTCTGTTTGGAAGGAACTTAAGGAACTGGGATTAATTTTATAAACCTTAGCCTGGCCCTGTTACTAAGGTTGCAGTATTGATGGTCACATATTAATGTGATCCTTTTTCTGTAGTGCCTGGATTCACTGTGAGTGTGACATGGAACAATTAAGAATCCACGTTATGTCGTGCTATTGTGTAACGGCACCAAACGGGACCAACGGAGTATTTGGCTGAACATTTAATTATTCTGTTTTAGCTATCATAGCAAACTACAGGTACTTATTATGAAACACCTAATTGAATTTTAATTTAGTCTGTCACGAGGACAGAAAAACTGCGTGCATAGATAATTAATCCTGACTAAAACAATGCTCAACAGGTTTGCTGGCTTTGTTCTAAAATACGATTTTAAAAAGCCATTTTACCATGTTAGGCACCCCTAACTGGTACAAGGTCATCAAAACTTTGAGACTTGTTCATCTAGTTAAATATCACAGTATATTCATATTAAATACCTTTTACATAAGCAAATAAAACCAGTATTCATGTGTGTTCAGCTAGAGCTACAGTGTATGATCAGTTTAAGAAACCTGCACGTTGATGTTTCTGTCCTCTTTGTCCGGTTTGTCCTTTTCTAAACAGATTTGTTTTATTCATTCTTTTTAAATTCATTTTTGCGTGATTTCTCCATGTGGTTATCGGACACTTAAGCGTTATGTTATGATAGGAAAATCCCCTCAGCACCAGGGGAAATAAAAACTCCCACAGACGCACAGTTTTCAAGTCAGAAAGTAGAAAAACAGCCTGAGGATTTTTTTTTTTTTTTTTTTTTTTTTTTGGTCCCTCTTCATGATCTGGATTTTCCTTTAAAGATTCCCGTTAAAAGCAAACACACAATTCTCACTATAATACTCTTTTTAGACCAAGTCCCATTCGTTATGTCCCACTTTTGTCCCAAAAAAAAAAATCTCTTCCTCCAGCACACACGCGCACTCAGTCTATTTTAGTGTCCTCTTTTGCAAACCAGAAAGCTCATTATTGCCTTCCTGCCCATGGCTGAATTAGACTGTCTTTGGAATTTTTACTTTTTTATTTTTTATTTTTCCCCTCATCTCTACTTTGTTCATCTTTTGCTTGTGTTCTATGCACAGCTAATTCAAAGAAAGACAGTGAGAATACTCCAGTCAAAGGAGGGAATGTGGCGGACTTGGGTGCGTATCTATAGCTGAATTTGTTTACTTGCGTCGGAATTACTTTAATGAGTTGACTGTGTTTGTGCGACTATCAGCTGCCCTGCAGTTTAAAAGCAAACCTGAGTTGAGATGTTTATTTTTTTCCAGATGACATGGAAGATGAATCTGTGATGTCTGCTGGAAAGGTAAGATGACTGATGCCTCTCTTCTTCTCGCCACACACTGTAGGTGAAGGTAGGAAAGACACCATGTCTGTTGAGCTTGTCAATGAGGTGGCATCTGCTGGCAGATATTGTCATTATATATAAAATCAGGTTATGAAAAATGGACGCTATATGTACTTTATCTAAGATCAGAGTAGGATTAGCACCGTCAGAACACTCAAAGGATATGTTCTTTGTTCACTAATGGTGATTAAAATTTGGAATATTGTTATCCATAATGTTAAGTTTGAGTTGTAAGCTTTTCAAGAACAAAAGTCACAACATGCTTTACAATTATGGGTTCCAGTTTGGCTCAGTGAGTGTACCATGTACACCGCATGGCTATGGTGCAGGCGGCCCGGGTTGGTGTCTGACCCGTGGCCCTTTGCTGCATGTCGTCCTCCATCTCTTTCTCTCCCCACTTTCCTTCCTGTCTTCACTGTTCACTAGCCAATAAAGGCAATATAAAAGATTACTGAGTTATAGCCTGACATGCACAAATGTGTTAGGTCTGCAGGGAGGAGTAATATACCATGTAAACAATGAATATTGATTCAGCTAAACAAAATGTAATAGGCTGTATTTGTATCTAACTTGCTAAAAATGCTAACCTAATTAATAGTGAGTGTCCTTCCAGTGTATCCATTAGTCATTTTCTCATTTTTATAGCTCTGACCATATGTGCACCGACTCGGTCAGTTCTGCAGGGTTTGCTTTTCTGCATTACAGTAAAAGTAATTTGTTTTGCTCTTGATGGCAGAAGAATGCAGACACACCAGTGGATTGAGTATAAATGCAACGAGTGGTGTAGACTTTATGGGAATACAACAGAATATTGGTCATATATGGTATTGTCTAAGTCCTTTCCATATTAACGATTATCCTGATGAAAAAATGGTTGCTACATTTATTGTTTGGGGAGCTAAAAAAACTAGTCCACCCCTGCTTTTTCTCCATTCAGTCTGTTTTATGCAGAGTTTAGTGTTCAGTAACAATGCTTTTTAAATAAATGCTTGTGGGAGAGTCCTCTTTAATTCCAAAGTAGGCCTGTCTCATGAATTGGAATTGCAGTGTTTAGATGATTTATGCCAGATAATCTTTAAAAAAAAAAAAAACCTATCTGTTAATACCTGACCTGTTTGTCCTTCTGCAGGATGATGAGGAACAAGGCAAAAGTGAAGTAAACCGACTAGATGCCAATGAGGACAATGTGACTGAGCAGACACACCACATCGTTATCCCTAGCTATGCCGCCTGGTTTGACTACAACAGGTGAATGCTGTGAATTAGAAATAAATACATTCTTATCACACAAATGCATTTTTCCATTTAGTCGATGGTTTCTTCCTGCTTTGATATTTATGAATATTTCTTTCTTTCCTTTCTCGCTAGTATCCATGAAATTGAGAGACGAGCCCTGCCAGAGTTCTTCAATGGAAAGAACAAGTCCAAAACTCCAGAAATGTGAGCTTCTACACACACACACACACACACCAGCCACACATAGTTAGACATCTAACTTTCATGCGCTGTGTTTTTTTTATTTATTTTTTTATCTCCTAAACAGATACCTGGCCTACCGGAACTTCATGATCGACACGTACCGGCTAAACCCTCAGGAGTACCTCACCTCCACCTCCTGCCGCAGGAACCTGACTGGAGATGTTTGTGCCATCATGAGGTTTGTCAAATCCACACATTGTTAGCTTGCATGTTTTTCTGTTGCATATTAATTTGGTTGGATTAATATGCAGTAGGCGTCTCAATGCAAGAATGTCTGTGAAGAGAAAAGAAAAAGGTATATTTTTCATTGTTTATTTTTATTCAGGGTACATGCATTCTTGGAGCAGTGGGGTTTGGTGAACTACCAGGTTGATGCAGAGAGTCGCCCATTGCCGATGGGCCCTCCACCCACACCCCACTTTACTGTGCTGGCTGACACACCCTCTGGCCTCATGCCCCTTAACCACAGACCCCAACCGGTAAGGACAACTTAAAGAGGGAGTGAATTTAAAAAAAAAACAAAAACATTTGTGTGGGCACGGACTGTGTTATTTGAGCTAACAATAGAATGTTGAAATGGGGTCAAAAAATACCTTTCTGAGTAGTGGATATGTAAGTTTGAAGACTAATTAGATATCAAACACTTCAGAGCAGCTTGTAATGCCACCCCTGAATGTTACGGCTAAACACGAAAAAGAGGCTGCTACACCAAATATTAGAGCGAGTTCCAGAAGAATCTTCGATTTCTTTGTTTTGTCTGGCTAACACTCAACCCCAAAAGATATTAACTTTGACTAAGATGTTAAAGGAAAACAAACTGAAACAATTGTTACTGAAAAGATAAAGACAAAAATCACAGGTATTGGTTTCTCTGGATTCTCTCCACAGTGAGCTTCATTTGTAAAGCCCTGCAGCACTGCTCACACAAACCTACTGCATAGAAACAGATCTACTGTATTTTGTGGACCATAAGGCGCACTATCAATGAACGGGTCTACTTTCATACATAAGGTGCACCGGGTTATAAGGCGCATGATAAAACATATATAGAACGAAACAAAAGTGTCACATAAGTTGAACTTTATTCAACTCATTCACAATAACTCAGAATATTGTTCAGTTGTAACAAATACAGAAAAATACACTCACATTTTAAATCATTCATCTTCCACAAATCCATCAAATTCCTCATCTTCAGTGTCTGAGTTGAACAGTTGGACGATTTCAGCATCAAACATGCCGGGTTCCCTCTCATCATTATCCGAGTCAGTCTCGTCGTTGTTACTGTTTTGTTTTGGTTGCGGCACGCAGCAACCATTTAATTGTTAATAAAAGGGCAACTTTTGCTGGCAATCTCTCGCCATCTTCTTCAACGTCTTAACAGACGCTGCAATATATTCTTTTATTTATGAGGGCAAGAACAAGTCATTTCTTCATTTTGTATATAAACCCTTCACAGATCCTATGCACCTGTATATTTACCGATATAAGCAAACAAAAACATTTAAAAAAAAAAAGAAATCCCTTTTTGACTCAACACCGGAAACCTGAAAACTCCGCTGTCACCGTGTTTTGTGTACATACAGCGCTCGTACTGCGTTCCTTCATGTGCTGTGGCATCGCCCGGACCTCTCTGGCACCGAGAGGGACAGCACATACACCCCCGGACCTCGATTCGTCCTTTAGCTACTTCTAGCAGTTTTTGAGACAACCAACAGCGAGTTTTGTTGCTCAAAAGTTGGCAACAGTGCCAGCCGCCGATTGCCAGATTACACACAAATATCCGGGCCAGCATAGATGAAAATAGGCCAAGTCCATCATTGTTTTCTGCGGTTTACTGCGTACGGTTTCCATTTTTGGAACAATGCTTCCACTTCTTGCTGAATTTATCTCCGGCGGCTTTGGCTGCTTTCCACACCTGCTGCGCCGCACTCACAGCTTGTTCCTGTCTAATATCGTCAGTAGAATCATTTTGTGAATCGATGATGGACTATTTTAGTGAATTCAATGAGGCCTTTGAACTGATCTGCCAGACCGGAGGAAATATCGCTGCAGACCACGCAATGGTGCAGTGGTGTGGAGGCCTCGGCCATCGGCGATCAGACAGCAGTGCTCAACTATTTGAAAGGTGTACGCTGGGTGTTACCCCCCTCCCCCGTCGTACGCTCTGGAAACTGTCGATATTTCTGAAGCCTCCCTTACCAAAGTCGCACTAAAACATTTTGAAAGATTTTTGAGCGCAGTGTACCTCATAAAATTGGTTCAAGGTCAGTAAGCAAAACAATAATTCATACATAAGGCGCACAGGATTATAAGGCGCACTGCCAATTTTTTAGAAAATTTAAGGATTTTAAGTGCGCCTTATAGTCCGAAAAATATGGTGCATAAGATGGTTGGCTAATGTGTCGGCATTTTATTCTTTCCAGATTCCTCCTCCGCAGCCAATGCCCAATTTTGCAGACAAAGGCAAAGACAAGCCCATCGACTTACAGAACTTTGGCCTTCGCTCTGACCTCTACAACAAAAAAAACATCAAGGTGGGAACTTGTTCAACATCCTAAATTTGTTTTTCACTTTTAAAGTTGTAACATTCCCTGTGAGCTGGTGTGATACAATTGAAGACAATGAAATGTTTATTGGTTTCTCAGGGTAAAGTGGCCAGCACCACCAGAGAATGGACTGAGCAGGAGACTTTACTGCTACTGGAGGTGAGGCTTAAAGGACAGAAGAGAGGAGCTTCCTGTTTTAAGAAAAAAAAACTGTGCAGATGTTTTGCTGATGATCACTGAAGCTCCTTCCTACAACCCAATCTAAAAAATAGTGATGGAAACAGAAGATGGTTATTGCACTCCATCTCTCTTTCTAAATTGCCTCCTACTCTTTTTTTTTTCCTATTATATTTCCCTTTTGTTTTTGTCTTTATCCCCTTCTCTTAATTCTTTTATCAGACTTTTTATGCTTCCTGGAATGATAAATCTTGGTTCATTTAATGTTATCTGGCTTTCTCTTCTATTAAATACCTTATTTCCTAAACTCCCTCTGCCTTTTTTCTTTCCTCAGTGGAGTGTTCATGGGAACGCAACGCGTAGAAGTGCCTTATACCTCTCTGATCTCTGACTATGCTCTCGCTCTCTTCACTTTTTTTTTTCTGAAACACATAAAGGGTATTATGACTAAGACTTTTATTATAACTCCTCTCTCTTACTTCTAGGCCTTGGAGATGTATAAAGATGACTGGAACAAAGTGTCAGAGCATGTTGGTTCTCGCACCCAAGACGAGTGCATCCTGCACTTCCTGCGATTGCCCATTGAAGATCCATACCTGGAGAGTACTGAGGCTACTCTTGGTCCTCTTGCCTACCAGCCCATACCCTTCAGCCAGTCTGGAAACCCTGTCATGAGCACAGTGGCCTTCCTGGCTTCTGTTGTTGACCCCAGAGTGGCATCTGCTGCTGCCAAGGCAGCGCTAGGTGAGAACTGATGAAAAATAGCCATTGAAACTTAAGAAACACAGAAACCCAAGACATTAGCAAGATCACGCAAAAAATGCTACTTTAAATTGTAGGGAATAAACATGAGCTGTGAAGCCCACTAGGCGTCCTTGGGAATATAATACAAGGCATTTGTCTGAACACACTATGATATAATTAATTGTCATATTACTATCAATTGGGGTGTGAAACTCAAACAAAAAATCTGCTCTTTGTATGCAGAGGAGTTCTCTCGCGTGCGTGAAGAGGTGCCAGCTGAGTTGGTGGAGGCTCATGTGAAGAAGGTGCAGGAGGCGGCCAGGACCACTGGGAAGGTGGACCCCGCCTTCGGCCTGGAGAGCAGCGGCATTGCTGGAACTGCCCCCGAGGAGCCAGAAAAGACTGGTGAGTATCATTTGTATGGATGTGTCCAAAGCACCCTGGAAAATCTTAAAACATATTTATAAACACATTAAGAGATGTAATGCCTGAAGATGTCTGACTGGGGAAAGAGAGTTATCATCTAAAAGAATCATGTGTTTTTGCTGAGGTTTGGTAGTTTTGTGATGGGCTGCCGGTGTATCATGTGGAAGTTATTTCGGCAGGGAGGGATGTTCACTCAGGTGTAAATTGTTGGTCAAGGCTAAAGGATGACAGAACAATGTCGTCATCACGTTTAGTCTTGTATTTGGCTTTTGGCTCATTTCTGTCTGTTTACCAGCAGGGTACTGAGCAGTAAAGACATTGTAAAATATTTTGGTTTTTGTGTGTATACTGCCATGGTAACCAGTGGATTAAAGCTTTGGTTGCAAATGGGGCAGCGCAGTGGGAGGAGGTGCAACAGAAAACTGGGTCACCACGCTCTACCATGTTCTCATCATTTTCTCTCTATTTGTGCTCTCTTGAAAATGCTCTATTACCACACACACACACACACACACACACACACTACTCAGTAGCAATCGCGTGTTAAGAATTAATGCCCTCTTGAACTACAGTTGTAATCAATAAGTTTAAATGTGTTCCATGCCTCCCTTGGCCTAAAGCACTTGACTGTCACACAATCAATATTCAAACTCTTAACATACGCTCAAGTGCACCCGTGACATGGTTTAACACTGGTCACGTGTGTGTGTGTGTGTGTGTGTGTGTGTGTGTGTGTGTGTGTGTGTGTGTGTGTGTGTGTGTGTGTGTGTGTGTGTGTAACACTTAACATCATTTCCTGTGGCCCTGTTCATTTAAAATGCTTTCAACCTTAACATCTTTATGTCAAACCCTCCTTTTTGATGGGGTTTGTCAGTGAATCAATAAGTCCATTTTACTCCAGACAGGATGATATATTGCTGCTGCGTTATTCAGTTACAGCAATATCCCAAATGTTAATAATATCCATACAAATTAAGGGTGTATTAAAAAAATCACTGACCACCTTGGTGAGTTTTATTCTGTCTGTGACTGATTTTTCTGAGTCACTGTCAATTACAGAAACCACGGAGTCAGAAAAGATGGAAACGGACTCAGACTCCCAGCAGGGTGACAAGGTGAGTCCATCTTTCAGGCATTTTCAGATTTTCATTGTCCTATAGGAAAACCATGTTTTTAAGCAGCCTGACTCACAGTTATGAATAGACATTACAATAAATCTCCTGTTTATTAAAAGGTCGGACTGATTGTCAGTAAATCACATTAAACAGTCCTGGATTTATATATTTTGCAGGTGAGTGAAAAGTCAACATTCCTCAGTTTTAGGTGAGGAGTGTGAATTTTCCCAACAGCCGGGTACATAGTGTGAGGCAAAGGCTGGGGGTCCCATAGGCTTTTTACAAAGCACCCTACTCCACCGGAGCACATGGCCAACTCTTTAAACTCTTTACAGATAATGAATTAATTCAGGGTTTAGATCTTTCATTGAAATTACATAAATTCAGATTTGCCTACATTTACTTTATTACTACATGACATGGTAAGGGCTGTTCATTTCTATATGGTTTTAGTCTTAATGGTGAAAGACAATAGAGTGGAAGGATTTCTCCATAGTTCAAACATCTGTCACATTGCCGATGACCAGTAGCATTGCTGCTACTACCACTACTACCACATGTTGTGGTAGTAGTATCCACCCTCAATAACACACTTTGTGGTGCCAAAATAAGAAGACGAGACAAATGAAATGCAGTTGCACTATAATTTAAATTCACAATTTAGAACTCAGGTCAGTAATGTCCTCCTGTCATTTGATGATGATGGCTCAGTGTCGCCACTCCACACACAAAGTAATTTCAAACCCTGCAGAAGTCTGGGCATGAACTTGTTTGGGAGTGCATTCCCAGGCAAGTCTGTGTTGGAAGTGTCGGTTATGGAGAGATGCACCATGATCCCAGCCCATGTTGAGGTAAAGGTTTTTATTAAGAATCTCAATAATTCTATTAATTCAATGCATCGTTGAGGAAATGAGAACTTGGTCATTTTGACCATTGTCGATCCCCAGCATCACCGTCCTTCGACACAATCCTAATTCACAAAATTTATCTTTTTACATTTTATGAAATTAATATGTGAGATGCCACACAAACAGCTGATCAGTGTAAAATATGAAAGAAGTATATGTTTGTATGTTCTATTTAAAAATAGTTGTTTTATTAGTCAGGAGCTGCTGCAGGATGCTCAGGAAGCTTCATTCTTAGGCTTATATCTCAGGTTATCTTCAGTGTATGAATTTCCAAAAAATTGGGAAAACTTTTTATCACCAGCCAGATCAGTTGATCATGATTGGCTCATGAGTAAAAAAATAAATAAATAAATAAACTCATCATCCAGTTTACTCACTTCCTGAAGGATCTGTAGACAGGCTAGCATGTTTAACAGCCTCATGTGGGTATCACAGTACAGAAAGATGGACCCACAATGCAACTGGTGTGATGAGTATGTATCATTTTTTTTTCTTTTGTCAAACTGTACCTCTGAATGGGTCTGTGGTTTATTTATAGGACTTAATATCTTTTCAGATTAAAAAAAAAACAAACAAAAAATGTAAAACAGCCGCGTCACTTGACCTTTCTCGCACGTGGTGTTGAACTTTGATTTTCCACTTAATTTACTTTTTGCCCTTGTCTCGCACTTTGAAAAAGGCCCAGCGGGTGAATGTAATGGCTTCAGTGGCTGATGACTTACTCATTATTATCCATTAACCGGTGATGGGCACTCTGCAAATCAGTGACTGGGGGGAAAAAAACAAGTGAACAAGGTCAAGATTTGATCCATTTTTGAGTGTGCTCTGAGCATAAAAGCATTTACTAGCTGAAAAGGCTTATTAACCTGCTGTGACTTTGTTTTGAACCATTTGTTAAATTTCTACCACTATTTGTCGTCTTTCGTGAATGTCCTTTATTCATAGTTTTGTTAAAATAGCTGAATCCTACATTTAAGCAGCTTGTTGCATTGAACCTCACTTATTTATAAAATTTAAAGGCAGAGCTTAAATTAAGACTTGCAGCACAGTTATTGTTTTTTGTTTTGGTTAGGGGTTTTTTTTTTTTTTGCTGTGGCGGCACTCCGACCGTTTTTGTCTGTCCTTTGACCTTTAGGGTGAGTTGAAGGATGAGGCTGAGAAGCCAAGTGAGTCTGCAGAGAAGAGTGACAAGACAGAAGCAACAGAAAAGGTGAAGAAGGAGGGAGTGGAGGCATCAGAGCGTGAAGAAGAGAACGAAGAGGGTGGGGAGGCTAAAACAGCTCAAGCAGGTAACACTAAGGTTGATGTCAAAGTGAAACTACAGATCCATGTCAAAGGCATGCAACTAGAACCTTTAAAGCTTCTAGTTCTAATTGATGATCTTGATCTGATTAGATCATCTACTTCATTAGATTATCAATAATCAAATTGGTGTTAGCCAATCATATTCATAGCAGTCTGCATCCCCTGGTAATGTTTTTCAGCACACACATTCTTTAAATTGAGGACTTTTAGGAAATACTCATCAGCTTTTAAATTCTTTTTCTCAATCAGACAAAGACAAAGAGGACGCCATGGAAACGTCTTCTTCAGAGCAGGAGAAGGATAAGGAGGAGAAGAGCCCTACAGAGGAGGGAGAGGACAAGAGGAAGAAGCTGGAACATGACATCGGAGAGGGAAACATTGCCACTGCAGCCGCTGCTGCCTTAGCATCTGCTGCTACAAAGGCTAAGGTGAGGCAGCAGGACTGCTGACTGTGCAGTAACAAATGCATGGAACAACTTTAACTCTCTCTGTTGCTGCTGTTACTCTTGTTACCTTTTGTTCTCCCCACAGATGAATGCATATGGAATCCTGAATGTTTTCTAGGAATTGTTAAAATAGTGAAATGCTGGATATGGTTATTTGACATTGATTAGATACTGACCATCAGCTCATTGCCTTCTGTTTAGCATTTGGCGGCAGTAGAGGAGAGGAAGATCAAGTCCTTGGTTGCTCTGCTGGTGGAGACCCAGATGAAGAAACTGGAGATCAAACTGAGGCACTTTGAGGAGCTTGAGACCATCATGGACCGTGAGAAAGAGGCTGTAAGTCAGGAAGACTTTAATACATTGTTGTATTCTATTGGCCAACAGGACCCTGCACACTACACTTTCCGTTAATGCATGCACTCACATTCTCTAATGCTCATTAAAGGCTCACAGCTATAGTTATCAATAATGAAGGCAAGCTGTTAACAGAAGGTCATCCGGCACTTAGTCAAACCCACTTTCTAATGTGGAAATTTAACTATTTGAAAGATACATTCACAAACTACTCACATCTCAGACAGGGTGTCTACAGATCTTTTAAAAAGTCTTTTTTTTTTTTTTAAACTTACATGCATATTTACTAATAAAAAGTATTAAATCAACTTAAAATCAAAAGGAGAATGTTTTTAGTCACGGGGTACTTTCAGCTGCTCCCTTATTTCCCAAGAGGTCACCACAGTGGATGGACCTACATGCTTGGTTTGGCACAGATTTTATGCCAGATGCCCTTCCTGTTACAGCCATCCCATTTTTCTGGCCTTGGGACTGGCATGAGGAGTAGACTAGCTTGTGACTCTAATGCCTTGATTATATTCCATTGTGGACACCTGGAGTACTTACTAGGCCCGAGCAGAGAAGTGCTGCGAAGGCCTTTTGTAATCGTACTGTTTCTTATTATTTCTGTTATACTTCTTTGAAGTCCGCCACCTGGGGCACATGCGTA
Organism: Archocentrus centrarchus; assembly: GCF_007364275.1. NCBI lineage: Eukaryota > Metazoa > Chordata > Actinopteri > Cichliformes > Cichlidae > Archocentrus > Archocentrus centrarchus. Next base: position 4,723,815 of record NC_044361.1, read on the forward strand.
GTTGTTGAATTGTAGTGTGAATTCTCTGCAGTCAAGTCCGTGCTGTTATAAAGAACGGGCAGACACGTGGACGTCATCAGACCTGAACACACTCTCAGATGCTCAAAGTATAATAGAGGCTTAAGGTTGTGTTTGTGTCTCCTCCCAGGCTTGAACTGGGGCTCTTTCGCTTGTGGCAAATGTGTTAACCACTACAGCACAGAGCCACGAATGCTTTCATTCTCACCACTGTGAAAATCTCTTGCACATAATGCTACACTTTCAGGTTATGCACTGTGACTGTGTTTCATAGTTTGGCCAGCCTTTTCAGAGAAGTGTGAGAACAGTTAACTGTAGCAACAGTCTGAAAAGGTGCACTAATAAATTTAATAGTTATAGTTTTTCTTAGTGGTTTAAACAGTGCCTGAAAATGCTTCAAACTTGTGTTTCAAACTTGGCATAATTGAATGTTATTTAGGCAGACACGTGGACGTTACTCAGACCTGAACGTTTATATTTCACTTTTCTTTTCAGATGACTTGACGTACTTGGATTTTTTATTTATTTTCATTTTTTGGCATCAATGGCATCAGTGTGTTTTCTTGGAAAGTGTATATTTTCACTTTTGTGTGGCAAAGTTGGTTCTAAACTTCACTGAAATTTCACTTTATATTTAACTTGTTCATATTTATAGAAACCCTGTTAAATAATTATAAAATAACACATTTCACCCTAAATGGCTGAAAATACTGAGCTAAAGTTGAATGTTTGATTTATAGCTTCTCCCAAATTTCAAGCAAAACAGACATTTTCAGGAGGGCCAAATGTTGATATTTTAAGAGGTTTTCTGGTGGATCGTGACTACTGCACTCCACCTCTATATAGTTTATTAGAAAACATACAAATATCCTTACTTGTTAGAAGTATTTTAATTAATTAGACTGTTTAAAAACAAAACATTCTGAATCAAAATTGAATAAAAAAGAAAGGGAACTATTTCATTTGGATTAAGCACATCCTTTGGCGCTGTCAAGAAAAGATTCAGTGTTGAACAGACTTACTACTTTGGTTGCTATTATATTGACATGAGCAGGTAGTAAATATTTGGTTTATCAGTAGATCTTGCCCACTCTACAGGTTTGTCCTTACTTGCCCTAGTCTTCCACAGAGATTGAAAGAGAGACAAAGCATTAATTCTGTGAGGGGAAAAATTTTTTCCAAAGCAGAGCAGTTGTTCAGTGAGGCGAGTGAAACTGTTACCTGCCCCGACAGAGCAAATGAATGACTCTCTGCTCTTGTTTGTGTGTGTTCTGTCTCTGCACAATCCCCGGAGACGCTTGTGAAAGTGTAAAACTGCGTTTTCATGGTGGCGGCATTGGGAGCGAAGCCCAGTTTCACAGCTGTAAACGCTGCATGAAAAGGAGTCTGGTTAAAGAGGCTTTCTGAGGACTGGAGAGAAACCAACCCGCTCCTGCTGCTGCTCCTGCCATAAGCTGTAAAACACTGAGCCTCTCCAAAAACAAAGAAACACAAGGCAGGCCGTTTTCAAAGCCTAAGGCTTCGCAGGCCTATGCAGGAGGACATGAACAGACCTGTTCCTCTCTTGTTCTGATTTTTGTCATGGAGCTAGTCATTTATTTCTTTTTAGCTTCATGAATACTCTTTTGCATTTTGGCATCCACCTGATGCTGCTGTGAATCCAACCTCACCAACATACTAAATGTGTGTGGTGAGATCAGCAGGTTATCCAAAGGGACAGCAAAGCGCTCTGCTTTTCAGTGTTTGTAGCTCCGCTGTCGACGACAGACATCAGCGGCGTGGATCCAATACCGAGGCGTCCAGCCACCAATTTTTTTGCTAAATTTGCTACTCCTTCCTTATTTATTGGCAAATTCTTCAGAAACCTTTTTTTTTTTTTTTTTTTTTTGTAATTTGTAAAAGAAATAAAGGTAGCTATCAGCTCAATGATGCTCTCGAGAGCTTGGAAAAGGCACTACTGTTGCTTTTCGATGCGCACACTTAGATTCCATTTTTGGCGGTTGGACCACTGTGGTCCTTGTAGGCTTTGCCTCATTCAGGTCAGCATAGCTGCACACAAATTAGTTGTCCACCTGCTGCAGATTCAGGTTCAAGGAAGAGCTGACATTGCCAGACTAGAGACTTTTTGGATAAGCATCCAACTGATATCAAGAAACAGCAACCTTCACAAAACTTAAATGTGAGAGGTTAGCGAACACAGATTTTTCACATTTAAAGAGATACTAGTAAAGCAACTGCAAATAGTGTCTTCTCTCGGATAAACAATTTTAAAAATGAAAAAAGCATAAAAACATGAGTGGCCTGTCCCAAGCAAGCCTGTGTATGAGAAAACACAACATAGCCATGGTAGTAATTTCTGCCTTGCAAAATATGGAGGCCTGCATTTTGTCAGTGTACTTTTTTTTTTTTTTTTGGCATAAAGCATACTTTATCTGGTTTTTGTTAGTAATGGTATTACAAATATCTTCAAATCATCTTACTTTATGGTTTCTGCATCTTTATGCAGTTGGAGCTTCAGAGGCAGCAGCTACTTACCGAGCGTCAGGCGTTCCACATGGAGCAGCTCAAATACGCCGAAATGAAGGCGAGGCAACAGATGGAGCAGCAAGCGGCTGCCGCCGCAGCTGCTGCTGCAGCTGCTCAGGCCCAAGGGCAGGGGCAAGGGCAGGGGCCTGGGGCTGGACCACACTCTGGGGCCCCTCCACCAGGCATGCACCCAGGAGGACCCCCACCACATCACGGAGGACCTCCTCCCCACCACGGAGCACCCCCACCCCACCACGGAGGTCCCCCACCTGGCGCCGCAATGCACCCTGGCTACCCCCCAATGGGCCATCACTCGATTGCTCCTCACCACCCAGGACAGACAGGTAAGGTAAAAGGGGGAAAAACTATACCAGTGCTCACAGTGACACAAAGAGGTAGAGACCCCCTTTAAACAGGGTTACAGCGCTGTGGGAGTGTTCTGTGAAATATTGTGGAATATAAGCATTTTTAAATGGAAAGAATTTCAGCAGTATTAACAGTTTATGACTTTGAATATCAGTGAGGTTTATTTAACACCTTTGCCATATCCGATATTGATATAAATAATACCATGACAAGGAACTCAGCCATATAATCCAGCTTTTGATTTTGGCAGTCCGCTTGATTACACATTGACCTGCTGATAATACTCTGCAGTGGCTCAGGCGCTCATGTTTTCATTGTGCTCTGTTAAAGTACAGTACTTTTTTTTTGTTTTTATTTATTTTTAATATTCCTTAATGCTAAAAAAGTGTTTATTTCACAATTGTGTGGTTGTGTAGGACACCTTATCAGGTTTTTAAACAGGGCTCACAGTGTCCCAGGTACCAGAGTTGGTTCAAGAAAGGTGAATGAACATCTAGCAGAGCCATGATTTCTGCATGAAAATGAGGCCCAAACTCATTCATTTTGGTAGCAAATAATTTGAGATGACAACATTCACATTGTGAGGTTAGCAAATAATAGGTCAATCCATCACCACTTTGTTGGTTTTTGTTGTTTTCTCCACTGTTATTTGTGTTTCTGCTCAGCACTGACTGACCCTTAATATGTACTTTTATTGAGAACAGTTTAACCCTCTTTCTAGAAAACGTGACCATTTTGCTGGGTCATTCCATATGAACTCAACCAATGGATCCCCTGATCACCATCTCAGATTTGAGTTGCAATGCAATTCTGTTTGTATAGCAATGTCTGGAAATGATGGATGGATGAGAATCTTTTATGCTGGAAAAAGAGGGATAATAGAAGGCACTTTAGGTAAAAAAACAAAAAACAAACGCCTATATTTCAAATGATTATAAAACAAAGAAGGAGATGAGAAAACAAGTAGAACTTTTGAGGAAATGTAGTTAAGATATGTAAAATTATGTATCACCTTGGGCAATTGCCCAGGTGCCCAACTGGACAGGCAAAAACAAGCCAAAAAGTCTTTTTTTTTTTTTCACCTGGAACCCTTTTGAGTCCCTTAATTCCAATTTATGCTTTCTACAGAGCTATACTTCCCCAAACACACACACCTGTCCTGAAATAATAGGAATAAGGCATTAAGTGGTCTCTGAGAGAGATCCTGGCATCATGGGAGGACTTTGAAATCTGAATTTTGTATTTTCACCTGTAAAAATATTGGTTTTTAAGGGGTTAATAATTTGAGAAAGAGAGAAGATAAAATATTTATGATGCCTGACTCTGAAAGTATGGGCCAGAATTACCCAGGACACCAATTTTCAGGCTAAGTATATTATTCATGTGAGAGATATTGCCTGTTGAAATATTAGAAAATTGAAAATCATGATTCACAAGGTCAAATATAGGGCACGGCACCCAGTGTTTGGAGAGCCATATCTCAGAAACCCTTTGGAGCTGAGGCCTATAATTTTGCATGTGTTCATTATACACATAGAGGTACTTTCAAAATAATTTTCACTCAAATCTGAGTCGGTGACTCGGGAAGGATTTTGGCTTTTTGGTTGAGTTCATATGGAATTACCCTGCTTGCTGTCATTTAGTGGGTCATATATGCACCCATGTATAAGTTATACCAGTAACTGTGTTTTTGTTTTTAATGTATATGCCATGTTCTGGCAGAAGTAATCTTAGATGCCAACTTACTAGCTATTCTACTCCTGGTCGTAATACCTGAGGGAGCAGCGGCACGGATCACTTTATTATAGCCAAAATAATTTGGACAGGTTTTAACTCTTGATGCTTGTTTGCTGTTGGGAACTGAAGGAACAGTGGAACATTTGGACCAAGAATTGGCAAATTGCATTCAGCTTTGGAGACATAGCTCATCAAAGTGTTCTCAGAGACAGAGGACAGAATGGATTAAATGGCATGCTTTTTACTTTGCTCCACAAAATCATCTGAATGTTTGCTTCTGGTTTGAAACGGCCCGTGGAGGTTTTGTTAAATCTCCGTCCTTTATTACCATGTAGCCACCCAATCTCCATGGATCTGATTTCTCTTGTTTATACTTCCCACACTGCAGGACCAATGGGACCAGGTCAGCCAATGCCCGGACGTATGATGTCTGGCCCTCCTTCTGCTGGGCCTCCTCCTGGTGGCATGCCTCCCATGATGCCCCCACGCCACCCTGGAGCCCCCAACGGCATGTGTGAGTACAAAGAGCCACCGCTTGTTATGCTTGTGTTGTTTTTGAATATGTATAAGCAAACTTAAGGTGGTTTATTTCTGTTGATTTGTGAGCATTTAATTCACCAAAAGCAAAATACTCTAAATTACAGGCATGATTCTAGAATCCTGTATTTACACCATAAATAACCTAAGGATGGGGGGAAAAAAAGCTTTCTGGGAATCCAAATAATGCTTTCACCCAGAGCCGACAGCTGGTATTTACTTTGAATGTCAGCTGCAGCTAAACATTTGGATCATTGCTGCTTATTAGCATCACAGCACACACACACAGCCTGTGGTTTGCATTGATTTCTCTGACCTTGTAAAACAGCCAATCAGCATCTGAAATTAAGCACCAGGATAATGACATGTATTTAAGTTTTTTACAGCTGCTGTTTGTGTTTCCGCTTGTTCTACAGCTGCAATTTGAACTACAAGATTGTAGTTACTTAACCATTATTTTTTGCATTGTCTTAAATTGAGACTTTCCAGCATTTACATTCCCCAAGAGAAATAAGCTGTCGTTGAAATATAGATTTACTGCAGAAAATATATTATAAACATAAATTTTTAGAGCTCATAAGGTTATGTTTGCACTTTTTGATCTCTAACCTGTCACTTTTAATTCAAATTTGACCTTCAGTTCAAAAGTGGGGAAAATTTTAGGTTGCCTTAATGTCATATGATGTCATGTTTTTGACCATCAGCCTGTTGCATGTGTTTACGGGCAGACTGTGCATACTTTTATTTAACCCCCCGCTGTAAAATTCAATCCTACCTCTGAAGTAGAAGGCCACTGCTGCTGTGTGTCTAATAGTCTAATACCTGCTCTTTGGCTAGGCTAAGGGTGGTAGATTATTGTGATTAAATTTAAAGCTTTTTGTAGCTAGGTGTATTGACTGTTTGTTCATTAAGTATTTTGCCTCATCATCCAACAGAGGGCGCTCTTAAAGTCAATCATTAGCTTTACTGATTGCATGCACAATTAACCTGTGATGAATAGCGTGATTACCTAGAGGAGGATGGTAGCTGCTTGAACCACTGAAAAAGCAGTATGTCAAAGTATTTCAGGTTCTTCAGGAACTTTGTGAAAAGCTGTTCACAGCCCAGCTTGTTGCTTAAGTGAAGCAGTGTTGTAACGTTGTCTTGAATGTGATTGAAGACACAGTGCAGCTATGACTCCAGAGAAATACACACATAATGAAGGCCAGGCTATAAAGGGTTAGATAGCAACAGGTAGAATTGGCTGATTGGCTGAACAGATTACATATTAGTTCACATTTGTTCAAACTGAACTTGAAATCTCAGTTCTAAATGAAGCTTTGGCTTTCTTCCTTCTTGCTCTAAAACCAGAGTGTTCCCTCTTTCTTAGATCCTGGCCCACCACCTGCACAGCCTGACGCGATGCCTCCTGCTCCCGTAGGTCCTCCAGCACCTCAGAGTGGGCGAGTGGCTGACAACTAAGAGCTACACACACACACAGACAAGCACACAAGCCTGAAACTAACTCTCTGAACATCAGCCCCTCTTTGATGGCCTTTGCTACTGGCTCGATATTTTTCACTCAGCACTCAGATCTACCATAAACTTCATTGCCGGACACACACTTGCTCACACTCAGGGTTCAATGGCAGAGGTAACCCAACATTTCACACATACACCCACACATGCAGACTTCCTCTCAGGGCACAGCGGCAAGGGTCGTCTAGTAAAAAACACTGTTTTCTGCTCTATTGGGCCAGATGGAGGCTGTAGAGAATGACCCTGTGTACAGAAAACAAAACAAGGAGACAGAACAAATAATAATAAAAAAAAACTGTCTCATATCTTTTTTTTCCTCTCTCTCACTTTCCAGTGCTGTTTTAATCGCACTGAAACCTCTTCCAGTCTCACAAAAACACACACCCCGCTTTTTGTCTGGTTCCTCTTTCTCCAAGACAAACACTAGGGGGAGCTAGCGAGACCAGAGGGCCAGTCCAACCTGCAGGGGTGTGTGTGTGTCTTGAAGCAAGCAGATTTTTCAGACATTAACATGAATAAAACACACACAGGGGACCCAGCCTGCCCTCACTCTTGTCTTGTCGAGTATCTACCTCTCGCTCCTCTTTAAATGATACACTGTAGTTCTGTGTGTGTGTCTGTGAATGTGTGTGTCAGACAGAGGGCTGATTGATGGTCATTTGTGCCTTTTTTTTTTCTTTCTTTTTTTTAAATATATGGAATCGGTTTTCCATTTCAACTTCTGCACTCGCTGAGTTTGAAATATAAAGTAAAAACTGAGCTAAGGAAAAGAAAAAAAACACCTTTAAGTCTGCTTTAAAGTATTTTTCTAATCTGTCTCACAAGGTGCGTCCCCCTTGACCCTTGACCCAGCTGTAAATACTGATAACTGTCTCTGAGTATGGGGGTGAGATGGCACCTAGTGAAAACGTTTTAAACTGTCCTCGTTATACATTAAGTATTGTAAAACAAAGTTTTAATGTGTGGCTGGATTTGATTAGACTTCATAGACTTTAAACCTCCATTTAAAAAATACCGGAACTACCAAAGTGTCCAAGTCCTCCTCTAAATGCATTGTGAACTAATCAAAGAAGTTAACCTTTAAAATGTATAATTTTAATATTTAAAAAAGTTACATGCTAAAGGAATTTGTGGTATTTAGCAAATACACTAGATTGGAACTATTTCTGTATGTTGGTTAAAGTAAATGAGTCAGATCTGATTATGTGAGGCACAAACTGGGACTTGATCTGACCGTGAGAGGAAGCACATACTGCCTCCTTCCTCTGTCTGTCACACCACCTGCAGCACTGTAACACACACACAGAAATGTAAGCTAAAGCTGAGGCGAACACTGGAGGCTGCATGCACACATCGACTTGGCCAGACCCTGCCACAAAGCACTGGACAACCACAAACACATGTAATCTCCTGCTGACCTTCACACAGCCTTTACAGAGAGGGAGACGCTGTGATGCGGCTGAAACATCACAACATGATGACGCTCTTCCTCAGCGCGGTGGGCTTCTAGATGTTTTTAGGTGCTGATCCTGTAGCGATTAAACCCCGCCCCCCTCTCTTATGCTCAGTTTCTTCACGCCTAGCGCTGCCTACCTCGCTAAACCCTCCTCCTCCTCTCCTTAGTGCACGTGTTTGCATTGCTTTCCAGCCACTGTAAAACTCAGCAATATCCTCATTTCTGTGTATCAAACCATTATACAGAAAAATAAGTTACTAAGCAATCAGAGCTGTTTAGTTCTCAAACCCTTTGTCCTGTGATGTTACAGTAAATAAAATTAAACAAGGGGAGAAACCACTCAACACTTATTAGCAGATTTGTTAGAAGCTGTTTTAATGTTACTTAAAAAGAAAAAAAGGCCAGTCACTGTTTCCAGTTACTGGATGCTGGTTTTCTTTCTTTTTCTTTAATGAGAAATTGGAAATCTCCTTTTTGTAACCACAATACTCCAGTTGGGAGAAAAAAAAATAGTTGTGGCTTGTTAATTTTCAGTATCAGCTGAGCAAAATGTCTAAAACTGCTTGTGAAAGTACATCAATAAGATGTTTTTTTTTTTTTTTTTTTTTTTTTCTCTCCGTTCGATTACTGAAACTGCAAATTCCCAAAAAGCCGCTGGCCAAACAGTTTGACTACATGATCCATTTAGTATCTCTTTTTTGTCTCAGTATTTCCCACGTTTTGCATTGGTCAGGTTTCCATTTTATGACACTTCAAGATTTTTCGTGTCAACTTAGAATTTAAATAGAAGTCATTCACAACATTTGGGACTGTATTTCTTCAGAAGTCAGTTTTCCTCATAACTCACTTGTTTTGTCAGGTAATTAAAAAAAATAATTGACACTTGCAATTTAGCTTTAAATAAAATATTGTTCCTGCTGCTCCACTCATCATTTCAACAATGGTCTGTATTCACCATCCTTCATCTCTCTAAAGCTGACATACAGGTGAATAATAAATCCAATATGAGGATGTTTTAATGTGAAGTCTTAACCAGAACTACTACTCCTCCCTTTTTGCTAGCACTGTTAGGATCTCTGCTACCTCTTCCTCCTCCATCTGCTAGCTACCTCTTCTAGAAATCTTCCTCTTGCTATCTGCTACCTCTCTGCGCACCCCTTCGCTACCTCTTGTTCCCCACCTCCTTCCTTTTTGTTTCCTCGTTTCTTTTAAGATTTCTTTGTCCTGCCCACATGACTGCTGCATCACTGACTGTTGCCCTCTTCTCCCAGTCTGTGGGAAGAAGAAAGCCCACAAACACAACGTACGGTCCCTCACTCACACTCGTTCAACGTGCCCTCCTTTCCCATTAAACATTTTACCACGCTTGTTATGTAATATCCCCTAAATACGATGGGATGTCCTTTACATATATTATCTTTAATGGATACTTTTTTTTGTGTGTTATTGGTAATGTATTTTTAAGGAGATGTTTTGTGTAGATGGAAGTTCTCTCTGTTCTTTGTAGCATTTGTTTCTCCCCCCTTTTTTTTTTTATTTTGTATGGGGTCTGTTGGTACTTGGACCTAGACACTGTCGAATAAACTGTGTTTTGTATGAAATTGTCTCCACTTTTTTTTTTTTTCCTAAGTCTCCTCCTTCAGACCACACTTCATTAAGCCAACCTCTTGAGTTTACAGCAGCAGATCATAATTTGTGAACATGAGGAACATAGCAGAGTAAAAATTGCAACATTTTCATCTGAAGCTGCATTTATAAAAAAGCACAAAAATATAAGAATCTAGAGAAAAATGTGATTTAAGTACTTTTATTCTGCAATTACTACTTGAAAGAGATCCAGTGTTAAAGGTAATTCTGAGAGTTACTCTTAGTAAATACTGAACAAGAAGCACGCTTAAGTAGTTTCCACTAAAACAATATGAGTATTTAACGCTGCTCCAAATCTTTCAAAGGTGATTAATGGTTTTATGATTTGTAATCTAAAGGTTGTCACTTTATTTACTGTTGTCATGTTCATGTTTTTCATGAGCTACAAGCTCCAGGAGGAGAAACTGGATAATCTGTCGCCTGCCTTTGTGTTGGGATTAGGGACATTTCTCTAGAACATCTGCACATAATGCAGTGTGTAAATTACAGTTTGTAATGTCACAGGCTTAGCAAGAAAAATGGTGAGGCTAAACGGACCTCTTTTGGTCCACATTCATCTTGAAATGAACATATTTGTAACAAACTGCACAATACATGATTTTCCCTTCATAAATACATGAACAGTTGCTTTAAACAAAACATCCATACGTGATTGTCCATGAAAATTGAGTTAAAATGCAGTAAATCTTTCAGGCTCCTTACTAATATGATAAATTTGCAGTTAATGACATTACTCCAGTGGTTATGACAGACACAGTGGTGTCACATTATTATAGTCATATGAGTTTTTCTGTTCATTTGGCACATTTCTTACAACTTGTTCTCAGCACTGAAGATAAAACTTTCCATAATCACTCACACAGGCCACAACACGAAATGAACTCACCCGAAGCTTAATGAGTCAAAATGTAGTTTTTGTTGATAAATTATGACCAAAATGTAAGTATCTACTGTTGTGTATCTGAGTAAATGGTTTTCAGATTATTTTAAAAGCTCAAAGCTTTACATTCCACTTTTTAAAGGACACTAATATCTGTGTGTACTGTGAGGTTAAAAAAAAATAGTCCTAGTTTGTTCCAACATTACTAAGGGTTCAGAACATTGACTGTCAATAAAAAAAATAATAAAAACCTGACTCTGCTCCAGAATTTGTTTACCCTGAGAGGAGGGAAACTCAAAACTGTTCACACCTAATGCACAACCAGTGTAAAGGGCTCGACACACGGGGAGCGACGTCGCTCGCTCTCCATTCATTTCCTATGGAGCTTGTGCGATGAGGCGACAATCGCTTGCCCTCCTCCAGCTAAGCGACCGGCGACATTCGTGCATGTGAAATTTCGAGCTCGTACACGTAGACGTGCACACGCGACCAGGCGACGCGACGCAACAAAGTTGGAAAATGTTCTACTTTTGTCGCTGTCGCGTGGCACTAAACCAATCAGCAAGAGTTTCATTGACTGACCAATGAGCGAAGAGTATGCTACACGCTGCAGTCTGCAACCACTTTCAGCAGGAAGGAAAGCATCGTTTTAGCTGTGTTTGACTTTCCTATATTATATGACACTTCACGCAGTGATTATCGAGTTAAACATAAAAGGCAGCCGTATGAGAACGTGTTGGCGCAAGACCAACGTTAAACAGACCGCTAGAGAGGACTTTTGTGCTAATATAGGATGAACGCGTCTTTTTCTTTTGTAGAGGAGCCTTAACAGCAAGATTTCTGTCAGTTCCAATAAAATCTTCAGACTCCTCATCTTTATTGCCGTGTCTGACACGGACTGCTTTTAAAATGTCTAAATCCCTCCAGTTTCATAACCAATCACATTTCTTGGAGACGGGTGACGTAAGAGCGCGATTCGCAAAGCTGCCGTCGCTATCGCGTCCCGTGTGTTCGGTTTCACCCCAGTGGCGATGCGACCCATTCGTCGCTGTCGTTTGTCGCTCCCCGTGTGTCGAGCCCATAACGGAGGAAGGCCGCTGTTGCACTGGTAACCTTCCTCTGCACTCATGCATCTTCCCATATTCCGTTCTCCACTTTTACATGTTTTTAAATGAATGAGACGAAATATTGTCACCACAAAGACACGCCGCTATTAACAAATGTACACAACGGTTCTTAGTCATTTGCCTGAATTGCTAAAATATTTACAAAATATTTTAGGCCACTGTAGTGCAGTGTTTCAGCGTGCGAGCGAAAAAGCAATAAACGTCCGGTGTTTTCCAGCTCTTGGAGGGATACATTATAACGGGGAGAAGATGTTCTGGGTGTGCTTGTTTTGCTGCTTAGCTCTCTGCTCGTGGCATCTGTGCATGCACAAACCAAGTGGAAAACAAATCCCACTGTAATCTGGTGAGAGGGGGGATTTCTCCAACCAGCCAGCAGATTGACCATGAGTAGGTTATTGAGAGGTTTCAGGGGCCGCGGGGTGATTACTGCCCCAGTGGGATTTGGAGGGGGGGTTGATGAGAGGAACGGCACTCAGGCATTGTGGGAAAAAGGATGTTCGTCCTCCATCATTATGATCGCGTCAGAGAGAGCACAGCTACAGGTAATTAATTAAACTGCAGATTGAAGGAGAGTTTCTACAAAGTGTGACATGAAAATGAAACTCAGGGCTTTCTGAAACACACACAGATGAAACGGCATTGAGGTGACAGGAGTTTTTGGTCAGTTAAGGGCCAAGTTTGCTAGAATAAGCTCCAAAACCCGCGATGGTAATGAACACGAACTTAAATTAAGACTTCAAAGTGTGAAATCCACAAACCAAACAAACCTCAGCAGATGTGTTGGGAAGGAGCTTTCCCACGTTTTTGGTGCTATTGGAGGAGACATTAAAAAAACTACGTCACCAACTTTCCCCAGTCTCCCTCCCCAGGCGCCCCCTCCTCCCCTCCCTTTACACCATTCTTCAGGTGACCTCAGTAGGTCACTTGATAGAACGGGGCGAGGTCCCAAATTGGTTTCACAGGAAACTACTTATTGTGGTGACACACGCGTTCTTTTGCACTTTGGTACATGTGAATATGTGCTTGATGATGATGATGATTAATTTCCCTTTGAATTAAAATGAGCAACAATCCAGTGGAAAGTCTGACTCTAATACCTCTGAGCTGCTGCTGTCCTTGACTGGTTTCCAGATCAGAAACAGGCCGGCTGTCTGCCAGCGAGGATACAAAAACTGACCACTTTGCATATTGCTGATGTATGCTAAAAAATACCTGACAGCAAGACAGAAAGAAGTGGTTGAAGGTTTTACACAAGAGGCTTTTAACTTGACACAGGAGCACAAACATTGGCCCTTTTAGTGACGAGGCCTTTCAGTATGCAGTCTGAGAAGATGGTGCTGTCTTCAGATCTGTGCGTGCATTTAATTATTTTATCTTTCTCCCCTTATTTAACAATATAAATGAGGTTCAGAGTAACTCCACATAAGATCAGCACATTTGACCACACACTCTGACCCTACTTTGAGGACCTTTTTTTTTTAATTTTATTTTTAAATGTACTGAGGGTACCCAAAATCTTTATATGCTTTGTAATATCCATCCAGTATTGATTAAATACAATAAAGAAATCATTGGGATCTATAAGAAGTGAGATTCTGATCTTCTTATAGGACCTAAATCAATGAGTGGAGTGAATCCAGGTACCATGATCATGGGATCTAATCGGATTTGGAGATGGGGATTTTCCAAGTTGCTCTGACCTCATGCTGCATTTTTATCTGGAGCTGCTCCTAATGGGTAGAGTTGCATGAGTGCCGTGAGTTTGTTGTAGTTACTCAGAAACTAGCTGACTTCCTGTTTGCTTGCCACACACGAGTGTGCTCCAACAAAACCTTTTCGCTTTTGCAGAATTTGAACATTTTGAAACATATGAAGCAAATTCTGGTTGTTAAAAAAGGAGTCATTGCTGGTTTCTTAACTTTATTCATCATTTTAAATTCTTACATTGCTCAGCATTGTTCCTTAGAACTGCAACAAAAGCCTTGTTTTTGCAGCCTAGATTTTAGTGTTTGTGAAGGATTAGTAGTACTTTATAGAATTAGGAAATAAAAACTGCGATAGTTGCAGTGCTGAATAGAAGTATGCAGTGAAGTGGTGATAATGGATTGATTGATGTTATATACCTTTTCACACTGGTCCACATGCTAAAAGCCACACTTATATCTGCCCACAGCTCATGTGGGTAGGAACATGTGATTCATGTGTTAATGTGTTCTCTCTGCCGGGTAAATGCCAGTCATGTGCACAGAGAGTACAAGCAGAGGGGTTCAGGATGAGGTCCTTCATTTGAACTGCATAGAAATCTTCGGTGCTGTGTAAGCGTCACATCATTAACGGCTCTTTCCTGGCATGACACTTTCTTACTGAGCTTCACCACTGCTAATTTATTTCACCTGATGTAGTATTACTTTAATCATATCCAGATCCCACTGCAACTCTGTATACAAAATCATTTTTTACTCAGATTTTATTGGCAAAGATCACCAAAAAATCACCTCGTGTGGGAGTGGATGCAGGCTTGCAGCCAAAAATATTTTGCACACTCACACCCTCTGTGTGCGCTGCCAAAAACCCTCAACACAATGCAGTTTGTTCATTCAACACCTCAGATTCTCATTTCATTAGCATATAAAAACTGAGGTGATGACTTGTCTCATTTATAGATGTCTCTGTTACTTCTCTGAATCATGTCCTAAATGGGATCCTGCAGGCAGATGCCCTCAGGTCAGGGCCAGAAAATTGCCCTAGCAAAAGTAAATTTATTCTCTGAGGATTGGTTATGATGATGGCATCAAGTAGTAGTTTGGATATTTTTTTTGTGAAGCAAACGATGAAGAGTAAAGGGGAGAGCTGCAGTAGAGTGTGACAGGATAAAAGCAGAGGGAATATGGGGATTGACAGAGAAAATCCAGAGACAGAAACAGAGAGAACGGTTGAGTTGTAAAGTGCAAAGCTCAGCTGTTAGTGGCAGATTCTGTGCAGACGAGAGAGGCAGGAGGGAGGAGAAATGTTAATTATGAAACATTCTGGGGAAAGAGTGTGTTTACTCGTACACATACATTATACAGACATCCTCAGTGAGCACACGTGTTCACGAAAGCACCTGTACTTCAGTGGCATTCAGTCAGGGCAAGCAAGGCAGGCAGTGCATGTCCATATTGTTTTTTAATGTTCACTGTGTCTCTTGTTAGAGCTCAAAGAGCATAAGGAGAGAGCTTTAGTCCCATGAAGCATCTCTAGTTGGCATCCATCGTGTAAATTACTGCCATTTTGTTGCTCAACAGTTTGCTCTTGCTTCTGGAAGGAGCCATCAGAATTGACAGTTTCTGCCATTTTCATGGGCGTGTCTGTGTCCTGTTAAAGTCTGGAGCTTTTTAAGCTGAGAGGCCCGCAGCTTTTACTGTTTGTTTGTACAGTCACATTGTTGGTAAGTCTGTGGTCTTTGACGGGGGACTGACAGGCTAGACCAGAACACGCTGCTGCTCGTACTGCTTTCTGTGCTCAGAGATCAGGTATAGTGTGCACACTGTGTGGGAACAGAACTAACATTATCAAGTAAAGAAGCACTCTGTGATTTATCATCTTAATAGTTTTCACCTTGGCCAAAATGTGAAGTAGAGGAGTTAGAATGTAGTGAAGATGTTTATAATAACTCATTTAGCACGTTAGCAAGGAAAGCCTGGATGATAGATGGAGGACGTCAGCTCCTGCCGTGTCCGGTTTAATAAAACAGGTGAAGGCTCCACCAGAATCTGTATTGGGAGATGATGCTGGAAATTTTGTCTAATGCTATTCCAATTAAAGACATATGGATGACTTCCCGAGGAAAACCAGTAAATTTCCCCACTCATTTGTGTTATGGGGTTGCATGTCAGGTGAAAATATGGGAGAGATGGAGATCGTTACCTCAAATGTAAATGCACACGTGTACACTCAGATTAGTTTGGTCGTGATGATGTCATTTTTCAGGATGACAATGCCACAAAGATGAGAAACTCAGAGTATTAACTTTTCTTTAGGAAAGTTCATACATCAGCTCAGTGACATGGTCAATTCAGATCTGGAACCAGACTGATAGAGAATACTGTTTTTCATTAATGAAGGTCATACCTCAAAGAATTCTGAATTTTATCAAAGTCAGAGGAGGTGCAACAAAGTACTAATTGTGATTAGTTAATTGAAATACATTTTTATTTATGCATATTTTTAGGTATGTTTCACAAAGCCAGAATTTTCAGCTAAAAAACACAGGTAGTTTTATTTCATATCTGTGATTTGTTTATTTGCTACAAAGTAAACACCCTCCAAGTGTGGAAATCTATGTTCTCCCCGGGATTATGAGATATGAAAGCAACTGCTTTGAATTAACTCTTTGTATGCATATTTCTAATTCATCCCTAATCTTCATAGATTTAACGATGGTGGAGTGGTTAGTCTTCAGGGCAAACATAGTTTAGAAGTTGTTTATTTTCCTTGTTTTAACTAACAGTGAAAAGTATGAATGAAATACAGCCCCTAAAGTAAAATCACTGGATGATGCTGCCATTGATCTGCTCCCATTCTAAGCTAGCCCTCAATCTAAATGGTTCTACTCTAACAGTAATGTTTTATTTGCAAAAGGCAAGTTAATATAACAGAAGATCAATAACAATAACACTCACTTCATCAGTGTAGTTCTACACTTACATGCTGCAGTCTGACATCATCATTCTCTGTGTGGCTCTTGTGTGGTGGTTTCTATCTTTTGTCAGTGATTAGCACATTATTAACACCTTTGCTTCTTTCATCCAAGAAACACTGATTGTAACAATTAGCTAAATCGCAAACAAATTTCTATTTATTGAGCAATTTTACTTTATGTGAGTTGTGATGTTACAAGCTGTGTTTAATGTTTTTAATGACACAGTAATGTGCAAACTAATAGGATAAATAAAGTATATTTCATCTTATAATCTGGGGTCCCTGCGGTGCACTGCGACAATGACAAAAAGAAAAGAAAGGAATAGCACCAATCCCATTTTCTCCTCAGACTTAAAAGGCTGATGTGGTATTGTTGTCACCCAGCTGGGTAGGCGGCCGATTTTCAACTTTGTGAATGCTGTAAGTCGAGAACAGTGTGACCTACAATGTTCAAATTCACACCGTAGACGCATCTACTAAAAATCTCAGACAAGCTCGAATCTCGGTGATGTTGACCTCAAGGTCAAGGCCAGAGGTCAAGTTTTCTGAAAATCTTGCGAAAGTGATAGCTGGACATGTGTAGCAGATGTCTTAGCTCTCACCATAATAATGCCAATCAAAGAAGGCGGCAGTATTCTCAGTGGTTTATGTTTATTATGATTTTAGCATTTCTTATTCCTGAGTCTTACTTGGCCTTGACTTTGACCCCACTGAGATCTACCAAGACCTGGTAACGGTGTGTTCTAGAACTTGTGCTTCCAGGGGATTTGTGCCACCTAAAGGAGGCTGAGGGGTAGCACTGGCAGCCGTCAGTATGTTTTTACTCATACTGTTTTTAGCACTATTAGACTGGGTTATGCTTTATTTGTTTTTAAGGTACAGTAGGATTCAGAATGGGCCTGCATAGCTTTACAGGGACTGTAAATAAGCCTATACATGCTAGTAAATGTTTTCTTCCTCCATTTCACAATCATTTCATTTTGTTGATAATTAAAAAATTCATTAGAGTTTCTTAAATGCAACAAAATACATAAGAGTACAAGAACACAGTCAAATAGCCTGCTGCATTTGGGAAAAGGACTTGAATTACTTACTCCCATTAGTAAGATTAATTTATAGATTAATTAATATAATTTAAACCCCAGTAAGTGCATGTCTTTGGAATGTGGGAGGAAACCGGAGTACCCGGAGGAAACCCACGCAAGCACGGGGAGAACATGCAAACTCCACACAGAGAGAGGGAGAGGCCTGGGCCAAGGTGGAATCGAACCCAGGCCTTCCAGATGGTATTCTAACTGTGAGGCAGCAGTGCTAACCACTGCGCCACCGTGCTGCCTGGGGGGGGACTGTGTTAGCTGATACACAGGATTGGGCTTCAGATAAAATTTGTGTTTGCCTGTGAAGTACTGTTGAGAGGCTAGCTACTGTAAAACTAATGGTGTTACTTTATTTGGATCCCCAGTTTGCCTCCAAAGGTGTAATGGTTAACACATTTGCTTGGTAAGCAAAAGGTTGCTGGTTCAGTTTCACCTGGAGGCACAAATCCCCTTTGGGGATACTGCCAAATCAAACATGTGGCGCTACCTACTGTGGCAAGACAGTAGCCAGGAGTAGCTTCAATTTGGATCCCAATTAGCTATAAAAAAAAAGTCATAACATTTTGTGTTGTTTTGTGTTTGTGTTATTTTCTAAGTACTAGTTTATCCATTTTGCATAGGCATTCTTTCTGAATATACACAGCATCTTATTTGGAAAAAGAAAGCTTTGTTTTACAAACATGTATACACATCACTGCAGATTTGATCACAGACCAAAGTGGACTCATTTTATATCTCATTGAGGTCAGGTCATGTTTTTTTGGTGGTCATTTGACATCTTTCTGGCTTCTTTTTAACAGCTCTTTAACACAAGAACTGCTGATAATATTTGGCCAATCAGGTCATGTCAGAAGCACCTCAGACGCATTCTAACCGCTGGACAACCTTATTCTCAGCAGCTGGCTGATTAAACACAATTTCAGGTCCAACTGTGATGTATTTGTGTTCTCACATACACGTCTGTCCTTTAATGTCGAGAAAAGTTTGTGGCTGCTTTGCGTGTGAGAAAAGGGCCGACTGGTTTAGATATCCAGACCTTAACCCTCTTGTGGGATTTAGATATCGAAAGCTGTTGAGGTCACATGACAGTCACTGGCTCCACCCAGCCATGAGGTGACTGCTTTGGGTTGCATGAATAAGAGGGTGAGAAGCTGTGAACTGCTGCAGCTCGTGGTGGTCCTTCAGACACGAAGTGATTCTGAAGTACTTGCAAAGGCTTCATGCTGTTGCAGAGGAGGAAGGGAGAGGACAGCAACCATTGAGTGGGGTGTGGTTTCACTACACAATAGTGGAGTGACAAAATCAAGACTGAAACACTCAGGACATAACAAAAGGCTGAGCAAATTTCCATATCTCACTTGATTAGTGATGTCACACGTAGATTGTAACTACAGGATGTGCAGGTATTTTTCTACCCCCAAAGTCATATGTTAATTTAGCAGGAGAAAGCTTTTTAAGGGTCACAGACCAGGGCTAGTCACTCTGCTTTGACTCAGTTAGTGTGTAGGCTGGAAAAGCTTCTCCCTCTGGGTGATTTTTAAGGCCACAGGATTTTCCCAAGTTGTTTTTGTTTTGTTTTGTTTTGTTTTTTCCAGAAACTCTGCCAGGTAAGAAATCACAATTATTTCATTTGAACTAAATACATTCATGCCCTGAAAAGAGGAATATTTATGTGTAAACTAGAGGGGCATTTAGTGAAGACTTTTTTTTTTTGAATGCATATCAACTTTTCATCTTGATTTTACAACAGCTACTTTAAGGGTAAAGACTGTGTCAGTGCTTCAACCTGGGGAAACCATCCTCTAACTGCTAGATTTGGATTGTAACCAGGTAATCTTCTAAAAAATAGATTAGTTTGGGTTTCTTTTTTCTTTTTAATATGTACATGATCGTTGACACAAACATCTTAGGTATGCTAACCTCTGGTCTTTGTCTTACCTAAGTTGTCCAGACTGCTTCTTTGTTGCATCATAATTTATCTAGGACTCAACACTAGTCAGTAATGATGTTAAAACAGGGTTTCAGTCTTTTCAGCATACATTACTTACAGTTTCAATATAAAAATGATATTAGACACCACTTATGAAACTATACTCTTGCTCTATACAGCTTGTTTATTAATACAATTATTTGTTTTCAGAGATTCACTGTTGTTTTAATTTGTTCAAACAAGGTTCTATAAAATGGCAGGACCAAAGCAAATGTTGGGATGGAGTATTTGATATTACAGTCCTTGAGTAGCTGAAGGAGTTTAACATAGTGCCAGGCTTTCTTGAGTAGTTTAGTACTTTATAAAAGAGAGTGCTTAAGTGAAGCCTGGTAAACGCTGTCATTTTTGTTCCCTTTCCAGGTGTAGCCAACCTTTCAGTGACCCAGAGCTGGGGAGCTAGGCCCGGAGCTGAAGCTCTCAAACAGTTAACATGAGGATCAAGTGGTTAACTCGTCTACCACCTGAAATTTGGGTCTTGGTGTTCAGCTACCTGAACAAAGAGGAAATGCACGCAGTCCGCCTCTGCTGCAGAGACCTCAGAGATCTCATTGACCACCCATCCCTATGGCGGAAATACATGTTGGTGCTGTTCAACCTCTCACACTACAATCAACAGTTCTGGAACACACTGAAGAACCGCAGGGTCCTCCGTGTTGCAGTGCAAAATTTACAGCCCAGAGAATGGCGCCGCCTCATCAAGTCCCTCCCATCGCTCACCACCGTTGTCTGCTTCAGCGAACGTCAGCAGTACAAGAAGAAACACTTGGTCCACCTGCCCAATTTCCCCAACCTGAAGACTCTTGGGATACGAAATATCACCTGGGATGAACCGATTCTGCTGCATTGTCAGACTGAGCATCTGGCAAAGCAGCTGACTCACCTGAGCGTGTGCCATGTTGAGCTGCTCAACATTGCGGAGTTCATTAACAGTGTGTCACGCATGGTCAATCTGGAGTACTTGCTGTTCCACCCACATGATGATGAAGAGGTGGAGACGATAAGGCCGGTGCCCCATAACGTCTTCCACAAACTGCTGCTCAGCCTGAGGAAGCTAAAACATTTATCCTGGGGATTTAAACAGGCGCCCATAGTGCCGTTGCCCGATGACTACTTCTACCCCTCGGATCCAGAAAAGCCAGGTGAGCCTGGTCTCTCTGTCAGCTCATACAGCGGGACACTGCTGGGGTGTCTGATTAAATTTACAGCATAGTATAACCCTTTAAGTCTGCACCAAAACCAGTTTAGTGACTTTTTACACCTGAAATAATGAAATAACAGCCATCAAGAGGAAATGGCACCACTTTAGTGTGCAGTGTATACCTGCTTTCACAGGTCGAGGAGGAAGAGTTGCAGCAATCTTCCACTCCAGTTTATTAATTGACAAATAAACCAGACATAGCTTTAATTTTTTTGAAACTATGACTCTTAGTCTTGTCCACCCTAAATGGAAAATTCAAAATCCTGATTAATTTGTTATCCATCGTCCACCTGGTCCTTACTCAGAGTTTCTGTCTGATTTCTCAGACTTTTTATCTGATTTAGTGCTCAGTTCAGATAAAATAATTATAGTGGGTGATTTTAACATCCATGTAGATGCTGAGAATGACAGCCTCAACACTGCATTTAATCTATTATTAGATTCAATTGGCTTCTCTCAAAATGTAAAGGAGCCCACCCACCACTATAGGGAGTGGTGGCCTAGGGGAGAAGAAGAGGGTTCATCACTGAGAGGACCCTGGTTCAAATCCTCGGGCTGGCATCACTGTGGGTCCCTGAGCAAGCCCACCCCCCCAGGTTGCTCCCCGGGCACCCCTTGGCTGCCCCCTGCTCCATGCTGTGCTGTGTGTACTACATATTCCATGTGTGTGATGGGTTAAATGCAGAGAATGAATCTCACTGCATGTATATGTATGTGACAAATAAAGCTCTTTCACTTTAATGATAGTCTGGATCTTGTCCTGATATATGGCATAGAAACTGAAGACTTATCAGTATTTCCTGATCATTTCGTGATTTAGATTTACTTTAAATTACTAAGTAACTAAGTTTAAGGATCTAATAGTAATTTCCCTTTGGGATCAATAAAGTATTCTGATTCTAATTCCTTCATTGTTATGCTCTTCAGTGCCATGTGCCAACATAGTGCAGAGCAGCTACCTAAACTCTGCTCCCAGTGAGGTCGATTATCTCGTCAATAGTTTTACATCCTCACTGCGTATAACTTTGGATACTGTGGCTCCTCTGAAAAGGAAAGCCTCAAATCAGAAGTGCCTGACTCTGTGGTATAATTCACAAACGCACAGCTTAAAGCAGATAACCCGAAAGCTGGAGAGGGAATGGCGTCTCACTAAATTAGAAGATGCTCATTTAGCCTGGAAAAAGAGTTTGTTGCTCTATAAAAAAGCCCTCCGTAAAGCTAGGACATCTTACTATTCATCATTAATTGAAGAAAATAAGAACAACCCCAGGTTTCTTTTCAGCACTGTAGCCAGGCTGACAAAGAGTCAGAGCTCTGTAGAGCCGAGTATTCCTTTCACTTTAACTAGTAGTGACTTCATGGATTTCTTTACAAATAAAATTTTAGACATTAGAGAAAAAATTATTCATAACCATCTCAAAGATTATTCTTCATGTTCGGCTGCTTTCAGCACTGCTGGTGTTTGTTTAGACTCTTTTGCTCCAGTTGATCTTTCTGAGTTAACTTCAATAGTTACTTCCTCCAAACCAGCAACATGTTTGTTAGATCCCATTCCTACTAGACTGTTCAAAGAAGTCTTTCCAATTATTGATGCTTCAATCTTAAAAATGATCAATCTGTCTTTATTAGTTGGCTATGTACCACAGGCTTTTAAGGTGGCTGTAATTAAACCGCTACTTAAAAAGCCATCACTGACCCAGCTGTCTTAGCTAATTATAGGCCAATCTCCAACCTTCCTTTTCTCTCAAAGATTCTTGAAATAGCTGTAAAACAGCTAACTGATCATCTGCAGAGGAACGGTTTATTTGAAGAGTTTCAGTCAGGTTTCAGAGTTCATCACAGTACAGAAACAGCATTAGTGAAGGTTACAAATGATCTTCTTAGAGCCTCTGACAGTGGACTCATCTCTGTTCTTGTCCTGTTGGATATCAGTCAGAAAGTCTCCTTATATTTCAGTTTCTATTGTTAACGTTGTGGCTGTAATTTTTTTTAAGTTCCAATTTCTTCTTATGGTTTAAGTGAGGGGGTCGCAGGTCTTTACGACAGTGCACCACGTGACGAATGGCGCTGCCATTAGACACGTTTCTCAATGGATGATAAGGAATAGTGCATGCTACCCTTGTACGTCCATGCACAGACAACCACACACACACCCACACCAGCATGTCCGCATACTCTTTGGACCCCACTTCTGAATACCAATTGCCATGCAACTTGTATGTGATCCATCCTTTTGACAAACATTAAAGTCTATCTGGAGCAAACTCTCTGCGCCCTACTCTCTGACCGGAGTCCCTGTCCTGAGAGGAGCTATCAAACCAGCCTCCCGGAGAAACCTCTCTTACCTCAGCTTTTTGATACTGTTGACCGTAACATTTTATTACAGAGATTGGAGCATGCCATAGGTATTAAAGGTACTGCACTGCAGTGGTTTGAATCATATTTATCTAATAGACTTCAATTTGTTCATGTAAATGGGGAGTCTTCTTCACACACTTCATTCAGGTTATTTATGGAGTTCCACAGGGTTCTGTGCTAGGTCCAATTTTGTTTACACTTATACATGCTTCCCTTAGGCAGTATTATTAGAAAGCATTGCATACATTCTCATTGCTAAGCAGATGATACTCAGCTTTATCTATCCATGAAGCCAGATGACACACATCAATTAGTTAAACTGCAGGAATGTCTTAAAGACATTAAGGCCTGGATGACCTCTAATTTCCTGCTTCTAAATTCAGATAAAACTGAAATTCTTGTTCTCGGCCCCACAAATCTTAGAAACATGGTGTCTAACCAGATACTTACTCTGGATGGCATTACTTTGGCCTCCAGTAACACTGTGAGAAATCTTGGAGTCATTTTTGACCAGGATATGTCCTTCAGTGCACATATTAAACAAATATGTAGGACCGCTTTTTTTGCATTTATGCAGTATTTCTAAAATTAGAAAATCTTGTCTCAGAGTGATGCTGAAAAGCTAATTCATGCATTTATTACTTCTAGGCTGGATTATTGTAATTCATTATTATCAGGCTGTCCTAAAAGCTCCCTGAAAAGCCTTCAGCTGATTCAAAATGCTGCAGCTAGAGTACTGACAGGGACTAGAAAGAGAGAGCAGATTTCTCCCATATTGGCTTCTCTTCATTGGCTCCCTGTTAAATCTAGAATAGAATTTAAAATTCTATATACAAGGTCTTGAATAATCAGTCCCCATCGTATTGTAAAGACCTCATAGTACCATATTACCCCAACTTATTACTTAAATCTGTGGTGGTTGGACAGTTTGATCAGACACTGTGTCACATTCTCAGCAGACAAGACAAGTGATAAAAGGTTTAACATCCTCCTCTTCTTTGGTCCTGTAGGTGTGTACGGTGGTCCAGCACTGACTACTCTGGCGCTGGTGAATTACTCAGAAACCATCCTGTCAGAGAATGCACTGAGGGGTCTGACCTCGCTCAGGTCGCTGTCTGTCTGCTACAGGTATCTTAAAATTGGCATCAAGTGTCATCTGCAGTCTTGGTTGAGTCATCTGCAACAGCTGGAATCCCTCACAATCACTGGTGAGTCACACCTATTGTTCATGCATTTATGTTTGTGTTGTGTGTTTTTGTTTCCTTTACTTTAATGTTTCTGTTTTTATAAAAAGCAAAGCTATGGATTTACTGGTTGATCTATGTTCCCACCCTCACCTATGGTCATGAGCTCTGGGTAGTGACTGAAAGAAAGAAGATCGGAGATACAAGCGATGGAAATGAGCTTCCTCTGAAAAGTGGCTGACCTCTCCCTTAAGAGATAGTGTGAGGAGTGCAGCCTTTCCATATCGAAAGGAGCCAGTTGAGGTGATTCGGACATCTGACTAGGATGTCTTCTGGGCGCTTCATGGGTGAGGTGAACCGGGTATGTCCTACCAGGAGGACGCCCCAGAGCAGACCCAAGACACACACTGGAGAGATTATATCTCATTGCTGGCCTGCTGGTCCCCCAGATAAGCTGGAGGAGGTGGCTGGGGAGAGAGGGAGGTTTGGGCTTCTCTGCTTAGGCTGCTGCCCTCATGACCGCGATATGCGGAAGAGATTGGATGGATGGATGTTTACACAAATTTGACCTGATATACAAAATAAAAGCAGTGGCATATAACAGTAACATCATTGCTAGTAGCATTACAGATAGTATTGATTATTTTGATGTGTTTAACCTGTATATCTGTTGCCCTTTAGGCTGTGTGAAGCTCCAGTTTCAAAACTTCCTTGTGTAACTCTTTCTGCTGATTTGTGTCCTTTTAGGTCGGAATACTCTTGCCTCTTATACGACCACTTTTCCTCCCCATGTGACCAGGCTGGCACTGAGAGTGGCCATATCTCTGAAGGAGTTGAGCTCCATCGCAGGCAAAGTCAAGAAGCTCGAGCACCTCGACATGGATCAGAACCGCTTCTCTGGCAGCCTCTGGAAACGGCTCTCTACACTGTTTCCTCAGCTCAGGACTCTCAGGATACGGTGAGCTTGGCAGGTTTTTTGTTTTTTTTTAAATGATTATACCAATCATTGAAACATGCCAACTTTTACTTTTACCCAAAATAAGCTGTTACTCTGCTAAACACTTGACAAAATGGTAAAAGTAAAAGTTGTTACAAATTATTTTTCAGTGATTAATTACCTTCGTACAGCACTGGCCCAAATCTTAGACAGCTGCCAATGGCTACTGAGCTCCATGATACATAATGGGACCTCACAAACCCATGAGTGAGGTTACAGTGGTTACGCCAATCTTTTATACTGTATACTTTTCTGTCATTTCTTTTAATTCAATTTTATGTATATCACCAAATCAAAACAGTCACCTCAAGGTATTTTATATTTTATGGAAAAGACCCTGCAATTATAAGCAGTGTTCTGATGATTTGTATTGAGTTATTTAACAGGGGTCCTATCCTCTTCTTTTATCCCGCAAAGCTGCATAATTTAAGAGTCGCTACATTTTTCTTTCTTTTCTGGGTTTGTAGTTGCTCCAGCACCATAGCTGACTGTCAAGAGTCTAAAAAGTGTTTTCTGTCGCATCTTCTGTAGATTTTTGGGCGAGGAACCAAAAAGAGACCTGCTGATCCTCAACAAGCTGAGACACCTGGAGCGGCTGGAGCTGATCGTGGAAAACTCGCACATTCTCGAAGCTATATGCCACGGCCACCCCTGGCCGAGTCCATCTTTGCAGGAGCTGATCAGGGAGCTGCGGGAGCTGTGCAAGAACAGGTTCAGCATCATCACCACGATGCGGCAAAGGGACCTTTTTCAAGAATGTGACTGTGCGTGGGAAGGAGACGCAAAGTCTTAAAAAAGTTCAAAGCTAACAATACAAAAAAATGCAGCATTTGCAGCAGTGGGGTTATTAAACAGTTGGCCTCATCAGGTGAGTAATTTACTTGAATTGTCTTGTGTAGATCCAGTAGGTACTCAGTTATCTGTTGTTTGTTTGTTTTTTTGAGTGTGTACAGCTGGAAAAACCTTAACACAGGGCACTTGCTATTGTAATTGATTTGTTTCTCTGGCGTAAAGGGGAAATAACAAAAAAAATAAGCCAAGAAAAAAATATTTACTTTAAAACTGGATGGCAAGCAAACTGATTTCAAAAGTGTGTTGGGGCACAGAGCGGCTCCTTTGTTGCCGCAAAGAAACATTACTAATAATAAAATAATGTTAAGTATGTTAGGAATGTTAAGAATAAAAAAAATTCAAGTGGTGGTTTATTTTTTTTTTATTATTGTCCTTTTGTTTTTAAATAAAAACTGCAGTTTTCATCAGGAATTGCAGCATTTGATTGATCAAATTGATTGAATCCTTTTTTGGCACTTTAATACAGCCACACGTATAAAATCGAGCACCATATCCCTGCGATCTGCTTTTATTTGATGCAACTGTTGCAGCAAGTAAGTTTGTGCAATTTCTTGGCCTCAACAGCTTTTCTGCAGCACATCTTTGAGCTGCGTTTTTAGAAACTTAACACGCCAAATATTTTAGGGCTTCAGAAAAGAATCGCATTTGGCCACATAAGATTTTGGTGTGAAAATTAAGGTCAGGATCACAACTCCTTTAATGGCGAGTAATCCAAATCACATGGCAACATATTAATGATTAATCTTGAGTTGTGGTTGACTCTCATTTTTTTAAAGTAACTTTATTTTTATTAATTTTTTTTACATTTGCTGTATTTCAGCAGCTCTGCGTGTGAATTCATCACTGCTGAAAACAGAGTGCATCCAACTCTGGATGTGTTTGTGTACACCCTGAGCCCTGCAGCAGCTGAAAGCGCCACAGGTTCTTGCCCTTTTGTTGGAAGAACCTGTTGCCATAGCAAAGGCTCAGTAGTTAAACTGCCTGCAGCAACCAGCAATTTGCCTGGCACGTCACCATGTGAGGCCACTGGCTCTGCGCTGTGATGACTGTAGATGCTTTTCTACAATAACCCTCAACCACCTGCTCCACTGTATAGATAAATTAAATTCCTGCATGACAGCTACAGTAGCTGCAGGTGGACAAACATATACAACAGTTTCATTTTCCTCCACACTTCTTGCTGTTTTTCACGGATGATGCTAGGGAGCTAGCTAATGCTACCTGCGTATGAGCACACACAATTCAAAATGGGCAAAAAAAAAAAAAAAAAGAAGCCCAGATGATATCATACCTGGTAACAGTCAGCACCAATCCAGAGAGCCTACATCAGTGGTTCTGAGAGCTCACAGGCTCATCTCAGCATCAGATGTTGGAAGACTGTGACTCAGATCTTCATGGTCAAGTTACGGCAAAGAAGCTGCTACTGAAGGAGACCAAAATGAAATTCTTGGACCAAGAAACACAAAGAATGGACATTAGATTAGTGCAAATGTGGACTTCTGTCTGATTCCAGTGTCTTGGTTTCAGTTTCCATCTTTCTGTGAGATCCAGAGGATGTGAACTGATGGTAGATGGTATGTATATGTTTTGATTCCACCGTGAATGATGGAGGAGGAGTTGTGGTGATGGTGGTGGTGTTTGCTGGTGATGCTCCTAGAGGTTTATTCAGAATTTACAGCAACTCGTCATCAGATGTTTTCCACAATATGACCTGATCTTCACAGTCAGCTGACCTAAACCCAGCTGAGATGGTTTGGGATGAGCTGAATCTTTAGTAATATGAAGTAAATTAATTAGAGGTTCCATTTGTGCCAAATCTACAACCCACAGTCCAAAACATTTGTGACGCAGTGTAAAATGTAAATAGAAATAGATTGTAATAAACCACAGAAATGCCTTTTTTATACACAATAAATACAGAAAAAGTATTAAATGTTTAAACTTGAGAAAATGTACATTTAAAAAAAATAAGGTTATAAAAAGTTAGGACACAGCCATGTTTACTACAGTGTAGCATTCCCTCTTCTTTAATGCCAGCCGGTAAACGTCTGGGAACCACTTGCTGGACTTTTGGGAGAGGAATGTCGTCCCATTGTTGTCTGATAAGGGTTGGTGCAGTTGGTGAAAGTTTTAGACTGCTGGCAGGCCAGTTCAGCACCTGGACCTCTACTATGACGCCATGCTGTTGTAATAGATGCATTTTAGTAGTGTTTTGCTCAAATATGCAAAGCCTTTCCTGAAAGGTACATCTGGATGGAAGCATATGTTGCTCTAAAACACATATGTGCCATTCAGCACTGATGGTGCCTTCCTAGATGTGCAGGCTGCCAAATCTGTAGGCATTGGTTTTGAAGGGAGTTCTCGTAACGAGGGCGGTCCCTCTCTCATTTCTTTTTCCTACTCTGTGAGGGGGAAAAAAATCAGCCAACAATTCTTGGTATATGTAGGAAGTTCTTCAAGAAAACCTCTAGCTGATAACTTCATGAAGTGTTATGAGTTATGATGTAATCAAATCTTAAGGTGGTTTACTTTTTTTTTGGTATATCTGTTACTTCATACTTTGGTGTCTTTAGTGTTGCTCTACAAATAAAAAAATAAAATGTGCATGGGTAAAATAAAGATCTGTAAAATGGCATACAGAATAATAGATGCACATATTGCCAGTATACAGTAGAATATACAGAGAAAACAGACTATAAAATATTGTTTAAATATATCGATACTGCGAACCACGTGATTTTCTATTTTTCTTTTGGTCGTGCTGTTTTCACAGCTGACATTTTGCTGCTGCATCTGCGTGCTTAAAAGAGCATAAACGCCATGAGTGCCCCGTGGATATGCCAATAAGTGTGTGTGAGTATCATAAAAAATGGAGAAGGGTAAAGTAGGCCAGCTGTTCACAGCACTGCAGGAGCTGGTAGAGTGAAGGATACATAAAGGTACCCTGGGATAGACAGCTGGGATAGGCTCCAGACCTCCTGCAATACTAACAAACAGCTGCTCGGAATTTATATCTTCCAGCTAATTTTATTTTTCTCCTTTTTTAAAGTACTAGTTTTAATTAACTAATAGAAAAACATCTTAGGTTTAGTTTGGTCTTTCTCCTCTCTATGTATCTACTTGATCTGTGGTTTACTGGCCCCACCAACCTGCTGAGTACTTGTTATGCTGTTTGTCATCTTCAATCTCAGGACAGAGAGCTGCTCTCCCTGAGCCAAGTTCTGTTGGAGGTTTCTTAATGATTAAAGTGTAGACATTTATCCCCAGTTGTTGAGTACTTGCTCACAGGGGACTGTTGGGTTTCTCTGTGTAATTTTGGTCTTTAAATTACAATAAAAAATATCCTAAGATGGCTGTTTATGTTTTATTAATTGGCAGTACATAATTAAAATTTAACTAGAGCAAATCCTGTCGTCTCCTCCTCCTTCTCTGACTACCTCATTCAGAGTTTAAGAAAGTGGCCGAGTGAGTGCAGACAGCCACAAATGAAACAGCAGCTTTTAAGATTAGTAAGAACAGTGATCTGACACCTGAAGTGCAGCGCAAGGTAGGACAGAAGTGATATACATTAAAGTTTAATTTCCACAGAGCTTCCAGGTTCCTGTGTTAACCACAAATCTGATATCTTTTTTATTGAGGCAGATTTAGTTTTGTAAGATAAGTGCATGTGTTGAAATGCTGGATGTGAGTCTAGTGGATTTCCTGGTGAAGAAACCTGCTCTGCTCACTCACTGTGAAGCAAATCCACTCGATCCTGCACCTGAAGCCTACGCTGTGAAGCAGGATTTGCGATTATCTGGGTAACCTCAGGGTTAACCCTGGGTTTTCAGTGCTACAAAAGGCAGTTCACATCTTACTGGGGTACACCACCATGGTAACTTGTGCTGCAGACATAACCTGCTCTGAAGCAGGTTATGTTCTAGAGATCAACAGGCATGAAATCAATGCATACCAAAAATCAGTTCACAGCAAAATAGCATCACCATTCCTGAATGATGCCTCAGACCTCTGTGCATAGAAACTGGGAGGGTCTAAAATCAGCAGTTCATATCTAAATAAGCTGCCAGTGGCACCCCTGTCATATGAACATGCTTGTAGCATTTGTAGTATTGCTGTAATATTAATAAAGTTGATCAGATAAGTTGTGTGTGTTTAGTTTGTTAGTTTCTTTTTTTTGTGCAACTCCAGAGAATGGTTTGGCTTGGACGTTAATCAGCAACAGTCTATAAAGGGCTGACAGTAAACATCAGAGCCCCACATTTGGGTCGTATTGTGTTATTTTTCTTATGTTTTGTGTTTGTTAATGTTGGTGAATGAACACCTGTTTGGTCAGCACTTCATGACACACAGGGAGTTCGTCCATCCATCCATCCATCCATCCATCCATCCATCCATCCATCCATCCATCCATCCATCCATCCATCCATCCATCCATCATCCAGATATCCATCCATCCAGATATCATCCATCCAGATATCCATCCATCCAACCATCCAGATATCCAACCATTATCCAGATATCATCCAACCATCTAGATATCCATCCAGATATCCATATATTCATCCATCCATCCATCCAACCATTCAACCATCCATCCATCCACCCATATATCCATCTGTCCATATATCCATCCAGGTACAGGGAAGCAGATAAAAGCATGACAGAGTTCTGGTTTTCCATTTGATAATGCGACCAAAATAACAAGCTGGTATTTTTTTGTTTGTTCAGGCTTTCCAAAGGTCGTCCTAGGATTTCGACATTCAGTAGCCATCAATATTGCATGTGGTCTCTGTCCTGTGTGCTGCAGAACTGCTCCATGTGCATCTATGAATATGCAACGGTCAGTATTATATTTAAAGAAGAGTTTAAAGATTTACAACACAACCAAAAGTCAATACAAGTGTCATTTTAGATTTATCCTTAGACCCCATCTCAGTACATAGGACACTGAGACTGAGAACATTAACTTGCTTAAAGGCAAACTGTACTTTGAAGAGTAAATATTTGTGCCATTTTTTGAAAGAATCTTTAAGACAACAAGAGAAGTGATTGATTTTGTTCATTTTACACTTTATACTGCTTATTTATGTAGTTGAAGGTAGGATTTGGGGGAGACATGAATGAGAGGGGTTGATTATGGAACGGGAAACAAACAGTTTATTTCTGCTCTGGTTGGCAAACACAGAACCTGGGACTAGAATAAGGAGGCAAGGCAAATAATGGGGTGAATGAAGGGACATTAGATGAGTGAAGAAACTCTTCTAATGTCTGAACAAATAAGAATGAGGTAATGAAAAAACGATAGAAGAATTAGTTGAAATAGTCAGGATACACCAAAGACGGAAATTGTTGGATGGATGAAAAATGGTGATAAATAAAAGGGGGGGACTGGTGGTGTTAAATCCTCCTGTTCTCTTACTGCCTACTCACAGTGTAATAGAGAGGTTACTTAACAGTGAGCTGTTACTTCACGTCATTGTTTTGCATCATCACCATCAGCTGTAAACTCACACAGCCATTTTCCAAAAGAAAAACCTGGTGCATTGCACTATGGCACTGTTAGGAGACAGTAAAGCCCATTTTTATTTCCACCATGGATTTCTGAGAGCATTATGCAGAAGAGTTGATATATTAAAATCCTCTCTCATGTAAAAAAAAAAAAAAAAAAGAAAATTGTGGATGGAAAATATGTGATTATTTCAAGCCCATTCAGACAATCCTTAGTCTAAATATGTATGCTTTTTTTAACCTCACAGCAAGCAATAATTATCAGAAATTCCAGTTCTATGACCAAAATTAT
Source organism: Archocentrus centrarchus (assembly GCF_007364275.1). Lineage (NCBI taxonomy): Eukaryota > Metazoa > Chordata > Actinopteri > Cichliformes > Cichlidae > Archocentrus > Archocentrus centrarchus. Next base: position 4,755,783 of record NC_044361.1, read on the forward strand.
GCGGGGGTGCATGAAGTGTCTTGTCATCTTTTTTCCTTTAAATATAAACATGTTGTTTTGACTCACATTTGAAGCCAAGCTCAAGTGGCCATTAGAAGTACTGCAATTTTTGGCACATGTAGGGAGGAGAGGACCGAATTTTCTAAATGAAATATGGTCCAAGATCTTAAAAGGTCAAATAAAAATCCCAATTATTTCACCATATTGTTGCAAAGGATAATAGAATGAAGCTGGGAAAGAATTGCCATTTGGAGATAGACAATGCTGCAGTGGTAAACAAACAGGAAATGAAAGTGAAACGATTGAAATGTTATGTTCGTTCATTCAATAGAAGGCTATTTGAAAAATTCATAGCATGTCCTCATGAGACACACTCTGGCCTACAAACCAAAGTATCAGGATATTCAGCCCACCTTCCATATTTGTTCTGAATTTATCTGACTTCACCTGCTAAAGAAACTGAGGTCCTTTGGTGCAGCACATTCTGTCCAGGTTTGCTCCTTGGATTCAGTGGAGGTATAGGGAGAGAATGCACTGTCTCGCTGTCCCTCTGTCATCACTGAGGAAGACTATCTCCAAACCCACCCCCCACATAAATCTCTGGCAGCACTGGACAGCTCCTTCAGTGACCGGCTGCTTCACATGCAGAGTTCAAAGGAGCAATGCTGCGCGACTTTTCCTCCTGCTGCTGTCAGATTGTCCAAGCAGTGCTGTTCCCAAATCCCCCACTTCTCAAATATCTATGGGCAGTAATATGCACAGAATTTGTTTGTGTTTGTAAGACTGTAAGACTAATACTGTAGATATATTTTAATTATATTTAATACCTAATCTCATTTATCTCTCTGCTGTGAATATACAAATTTTCCTTTATGGGCTAAAAGAAAAGGCTGGTTAGAACATTAGAATAAGAGTAACTGCCATTGTTACATTGTAACAGCCATATCGCGTTATTAACATGGCATAAAATGCTTCTGTAACATGAATGTGGAATGTGTAGCGTGCATACCTGATAGGAATTATGCATCATTTGGATGTATGCAAAAGAGGAACATTGGGCACACAGCTGGTGATGAATGATTAAAGCTGTTAAGACAAACACAGTAATTACTTCTCATCTTTTGGGACCATGAAAGACTTTTTTTTTTTTTTTATTGCAGACATTTTTAGGACTCAGTAAGAGAAGCAAAGGTGTAGGCAAGGAAATGAATGAGCATCAACTCTAAAAAAACAAAACAAAACTGACTTGCAAAATCAGAACTGTGACAATAAATCAAGACAAACTGTCTCAGTTTGATAAGTACACCAATCAGCATCCTCCTGGCTTCACGGCCAGATTCTGTTCTCATCCCCCACTGTTAGAATAACCTAATAAGACTGGATATAATTTACACTGCACATGTACAGATATAGGTCATACCCCCAGGTCTACTGTTACTCACCAGACTGCTGTTGCAGGAAGCTGCAGTTGTTTGGAACACCACCACTGAGCAATTTGATTTATGGGTCACAACTGCATCTACCTTGTGCAGATGCTAACTTAAAATGGCAGGATATATATATATATATATATATATATATATATATCCCCCACCCTGCTCTAGAGTTGATGTCATACGTGACCTAAAATTCTTTACATCTTTGCTATTATTGGTCAGAATGATGGACCAGCCCTTCATCGTAAATGTATATTTTTCTTCTTTTATTTCAGATTTTTGGGGGGAAGCTGTTCTCAGCTGAAACCTCTAGATAACAAAATGACAGCATCTCTGCAGGAAGGAAATGTGAAAATCATTGTTTGTTCAACTTTATTAGAAATGATTTTCATTATGCTGCTCGCACTGTGGCAACAAAGCAAGCAGAGGATAGAAGAAACGAGTGAGTGATGAAGAATGTAATGCTCAGGACAGTATATCATTTATTATTCCATGAGAGGTGCTGAGCCAGGGGAGTTTGGGTGGGGTGGGGGGATGTTTTGTTTCAGGGGTTGAACAAGAGGGATTAAATGGGCCCAGTCTGTGTGTTGATGAGCACTGTCTCCTGTTTAATACCACAGACGTGGTTGGCCTGGACTATCAAAACAACAGCACGTGACCCTGATACGGACATGATAGCAGCAAGCATTAACCCCCAACACTGGAAAATGCCACTCGTACAGACAGAAATAGGCTGACGTGCATGTATGTTCCATCTCTGTGTGCTTGTTTACGGTGAACATGAAAGCTGTGCTGACATCAGTATCAATTCACATTTTGTTTGCTGTTACCAAGAAAGTGTGCTGGTGTGCCTCTTTTGTACATTTTGCACATTTACCCACCTACTCTGGTACAGAAAAAAGGAGCCTATTGACTAAAAATTAGACAACAGCAATTTTAGTGATAAATTCATTAATTTTTCATGAATAATTTGGTTTTTGTCTGATGCAAAAAGGTAATTTGAGTCACCACCTTTTTAATAGTTTCACTTTTCACAACAAAATTTGACTCCAGCTTGCAAGTTTGTGAACAATGAAGATGAATTTTACTCTTTATGTGTCGCTGTTGTATCTCCATCACATTGGTCTAGACTTAAATAATGGATACTCTGAGAACATTTTGAGGAAGTATCCTTCTTTGATTTTTCACCTAGTGATATCACGAGGTTGAACGTTTGCTGACTGAAATATCAACTCTTGGAAGGTTTTCCATGAAATTTGGTGCATCACACTCTGGCCAAAGTCATGGCAAATCATGAAACTCTCTCTGTTTTCCTGCTGCGGGGGTTTCCAGGTAATTAGGCCTATTTTAAGTGGAAATAGTTCTGTGTTTGTGTTTCTTCAGCCCAAAAAGTGAAGAATTATGAAGCATTTCCAGTCAGAATAACTTATTACAACAGCTGAATGACTTTCCTAGTAATCCAACACTGACCACAACCCTAAATTCTTACTTGTTATTTAAGTAAATGTAAAAAAGCTAAATTTCATCCAAATTTCTCCATATACAGATCTGGAGAAAAAGCTGTGCACTACAACTCACAGCAATTAGTCAGGGCTTTGCCTGGCATTATACCCAGCATGCTAGGACTGTCACTGTGGAAATCTTGCCTTGAGCACCTTAGTGCTACGTTATTGCACCTTCAAAACTCCCCAGTTAATGAAAATTATTAATTTTGGACTGATAATTCAGGCTGCCGACAGCCAGCATTAACAGAGACAGCTGAATGAGATGAAGAAAAGATTGGTGAAATGACAAATAAACCAGTTTATTAGATTTGGGAGATATCTCATTTTGGTGAAAGATTGACCCGAAATGCACCAGAAATGAATGTTCATAACAGATAGGACAACTTTTGTTATTTTTTCTCGGTCCAACATTGCTGTCAGTGGCATCACACAGTGGGATAGATGAGCCAGTCGCCCAGAAAATCAGATGAAAGCTGAAATGAACAGGAAGGTCAGCAGTGTGGATGCTTTATTATTGTGGTCATGAGTAAACTGAGGCTTCTGTTAGTCTGCGCAGGAGGCAGAAAGAAAGAGGGAGATGAACAAGGTTTTTGCTGTATTATGGTTGAGGATAGTTCATTGTTACACGCTGTTCTTGAAACATTGCTCCTTCACATATTGTCAGAATTTTTTATTATTCAAATGGAAGCCATCAAATTGTCCCCGTGACCCACTTTTCACAATTCACTGAACACATTTTCTATTCTGCTAAACTTGAAGTAAAAAAAAGAAAAAAAAAATCTGGCATTGCTGCTGCTTTCATATGCACAGACACACACGAGCAGCAAAGTAGAGTTACAAGAACACGTGTGTTATGTATGTGTTATATGTTACACACATATGTTACACATGTTACACATACATGTGATATATGTGTTACAAGAACACACACACACACATATATATATATGTATATGTGTGTGCATGTGTAGATATAGCTATTTAGCAATACATATATAGGAACACACAAGCACAAAACATCTCCTGTTGCCTCGCTCTCTTCTTTATGCTGTTTTTGTGTGGAAGAATGCCCACGACCCCCACCACGATCATTACCCCCAGGGCCCTTGGCCATTCATCACTATGTGCACCCCCTCTTTTTTTTTCACCCAAATACCCCCCTTGCCTCCTCACTGCCTACTCCCCCTCTTTTGTTTGCTTCTCTGTGTCACACCATTAAACAAAGCTGGTTGTTTTGACTGCACTACACTTTTTTAACATAATCTCCAACTACCTCAGTCTCTCCGAGAGACACACATATGCAGCGGATGGAAGGATGAAGGGAAGCAAAACTCCTTCGACAGAGACTGATCTCCTTTGGTGGAGAAAAAAAAAGTGTGGAGAGCAGAGAGTGCACTCCTATTGAGATTCAGCATTCTCAGATGAATAGCAAATGACCGCAACCTGTGAGAAAAGGGTGGAAGGAGAGCGGAGGAGATGGAAATGTTTAGGAAAGGAATAGTGGAAATAGAAGAGATTGTCAAGTGATGGAAAAATTTGAATCTTCAGGAGGAAGGACGAACAGTCTTGGGATGCAGGTAGAAGAGGGAAGAAAGTGTTTATAGAAGGAAAAGGGTGTGAAGGAGGCTTTAAATTATGCTGGTCTATTAATCATGAACAAGAAAAGGGAAAATGTTTTGAAGAATGAGAATAAATGGTTTAGGAAAAGAGAATCAAAGAACAAAGTAGCTGGGAGACGTTTTTGGAAAAATTAAGAGACATTTTCTGCAAAAAGAAAAAGAGAAAAAAATCTAGGTAAGAGGATGAACTAGGAGGACAAAAAACAGAAGGTGTTAAGAAGAGGTCTGATAAGGGGTGAATGTAACAGTATGGAGAGAATTAAACATCTAGTGGGAAAACAACATTCCATGTGGACTTTAAAAATGAGGGAAATGAGGCTGAACAGTTGGAAAAACCGCCCAGAAAAGGATGCACGTTTCCAAAAAGAAAGGGAAAGGGCAAGTGTAGTAGTGAAAAAAGTTCCAAGAGAAAGGAGGAGGGGATGTGTCTTGGGAGAAAGAAGAAGTGTGGAGCATGATTGCAAGAAGAAAGGAAGGATGGAAGAGGATGAATTTAGAGAGAACAGACACAAGGACAGGAAACCCAAAGAAGAGGAAGCTGCTAGGATGAAGATGCTTAATGAAAGTGCAGTGTATGGGATTTCTCAAGTGGGAGATTCAGTAGTCCTGGGAATGGTGGGTGTGTTAGTGGGAGGTGCACAGGTCAAAAGGTCATGCATCAGGTGTAGTAGGCTTCTTTGCTCAATGAAGGAGACTCAATGTACACAGTTCTTCAAGCTATACGTGTGCAGTAAATGTACTATTAGCTAGATGAGTTACTATAGATGATTAACTCATAACATGGAGTTGGATGTTTCCCCAGAGACTAATGTCAAAGTACTTCTTCAGGAATCATAAACCTAGTGGTAACACCTCCTGGGAAGGGCAGGACAGAAGGAGAAGGGAAGTGTAAAACATACTGGGTGGAAAATAATGGAAACATTTTTGGAAAGGTGCAGATGGAGAAAAGGAAATCAAGTGGAAAGTAAACATTATAAAGTAATGCCAGAGAATATCATAAGGATATCAACAGTAATGGACAAAAAGCAGGGGTATAGGGGATATGTGCATGGGGAAAGACTAGAAGTAGCAAAAAAGAAGAAAATATTTTTTACTGGAGAGGGAGACGGAGGGGGAAATAAATTACCAAAAACAGGGATTAGAAGAATAGAACAAAAGTGAGTGTCTGGAAGTATGGGAAGAGTTGATGGGTGTGATGAGTTTAAGATGAAAGGGAGTTAAAAGGTCTTTTAAGATAGAAAAAGTCGAGAAAGTTTTAAGAAACGGGAGGATGGAGAGGAGGGGGAAGCTTCTTGGGAAAATGAAGGAGGGAGGGAAGGGAGGAGGGATGAGGATGGGGGCGTATGGAAGAAGAGGAGGGGGGGCACCAACGATCCTCTTTTTTTCTCCTCCCCAGATGATGAGAAGGCTGCCGAGCGCACTGCACACCGCCGTGCGTTTGTTCCCTTCTCAGCCACAAAGTGCCCAAAGCACCGATCCGTTCCGAGCCAAGCCGAGCCACGGCGTGCGTTTGCTCCCCCAAAAGTAACCCCCGCCTCTACCACCGCCACCACCACCCCACCACCGCCGTCTCCGACCGCTGCTTTTTGGCAATGGAGCCGTAACCATCCGGGTGAACAGTGCCAAGCGAGTGAAATAGCGGAGCAGATACGCGGAGACAGCGGAGACCAAGCGGCTATGGAGGAGAAGCGCAGGGAGGCTGGAGTCTAGACCGCACGCAAATCAACAGATTCACTTGTCCGGATTACTTTTTGCAACCTCCGCTGAACTCTCTTATTATTAATATTAATACGCAAAGGATTCTCTCCTCTTTCGTCTGATCATCAAAGGCTATCATTCTACAGCAAGGATGCAGGAGAAGGAGGCGAGCTTTTGCACGGGATGCTGGAGACTAACGCTGCTGTCGTGTGTCCTGGCTCTGCACTTGATCCCGCTGTCTGTCCACGGTAAGAAACTGCCCTTCTGTATGCACTTTAATCATCCCCAAATTTTTTATTTCTTGATTATTTTTTTTTTTCTTGCTGCTGCAGCAAGTCCCCTCTGTGAATTCAGAGTACCTTAACACACTCCCACAAGGCAGCCAGAAAGGAGGTCAGTGAGGCTCTGATTGTAGGTTAGGCAACACTTCACACACAATTGATATTAATAGACTGCAGTTGGGTGGCATTATTGGCCATTTTCTAATCAATGCAATCTGAAATAAATCTTTTTTCTGAGGATGGGTCATCGAAAATATATGTTTAATAAATAAATACATTTTACTGACAGTAAAACAATTATCAACTGAATATCATGCTGTAGGATTTCCTATGTAGTTTCATAGGAATCTTTAAATTCAGTCACCGAAAGCTCATTATTGAACACGGGTCCCTGTGGGGATGTTACAGAGATGCCACGAGAAACAAAAAATGGCATAAATCTAAATCAGGTCAGGATAACCGCACGAGTCTACAATCTAAGTCCTTATGAATATATTATGGAGACACCAGAGGAGGCAACAACTGGGGCAATATGTGACACGGACATGCTGCAAGAAGGGACGTTAACACATCAGTTAAAATATTGCCGTGAGTCTGTGGAAGGGCTTATACGGGAATGACACAGAGGTATCCGACTCTATGTTCTCAGTGTTAAGTGTTGCAGGCACTGTAAGTCATTATGTAGCAGGTGAGGGTTAAAAAAAAACGTTTAACTCATTCCAACGTTAAAGGAATGCAGATACACCAACGTTTCAGACGTCAGTCACCGCCAGATCAGCTCACTAAATCATCACTTGGAGCTGCAGTCACACAATAAGCAGCTGCGGGAATATTATTGGAAGAATTTAGAGATTTGTGGCAGTGACAGCGTTCAGTCAACGCAGTAAACCGGCTCCCCGGAGGCTCACTGGCACTACAGCGACACAAAGGCGAGGATTAGGGCCGGAGGGGGCTGATGAATAATTCATAAAGGGATCCGAACGGACATTCTGATACACAGAGAGGAAGGGGAAAAAATGCATTAAAAAACCGACAAGAAAGCTCTCTCCCTCTCCTCTCTCTCCGTGTCTCTTTGTCTGAGAGTCATTGCGCACGGCCGAGCTGCATTACTGTCAGATTAATAATGCAGGAGTGTGCGCGAGATGAAATCAGTCTGGCGTTATAATCTAATATAATCTGGCTGATTCTTTTCATAACGCCAGCTGAAATTCATGGAGTGTGATTGTAAGGTTAAAGCCATGTATTTTTATTGTCTGCGTGTTTTATATTGAGCAAAATCCATAAATCTGTCTGGAGGCTTCCTCACGTTCAAGACCAGCTGAACGAAAAATAATGATTTAACCCTCTGACCAAATTATGTTATTTCATTCACCAGCCTTTGTTCCAGTTCCCCCCACTAATGTCATGGATGTAAGTAGGCTGTTTCCTCTGGATGCTTTATTATACTAAAATATGATGTTGAAACACCAAACCAGCTTAAAAAAAAGCTTGGCCATGCAGTGTAAAGCACAAATATATTAAACCATTTCTTTAGCCCATGGAAGAAGTTATATCAGAGGATTAATAACACTGCAAAGCCAGCAGATGGTTAACTTTCTATGAAGACTGGAACTCTGAAACCCCAACGTTTCCCTAAATGTTAAAAACATCCATCTACCTGCATCTCTAAAGCTCTTCATTTAACACTAACTGCAAGAACAACAACTGATGTGTAAAAAAAAAGAAAAGATAAAGGGTGGAAATTATTTGCTGGAACTATTTCTCATCTGGATGCTGTAACTCACTGGTGTCTTTGCTGGTTGCACATTTTTCAAAAATGTTAAACTATCACATTAAAATTGCACATTAATATTGCATCACAACTTAAGCTTAAATCTGTCTGGCAATATGAATCAGTTATTGTGTCGGTATCATAAAGAAATTGCCTCACAGCTATGCTACCAGCTTTTTTTAGAGTGTGTGTGTGTGTGTGTGGGGGGGGGGGGCGCTGCTTTGAGCTAAATGATGGTTAACACGTGTATTGTTTACCAAATTCACCATACTAGTTTAGCACTGGGTGCTAATGAGCAAAAACAGACTGTGATTCAACCTCTGGGGCCCAAAAATGTCAGTAAGAACATGCAATACCCCCAACAGCTGTTGGAATATTTCAGACTGGAACAAGTGGAAGCTGGACAATTCCTTCCATGTGGCTCAAACTGTGATTATTAGATGTTGCTTATCATCAGCTTGTCATCAGGTCAAGCTCAGGGTAGTGTGATGACCTTAAACTCAACTTGAGCACCAATAACCCATTCAGGACTGTTTTTTCCATGCCATAGCAGAGATTTGGTGTCAGCTCAAACTCAAATGGATGGATAGCAAAGAGGTCAGCTGATCTGGTGCAGACGACATAAAACAACCTTGAGCTAACGGTCCTCCTCCTCCTCCTCCATCCACACATACACACACATCATCATCATCATCACATCTTCTCGCTTCACCGGTGAAGTGAGGATGCGGCAGCTTTGCCCCACATCTGTGACTGATGCTCAGACGACCAAGGCCGACTGCGCTGACCTGGTGACAACCGACCAGAAAACCGTCACTCATTTCCTGTCGGCTTTTTCTCCAGTGGCCATTTGCAATCCTCCTCCCTCTGCGTGTTTAACACTGATATGCCGCCGTCTCTCACCTCGTCCCCTCCCCCATGATGGAGTAATTGTGTCCGCTGCTTGTTTCTGTACTGAAACTCGTGGATCTACGCAGCCTTTCCTCATCTTATCCTCTCCCTCCATCTTCCCCCTCCTCTCGCAGTGTCTCTTCTTTTTTGGCCTGCTGACACATATCTGCATGTTGACAGATTATCTTTGATGTGCACTGGGTTAATCTTCAAGCCAAATCCTCCCTCCATGACTCCACTAACCCAGTCCAGCCTTTTTATTGTAAGAAGCACTAGAATAAAAAAAACAAAAGCTAGCATCATGAAATTTACTCCATCTATAGCTCTGGTTATTGATGAACGATGGCTTTGTGCTCGCTCATCTGCCACCTTTTGGTCTCCATGGAAACCACACGCATCCACTGAGAACAGTGTGTTCATATCGCTGCCATAATGTGTGATCGCACTTTTGAATTTCATTAAGTTCAAAATGTTGGCTGGATTTTTGGCTCACGGGCACATTTCTTGCTTAAGTCTGGTTGTTCTTAGCTTACTGGCAATGCGCGCGTGTGTGTGTGTGTGTCCAAAGCCACTGTCAATGGGTGTAGTACATCACTGCCAGCTCTAAATTGTAGATGTTGTCATTATTTCTGCATAACGATTTCTTACTCTGCACAGTGTTTGAATTCCTGTGGATTACTGACTGTGGAAATATTAGTGTTTAAAATCAAATCAGAATGCCAGATAGAAGCAGTCTTCATCCCTTCATGCCACCCTGCAGATCATTTACAGTTAGTCTTGGTCTTTTTTTGTGTTTGTATGAGTTTGCATACACACTTCAGCCTAAATCAGAAAGTACAGAAAGTGATGTGACTTTAGACACTGCATCGTATTTTCTGTCTGCACCAGCATTTGATGCTTTAACTTCATCTAAACATGTAAAACACATGTAAAACAGCCAGGACTGATGACTGACAGTTTTTCAAAATGCTGCACTTGCATATAACGTGCCCAGTTTGGGCAGGAATTAGCAGCAACAAGCGGTCTTGTTAGCGAAGTGAAAGAAAATGGAAAGGCAGCAGCGATGTCCATTTTGTCTTCCTTGAATCAGAACAAAGAGTCTGTGATGTGACACTGAAGATTTCTTTTTTCAATGCAACATTTCCCATATTACTCTTCTTCTAATTCCTCTTTCAGCTGCTGCCTTTGTGAGCTTGCTACAGCTGATCATCTACCTCTATTCTATAGTTTATGCCCAATGCGCTTCCTGATGCACAAAAGAGATCCAGCTGCAGAGAAACTGATGAAATTAGACATTTTGTCAGAAAATCTCTTCTGAGAGTGGGTGTAAATTTTCCCAGTACTGCCGTCAATAATGTAGAGTTGCATTCCAAGTGTAAGAAATGTTGTATGTACACAGTTATACATATGATGTCTTATACATAAGGCGTCATCCTCCCATGTGATTTTTTTTCTATTAGTCTTACAAAACAAATTTGTCAAACAAGTAATCACAATAGCAGCTACGCTTTGTTTGCAGTGCTGAAGCTGAACCGCTGCAAAAAAGATGAAGTCTTTTCTCCCTGAGGGACTTGGAGGGACAATAGAGTTTCTGCTCCAAACAGGGATCAGGGCTATTGTGTGCCTCATCCTAGATAAATCTGTTTGTTGGGAAACCTATATGATCCTAATCTTATTTGAAACATCCTCACACCTGGATCCACCTGTAGGTGGCCACAGGCTTGACCTGACCAGCTGCCAGCCGGCCTCTGTCTGCATTGCTGTGCTGTGTGTGTGTGTGTGTGTGTGCGCGCGTGTGTGTGATTGCTCTAAAGTAACAATGCCACATGAAAAAGGGCAGAAAGTTTCAAATGTGTGTCACATGTTGCAGGCAAAATTGTGCCAGAATTAAGCTTGTTGTGATACACCTTGAAACAAGCATAATTTGTTAGGCAGGAAAAATTGAATGAAATTAAATGTCATAGATTTTGCTAATTGAGGTCACATGTGAATAATGCCCCTATAAGCAGACACCGAGCCAGATGGTGCAGCAAGCTCTTAAAATAGAGCACAAAAAAAAATCTGTTGAGCTGTTTCATGTGAACTTCCTCTGAGTGTTTCTAGTACACACGATAGAGATCTAAAATTACAAATTGATTTGGAAACTCCATTGTGTGTCAGTGTAAGGCTAGTTTGTCCCATATTTCTAGAGGTTTCTGGTGTTAATTTAATATGGAGATAAATGCCAAGTGATATACCAGCGTTCCTGCTCGCTCTAATCACATTTATTCATTGACGGTGGTTTAAATGGTTTCACTGGTTGGAGTGTGATTGAACTTGCACATTTAATGCATCAGCTCCACACATTTCCTCCAGTGATTTAGTTTGTTCTTGCTGACAGAATCACCAAAGTGGCAGTGGAGTTATTTTTGCTTCACTTATTGAGACGCCCGGTCTCAGCGCTGTCGCATTTGAATAAACCGCCCGCCTACACTTGGAACAGCTGTTCCTCTGCGTCACTCATATTGTTGTCTCAAACATTCGCTCCAGACAAAGCACTCAGAAAGTGAGTCCACAAGTGCTGCAGAACTGACAGAGTCCACCTACACTCGCCGTTCCGTGTTCCACACCTGTGAATTACAACCCACATCTGACATTTCATCAGCGTTACAAGCTGGTGGTGCTTATTGATGTCTGTTTCTTCAGTGTAATGTTTAATTGTATCAGGACAGGTATGCAGCATAAATCATCTGTGTTTATTGCTATAGCGCTGCACTGTTTCGTTACTGCTGATCTACTGTAAAGAACATCAGTGAGATGGATACATCTGATTGGTTCGTGCAAAATAAGCCCAAGGCGATATTGGTAATATGGCATCGGTGATGTTAAATATAATTAATAGTAGCCTGACAAACAGCTAAAATCTGCTAAAACTCACTCGTGTCAAAAACGTGTCTCTGTATCCTTGATTTTTTTTTTCTTTCCTTTTCTGTCGTCATCCTTGTAGCGCCCAGGTGTGTTTTTTGCTGCAGCTCTGACTCACAGGTGTGATTGGTGCTCATGACTGTCCTTGGCAGTGATCCTCCACAGGTTTTTTTTTTCTTTGCTATAGAGAAAGTCATAAAAATCCTTGACAAACTTTCATGAGCAGTTTGACAGTCACGGGGTGCTTCTCTCCTCCCCTCCTCAAAGTCAAAATGTTACAGGATGCGCGCTTTTTTTTTTTTTTTTGGAGGCGCTGAGTTGGCGTTCTCAAACTCTACATACCCTTGAACATTAATTTACATGTCTCTGTCTTTATGCAGGTACTGTGTGTGTGTGTGTGTGTGAGACACAAAAGGTGAAAACGCATGAAAGATGAATCAGAGCATGTTTTTTTTTTGTTTGCGTGTAGGCTTGCACTTGTCTCTTTGTGTTACCCGTACTACAGTGTAGCAGCTTTCTACTGTCTATCTGCCTTAAGATGTGTTTGTTTTTAATGTGTTATGTAGGTGCTAGACTGCCTGTCTGAGAGTGTGTCCTTGGTGATGCGAGTCATTGAGTTCATGCTCGTGCATAAGCTCTCCTCTCCTTGGCTGGCTGTGCACGTTCCCGCCTCTACTGCAGGCTGTCATATTAACATTCAGTCCACCCATCACACCCCACTGTGAGCATATACACAGACACACACACACCTGTCGTGGCAACCAACCAGGTTCCGGAAAAGACATAATTATACAGCTGGACTCATTTAGTTTACCCAGTGATTCTTTTTTCTTCTTTATTATGTGATGTTTGCTTCACAGTTCTTCACACACACAAAAAGCTAAACACTCACTTCTCATTATGTCAGATTTGCATGACCGAGTAAAATAAACTGGAGTGTCACACAAGGCAGGGAATTAGTCTTTAACTCAACAGTCAAGTATATAAAGTGATTGGCTATTGAATCAACTGAATTAGTTTTAACTAAACTGATTTGAGAGCAGCCCATCAGGCCAACTGTCGTGGTCACAGGGAGAAAACATTTTAAATCCAGTACAGCTGACAGTGATGAGCACAAAATCAGCAGCATCAGAGCCGTTTGTTATACAAAGAAAAGGTGTTTCAACAGATGTCCAAATAAGTGCAGGAACTGTTGATGTAAGTACAGTACATCATTGAGATGGCTACATCTGATTGGTTAACGCAAAATAAGCCCAAGTGAAAAGCCTTCTGTAATAACTATGAAGGGAAGTAGGGTGGGATGGATGGATGGATGGATGGAGCAAAACCTTTTCTACAAGCTGTTGAACCCAGATCCAATTTAACTCCTAAAGCTATACGTTTAAACGTTTTCCTAACTGTCCAAAACCTTTAAATGGAGTTCTTGTTGTGATTGGACCATTGAAAGCAAAATCTGTTTGAACTTTGAAGTTTGTATCCTTCCCTTGTCTCTTTCCTCCGTGTCAGTGATTTCATGTGATCTTTGCTTAAGTTAGCCTTAATTTTATCTGGACGCTAGTGCATGGCTCTATATGTTTTTGGTCGATCTAGTGAACATAATATGTGCACTGCTATTTGGCCTGAAATTTCTACAAGTGTAGTAAAACAAAGGCATTTACAGGAGTGTTCTGGCCATTTTCTCTCTTGTTTTTAACCATGAGATACAAACTAACACTTGACCCCAAACTATAAAGAAATTTGTTGATGTCACACGCCAAAGGGTGTAGGTGAGTGAGATAGAGGGAGTGAGCTGGTTGTAGTGGGTGCTCAACTTGATCTGGCTGCAGTGTTTTTAATGACATTTCTGTTGTCTTCATGTCTGTGTCTGGGGAGGCTGCGTTGCTGCCAGTGTTTGACTCCAACCATTTTCCAATACTAGTGATGGGGACAATATCCAATTACTCTGTGTACAATGGTACCAATTACTAGTAGACTGAAATCATCCATTCATTGTTCAAGGCACTTAAATTCAGCTGCCTGGACTGATGTAGCAGATATGCATAAACATTTGGCATTCAAATTTCAGCTGAGGGTGTCGAGCGTGCTGTTGCGCTCTCGTAAACCCGTGACTGTTGCAACAGAGGAGGAAAGGCAAGCTGTGTAACTTTCAAAGCACGCATGCAGCGTCCACTTGTACAAAATTACAACTGTCGCTGAAATGGAAAGAGGTGGAAGAAAAGCAAATGTGCGCACGTACACACACACATTTTTTTTCAACCTCACAGCTCAACCTTCGCAGACAAACATCATTTTATTTGGTGTGTGCCTGTGGCTGTTTGTTTGTCCATGTGCATGCTACTGTATGTTTTATGTGTACGGATGCAGTTCTTGGGTTTGGAGCACCGCATCTACCCTAGAGAGGCTGAGAGTGTATCCATGGCAACACATCCTTCCTCCATCCTGCCACCTGTGGAATCAGAAATGAAAGGATTTATGTGATGGAAGGAAAAAAGGCAGAGGCAGAGTGATAAAGAGAAAACTGCGTGTAAAAAGAAAGAGAAGATTAACAGTTGGTGAAAAGAGAAAGAAAAGGAAGGTGAAGAAGGAATGGATGACATGATAAATGATATTTATGATGTAAGATGTGGGGAGATGAGGAATATGTGAGGAGATGGCAGGTCGGAGAGAACAGGAAAGGAAACAGATGAATGACATTAGGAGTGAGTGAGGAAAAACAGTAGCAGAATGCAGACCACTGCTTATCCGTTTTTATATTGAATTTAATGAGCAGCACAAGAAAAGAAGCCGTGTGTCCTATTCATTAGAATGAGTGTGGGAATGGTTTAAGAGGTCGTGTGGTTCAGGTATGTGAAGCTGAGATCAGTGAGAATGAGCTAAAGAGGCTCTCATGTGCGCTGTTTCATCACCGTTCACTGGGCTTCATCGGTCTTGTCTGTGGTCGCCTCCGTTCAAGCCTCATCTCACTTGAAAATACTGAAGTCCCTTCTTTTAATAACCAGGCGAATAACTAGGAAAACATTCTGGGGAGAGATTCTGGTTCTATCATGGTTACATGACCAAATTGGGGGTGACCTTGCTGTGTTTTTAATAGACCTTTATTTATAGTAAAGATATTGTCCTGAATGGTGTAATAATTTGTGTTTGGAATCAGTGTGATGATGATGATGATGATACTTTATTGATCCCACAATGGGGAAATTACAGTTCACAGAACACCCATCCAAGAAGACAAACAGAACAAACATGGGGAGATAGGTGAACTGTGGCCATGCTGCCCCCCTTCTGGAGGCGCTGCCGTTAAAAAGACAGAAACAACAGTGAAAACATATAGGGATGAATGAGGAAAAAAATCATCTCATACTTTGTATACACACACACATACACAGTATAAGGTTACAAAAACCTCTGTGATAGAGCAGAAACATTTAGCATGGGAGCACTAGGGTGGGGGTGGGGGGATGGAAAGGGGAGCCAGCGGAGGTGAGGAGAGGGTCGGGCTACTGTGGGGCTGACTCAAACTCACTCCTCAGCTAACAGTTCTGATAAGATGTAGAGTTCATCAGCAGTTAGGTCAGGGAGATCAGTCCAACACAGGTCAGAAGAAGACAGGACAGCGGGGGGGGGGACGTAGAGCATCTGTTTACAGCTGTTTCTGTTATCGTTTTTTCTGTTATTCCACAGCCCTATGGTTCTCATGCTTTTTACAATAATGTACCTCTGAATATTTTTTTAGTATATCACACAAAGTATACGTAGAGGGGGAAAGAATCTCCTTTAACAGGGACATGATATACACACAGTTTTGCACAGATATGTTACATTACGTTACACAACAAGTGTGTAATGAACATGATGATTACGTAGAGAAGTTTTGCTGTAATTGTTGTTTCTGCACGTTTGTGCTGTCCACTTTTGGATTAGAGTCAGGCTCGAACATTTACAGATGGATATGAGAAGTTGCCATTTCCAATCAAGACCATTTTTTTTTTCATTTAATACGTTTACAGTTTTTTTCACAAGCACTGAGATCTGTTTGAGGGAGTCAGGAGAGGGGCAGCCAACCATAAACAGAATGAACCTTTTGAACGAGGAGCTTAAAGGGAATGAGCTTTGCTCCTTTCAGAGCCTAGATGAAGTCTGATAACCTGATAGTCATACAACTCTTAGCTACCTATGATTACCTTAACAAAGTCCTAGAATGAGTGCAGGCGGTCCCCTCAAAGTACCCCTAGGGGTAATAATATCCCCATTTGTTCAACATTGCTACACTGTAAACCCAGATTTTGATTCCACTTAAACATATTGAGTTCATATTACTTAAAATTGCTTAGAATGTGAACATTACTTGTTAATGTTGAGTAGACTATACTTTTTGATGGTCTATCTTATTGTAATATATGTTTGAGTTCAAACAACTTAATATCATCAAGTTTTGCACCTGCTAAAAATCTAGTTTATACCAGTTTTAACAGACTGGATTACTGCACAGCTGCATGGTGGCATGATAGTTAGCAGTGATACCTCACGGGTAGAATGCCATCTAGAAGGTCTGGGTTCAATTCCAGCTTGGCCTCTCGCTGTTTGGAATAGTAGACATTTGGTGTTTTTGTTGACAACGCTCTCTCATATAGTTTTTTATTGATCCATGGACAAATGTTATTTATAAATGTTAATGTACCAGCATTCAGCAGGGCTGAGTTTTATCATGTTTGTTTACCAAATTTAAACAGACACAGTTCAACACTGTAAAAAATATTTGTGTTGCTGGGCAGCATGGTGGTGTGGTGGTTAGCGCTGCTGCCTCACAGCTAGAATAGCTATCTGATAGTCTGGGTTCAATTCCACCTTAGTCTGGGACTCTTGCTGTGTGGAGTTTGTATGTTCTCCCTGTGTCTGTGTGGGTTTCCTCCCACAATCTGAAGACATGCAGTTATTGGGGTTAGGTTAATTGGTCTCTCTAAGTTGCCAACAGGTGTGAATGGTTGTCTGTGTCAGCCCTGCAACAGGCTGGTGACCTGTACGGGGTGTACCCTGCATCTTACTGCCTTGTCAGCTGGGATAGGCTCCAGCCCCCACCACCCCCACACAACCATGAAAAGGATAGGGGAATTGATTGATCAAAAGACATTTTATTTTTTCATGAACTATAAAAGATAAGTTTGGTCAATTAGAACATACAATTTAGTTCAACTGGAAATGGAGTAGTGCTTACTTAACAGGCTGAGTTAAATGAACTGTTTCATTACTTAAAAAATTTAAGGCAACGAGTTACCTTAGTTTTTAAAGTAGATTCAACTTATCCAGGTTTACAGTGTATTTCCACTAACACCATGTGATGCACATGTAATTAGTGCATTTTTAAAGAGGAGCTGCAGAATGTACATGAAGTATTTTCCTGACCATTTCAGAATTGCACTTTTTCAACTAGATCAAATCAGAGTGACACTGACTGTATCTTCATGTTCAGTGTGGCCACATCGCACACATGATTAGATGCACATAATTATCCATGCAAATACTACAATTTGCTATTTTTCTTAAACAATATGTGACTGCAGGAAATATGTTGCCTGTTTTCTAGTTTTAACTTACACCTTCAAACTCTGATGTGTTGTTTGTTTCCACTATTTGAGGACGTGCTCCTCACTTTTAACCTCCTAAGACCCTGAGTCCACATATGAGGACATTACATTTTGGCTTTGCTGCACCTTATACTTCATTCTGCTCAGTATTTTTTATATAATGTGAAGCCATGTTGACTTTGTTGTGTTATACTGTAAAATAAACCCATTGTCCCCATCTGAGGACTTTTTTTAAATGTAACAACCATGTAACAAAATCAAAGAAGAAGCTTTATCTACATTTCAGGTCCATCTACTCACAGATATCTGGGAGAAATTAAAAATGCATCACAAACAGGAGCTCAGGTCTTTGCATATTAATTTTAAAAAATTGCTCAGACTGATACTTAAGCTGCAACACGTGAGGCTTACTGTAATACAATATTACACATTGTTTAAACAGGAGCTTGCAAGCTCTTCTTTGTCATCTGTCCAGTGTCCAACCTTTCCCCTTCTCGGTCCAGTCTGGGTCACCAAAGTGGCTGGCGGGCCCTAACTGTCACTATCAATCACTTTCATCTTTACAGTCTGTCAAGGCCAATCGGAGACCCCTAGGTCTGTGGGTGGTTTAGTGGCTTCTCCCCTCCAAATTGATCTAGGTTAAACAAAGGGCGAAGCCTGAGGGTTGGCGGCACGCCAGCACAGGCTAACAGCACTTGGCCTTAAGGCGCCATCACCCCCAAATAATCAGTCTGATACAGACACACACACACACACACACACACACACACACACACACACACACACACACACACACACACAAAAAAAAGCTAAACTCTCTCTTCTCATTATGACCATCCACACCCTTCACTGGAGGAGCTGGAAGCCACCCCAATTACCAGCAGGTTATGCTGGCAGAGAGACAGCACACACACACACATACACACTCAAATTCACAAACATAAACAAATTCACAGACATGAAGCATTAGGCATCTTCTTACATAATGCTGTTCATTTTGGCTCATGTAAGTGGGAGGGAAACAAACAAAGGCTCTTTTATTTTGGACGTTTCTTCTCATTTGGGCCTCGACCGTTGTGTCAGACACCGACTGAGTCTGAAATGCTGAACTGATGCTTTCTGAGTGGGTTCAACCCTGAACCTGGCAGCTCAGGTCTAGCCAGTTTTGTGGCATTACTCAGGTAGAAGACAGTTCAGCTGAGTTCTATTTTTTTTTAATGTAAGCCTTACTGCATCATACAGGAAACAGACTGATTCCTTTTGAGGAGGGGCACAAAAGGGCGACAAAAATATATTCTGTTCATTGTTGGTTTCGCTAAACTCAGACTTTTGAAGACTCGTTTCCAAATCAGGCTCTGGAAAGAAAGAAATAATCCCCATGTTACCAACTCACGTAGTCTCAGTTTCAATTTAAGAATAAGATGAAACAATTTGTAGCTAAATACCAAAGTTCAGCTGTCTGCAGGACTTTGGGGCAGCTGTGGGTCAGGCGCTAGAGTCGGGAGGTCGGTGGATCCTCCTGTAAGATAGGATCCTCCTATCTGTGTGTTGCAGTATCATTGGGCAAGATACTGATCCCCAAGTTGGCCTCAATGCATTCATCTGAATGTGTGTGTGTGTGTGTGTGTGTGTGTGTGTGTGTGTGTGTGTGTGTGTGTGTGTGTGTGTGTGTGTGTGAGTGTGTGTGTGTGTGTGTGAGAGAGAGAGAGAGAACATTAGATAGAAATGTTTAGGTATATTTAAAGGACTGTATGTGTGCGTAATTGGGTGAATGAGAATTTAGTAGAAATCGCTTTGAGTGCTAAAAATTGAGTCAAAAGGCGTTGTACAAGCATCCGTCCGTTTAGAAGTGTGCGTCACTGATAAAATAATGCTGTAAAACAACAACTTTTTTTCAAAAACAGACGTTTAGAGAATTATTGATTTATTTATTTTCACGTAGCTGTTCTGAAGCTTTCTACATTCCACTTATTTTGCAGACCTTATTTTTTTTTACCCATTAAAATGTCAACAATGAATTATTTCATGGTGAGATCCATTGTTGCTGTTCATTGGTGAATCATAGTGAGACCTGACTCAACACCATTCATATTTACTGACACATACATAGACTGGGTTATCACAGCCCACAGGTGAGCAGCTCTGTACGCATCATTCACATAAACTTTGGGCCTTTTGCTGCAGCATATCAGTTTCCTCTTATGTGCTGGAAATATGATCATAAATATCAACATGCTCATGTATGGGTTATAGACAAGGCAACTGTTGGATAAATTCAAAAACTTATCAAAGACCAGGCTTCACACGATCAGTCTCTGGCAAAGATCTTTAATTTTCTTGCAAGAAAATAAGGAGCAAATAACATCAGCATATACTCTCCGAACAGCTTTCTCAGCACCATTTTATACATAAGATGTAGATTTTATACATACACATGGTAAAAACAGGAAGTAGCATAGACGAAAGAGGAAGTAACAGAAACGCTTTGGCATTCGCAAGGTTCCGCTTGCATTCGCACAGCTTCAACCAGTTTCGTCTTCAACAGGAAACAGTCATATGGCCTGCTGCTGTAGCTAAAGTAAAATATATGATGTTAACATAACCTTTCACTTGTGTCAACTTCTCGGTAACAAAGTGCACAAATATGAAACTCTAGTTATTTTAAAAGAGACACACTCTGTGCAAAAGGTCCCTGAAGAGGTTTCCTCTCCATGTAGGCATCTCTGTTCATCACTAATACAGTCATTAAAATAAATAATATATATATATATATATATATATATATATATATATATATATATATATATATATATATATATATATATATATATATATATATATATATATATATATATATATATATATATATATATATATATAAGCATAATTATTATAAAGAATGGTTATCATACTAGCACAGAGCTTATTTTTCCAACAGCAACAAATCATATCCTGATTATACCATTTATTAATTTCTTCTTGTGTATATTGTCCTCATTAAAAATACTAAAATACTTTGGATGACTTATGGCACCTTTTAATAACACATATTTGTCCTGTATGGACTGTGAATTTTCTACATTAACTGCAGCCCATCAGAACAACATGCTGTGTGCGGCTGTCATACAGAACTTACTTTCTCAAACTGTCACAGAGCTGCCACGCAGCTCCTTAACCAGCCGTCTGTCAAACAGTTCCTCCTCGTTCATCCAATTAAGCTAATGAGCCACTGAAAAAGAAACAATTGCACTTAATTGGAGCTCGGTCCACAGATGCACAGTGAGGATTCTGGCACATTGACACTACTGTGGTCTCAAATAGCAGACTGCGTGAGTTCTGTCTGCAGAAGCTAATGCGTGTAAACAAGTTTGAGTGTGTTAACTTGTATATCCATCCTTCTGTACTCAGCACAGATTAGATGGAATGTGGTCTCAAAGGTACTGGAACAGGTCTTCAAGTAGTTTTAAAGCAGCGATATTTTCACTCTCCTTTGGAGTGTTTTTTTTTTCTGCCATTGTAATTGATACAGCAAGAGAAACTTTGTGACAGAGCCTTGTTAATCTTTTAATTACTGAAGGCGGGTTACACAACATTGCATACATTAAGACATGAAAAATACACTGAATGATACAAAGTTAGTCTGCAAAATGCATCAACTGTCAGTAGAGAGAGCACACATTCACATGTTGATTTTCAAGCTTCATTCGTTCTTTGAATTCCAGCCAGTGATCTACTACAAACCAGACTTCTACTTCAGTTCATCAAATGACATGCTCCAAATTCAGAGATTTTACCCAAAATGAAACTGACATGACGCCACCCTCAGCTCTGGTACTTTTTTGCTCCACCTATCCTCCATCTTTATCCAAAATGTGACTTTTCTGGCTCGTAAACAGCTGCCAAGAATGAAGCAATTGCAAAATTCAGTTTATATAATGTCCTGTCATTACTCATATCCCATAACAAAATTATGCCAGTGATATTTTGCAGCAAGGTAGCAAGTCATTAGGGATGTTTGTCCTAAAGGCTTGGCCATGCCTGTCATGACTCCTCGCAATTACTGTCACTGAAAGCCTACAACAAACCACCCTGATAATTCAAACTGTTTTTAGAGACTTGAATACTCTTGTTTATGTACTGTACACATCATAATGTAGAGCATCAATTGCACGTTTGTTCATATTTTCCAACTGTACAACTGATGCTCTCAGTTGAACAGTGAAATATTAAATGTGGAACTAGAAACCAAAGTGTTTACTTGCCAACTGTTCAGATAAGTCAGTCTGTACAATGGATGAAATTTTATAGTCGCCTCAAGATGCTTTGCATTATAAGGTAAAGACCCTGCAATAGTACAGAGAAAACCCTCCAAATTTGATGACCTTCTATGAGCAAGCACTTGGAGAGCGTGGGAAGGAAAAACTCCCTTTGAACAGGAAGAAACCTCCAGCAGAACCAGGCTCATGAAAAAGCAGCCATCTGCTGGGACTGGCTGGGGCTGAGGGGAGAGAGACAGGACAAAAGACACACTGTGGAAGAGAGCCAGAGCTTAATAAGGAATGATTAAATGCAGAGTGGGGTATAAACGCATAGAGAGTGAAAAGAGGTGAGTGAAGAAGAAACAGCTGGTTCCACAGAAGAGGGGCCTGAAAGCTGAAGGCTCTGCCTCCCATTCTACTCTTAAGTATCCTAGGAACCACAGGTAAGCCAGCAGTCTGAGAGTGAAGTGCTCAATTGGTGTGATATGGTCCTATGAGGTCTTTAAAATAAGATAGGGCCTGATTATTCAAGACCATGTATGTGAGGAAAATTATTTTAAATTAAATTCTGCATTTAACAGGAAGCCAGTGAAGAGGAGCCGATATGGGAGGAGCTGAAGACTTTTCACTGGTGACTTAAGACCCCAAGATACTTAGACTCCTCCACTTGGGGCAGTGACTCATTCCTGACCCAGAGTGGGTATTCCACCCTTTTCCCGCTGAGGACCATGGCCTCGGACTTAGAGGTGCTAATTCGATTTGAGGGAAGACAGGAGTGGGAGATTGACAGATGGATTGGGGCCATGGCTGCACTGATGTCGATGCTGCACCGGTCTGTCTTGGTAAAGAGAGAGTTGAGCGTAAAAGCGAAGCTTTACCAGTCCATCTACGCCCCTACTCTCACCTGTAGTCATAAGCTTTGGGTAGTGATCAAAGGAACAAGATCATGGCGGAAATGAGCTTCCTCCGAAGTGTGGCTGGCCTCTCCCTCAGAGATAGAGTGAGGAGTGCAGTAATTTGGGAGGGCCCAGGGTAGTGCTGCTACTAATCCACATTGACTACGATACCTCCTGGGGGCCTCTTTGGTGAGGTGTTCCAGGAGGAACGGGGAGGCGCCCCAGAAGGCCCTGGGGCACACCCAGGACATGGGTTTCTATGCTTGGGCTGCTGCCCCTGTGACCCGACCTGGGATAAGTGGAAGAAAATGGGTGGATGGATGGGTGGATGTTTTTCAGGGAATTTTTAGGACAACCTGATAGTAATGAATTGAATAGTCCAGGCTAGAACTAGTTTTTCAGCATCACTCTGCAGCAGGATGTTTCTAATTTTACAGACATTGCAAAAATGCAAGAAAGCAGTTCTAATATGTGCATTGAAGGACATATCCTGGTCAAAAATGACTCCCAAGATTCCTCACAGTGTTACTGGAGGCAAAGGTAATGCTATCAAAACTAAGTATCTGGAGCACATTTCTAAGACTTTTAGGGCTGAGTACATTAGCCTCAGTTTTATCTGAATTTAGAAGCAGGAAATTAGAGGACATCCAGGCCTTTATGTCTTTAAGATATTCCTGCAGTTTAACTAATTAGTGTGTGTCATCTGGCTTCATGGATAGACAAAGCTGGGTATCATCTGCACAGCAATGAAATGTATGTTTTCTGGGAATATGGCTGATCATATTTAAGATTGAACCTACCTAATGGTAGGACGTCTGAGCAGAGGAATGAGGTCTAATAGACATGTTGGTGGTTTGGAGGAAGTAACTCTTGAAGTTAACTCAGAAAGCTCAATTGGAGGGAAGAAGATGGATGGATGGACCATCTGTGAGATGGTTATGAATAATGTTTTTCTCTAATGGTTAAAATTTTTATTTGGGAAGAAAATCATGAAGTCATTACTAGTTAAGGTTGTATGCAGTGAGGATGTAACACTGTTGATGAGATAACTGACCTCTGTGGGAGTGGAGTTTAGGAGTGTAGCTGCTCTGTGTTGGCGTGTGATATTGTTGATAATAGATCCTTAAACTTAGTTACAGCACTTTTAGAAAGACAGCTACTGTAATGAAATTTACTCCCCATTACCGTATAATCCATTATTGTAAATTTAAAGGTAATTAAGAAAATATTAGTCAAAAAAGGGGCTTTCAGGGAATACTGTTAAATGTTCAGTTTCTATGACATACATTGGAACAAGATCTAGAGCGTGATTAAAGTGGTGGGTGGGCTCATTTACATTTTGAGAGAAGCCAGTTGAGTCCCACAAAGCATATTAAAAAAAATCTGAATAAGTCTCTAGATCACACAGACCCTGATAACTGATTGTAGTATTTTAATGTTTTGGAGACTTACTGCAAGCCTGTGTGCAAGTTGCAGGGTTCCAGTTGCAGATGCTTGCAACAGAGCGATATAGCATGCACAAACCACCAGCCTTTAAGCATTGCTGTTTGAACCAGAAGCATACTGTAATATTATTCAGCTGAAGCAGTGTTAGATTTGAGGTGACTGACAGTTGACAGTATAGAGTGTGTAGGAAATCTTTGCAGTGTGTTTTCTTTTCCTTGGCTACTGACAGAGTAAACCTCCAAGAGTATTTTTTTAATAGAGCATGAAAGTTTAGCCCCCCGTCACTCTAACTTTGCCTTTTTCACCATCTCGCTTCATCCCTCACCCTGTCACCTCCTCCCTCAGTTGTTCTGTCTGCCTTTTTTTCCTTTCTGTCACTTTGTTACTTCTCTCCTTCCCTTGTCATCATCTCTCACCATCATCCTGCTGTCGTTATCTTCGCCTGTGCTGCAGCCCTTACTGTCTACTTTTCAGCCTGTACGGTTTGTATTCATGAGCTTTCTTGCAGCAGCAACAGGAGGAGTTGGTTATGTTGAATACTTACTGTCTGGGACATTGCACTCATGTCGACAAAATGTCACACAATGTATGTATGTATTCCCATCAGCTGTGTGTTGAAAAAGAGCACAAGATAAGGCAATCAAACAAAATGGATTGTGTTCATGCATGCATCGGAGAGAGGTGGACATTTATGGTCTTAAATCCTAATTTCCTAGTGAGCATCAAGTATTAAGCGTGTAAAATGCTTTTGTGTAGTTATTGTGAACCGCAATTTTTTTAATGTGTGTGAGAGAGTAATAGAGAGATTGTGGTTTTGGCATATTATCCCCTGGCTGCTCGGCTGATGTGTTGAACAGCAGTCGATTGAGGGACTGCTGGAAGGATTAGCCTCAGAATGACCCTGGCTTCAAAGATGCAGTTGATGTTGCAGCGCCAGAAAAGAAACCTTGAATAAACTGAAGGTTTCCACCTGTCAAATACCGTGTGGCTGATGTGACAGCCTATTGGCTAATGGTGACAGGACAGCTCGGAAGAAACCCCAACTACTAATACAACTAATTCATTTGTATTGGTTTATTTTGGTGTATTGCATTATTTCTTTGAAGGTGTGTGATATCCTGCATGAATATGATCTTATTTAGCAGAATGATAAGCAGTGACTGATGGTGATTCTGAGGGAATATTTGCAGGTATTCACGATCGCACACTGAGCACACTGAACTTACACACAACAGGCAGCAATCTCATAATATTACAGCTTCAACCTTGAAGTGACCAAATGGGGGTCATTTATGACCCCAGCTGTCTGCTTATAAGTACTGATGTGACATCTTTAATCCTAAACCGTGGATTTATCAGTCTACTTCTACAACCTTTTAAATTTATCATGTATATATTTATTTATCTACATACTAAGCCCTTATTTTATCATTGTTTGTCCTTTTTAGTAATTATTCCGTAATTAAGCATGCCATCTACACATTTGCAATTTTCAGATATTTCAGTAATTAAATATTTTCAGTGTTTCTGCACAAAATATTTTAAATGTGTCACCTTTCCAAGCCAGAAGTTTGTTTAGTTTTTTGACGAAGCATTGAAGTAACAATGAACAGCAATAATGTTGCTCGTCCTCTCACTCGAAATGTGTCCTACACTGATGTGGATTAGGCATGCTGTATTCATTTAGTAACCTGAGTTCACAGTCCCTTACAATATAAAGTGCCTTGAGGCCACTGATGTTGTGATTTGGTGCGATATAAATTGAATTGAATCAAATGACCGTTATTTGGTGCCAAAATTTAGGAAGAGAAAGTGAGATTTTGACCATTTTTCACATTTGATCTGATACCTGAATCTGACGCTAATCTTGGGTGTCCACCTTGAAACTGTGGTGGATATGCAAGATGTCTGTGGAGCCTATATTATATAAATGATTGGACTGATGTGGATGTAAACAGTAGCTTGGCCAGTTGGCGGAGACATACAGCTGAGAGGCAGTAGTTGCAGCTGTTCCAAGATCTTCGTCATCCGATGGATTAACTGGAAAAAAAAAAATCTTAGCATTTTTTAAAATGTTTATTAAATTATTTTGAAATGTCCTGTATACCACTAACTTAAGTTGGATGAGTAAGCAGAGCTGGTTTTATGGTTGTTTTTCTGCACTTGTAAAGTGACACCAGTATTAGATTGTAGCTTGTGACTATCTGAGGGTGTGTGTGTGTTTATTTTTTTTAGTCAGACATCACGTCATAGTCATAAAACTTTGGTGGAGGTCATGATATTTAATGAACTTCTCACTGTGTAAATGGAGACACGCTGAGATTAAAATCTCCATGGCCTCACCATCTGAGATTAACAACAGTCAGCAAAGATCCTCACAGATTGGAGGAGGCTGTTAACCAAAGCTCCTTACAGGACCAAGAGTGCATTTATTCACTGTGTGGCGATCGTGGTGGAAAAAAGGACCCTCAGCCTCAGTGACATGAATTTGTGCCTGTCCAAACAGGACACATACATTTTTTTTATAAGTGCAGATAATAAATGGTGAACACTGCAGCCAGACTCTATATTAAAACACCAGGCTGATGTGATCTTTTTTTATAAAGCAGATATGATCTCTCTTCAGATAAATATGTCATAAAGAGGGATCTTTTAATATCTTGTGCTTATTAAAATGCGATTGTGCACAATGTTGTCCAGTCATTCTATTGGAGCTGACTACATCTTTGGTCTCTGATACCAGTAGTCAGTTAATTAAGAAACCTTATCTTCTGAATGTGAAAAATTATTTTTGACTGGAACATTATTATTGCATTTGACCAGAAAGTCGGAGCTAGGGAAATTTAATGAACTAGACTACTAAATGAAACCTTCACTGTAACAAATTTAGTCTGATACGACTTATATCTCAGCTGTTATTGGTACGGGAAAATATAACAAACAAAACATGTTTTGCTGCGTTTTGTCAATACTAAACGATCTGATGTATGTCCAGTAGCTGCTTGGTGGTAATTATTTGCTGTATCATGACATTGATAGTGTCAGTGAGAGCAGAGGTAAGAACATTTTTCAATCTGTGTTACAGTAATTGGACAGTATCCAGTACTGGTTGTCAAGGATTTTAGATCTGGAGGTTACCTGGGAAGCCTGTTGCCATCATCTGTATTGGAGGATTTGAGGGAAATGTCCATCTTTATCTAAAGATTGTATCTGACTGACTGTCAGGAGGTTTTGAAGACGTTCTTTGTGAACCACTGAAAAAGGTGGAGATGTGGGAATTGAGGGGGACGATGTTTTTCTAGCTCGAAGGCATAGCTCTCTGACTTCTCAGGGAATACTTGTTCATATGTTACTGACAGGAAAAATTTAGATTTTTCTACAACAGGTTAAAAGGCTGTGAGTCTCACTGTAGGCTTCACTTGAGCACAGACATGGCACTGAATTAGAAAGAAGCTTGTCGCAGCTATTGCTCTTGATGATCAGTCTCTTCGCTGTCAGTGTTACAAATTTAGGTTTAGGTTTCTTTATTACAGCTGTCGAGACATTGTCTCGTCTGCGTCTCCCCAAAATCATCACCTCCCCCACCCGCAGAGCACCCCCAAATCCCCTCCGCCCTCCAGTCCCGTAATCCCTAATCCCAGCTCTTTACCATTCAAATACATTAGTGAATTATTCCTTTAATCCAAAGAGGGAGCGGCAGCAAAGCAGCTTTCTGCATGACTCAACAAGCCACCCTCAGATGAAGTAATCGACCAGAGGATGAGAATACAGCCAATCATGTCTCGTTTTAATTTGCTGCACCAGCCAGACTCCTTGAGCCCACTCTGTTCATCCTGTAATGGCAAAAGAGTTCAGCTTTGTGAGGTCTCTGTAAATGTGTGTGTGTGTGTGTGTGTGTGTGTGTGTGTGTGTGTGTGTGTACCACTGGTGCGTGAAACTGAAATGTTTTGGAAAGAGCAAACAGGACCAGCTGAATCCTCACTGAATGTGTATGTAGTTAATCAACAGCAGATGTTGCAGTTTTTCTTGTTAAGCTGCGAATATATTTTTGTTTTCAGTCCATCAAGTTTTCACTGTTTTAGTTTCGTAGTTAACGTGATCTGATTTTAGGCCTCCTGGTGGCAGATACGCTACACCGGTGTTAGATACCCCTAAGTAAACATTCAGTTTGTACTAATTTGCTTTTTTTGCTGAAGAACTTGCAGGAATAGACCACATAAAAAAGGATGGTGATGTTTTCACTGATATGTTCCCAACCCCCTATTTTAATCCCGTGTTGGTTTAATATTTCATAGTAATAGTTCTGACATCATGACTTGTTTGGGATCGGCATTTTTCTTCTATTTCTGGAGCCTATCCCAGCTGTCATAGGGCAAGAGTCAGGGTACACCCTGTGCAGGTCGCCAGCCTGCTGGGTCCCTTTTTTTAAAAATAATTTCATTAAACAACACGTAGGGTAGGAATACATGTAGAGCACAAAACATCAAAATGAACTAATAATGGGGCTATTTGTTGATGTGACTAAGTGGTTCATGTATTTGTGAATTAAATCACCCAAAATCAAGACACGCTCAGTGAGTTTGGGCCTTTTGGGATCCCTGGGAGATTGAGGTCATCGTTACCATCCAGGCAAATATATATTTAAATGAATATTAACAAGCATGGTTTTGTTTAAGTTTATACTTCTTTCTGTGTCTTTGCAGGAAACATTGTTGGGACCAATGCCACTGAGCCGGACAGCGCGGCCAACGTCACCTCCCTGCTTATTGAGGAGGAAGGGCCAATCAAGGTCAACAAATTCATCGCTGCGGTAACTGGAATAAACAGCCCGGCCACTCCTGAGCCAGTCAACACTGTGACCCCAAGGGCAGGTCGTATCCCCCGCGGCGGCGGCGAGGAGGAGGAACAGAGCAGCGGCATGTTTGGTGAGACAGTGGTTCCCACAGTAGAGGAAGTAAGTGTGGCAGCTCCACCCCAGCTCATCCCTGACTCAGCTGAGACGGAGCACCTGTTGCCTAGCAACCCACGCAGACAGGAAGTTGTTGAGGGTGAGGAGGAGGAAGATGAAGAGGCACGTCTTCCACACACTGACCCACCTTGGATCCACACCGAGGAGACGGAGGACACAGCTGTGTTTGACCTGGACCAGCTTTTCACCACAACTGCTGCCCCACCTTCAACCACCACTAACCCCACTAACCCCACTAACCCCACTAACCCTGATGTTGGTCACGTGGACTTCTTTGACCCTTCTTCTCGTGGGCGCAACCTAGACCTAGCCCCTGCCTCACCTTCATCATCGGTCCATGAGCTGCAAGGTGGCGACACAATCTCCTGGGCAATGCCAGACACCTATGACTACCTTACACCCTATGACGACAGCATGTCCCCCACCGATGAGTACGCCTACAGCACCACAACTGATGCTTATGAGACTGATGAAGATCTCCGACTGGCTGCTGGGTCTCCTGCTCGCTCCAAGCCCCAGCTTCCAGGGTCTGGCTCGTTCATCCCTGGGGGGTCATTTCCTGGTGTGAGAGCTCCTGTTCCAAAGGTCCCTGTGGCAGCAACTCCAGCAGCCTTACCAAAGGGATGCCGTGTGGGCTACCAGATGATCAA
Source organism: Archocentrus centrarchus (assembly GCF_007364275.1). Lineage (NCBI taxonomy): Eukaryota > Metazoa > Chordata > Actinopteri > Cichliformes > Cichlidae > Archocentrus > Archocentrus centrarchus. The sequence continues at coordinate 4,785,690 of NC_044361.1, forward strand.
CGGAAGCTGCCGCTCGCAGTGTGACATGCTGCCCAACTATTGCTTCAATGGAGGACAGTGTTACCAGCTAGACGGCGTGGAGGTTTTCTGCAGGTATGGTACACCATGATCACTCAGTGACACCAGCATATACTTATATTATATATAAGTATTTGCATTTTTATATATTTTTTATTTGCATTTATAACGATCACTAAATATATTCTGCAGCATCTGCTACAGACACCGACGTGCAATCTGATTAGTTGGTTTAGTTTTCTGCTTTCTGGTTAGAAACATGTGGAAAAGCTCAGAGACAAAATTAAAAACAGTGCATTACAAGAGCGTTTTATGAGGGAATGTCCCCCCATTTGCCAGGCTTCATGCCTGATATTTGGTTTCTCTTTGTGAGAGCTGGACTTCATGCAGACTCTTATAAACAGGCTTTTAAAAACACATACTCAGAAAGTGCAAAGCAAGGTTTTGTAAACACAGATAAAGATTCACTCAGATCCATATCATGGACTGTGAATTAGACGCTATCTTATATTTAGCATGGCCATAACCACTAGAAAATGACCTGCCTTCCAGGCATCGGCTGCAAACTGTTTTAACGACTTTCCTCAGGACTCGGTCCAATAGGGTTGCTGTGGTGATGAATCTAGGTGGAGTTCAAAAGTCAAATGGATTAAGGGCATCATTTATGAAAATATAGTGTGAGCTACAGAGTACTTTTAGGTCAAAATGAGGGCCGAACGTCAACAATCAGAGTGCATCTGTGGATCAAAAAGTTTCAATCTTTGAGCTACACCAGAGTTCACCACATCAGCACGCCAGGTTCAGGATTAGAGCTGCTGCAAACAGGGGGGGAAGGGGACGCGTGCTTTGTTCAATAGTGTTTCTGACTTCTAATACTTTATTATTACAACAGAAATAATGCTGAATAGAATAAGAAGGATCAATGATGGGAAAGAGAATAAGAATAAGACGAGATCAATGCCAAACTCACATCCAGGGTCTGCAGAAGAATAAGTACTTGTCTGCAGTGAGACAAGGACAAATTAATTTAAATTTTGAAAGTGATTGAGCTTTAAAGGACAAGATTCATCCCACCCCCGGCTTACGCCCCTTTGTGCAATATATACTTTGGTTCATAGAGTTAAGCATTTGCTTTTCAGAAAATAAGATAGGCTTTTCAAAAATCCAGACAGATGTTGACAGCCCTCACACCAACTGTGAAGGTCTTTCCAGAATCCTCAAAGAATCTTGATTTAACATCTTTAAAAAAAAACAAAAAAACAAGGTATGCTTTGGTGTTTTGGTCATGATTTGGTCACAATACTGGATGCAGGAGGAGGCAGGAGACATGAGAGTGGCAATGATATAAATCAGAAAACTGTCAACTGGGAAACGACACCCTTGTTTCTTAGTTCTGCACTTGGCTTGATTTTGTTTTTACTTTAGTTTTCATATTTTGGCACCAAAACTATTTGGTTAGGTTGAAGAACAAAAATTGTGTTTTGTTTTAGATTAGGGCCATTCACAAATGTGCATTAAAATGTGACACTAGGACACCACCACAAAAAATAAATAAAGTGCAACAATGCAAGTGAATACAAAAATTATCCCACTTAGCTTTATTCTCATTTCAGAGGGGTGAGACAACAAATACACCTATAAAGCATAACATTACAACCACCTGCATAATATTGTGTTAGTCTCCCTTTTGCTGCCCAAACAGCCCCGACTCACTGAGGCAGGGATACCACCAGACCGTGTGCTGTGGTATCTGCACCAAGAAGTCTTGTAAGTTGTGAGGTGGGGCCTCCATGGAGCAGATTGTTCACACAGATGCTCGATTGGATTGAGATCTGAGGCATTTGGAGGCCAAGGCAACACCTCAGATTTGTTGTTGTTGTGCTCCTCGAAATGTATGTGTAGGTTCTCAGTCATCCAGGTCATAGTAGCCACTGGAGCTTGGAAAAATGGCGACCAGACTTTTTGTCTCTTGAAGACGTTTGTGGAGAAATCCAGGTATCTAAACCCCCCTATTGTTCATGTACATAATTACATGCGCCAAAGTGTGAAAGGAGGTATGGGTCATTACAATCAGTGGTTTAAGGTGAAACCAATTTGGGACTTTGTCTCATTGTTTCATGTGACCTACTGAGGTCACCTGAACAAAAGTGTGAATGGGGGGTTGAGGCGCCTGGGGAGGGAGCTCTGGACCGAACAGTAAGGAGGGGAAAGTTGGTGTATTAATCCACCTCCTCTGTTCAGAGATAGTTGTTCACAGTGGACATAGATGCTTCTTTTTCTCTTCTTTCACACCATCTGTCTTCGCGGTCCAAAATGTGAACGTTGGAATCCTCAAAAGAGTGACCTTCGACCTTTGGATGCAGATGTACAGCTGAGTCTTGTCCTGTCGAGGTGGCTCTTCTATGTTGTGCCGTTCGTTTGTGAAGATGCTGTTTGGTTTCTCCAAATGTAGAGGCCTGAGCACTCTTCACTGCACTGGACAGGATACACTACGTTGCTTATCTTGTGTTGGGGGGGGGTCCTTGGGATGGACCTGTTTATCCTTTAAAGTGTGACTTGGTTTGAAGAATACTGGGATGTCATGCTTGGAGAAAATTCTTCTGAGTTTCTCTGACAAGCCTGCCACATAATGGATGACAATGTTGTTCCTCTTGTCATTCTTATTCTCTCTAGTTTGTGTTTGACCTTCTTTTCTGTGCAGCTTGGCTGATTTGATGAAAGCACAGTTGGGATAACCATGTTTTAAGGGCTTTCTCATACCATTCATAACAGTCTCCACAACCAGCACAGCCACTAAGCTGCATCAGACTCCTCAAGTTTTGAACTCTTCGATGTGTCGTTCCCTCAAAGGTCAGCACTGTCAAGGCAGCTCGCAAAAGGTTAATGGTATGAACTGTCAAAATCAATGTGATCATAGCTGAAATTAAATAATTTCATCACAAAATCTGGTAATTTTGTATGCTGGTGTAGCATTTCTCTCTTCTATCATTTATTTAAAAACAGCAAACAAACATACAAAACTTAAGTCTTAAGCCTATTGAAAGGGTTTTTGGGATTTGTAGGCAGTTACTGAATTAGAAGTAGATGGAAAGAGTTTGTAGGAAAATGGCTACACCAAAACTATAATCTACCACACAAAAATCAGCCACAGCAGATTTATGATCTCTGATGATGTCTGATCTGTGGCTGATTTTACACAGATCAGATTTCCCTTAATCAAGAAATGAATGAACCAGCCAATCACTGAGGAGAGACTTCCAGTTAGCGAACAGCTGCATTGATTGACATGCAAATGTATGCACAGCGGTGATCAGCCTCATGACTGGAGCTGAAAATATTACTCTTATTCACATTCACCAAAAACACAGAAACTTCACCTGAACTCCAACAAAAATGTCACATTCTGAACGGAAAAATGAAAGTAACAAGGTCAGTGATTTATGTCCTCAGATAACTTTATCTCAGTAGACCCCATCACATCCCATCGATGTGGGCTGATGGCTTTTATCCCATTTGGTCACGACTTCTTTTTTTGCTGCCCTTTGACTCACTCCCCTGAAATAACAGACATTTATTGTGACAATATTAAAGGATTTTATTCTTTAATTTCACTTACTGTTCAATGGGGAAAATGTACTGCATGAAGTAGTGTTGTATAAGTAAAGAAGACATGACAAAGATAGCTGATTAATGTCCAGTTTGAATGATGTTACATCAAAGTCTACTTAACGGCACAAAACTCCATATCAATCCAAGCATTCACGTTTCAAATATTTATACATATATTACTGGGGATGACCCAGGAATCAATCAGGTAATCAATATCTGGTTGAAGATGAACTCAAATTTAAAATGTCACTTAGCAGTCTGGCTGGAATGTTGTTAAGGTTGTGAAGTAGACACTTATTTTAAAAAAATTAATCTACTTGTATGGTTTGTATAGACTGTTTGCTGTGACAGCTGTTCACACTATACAAAGATGGATGGTGCACAACAGCCATAAAAACTGCTTCGTCTCTTTTAGATGCTCTGATCGTACTCGGTTCTTAAAGGTCATCATTGTCTGTGAGGTTTGCTTTTGTGTAATGATGTGAATTCACATTTAAAGTTCACCAAATTTGATCTTGACATGAAAAAAAAAATTGGGGTTAATTTATTGTCAGCACGCACTTCCATACTACAATCCACACGTGCACTATAAAACATGATGGCAACCTCCTGACAGCAAGAGGAAGTGATGCTGTGTTTACTGTGTTTGGCTTAACAACATAAAAAGAGAAACCCTAATGTCGAAAACAGTACAAGCATAAGGACATACGCATTATACACACAACAAGCATCCAGTTTATTTTCCAGGCACATGTGCATCCTGCGTGGCCTCAGGTTTTGAACTGCACTTCGTCCATAGAGCGGTCCATACAAACGTTCACAGGGATGAGCTGGTGTTGTATGCATCACACAGTTAGCTGGTGACTGGGCAGGACTCAGAAATAATCATTTCTATTGCATCAGATCAACAGATTACAAATATCATTGACTGATAGGGAAATGGAGCAATGCTCACTCAGCGATGCTAAAAAGCTCCCGCTAAGCGGACAGTGTGATCCAGATATTTAGGGCAGATTTTGGGCTTCAGTCAGCAGATAGTAGCACTGATGAACCTCCTGAGAGTGAGTCAGATGAGGGCTGGAGAGATGCTGAGAGGTGTTTGACTGCTGGGCAAAAGCTCAATGTGGGTCAATAGAGCTCTGGCACAGATGAGGACCAATATGTTCCTCTGTGTGTGTGGCATGATTGCGTGTGCCTGATTACACATGTGACTGAGTTTGCATGTACATGTCTATCTGTGTGTGTGTGTGTGTGTGTGTGTGTGTGTGTGTGTGTGTGTGTGTGTGTGTGTGTGTGTTGGTGCCTGCAGCTGGACTGAAGTGTCTTTATTCATGGGGCCAATTCAATTACAGGGGGATGAATGTTTGGACCTTTGGCCCTCTGCAGTAAAACACACGACCCTTTGAAGTGCTTTTACTGACCTCAGGCCTGCCCATCGTACCTCTTTTATAGATAGAGTTATGTACCTGAAGAGGTGAGAAGCTTCCCATTTTCAGCATCAGGGATTACAGGGAATGAGCAGCACAGTGGCTCAGTGGTTAGCACTGGTGCTTGACAGCAAGAAGTTCCCGGGTTAGAATCCACCATCTGGCCGGGGCCTTTCTGTGTAGAGTTTGCATGTTCTCCTCGTATCTGTGTGGGTTCTCTCCAGGTTCTCCAGCTTCCTTCCACAGTCCAAGGATAGTGGGAGTTAATGAAGGTAGGTTAATCATTCGTTCTAAATTGGTCATAGGTGTCAATATGAGTGTAAACATCTGTCTTTGTATTAGCCCCTGGCAATCTCTCCAGGGTATAACTTGCCTCTTTCCCTAGGGCAGCTGTGATAGGTCCAAGCCCCCCTGCAGGGTTGTATTGTCTGAAATGGAGGCAAATGTCTTGGGTCTCCTGAGAAAAGTTTCTAGATATCTCAATCCATCTCAGAGAAGCACCATTTACAAAAACATGGTGAGGTCTCGGATGGAATATGCTTCTTCAGTATGGATGGGTGCATCAGCTACATGGCTTACCTGCTTAGATGCCATACAGTGACGAGCAATAAGGATCTCTAACAAGTACCCTAGATGCAATGTCCATCCAGCCTTTGGACTAATGGCAACAGGTGGAAGCCCTCACTCTCTCCCATAGAACGTATTACGTAGTCAATGAGCTTGTACCTCCAGCTCAAATCATCAGAAGGTGTACCAGGCGGTCAGTGGCCAGGCATTCCAGTTCTGTGATTAATCCTGGTCACAGAAGGTAATTTTTACCAAGAGCCTGTGGAATTGTCTACCACAAGATATTGTCACAATTAGGTATAGACAAAGGTTTAAGAAGGAAGTTAACTCCTATCTCAGCATCTCTCATCAGCACTTCCCAAGGAGCAGCTGCTGATGGTGATATAGCAATCACTGCAAATATAGAAAAACAAAGAAAAAGCATTAAGTAGAAGAGGATGGATGGATGGATGATTATGGGTTACTAATAACTGATTAATGAGGGTCTTAATGTTTGGAGCTTACATGTTCTCCTCGTGCCGGTATAGATTATCTCTAGCTTCCTCCCACATGCAAAGACATGCTTGTTAGGGTAAGTGGTGATTGTAAATTGGCTGCAGGTGTGGATGTGAGTGTGAATGGTTGTCTGTCTCACTGTCCAGGACGTACCCTGCCTTTGACTGTATGATAACTGGGTAGCCTCTGACCTCTGGCTGGTTTTTCTGCCTTTACAGCAAAGTGCTGTGGGATTAAATTGCTGCATGTCAAATGCAATAATATATGGCACATCCAATGTGTGCTTGGTTTAAGAAAATAACTTCTATTTGCAAGGGTCATAATATCTCTTCTAAGTTGTTCTTGAAGACTATAAAAATGGATGAATAATTTTTACTTTTGTGCAATTATGGAATTAATTTCACACATTGCTCAACACAAATTGAACAGCATCTAACAGCAGATTTAAGCAGCCCACATAAAATGTACCAGGTGGCATTCAACAAATTAAAACCATGTGTAATGAAAACACTGTTTCTGTTGGAAAATGTGAAGTTCAAAGTATGTGGATCTTGTCATGGTTTGCATCAGGGATGAGACTCAAATGCAGACTGGTAAACTTAAACAGATTTATTTTACAAGGAAAAAGTGGGCAGGAAGGGCAATCCAGTGAGCAACTCCGGAGCAAACACAACTCCTCTCCCCCTCATACCAACTCACTCATGTATCCTGTGCAGAGAGGAGACGCAACAGTAAGTCAAAAGCAGAAAAACCACTTGAGCAAAAGGTTTGCAGTAGGGGAGCACGGCCATAATTGGTTGTAGTGTACGATCCAGCGCTGACTGCGAGTCTTCCCTCTTCTTAAGAAGGGATCAGTGATAGAAAACAGGTGAGTAACTTCACAGGCAGGAGCTGGAGTGGGTCCCGCCCCTGAAAACACAAAGTGTGGTTAACCAGTCAAAGAGAGAGAGAGAGAGAAGGAAAACAGGAGCCATGACAAATCTTCAGTGAAGTACCACGACTGGGACATATAGGAACCAGTAGTTTGATCGAGGCTATTGACTCAAAATCAATAATTTAGCCTTTGCTGCTTAGAGGAACCCTGTTTTCAAGCTGTACATTTGTACTTCAGATTCAAGGTGTGTGCGTGTAAGGATGTAAATACATATTTTAAGCCTTAAATGTTGAAGACTGGAGATGTTTCAGCAACAACAAAAATGGCAGCAGATGGAAGACCATAAAAGTGGAGTTCCTGAGAAGTTTCAGCTCAGTTGGAGAGCTGTCTCAGACACACTCACTGAGTCTGTCATTAGCAAGCTGAGGCACAACACACATCAGAGCTGTCACTTTCTTTTAAGCTAAATTCACATATTTATTGGTCAAATTTACTCAGTTAAAGAAAATCACATCTTGATGTGATCTTCGGTTTGCACACACATTTATGACTGCTTTCATTTTAACTTTAAACCTCAGTCATTGCAAACACACCGCAATGGGATATTCTATTTTTTTAAGCTATCTGAGGCATCTCCGGTGCTGGCTCCCCTTGTCCTCCTGACTGATGGGACCTGACAGAATTATTGCCATAAATCACCATCTCGTCTGGAACTGCAGGACTGAGAGGACCATATTCTGAGAAACAGATGAGAAAACTGAGAGAGGGGAGAGCAAGGGATGAGGAGAGGGTGTTTATGTGCCGTTTGTGGTAGAGAAAGCAGATAGGTGGAAAGAGAAAGACAGTGACATAAAAAGGAAATCAAAAGAGTCAAGAGGAGAAAAGAGAGTAAGAAACTATCAGCAGGAAGTGAAAAGGAGACAGAAACAAAGAGAGAAGTGGACAGAGAAAAAAAGGAGGCTGAGGGGAAACTGAGTGAGAGAATGAGTCAGAACCTTATAATGTTTGCCAGTATGGAAATGACTCGAGCGAGCCAGGTCGAATTTACTGGTGTGTGTGTGTGTGTGTGTGTGTGCGCGTGTGCGTGTGTGTCTTGCAGCTTGATTTAATTAAGTGAGGCTTTGAGCACCAACAGCAGTTTGTATTCATTTTAGATTTCACGATCAGATCATGGAAGCGCACACAATTCCCACTTAGATGTACAAAAACACACACAAATAAAACCCGCGCATGCTCTCACACGCTGGATTATGGGTGTATTAGGAATCACCTCAGAGTCACAGAGCGTGGGGGTCATGGAAGCAGCGGGCCAGCGGTCAAACACACAGGAGATTTACAGCTGCCAAGAAGGCTGGGGAAAAAGACACGCACACATCAACAGACAGTTTGTTTTTGCCAAAAATCTTGTCTGACATAATCAGTCGCTGGCTACACACACATACATATTCACAAATTTGTTTTTGGCTGGGTTCAAGTAGCTGCAGGTTAACTGCATTTTGATTATTAGCTTGTGTGTACACAGAAATGCACACACACACAAACACTGCACTGGGGTGGTGCAAATCCACTCCAGGTTTTATTAATCATGATGTATGATGAACTATTGAAGCATTTCAGAGTTATCAGATCTTTTTTTTTTTCCTGCATGCTCTTATTTTGAAAGAGTTGCGGAGCGTAAATAATCTCTTCTGCACTTTTCAATTAGCAAAATTAATGCTGTTATGTGTTCTGTGATCGATTTGCCCTTTCCACATAATACAACCACAACTCCTCACAGAGTTGATTAAATTCCAAATCTGCTATTGCAAAGGATATTTATTTAACCCTTTGAAGTTAAAAAGATCTAAATATGAAATCATACTAACAGGTCTGCTTATATATGAAGTCTGCATCTCTCTTACGTAAAGAAAAATGCACCTACCTTGTACAAACCACCTCCAAAACCTAAAGGAAGTGATGATCCAAGAATATGATTACACTTTACTGCAACTGACAAAATTCAGTTCAGTGCAAAGTAGCAAAAATGCAGTTGCGCACCTGCTGTTTGTTAGCAAAAACCCATTAAAATCAAGTCTATCTGCAATCATATAAACCAATAAAATAAAATAAATATATGAGAAAATCCACTTAGAGTGTGAGCACCTGAAATAACTGTGTAATGAATTAAATTTGCACCTTTGTATACATCCCAACAAAGTAGGTTCAGCTTAGAATCATGGAGCCACAGTAATTAATGCAGCACAGCTGATATGGTAGCTCTTCACCTTTTTTTTCTTCTCAGATCCAATAACACAAACTGCACTGAAACTGTCAAAAGGTTTTGTGGCAGTTTTGCAGGAATAAATGCTGCAGGGTGGCTGTACTGTGAGTGGATTTTGTCAAAAGTTTCATTTCATTATTTATTTGCATTAAGATAAATCCATTTGTCAGCCTCTTTGGGAAACCCAGAGCATCTTTTGATCTAATTTACTGTATTCCTTTCAGGGTCACAAACAGAGGAGCTTTCAGTGCACCCCCCACCCCCCCCAATTGTAATTCTGACAGTCAGTGCGACACTGGACACATCTGCAAACCTGTAATTGGTTTACAGTTTATAGTCACGTGTGGGTGCTCTCCAGGGAAACGGGGGGGTTTATGTAAATAGGTTTTGGTTCATATCTGCAGATCTGTGCTGAACGAGTCATTTGCAGCGTTAACCAGCCTCTGTTTATTTATAATAGCAGGAAGCTGAGCACTTAGAGTCAAACAACTCTGCAGAAAATTATATGTAAATGTGACAAGCAAACAGAAATGTGCTTAATTAGATGTTTATATTTTTGCTTTGTAGACGTTCCCAGCGGGCAAGCATATGAACCAATATATGTGTGGCTGCCTAGCTTTACCCTAAAAATGGAACGTCACCCAATACAGTGTTTCTAAGTATCTAAAATTGTTTTTAAGCTATGAATTCATCAAATTTTTCAACTACCAAAAGTGAAATATTCATTATGTTATGATATTTGAGATTTACCTTTTCTGGATGGTCCAGTTTTTAGTCCCCTGTGGCTGATAATGAGATTATAATGGTTTCATCTGCATAATGCAAGCTGATGTCGTGATGTTTAATTTAAGCTGGTTGGTTTTGAATGTACTGCAGAGGACGTGATGCCTCAGGGAAATCTAGGAGGATGGATTATGAAAGAGAAAAAACATCTGGCCTAAAATAATACAACAATGCCTGTTTGTAAACTGAGGTGGCATGGGCTGCAAAATCAGAGTCTTTAGTGTCATTTGTTGAGCTGCCCAGTCCTTTGGACATGAGTGTGTTACTGCAGACTGCAGGTACTACAGACTCCTGTCTTAATAATCTGTTCCCCCCCTGTCCTATAAGCATGTGTCTCATGTGCTTAATCAACAGCAGGAGAGCCAGCAAGCTTTGAATGATAAAGACTTGCAGCTGTATGGTGTTGTACAAAAAGTTCATAACAATTTATTGAAACCATGAAAAGTTCAGCTAAATAAGCTATTCTGTTACATAAATAGGTCTGTTTATTAATCATTAACGGGTGCTCAGATGGAGAGAGAGAGCAGAGAACATATAAAAGCATTTATTAAAATTTACAAAGAAAAAAATCAATTAACTTTGAATATTTTCTATTTTTTGATTTTGTAACAAACCAAACCAAGACTGTTTTTTATTAATAAATGTGAGACTAAATCTAAGCAGTAATTGATTCTACCAATCATTGCATTCGTGTATGAAAAGCTTGATATAGCTTATTTTAAGATTTTCCATAAACATCAGTTTAATAGTGCTGACCTGCCAGATGCAGAGATGGTGCTCAGTTTCTGGGACAACGGTAGGGAAGAAACTCTTTCCTACCTCGATAAAGGTTTTATCACCACAATTTAGTCACCACACACCAAACAATCTAAATGAAGCAAAGACTCATCTGTGCCACTTTATAACCCTTTATTGCACGATGTCTATGAGGTCGGTGATGTTCTCTTCTCAGCCCAAAGAAATATATTTATTTGGAGTTTCTGCTTGGCACATATCTAAACTGGAGCATTTCACTATTATCATCATTCAGTACCATCAGGGAGGCTTCAGATTGATTTTAGATTCACTCTGCAGCCTGACAACTATCCTCAAACACCCGTCTTCACACATCAGCAGAATGAGATCACATGAAGAGACAGCCTCACAGCTGTGGAAAGTTCTCCAAGGTACAACCTATTAGTCAACTACCTGAGAACTGGTGCTATTTTAAAATCAAAGGATCTTCACAACAATTATTAATTGGATTGATGTGTTTCTGTTTACCTGTGTGAAACCTCTGCACAGTCCTGTTCACGGAGAGTAAACTCTTCCAGTGCACTGGTGAAGTAGAAAGCTTTTTTTCATTTATTCTACATCATTCTACCCCATTCAGACATTTTTTCCTTTGTTAAAACAAAGAAATCATTTTACTCTCCATCTTCACTGAATTTCTGATCTGATTAGATTAAACTCTGCATCCACAGATTTTAGAACCAGCTCCAGTTTTCTAATCCTGCCCTCTGCCTGGCCCCACCCAAAGCCCTTAGGAAAATGAGAATATTTAAATAAGTATCAACGTTTGTGTTTTATAGTTTTCAGAGGCAGCATGCTGTACCCTCTCCTGTCCTCTCTTGGCCTTTACTTCTCAGATTCACCTCTTTCTGGGTGACTCAGTTTTCCCCTCCTTCTCACTCCGGAGTTGTTGCATCAGAAAATATGTTTTGTTTCAAGGAAAACAATACTTAAAAACATGCAAATCTGGGACTTGTAATAAAATATTCAGGAAACGCCAAGCTTTGCTCCCTCGTCATTCCAAATTCAGCTCTTTTAGGTAAGGCTTGTTTGGTTGTTTCTCCCTAACCTTCCAAAGACCCTGATAAAATACACATCTCCCCTTTGGTTGCTCTCTCCACACACTGCAAAACAATCACTTTCCATGTAAGTGGGTATTAAACAATAAAAAGGGGGGGAAGCACAAGATTCACAATGCTAAACATTGAATTCGTTCATCACAGGTCTTCACTGGATCCATCTGGTTGTGAGGTAACCAAGTTAGACCATATTGTTTAGGTACTTTATGCCAGTGTGTCAAAGATCTGAGTATATACCAGCGCAAGCTCTTATTTGACCAATCTGTCTATCTTGAATTGCTCTTACATACTTCTCACTACCCCCTCATCTCCTCCACCCTCCATTACTCTTCATTAAAGCTGGCAGGAGGTCCTATTAACCATTCTGTGCTATTGTCATCCTCTGCAAGTTAAATAAAGACTCTTTTTCTTTTTCTGTTTGCCTCACTCGGCCCAGCGGGCCAAACTAATCAGGTAAATATTGAGAGGATTTGTTAGCTCTTTGTAATGTGGCTCAGGCTGCCCCCAAGTCTAATTCTTCTTTATTCCTCCCAGGCTACAACGTCACTTTAAATGCGGCGGTGGTGAGCCGCAGCAAGGGAGATAATGATGGGTTAGGGAGGAAAAAAAACTCTGCTGTGGGACACAATGGGAAGGGCTGTGGGCTGTGTGGGAAGTTTTATAGGAGGAAGGATTGGGAATGAGGGAGGCTGGCTGTCATATCTCAGCCAGAGTGGAGTCGGGTGCTTTTGAAGGAGATTTGACAGTAAAAGTTTTTTTCTCCCTGATGAGGAGTCTTTTCCAATTTGATTTCTGCTCTTTGCAGATGCTAAGGACATGAGATTTTTGGAAGAGGAAATCCAATCCTTAAGATTGTCTTTAAAATTCAGTCAAGAACTGTTTCCTCCTGTGTCAGCTTGTTAAGCTGTGTTCCAACAATCTTAATGGAGGAAGCTGGAGTCATTCTTACTGTCAACAAAGCCCACAAAAAAACAGTGGAGGTAGCTGTTAGTTCAGCTCTCAATACTTTTTTCCTACATTGTGTGGCCCTCAATTACAAAATAACTGATCCCAAGTGAAATCAAACCTTAAAACATTTTTATTTAATACTTAATTATCACTCGTGATGTTTTGAAGTCTTCATGGCATGGATTTCAGGAACGTAACCATTTCAATTGTAAATGTTGAAAATACAAAATCAGAGAATGGGAGGACGTCTCTTTTTTTTTATGGTAGATAACCCAGCAATAACAAAACTTACATCAAGCTACTGCTGGATTTCATGTTCTATGTTCAATTCAATTCAATTTTATTTATATAGCACCAAATCACAACAAACAGTCGCCTCAAGGCGCTTTCTATTGTGGGTAAAAACCCTATAATCATACAGAGAAAACCCAACAGTCAAAATGACCCCCTATGAGCAGACATTTGGCAACAATGGGAAGGAAAAACTCCCTTTAACAGGAAGAAACCTCCAGCAGAACCAGGCTCAGGGAGGGGCGGTCACCTTCTGTGACCAGTTGGGGCTGAGAGGAGAGAGCTTGGTCCACATTACCGGCAATAAGTCGGACTCATTTCCAGTGGGCGTTGGGCTCTAAGCATAGCCAAGTGGTGTTAGGCCTCTACCTTGGTAATCTCAGAATCTCATCTCTGTTTTGATGTGGTCCTGTTGGCTTCATCAGGTTGTGGTGTGTGTGAAGGGGCAGGCGTGGCTGAGGCCATGGTTTTCAGCCAGAAAAGGGTGGAGTGCCCACTCCGGGTCAGGGATGGGTTCAAGTATCTCATGTTCTTGTTCACAAGTGATTGAAGAGGGGAGCAAGAGACTGACAGACTGATTGGGGCCACGGCTGCAGTGATGCGGACGCTGCACCAGTCTGTCTGGTGAAGAGACCTGAGCGTAAAAGAGCTTTTGATTTACTGGTCAGTCTACATCCCTCACAAGCCTTGGTTTGTGACCAAAAGAACAAAATTAGAAGGTTACAAGTGGTGGAAATGAGCGTTCTCTGAAGGGCGGCGGGCCTCTCCCTTTGGGATAGGGTGAAGAGTGCAGTCATCTGAGAGGGGCTCAGAGTAGAGCCGCTACTCCTCCACATCAACAGAAGCCAGTTCAGGTGGTTTAGGCATCTCACTAGGATGTCTCCTGGGCGTCTCCTGGGTGAAGAGTCCCTCTTTCATACATAACCATTAGTTGTTCAATATCAGCACAGCTGCTGCGTTAAAGCACCAATGCCAAAGGACACCTTGTGTGTATTCTTGTGCTAGCAGCTTCCGACAAATCCTCAGTATTTGATGGGCTATGATGAGAATGTGTTGGCAGGAGCGTGAGTTCATAACAACAAGCGTTAGCATGGTAACACAATAAACAAAGATGCTAACGTCATTGTAATGGAACCTTTTTAAAATATCTTAGCAGTGATTTTTTAGCCTTTGAGTATCCTAATGAATTTAGCCTAGTTACAGCCTTGCAGACAAGCTGGGCTGTTAGCTTTAAATCTGCTCTCTTTTTTTTTTAAAAGATTGATTAAGTTTTAGGGCTTACAGGAATAACATTCGTCACAGTCAAGGTCATTGCTGGCTTTGGTTCGCTCATTCCTTTACAATTAGACAAGATCACGACGTTCAGCTTGGACTGCTGTGTCAATATACGGTCAAAAAAATACAGTTGCACAAACTGAAAGGACAGACATACTTCAGCTGGAGGGGCTTGACAAAGTGCAGAAGGGAGGAGGAGGAAGGAGAGACAAGAGAGATGGGGTGGTGGTGGTGGTGGGTGGACGGGGTGGAGGGACAGAGAGCCACTGAACAAGAAAAGAAATCTTCAAGAAGAGAAGCGGCAAGAGAGAAGGAGAAGCAGGGGATGAAGGGAACATGAGAAAATAAATGTGGAACTGGCCGCTAACACAGAATGGTGTCCCTCTGGACCACTCAGCACAGATGCATGTGTCTGATGGCATGTCAGCCTCACGTCTGCTCTGTTTGCCGCTCAGCTGGGTTGCCATGGTGACTAGCACATCTTTGCTCGCCTTCCTCCTTTATGCATCCATCCCTTCCTCCCCCACCTACACCCTCCCTCTATCCATCTTACATAAACCTCTTATTTGTATGAATGCAGAAACACTCTGAGATTGAATGCAGCGAAGTCTACAAAAAAAAAAAAAAGAGATATCGGGCTTCATCGCTTCTCTTTCTCACACACATGCCCAAACTCACAATGTCTCCTGGCATGTTGCCAGCATTTCCTTCAGCTGGAAAAATAAAAGCATCAAGGATTCAGGGAGGATACAGGAAGTCAGCCAGTGAAAGAACCCTTCTTAGCATGTAGGGCGCTCCGTCAGAGGGCCTGTACACCACCAGCACCTTTAATTACTTTAACACGCCTGCATTTGTGTATGTCTGTAGATTCTTAAACACAACATTGAAATCTGTTTTTGAATTATGTTCTTCTGTCGCATCAGAGAACTGAAAAGACAGTTCTAATTATATTAGTTTGAAAGTCCTGCTTTGCATCACAGAAAAAGGAAAATTTTGCAGTAAAAAACATCTTCAGAAGTTAACAATCATGCTAACGGGCCTTGTAGTTCACCCTGGTATCCAAAATCCAAAAATGGACACCATAGAGAGAATATTAATTAAGGTTACAGCATCGCTTTTTCTTGATCTAGATTTCCAGGAAGATTATTTGGATTTTTAAAATAAATTACACAATTCTCATGTCTACCTAAGTCAGTGATGCAATTATCTCAGCTTAGCGTTACAACTGGAAACAGTTAGTCTAGTCTGTCTCTGTCCAAATATCAGAAATACACCTAATCAACAGATGTACAGTCACTTGGGAAGCCAGCGTAAGGACTGCACGATAATAATTCACACATCAGACAGTTTGAACAGGGTTTCCTGTGTCTGTGTTCAGAGAATGGCTGTTTTTGGATCATAATTGCCATTTTTGAGGGGTGCAATTTTTTTTTTTTGCACAAGCTGTGAGTTTAGACGTGTTTTTAAAATTGACAAAGCCGGGGTAGCTCCACTAAGCGGAATGCATCATGCTTCTAACTCTGTGAATTATACACACACATTAGTTATATTGATCTCCACATTTAACTGTTGGCAGGAAAACAAATGAGCAAAATTAATCTAGAAGTCACCCAGCAGAGTGAAGATAATGAGCAAAAGTCCTTTATATCTTTAAAACAAAAATAACCCTTAGCCGAATTGTTGATAATTGTTTTTTAGTTCTGTTCAATGCTGGATTTTTGCATGCGCGGCAGTGAGGTTGTGTCTCTCTGCAGCATCACAGTCCTCATTAAGTGGTGAAATAGTCTGGCCATTTTACTTGCCGTACAGTCTGTAGACAAAGCCATCTGCCCCTGTCGTTTATGTCCCCGGGCAGGCACCGAACTCTGCCAAATGGCTATGAAGGGAGTCTGGGACTTGGATGGCAGCTGTGTGTGTTTTTGTGTGTGTGTGTGTCCACATACGTGCACATGATATACATCCACACGTGGCTGCCCATATGTATTGTGTTTAGATGTTCTAAACGCTGATGTCTTTTCTGACTGTGTACGTGTGTGTTTCTGTGTGACAGTGAGTGCATTTATATAAAAAAAGAATCACCTCAGGCTGTTTTTCCTTTTTCACTTTCTATTTTCAGACACACGTAGTGATGACTTTATATATTTTTTTCAGTAAAGAGCTGTTCACAACCTGCCGGCGACAAACGCTCCTTCGGTAGATGGCTTCACACTAAAGGTTTATGTAACATGCATCATGTTGTGGAATATTTGAAGGACTTTTGGCAGCATGTAAGGAGCTTTTTGAATTCCCACATTTCCTCTCTGCTTCTGATTAAAGATAATCAGAAGCAGAGAGGAAATCCTGAACATTTATAAAGAGACTTTGAGCATGGAGGCATTCAAAGCATGTGCGTTCATTAAATATTTCTTAAAAGCCAAATGTTTGACTTATAACTGGATAAAAAGTGATACTGACAGGCACACAAAATGATTTTAACTCACTGATCTCTTTTTTCTTCCCTTTCTGCTCGCTACTCATTTTATTTCACACTCTTCTCTGCTTATCATCCCTCTTTTATTTCCCCAAACTTCCCTCTTTTTATGTTCTGCTCTGTTTCCTTCCTTCGTCCCACATTTTTCTCCCTATATTTAATTCTACCCGACTCCATTTCTCTCTCAACCTGTACTCTGAACCCTCTTTCTCTGTCTCAGGTGTAACGTCCAGGATTACATCTGGCACAAGGGTGCCCGCTGCGAGTCGGTGGTCACTGAGTTCCAGGTGATGTGTCTGGCCGTGGGCGCCTCAGCTCTGGTGGTCCTGCTGCTCTTCATGATCATCGTGTGCTTTGCCAAGAAGCTCCATGTCCTCAAGACGGAGAATAAGAAGTTGCGTAAGCGCAGGTGAGGAGACGGCAACAGTCTGAAAAAGTTTTCCCCATTTATTGCAGCAATTGATTACTTTAAGTTAGCATACTTAAAGCATAAGCATACTTAAATACTTTTCTAAAAATATAATTATTACATATTTGGAAATGGGTTGCCTGATTCTTGCCAAAAGTAACATTTGGTGTCACTTTTTCTTCAAAAGGAATCAACCCAGTTGTTTTTTTTTTTGTCCTTGTTCCCAGTCTTTATGCTAAGCTGAGCTTGTTGGGTTGTGGTTTTAGGGGTCCCCGTGTTCCTTTTTGGCCCAAATGAAGTAGATTCATTCCTGTATAAAATTCAATTAAAACCAAAGTTTCCAAAAAAAAATCACTGGGATGTGCAGGCTCCAGTGCAGGCTGTTTATTAGACATATTGGTTACACAAAAGGAAAGGAAAGAGAGAAACAAAGAGACAGCGAAAGATGCAGAAACAGGAAGAGAAGAGGAAGAGCAGAGGAAGAACAAAGGTAGCCCGACAAAGAGCAGGCGCATCATTTTTACAACCTGAAGATGGCAACTACCCACTTGCCTCTGACCCCTCAACATTTGCATAAAGTGTCATCTCCTGAAACCTGCAGACCCACCCACTGTGGGCTCCACTAACCAGTTCCTTTTTACACAAACTCAAGGACGAAGTTCACCGGGGCGCTTCACAGCTGTTGAGATAAGGGATTTTCCCAACTAAAACTACTGTTCTGAACGCTCCTTAGGAAGTCTTTTTTAAGATTTCTGAGATAAAAAAAAAACTCCTTTGGACAGTCTTTTATCTAATTAGATAGAATTTTATACCCCCACTGATTCACATTACACAAACACAGCTGGGTCCACAAAACCAAATTTCAAGGGCACATAGTCATAAAGTAACTTGAATTATATCATAATCAGTGTCACGTGAACCAAAAGTAGGCGTTAGATAAAAGCCCTAAATATAAATGAGAGCCGATGCAACAGGCTTCAGTATTATCCTACTAATCTAGAGTAGACAGCCATCCATCCATTCGCTTCCGCTCATCCTGTTCAGGGTCACGCGGGGGGCTGGAGCCTATCCCAGCTGTCATAGGTTGCCAGCCTGTCGCAGGGCTAACACAGAGTGACAAACAACCTTTCACACTCACATTCACACCTATGGGCAATTTAGTGTAGCCAATTAACCTAACCCCAGTAAGTGCATGTCTTTGGAATGTGGGAGGAAACCCACGCAAGCACGGGGAGAACGTGCAAACTCCACAGAGAGAGAGGGAGAGGCCTGGGCCAAGGTGGAATTAAACCCAGACCTTCCAGATGTTTTTCTAACTGTGAGGCAGCAGTGCTAACCACTGCACCACCGTGCTGCCCCTGGAGTAGACAGTGTGCATTGATCCAGCATGTGTGACTGATATAAGTACTAATAAATAATATAAAATAGCAGCAGTAAATATCAATATCGAAGTGATAAAAATTCCAAACAGCCTGGTTCTGTTGGCCACATTAAACTTGAACTTTTTTGCCCTTCCAACACTTCAACATTCATAATAAATAATCCAAAACCTCAAAACCTTCCTTTTACTTCAAAAACTGGAAGTTCTTTATCTTCCCATTTTTATTAAATAATGGATCTTCCTCCAGCTTCAAAAGAAACTATCTAGTTGTTTAGTCTAGCTTCACTCTGTCTGGCAACACTGCCGGCCTCTGCTTATTAGATATAGTTATGGTAACGCTAAAGAGCTTCTCAAGAAGAAGACATAAGATATTTTTAGTCCACCAAATAAGGAAATTCTGAGGAAGAAATGAGACCTCCTCTGTTGTGTATCATCTTTTGGTTATTTCATTTGTTGAACTTTAAAAGATCAATCAAAAGAAATAAATAAAAACTGAGGCATTTAGGCTATATGATGCAGCAGATTTATTATCAGCTACCAGGCAGTCACTGAATCTCAGTTTCGGTACATTACACCCTCCATCAATGGCTCAAGCAGAAAACAGTTTCTTGGCTGGCGCTACCTTTGGGCCAAAGTGCCGCCCTAGCTTGTGTTTTGTGTGAAGTTTAGAGAATGACAGACACCGAGCGGTGGACGCAGAGAGAGCAGAAGGGAAAATAAGCTTGGGAGAGGGAATATCTAAAAGGTCTGAGCTTGCGAGGCCCTCGGACCAGCAGCTCTCAGCAAGCGATGAAGTCAGAGATGGATAATAATTAGAGAGGAAAAGGATTGTGGTTAATATTTAGACTATGAAATCTGTTGATCAACAGGAGGCAAAACTTAAAATACTGAACAGAATTTCTATCAGTATGACAAAGATTTACCAGGTGCTATGACAGGGCCAAGACCCTCTGAGGGACCCTGCCTCCTGTTTGGAAAGCAGCTCTGCAACATCTCCAATTAGTTTGAGGGCGCTGAAACAGCTCAAACTTGATTTTACTTGAGAAAGAATTTCTATTCTTGTGTAAGGACTTAGTTCAATCCTGAAGTTAGATTTTAATGAAAAATGTTACAAACAACCGTTGCAGAATTTTAATTTAGATATTTGGAAACAATGAAACAGATAATGACCATGAAGGAACTGAAAAAAAAAAAAAAAACACTAACAGAGAGCAGCTTTTGTAAAATGTCAGCAGCTCGTAGCAGAAGAACAGAACATATTTGAAATTTTCTGGAAACATGAAAGAAGAAAAGCAGGTGGAGTAACAGATAGCATGGGGCCGTCACAGGGGCACAGAGAGGGCTGTGGAGGCTGCTGTTTTCACAGTTACTTCTTACATCTCACAGTTAAGTTTTCAGAAAAGAATGACTCAGAATTTTTAAAGCAGAGGAGATTCGATGCCTGGCTCAAGGACGAAGGAACCTGTTGCTTTTCTGCAGCAGTATAGCAGCAACATAACCATAATCATGACACGCAGAGACATTTTGGTTGGTGATTCAGTTGGGCTTGTTTTGCAGCCAGTGACTGAATCGACCATGAACTCCTCTGTATACCAAAGTACTCTAGAGTCATATGTGAGGCTGTCGGGACAATGGACAGGACAATGATCCTGAAAAAGAAAAGAATCAAAGTCCAGATTGAAATGCGGTGATGGGAGCTTAAGAGAACTGTGCATAAACAAATGCTCACAAACCGCAGTGAACTAAAGCAATGATGTAAAGAAGAGTGGGCCAAATTTCCTCCACAATGATAAAAATCACACCGAAAATGATTACTCCAGTTTAGAAACCACTGAATCACAGGGTGTACTGAGTCCTGTGAAACCAGAAGTTTGCTTTTCCTTATTTTCTGTCATATTTATACTGCTACAGTGGTGGATTGCCCTCATTAAACATGGCCAAAGTTTCAAATAATGAGTTATATGTCCCTATGAGCCAAAAGTTCAGGCAGCATGCTGCTTTAAATGCCCATTTTCTCACTTATTGTTTTCCACTCTTGGCTCTGCCTGATGTCAAAGAAAGAAGTTTTGCTTCATATGGAGCTAAAACCACTCGTTTCATACAGAGTGGCTGCACAAAGGCCCAGTATAAGACAAATAAGGATTGTTTTGAATTGTGAATCATGCAAAGCAACACTATCGAGTCCAAGAATAAAAATATGGAGCTTTTAAATCCAGTCCTTAATCTTCACAACAAAATATGCCTCTGTATATTTGTAATATATCATTGTTTTAAAAAAAATTGCATCTTAGTTTCTCAACTTAAAGATGGTAGCTGAAAATGATATTGTAGCAATAATAATAATAATATGTCACTTCTGACTACTGAATTTTCAGCAACAGTGGAATTAAATGTTGAACGACCTTTTTTCAAGTATCAGCACCTTTTCAGGTTAATCAGATTCTTGGTAATGGAGTCAAAGTTGGGGTTACTCTGAGTCCAGCGTCTAAGACAGAAAATTGCTAAACAGAACAAAGAAAGTGAAGAAGAAGAAAGAAAAAAATGGGTATAATAGCAGGACGAGAAGAGGAAGTGGCAACAAAGGAAAGGCACAGAGACAAGGACGGTCTGAAGGAATGCGGGAGGAAGAAAGAGGTGGGAGGGGCAGTAGGGAGAGCTGATGGCGAGCAGCCGGCTGAAAAAGTGATGACAAGATAGATGAAGCACGCAGCGCAGAGAGGAAAACCAGGAGAGGTTTTGTTATGGTTTGGGAGCATCAAGAGTGTTTTTGATGCATGAAGCATATTTAATGTGCAGGAAGCTCCACCAACACTGTGCACAGCACGAAGGTTGAATGGTTTCACGTGGTTTAGGCTTTTGAACATGTTTTCAGCCTAATATTTTATAATTAACTGATCGGCCTCGTGTTTGAATTGCTTTGAAATAGTGTGGAAAAATAACAGGTTTAGTTTCCCACAGCACGTGAGGATGCACCGAACAGTTTATAGTCATAAAATCATGAAATCCGGGAGAACGATTAGCATTTTTTTTTCTGTCTGTCACTGAATTAATTACTTAGCACTGCGGCTGTAGATAAATTTATGTGGCTACATAATGTAGTTACATTTATGTAAATAAAGTGCACCGGGAGCTAGGCAGTAACACATAATAAAGCAATAAACTACCACACATTTTGTCCAGTATTCTAATATCAACATTTTGAAAAGCTGACACATTAAAGCATACTGATAAACTCCTATAACAAATTTATTGGTTTTATTTTGAAAATCTAGTTTTTTTTTCTGGCCATCCTGATCCTTTTTTTTTCACAACTTTTATATTTTTTAAAAATATTTTATATTTAATATACATATATTTGAATTAACACCTCTATGACGGTGCCAAATAAGTAGACATTATAGGTGTCATAAAAGTAAACTTTAAGGCAGCACAGATTACTCAGGCATATATCTAATGACATTTAGGATATTTGAAGAACTGTATATGTGTATGCTGGTGTGTTGCATAGTATCAAGTACAAATGCCCTAATATGGGAACTTCCTAGGGCTCTAAATCCCATGTAATCTGCATTAAGCTGGTATGATGTTAATGATATTAGAAAAAAAAATTCACCAGAATCATAAATCAACATTAACAGCATTTGTTTGGTTGCTTACTGGCACAATATCAAAAAGGAGGGAAAATACTACCTCAGCATCAAGATGTCCTGTAAGTATCGCCTGATGCAAAGCAGAAAATTTTCTTCTTGAAGAAATGTAATTTTCCTACAATAAGAGCCAGTATTTGAACATTCTTTTAACTTGTAAAGAAAAATCTGAGAATAAGATTCTATTCTGTGCCTTGATCAATATGACCTTTGACAAGATGAGCCACCAAAGACTTCCTGTCTTCTTCTTTTTTTTTTTTTTTTTTGGATTATGAAGAGGTAAAGCCTCGTGCAAAGTTGTCAACCCTGCTTAGGATTCAAAATTAGGCAGAAATTTGTTAATAATATGCATTAAAATTTCAAAGATGGGTCCAGAAATTCATTGCCATCCATTCATTTTCTTAGATATAACTTGGCATCCTTTATGAAGTAAAGAAAGATTTTTCATCCATCAAACTTTAATGTTTGGAAAGGAAACCTGAAGAAAAGGGAAATCATGATTTCATCAAACTGAATTTCTGCTGTTGAATCACCACAAAGGTTGAAAAATGTTAGTTACATTTAGGGTAATGTATTAAGTCAATAAGGAACCTTGTTCTGTAACCACAAGACCCTTTAAGAACCCCCCCAAAATCTACAATCACTAGTAAAAATGCACAGAGCCTGGACTGAGCATACAGTCAGGAGAAACGGAGAGTGACAGACAGATTGCAGGGCTGGACTGAATACAAAAAGAGTGGGTGGGGGTTGTTTCGGCATTGCTTTGCCAGTCCTGGCGTTTTAGTGACAATCTCCCTAGCAACAGAGCCGTCGTGGATGAGAAGCATCACGGATGCAAATGTGAACCCAAGGACCCACTCCTCATCGCCAGATCCCACGCTGGAGTGTTTATTTTTAGCTCCACTGAGAAGGTTATCCACTGAGAAGGCTCGTCATGGTGGAGGAGATTATGAACGATGAGGATGATGGTGAGAAGGAAAAGTGGTGCAATCAGTAGCAGCTGTAATGCTAGCTAGCAGAAATTGAAAAAAAAAAAAAAGGGGGGGAAAAGGGTGATGTCAGTGGTACTCTGGATCCAGCTGAAAGTAGGGCAGTCTGAACAGGCAGAGGGGAGGGAGGCGGGGAGAAACAGGCAGAGGCGGGGCTGACCTACATACAGCTGTGCGACCTGAGGGGTGTGAGCGTTGGAGTGCAGCATGAAAGAGACAACAGAGCCTCATCAAGTGGTCGGCAAAAGAAATTGAAGAGGAGCAAGAAAGAAGAAAGAAGCAAGAAAGCAGAAAGAAGAAAAGGAGGTGAAGGGCGGCATTTTAAAGGAGTAAAAGGAGGGCAGGATGAAACGGGCAGAGGGAGGGTGATGGAGAAACTGTTGCGGGAGAGTAGCGAGGGAAAGAGAAAGAGGAATGAAAGAGGCTGGTTGCAGAGAAAGAAGTCTCAACATGACACATCCAGAGGAGAGAGTGTGTGCGCGCGCTTCTCGCAAGGCTCATGAATGCATGAGACTCCCACACTCCCCCATCTGCTGTGGGTAATTGCAGTGTCTCTCTGCCGCAGTTGAGATCAGACCCAACATCCTGGTCAAACATGGAGCAGGAAAGAGAGGGAGGAGGAAGAGACTGATGGAATGCTACGAGGCATTTTAAACCGTTTCATAGCATTTTCAAATTGAAGGTGTTACCTGTCAGAGCAGACCTTTAACACTGAATCTTTAAACTCAACCGACTGCAGGAAAAATGCCTCCGCACTAGTGACAGTAAGCTGTCAGCCCACGTTTCATACATGGCTCCTCACTTTCTGGTGTATCATGAAAAAACAAGACCACAAATGTGACTGAAACAATCACAACCTGATAACTCGTGCAATTTTTACAGTGCACATCCAGAACCAAGCCAAATGCATGTTCAATAAGGAGAGATCATTAGGAGGAATTTAACGTGATTTATTAATATACAGAATTCAATTAAGCTATTTGGCTTATTTAACATGTAGGATAATACAGGCCCTATTATTATTATTATGAAAGAAATATTAAGTAAAGATTGAGGCGGGTAGAAAAAAGTCATGGTTCCTACAGCTGCTGTATGGCCTGTCGCAACCTTTTTAATGTGTGAATCTGCACAAAAAATCTGTGTATCGAGTATAAAGTTACATTTCCTTTTTATATTCAGCGTAGTAGGAGAGCGACGTGAGACGTCCAAAGCTGGTGATCCACTTTCCTGCGTCTGCCTGTCTCTTGTCATTATCTTGTTTTTGATATTCCTGCTCCGGTTCATCAAATACAAATGTGAAAGCTCAGGAATGCAGATCAGAGAAGCAGTCAGTTTTTGTGCGGTAAGTAGATCACAGCCCATCTAACTATAGATACGATGGTGGGTGCGTAATGATAAGACGCTCAGAGTAAAGGTTAATATGTGCGAGGGACAAATGACAGCTGAGAAGACACAAATCTGTGAAACTCAGCAATTGTCTGATTTGACCTCTGAGACTCAGATCTCTTTGAGATAAGAAGTTGAAGTGGAAGAAAAAGGGAAGGAAATTCCTCATTTTTGCTGCCTCCCTCCTCAGATGAAAGAAAAGTTTCAGTTTATTTGTGTCTGTTTCAGAGGAGCACACCACAATTCAGGAGACAGAGCGCCAGAGTTTAAATCATACTGCACGTGGCTTCAGTAGCATAACATGTAGTAAAAAGATGTTCCTTTATAGTGTAAAATGTAAAACATTTAATTCTTTGCAGCATGAAATGCAAGAATCTTCAAATACTTCCTTTCATAGAAAGCTGGTTACTCTTTAAAACACAAAATGCACCCCCCCCCCCCCCACCTCCCCCCCCTTCAAAATCTATACCCCAGTGGTTTGCTGAAGAAGCGAAAGATTCCCCGGGAGGAGAGAGATCCCTTTGGGGTTGCATCAGGAAGGCCATTGGGTGTAAAAAAAAAAAAAAAAAAAAAAAATCTGCCAAATGAAACATGTGGAGCTACCTGCTGTGGCGACCCCGTGTGAATAACGGAGCAGCCAAAAGTAGTTAAGTGCTTTTTACTGTAACAATGACAACAACTGTCCCCTATTCTGTTTTTTCAGGTAGGCATGTTAGAATGCAACACAGGAATGGGAGAAAGTAATAAGAGAGGCCATTTCTGAGTATAAATGCATTCAATGTCTGCTGAAAAGTATGAAAAAGCAGGATTTGATTCCTTGATTATGATTTGAAAAGCTCGTTCCATGTATTTGTTAAATACTGACATCATATCAAAGGGAGTTGAAAGTAAAGGAAAAACTCTAATAAAACAAAATAAAAATTCTAACATCAGAGCAGAATTTTTGGATGTATTTCCATGTTAGTTTTACATTTTTAGTGTCAACTGGTGCAGATTTCACATCCCTTTTGCTGAAATTAGCAAATATATATCTGCTAATATGATTTTTTTTTTCCCCGCATTGAACGCCGTGTTCCAGGGAATTTTGCCCCATTAGCAACAAATAATTTCTGATTAAAACAAATTGTTACATCATCGCTCTTGTTGCTAATTGCTTTTTGAAAACCGCTGATTGAAAACAGCTGGTTTAATGTTGCAGTGTTTCCAACGATGCTACAACCTCCCCTGACATTTTCACAGTCCAAGACTTGACATCATACTTTGGCCGAGTGGATAATTAATTTGAGAGGTGCATGTTTTTGTTTTCTTAGTTTTTAGGTGGCATTAACATAGCTGGGCTAGTTTCATTGGTCTTCATCAGTCGTGTCAGCTGAGTTGAAAAAAATCAATGCAAAACGTATGTTTTTGTCATTTGTCTGGATTTTTCCCTGTTTTAAATAATCATTAGTCAAATGTGAGTCGAGCTGAAGCCTGTTGACTGAACCAGGTAACATTTTGTTCTCAATTCGTTGCATCACAGATAAAATGTTTGTGTCACTGATTTATTCTGACAAGCAGAAATCATAATCTTGCTAACTAATGCTGCTCTCTTGCTTTTTCTCTCCCCTCCTGTCTTTTTCTTCAACAATGTAATCTTTCCCTAAATTTGTCGTTTTCCTTCCTTTTTTCTCTGCTCATGCTCCTCTGTTTTTCCCTTTGATCCCATTTTGTTTTACCATCTCTCCATTTCTCTTCTTCTTTTTCTTCTTTATCGTGTTTTTTCTTATCATTTCTTGCATCTTCCTTTTCTACTTCCTGGATCCTCAAATTGCCAACCTACATTTCCAAACCTTATTTCCATCATCTGGCTCTCCAAATTTCCCACTATTACTCTCTTTGTTCTCATTCTTTCTTTCCCCATCCTCTCAAATTTTCCCTGTTTGATCATCTGTTTTCCAACTTTCTTTTCCACCAATAATCACATCTTTTCACACCTTCTTTCTCCCTCTAATCGTTTCCTTCTTTTTTCTCATCATCCTCTCCACCCCATCCTCCCCCTCATCATCCTCCATCCTCTGACGCCCAGCAGTAAGTACCGGCCTTCATCGGAGCAGCACAATGATAATTTCTCGCTGTCCACCATCGCTGAGGGCTCCCACCCAAATGTAAGGAAACTGTGCGACACCCCTCCTAACGTCCCTCATGCCCGTGCATTGGCTTACTATGATAACATTATCTGTCAGGTAACGTGGTTCTCGCCTCTATCTCTCACCCCTTTTTCTGCATCTCCCCCAAATCCTGCCCGGGCCCTTGACTCTCCTCCAAATGCATGGGCATGAGTATTCACCAATACTCCAAGGTGTGAAATGCTAAAGGAGGGGGATGGAAGTGGTCATAGTGCAATGAAGAGTGGTGTGAGTTTTCTAAAACAGTGCAAGAAATCTAAATCCGAGAATAGTGAATGGACATCCATGGTCTCTCACAGTTTGTGCTCTCACAGTCATGCTTTTTTTTTATTAAATTAATCTAAGAACTCTTTAACCCATTGATCACAAAATCATGAACTTGTAAGCAAACAACCCATACTTTACCGCACAGCTACACTGTTACCAACAGCATTTACTTGTTTTTTTGTAATAGCTTGTTATAATCTTGTTTTCATAAAAGTTGTGACAAGGGTTTTGTAGGCAATACACAACTTCACTTTACGTTATTAGAAACTAACAAGATGAGAACCTCCACTTCATCCCCTCTATAAATTTAAATGATGGGAATCGAAGAAAAATGCATTCAGTCTCTAAATGCTTGCATTTAAAATGTGTCAGCAAAAATGTAAATTATACATGATTTCTAATTATGGAGCTGAACCACGCAGGAACACGAGGTTCTGTATAGTTAAAGTACCCATGAGAATGAAGACGTGTCCCGACCTGCATATAAGTGCAAAAAACACAACATGTGTTTGCAATGTGAAACAAGCCTCTCATTAACCAGCAGCAAGGCGCCGTATGTTCTCAAAATCACTGAGAAATTGTAAGCTGCAAATATGTGACATTAAAAGTCTGCTGTTAGTTTACAGACTGTAATGAATCACGGGAATAAATATCCGAGGGGTAACTGAACCCTTGCAGCCTGTTACCATGGCAACACAGCTGCTGTAGAAGCTTTATTTGTTTATTGATTTTGTTTCTTGGTGTAGCACTTACTGATCCTGTTTTCCAGCGTAGCACAGTTCAAGTACAATAAAAACTTGGAATAGCGAGCATGGCTGGAAATAACGGGGCTCAACCCATAATTTGTTATTTTGACTGACGAGTGTCCAGGAAACACTGATTTGTGTTGCTGACAAAAACCAAACAAAGCATCAATCAGCTGTGTGGGTGAATCAGAGGTTAATTTCTCCCTGGAACTACGCAGACTGAATGTTTATGGACTGTCCTCACAATGCAGCTGCAAACTGAGCCACCACCCTGATTATTATAAGGAAAAAATCCCACTGTGACCTCTCTCTATCCCATCTCTTCCCAACCTGCTGTCTCTCTGATCACCTCTTGCATCAGGATGTCATGGCATGCCTGCTCTGTCGCTAATATGCGCCACCCAGTGGCCGTATCAGCCACTGCAGCTTTGCTTTGCTTTCTACTAAGAAATCTGTACTTTTAACAGAATGACTGCTTGATTTGTTTATCCTGAAAGTGGGCGGGAAGCGGGAGGGTTTGTTCTGGGAGGGGGGTGGGGAAAGGATTCTGAGAAACAGGTAAGCTAAGCAGGTTTTCGGGGATATTTGCGGGAAATGGTTGGGATTATCAGGATAAACATCTGAGATGCAACGTCTCGCTGCTGCCTGAGGGGTGCAGCAGAGAGCTGACAGGTGCCTCACTAACTGAAGCATGGGTAGCTGGTAGCGCTAACTCTAAGGTTGTAGCAGCATGGGTAGCGGTAGTGCTACAACTGAGATAGAGTTTGTTTTGTTTTCAGAGTTCAAGTCTTGAAAATGTGGTACCACCCTCTAACAACTCCGTAGTTTTGCCAGTTGTCTGAGCTACAGTATGCCGGGGATTATTTTTTTTGTTTTGTTTTTTTAACCTTGATTTTTTATTTCTTTTGTGCAGCAGTGCAGACTCACTTTCTTTGGAGGGAAAACTGTCACAGCCATTCATTGTAACCGTAACTAAACACCATTTTTATAACCTGAAACATCTTCAATCTCAAAACAGTAGTAAAAAAAAAAAAAAAATCCGCCATCATTTTCTAACATCATCTCTGATTTATTCTACTTCTTAACTCAGGACAGCCAATCAAACCCCACCAATCCCCTCCCACTTGTTGGGCTGAATAGTATTTGTAAACACAGTTAAAGCTGCCCTGTGAGATCTTTTTGACTACTAGTAGTGCTATTTAGCTGTGATCAATGTGTCACCAAATTTCTGACTATTATCTGCTCTAATGCAGTGCTGCAGCATTTCACTGACTTATAGTTAGCTGGTGAAAATGAACAGTGAAAGAAACCACAGACTAGTAAACATGGAACATTTAAAAATGCCTGTTTGACTGCTGTGCAAATATTTTCCAACAGTATTTGCTGAAGAGGATAAGATTTTTTTTTTTTAAGCAAAAAGCAATGTCCAGACAGCAGGATTCACAGTTTAGCCGGCAGGTGTATTCATAATTTATAGGCTTCCAATATTTTCAATGAGCATTTCAGAAAAAATTACAATATTAATTTCTCTACCTGTGTCTTTGTCTCTTTTTCAGGTTGCGGTTAGTGAAACACAAGGTTGAAATACTCTTTATGTGTTCTCTTACTAGTGAGAGCGTGACATGTATTAATAAAGTTTTTGGATCAAATTTTGGATACTGCATGCAGAATTATAAATTTAACAGGATCCAAGCTGATTAATATGAAAAATAATGCAAGTGATTATTATCATACTTGTGTGACCAATTGCTTTTTCTAGCATTATCTTGTGCTCGCAGCAACATAATCGTTTCCAACTACTATTCAACCCAGATTAACGTTTCGACAAGTTTTCCAACCACATAAAAAATTGACCTTTGCATATGAATTTACCCAAACCAAAAACCAACACCAACTCACCACTTTTCCCCAAATAAACCCCAAATAATCCTCTAATAAAGCAAATACCCTCAGTTCCCTTCCAAACTAACAGTGCGGCGTCTGTGCTATGAAGGCAGAGACCTGAACAGAAATATCCAGTATGTGCACTCTGGTGATACAGAGTTACAGCCAGGCAGCACCAGAGAGTCTGTTTCTGAGCAGAGTCAGCATCTGTAGCCAGCTGGGAATATCAGCTGACATCTGAGAGGAAGTCTAGTTACTCCTACTACTGGTCTCTGTCTCCAGTGCTCCACCTCACTCTCTCTCTCTATTTTATCTGTCTCTATCTCTTCCTGTCTGCCTCCGTCTCTCTTGCCACTTAATCTCTCTGTATCACCTCTGATCTGTTGTGCCTCTCACTCTTCTTCCGTCTGTCCTTATCTGTCTTTCTGAGGATGCCTTGTATGGTTTTTGAGGAGTATAACCCTTTGCCCCATCCCCCTCCCCTCAGAAAACCATGAGCAGATACACCTGGGAGTGTAAGACCAAAGAGGAGTCCGACTGCGAGGTAAGATCAAATCCCAAATGTTAGATAGTCCCGACCCTCTCTTCCACCTTCCCAAACAGCTCTCTCATTGTTACTGTGGCCCTGTCAATCACCCTTTTCAACTCTCTGCAAACCGATCCAAGCCGTATCCCACCCACAGAATCAATAAAACCCAAACATAGATAATACAGCCAGGAAAACATGGCATGTTCGAACCAAATAGACTCACAACTAAAATTAGAGAAGGCATCCAATATTTATTGTTTACCTGACAAATTTACATTTGGTAAACTCTGAGCTCCATTTAATATTCATAAGGATAAATAGGCTGGCTTTATAGAATCACCTTATTTGTCTGGCCTTCACAGGCTTTACTTTAGGTTTAGTAAGTGTTAGCCAAAAGTTTGCTTGTTAGAATAAGCAAAACATTATTTGGTAGCATTAAACTGAAGCTTTCTTCCAAGGACCAAAAAAAAGGGCATTTAAATTTGACTTATGTCGGTAGCAGGTTTTGGCTGCTTCCTTATTTCCAAAGGGGTGGGCTTGTTCCATGCAATGTTATAGAAGTGAAATATTAAATTAGTGCAGTAACCCTTTATAAGCATTTTTGTAACACTTAGCCATTTAAATCATTTAAGTTATTCTACTTTATCTACAAATACAAACAACCAAAGTCTTAACAGCATTTGATTGCAGCTGCAACCTTTTTAATTATTTACCTTTAGCTGATTCCTGGAGCTCATGGTTTACCCAGAGTTTTCTAGAATAGCAAACTTTCCCTTGGTCTGTTTCTCACCTCGTGAAAGAAGAGGGAGTCCTGAAAATTAGAATTAAATTAAAAATCTATGGAAACTAGTAAAGCACTTTGCTGTTGAGGAAAAAAAAAAAGTAAATCAAATAACTCAGTTATACAAGATCAGTTACCACAAAACTGTCCCTCCCTAAATTCTAAAACTGGATGTTATCAAGTTTGTGTTTGCAATGCATCCAACACCCAGAAGAACATGGGTAGAATACAGTTGAGCTCCTGCAGAGATGTAGTCATAAGAACGATGTGAAATCCAAACCAATCGTGAACAGACATAAAAACACCATCCTTCTGCCACAAGAAGTTCCTGCCCTCGTGAGGTCTTAGTCACATGTCTGGACAGCTGATGTATCACCTCCATAACACACAGACGTACATACTAAGGTTTTAATGGAAGAAAGAAATACCCTTCAGAAAAGGAAGAATCTACAGAGACCCCCCCCCCCCCCCCCCCCCCCCCCCCCCCCCCCCCCCACACACACACACACAGTGCCATTTCTGCACAATAACACAAATAGAACACTTTGTGTTTCATTCACTGTGGTAGATTGAACCCACTTGTCCTCAATCTTCCCTTCACAGCAATTCAGCAGAGTCCAGCCAGAGTTTCCTCTGCAGCAAACCCCGAAATGAAATTGTTTTCTGTCAATACTAAATAAATTCCGCACGGAAAATGAGTTGACCAGGCAGAACTGGCTGTAATTTCTAAAAGGATTTCATTTCCATCGACTGAATTGGCTCTCAGACGGCCTTATCATAACAGAATTAACCTGAAGCACAAAGGGTGCAGGTTTGCTGTGTAAATGTACATTTAAAAAACTACTAAAATCTTAAATTCATAGCATTAATTCATATGAATCTTTGTGCTGAGTGTGATAAATATCACCTTCTCTATAGGTCAGGTCTGTCTGGAGTTCTGGAGAAATCACGCATCTCTATAGCTACAAAGAAAAGAAAAGAAAAAATGCAAAGTTGATATGAAAATATGACGTTAAACTTTAAATTCAAGAAGACTTTCAGAGATAAAGTAGAAAGAAAAAAAAATTGTTTAAAATGTTTCCATATAATCTTCTCTCCTTACTTTGCTACATTGATGCAAAGGTGTGTGAGCATATTTAACTTTTTTTATCCATTCTGAGCAATAAAGCACAAGGTTATTGTTCACTTATTATTAATTGTACTAATAGTTATTGTTTGGTGAGAACTTGCTGAGTGACTTATTTTGATAAGGGAATTCACACACTTTAAGATAAGCCTTTAAAATATGATAAAATACACACAGACAAAAACTGAAAAACTACATATCCAGATCCAAGTCAAGATGCAGCGCTGATGCTACTCCTTTCTTCAATAGTCACGCAGCCACAAGCCCTTTAAAAAGAAACCTTGTGCAGTGTCCCGACTGCCTGCCTCATCCCCCCACCCCCCCCGGACTCTACACAGTCCTTATATAGACATGTACCAACTCAGAGGCAAACATCAGTCAGTTAAGCTCAAACAAGTATGTATACACATGCGTGGTGGCAGGTCTTTTAATACAAGCAGGCAAATATAAACAGGCACACACCTATTCCAGTACAAATATTTTAATATAATGTGTGTTCAAGCATAATGCTAATGCTAAAACACACAAAGGTGCATCGACCCTCAAACATTGTTAACCAGCTGCAGGGAATGAGCTGAAGGATAGACTGATACATAAATACACCGCCATCAAAATGATTTGTAGCTAAAATACTAAATCCTTAAATTAAGGTCCCTGACAAATCCAAAACATATTTACTCTTTTATTTAACTCGAAGCTTCTGTGTTTATTAAATGAACATTCATGAATTTAGTCATTTAGAAGGCTATAAGCTGCTGAGAAAGGTCATGGAGTGTGGTGAGGCTTAGCATTTATCATTTTGTCAAAGAGTATTTATGTCAGTTTAGGTAGTGGTGGAGAGAGAAACCAAATGCAGGACCTGGAGGCACACTGAACCAAAATGGGCCTTTATTGGTTATGAATAATTATATATATATATATCTATATATATGGGAACCACTGTTATCTTCACCTTCCACATCCTCTCTAGCTCTTCTCTGAGCCCTTGGTATTTATCGAGCTTCTTTCTTCTTGATGTTCCCGTCACTTGGTATTGCAACGTCTATCACTACGGCTTTCTTCCTCTTCTTGTCCACCACTACTATATCCAGTTGGTTAGCCATCATTAGTTTGTCAGGCTCTTAACTCGGTCGCCCTTGGGGGCGTATCCCATTTTGACCTCGGGACTTCAAGGTCATACTTGGCACAGATGTTCCTGTATACTATGCCAGCCACTTAGTTATGGCATTACATGTACACCCTGTCTGCTAGCATATTGCACCCTGCTGTTATGTGCTGGATTGTCTCAGGAGCATCTCTGCACAGCCTGCACCTGGGGTCTTGCCTTGTGTGGTAGACCCCAGCCTCTATCAATCTTGTGCTCAGAGCTTGTTCTTGTGCTGCCATGATTAGTGCCTCTGTGCTGTATTCAGCCCAGCTTTGTCCAGCCATTGGTAGGATTCTTCTATATCGGCCACTTCTTCTATCCTCCTGGTGGTACATGCCATGCAGAGGCCGTTCCTTCCATGATGGTTCCTGTTCTTTCTTCTCTTCTTTCTCAGTTTTCTGCTGCCTGAGGTACTCACTAAGCACCTGATCCTTTGTGGTTATCTTTCTGATGTACTCATGGATCTTTGTTGTTTCATCAAGGACAGTGGTTCTGACACTCACTAGTCCTCAGCCTCCTTCCTTTCACTTACCGTACAGTCTCAGGGTGCTGGTTTTGGAGTGAAACCCTCCATGCATGGTAAGGAGTTTTCTTGTCTTGGCTTCTATCTATTCCCTCTCCTCCTTTGGCCAGCTTGTTATCCCAGCAGGGTATCTGACAACTGGAAGAGCATAGGTGTTGATTGTCCAGATCTTGTTCTTCACATTCAGCTGACTCTTCAGGACTTGCCTTACCCTCTGCAGGTACTTGGTGGTTGCAGCTTTCCTAGCGGCCTCTTCATGGTTCCCATTTGCCCGTGGGATCCCAGGGTACTTTTAGCTGTCTTCAGTGTCTGCAATGTTGCCTTCTGGTAGTGCAATCCCCTCAGTTCTGACTACCTTCCCTCTCTTTGTTACCATCTGACTACACTTCTCCAGTCCGAATGACATTCCAGTGTCATTGCTGTAGATCCTGGTGGTGTGGATCAGTGAATCGATACCTCATTCCCTCCTGGCATACAGCTTGATGTCATCCATGTAGAGGAGGTGGCTGACGTTTGCTTCATTCCGTAGTTAGTATCTTTCGCCAGTCTTGTTGATGATCTGGCTGAGGGGGTTCAGACCTATTCAGAACAGCAGTGGGGACAGAGCATCTCCTGCAAATCCTGCACTTGATGGTGCCTTGTGCAACTGGCTTGAAGTTGGCCTCTAGTGTTGTTCTCCACATCCCCACTGAGTTCTTGATGAAGGCTCTTAGGGTCCTGTTGATCTTGTATAGTTCTAGGTATTCCAGGATCCATGTATGAGGCATCGAGTCATAGGCTTTCTTGTAATCAATCCAGGTGGTGCACAGGTTTGTCAGTCTAGTCTTACAGTCTCAAGTGTTATGTGTGCTTTTCCAGTATTGCTCCATCTCCAGCCTTGGTGGGGGTGCTGTTCTCATATTGTTCTCCTGCCACTGAGAGTACACCCTGGATGGTTCTGTGGAGAACAAAAGGAGGAAAAGGGAAAGGAACAAAAGTTAAACAAGATCAAAAAAAGGGAATATGAAAACTAACGCTAAGCATTATGACAGAGACAAGGGAACACAGAGAAACTAGAAACACAAGAACAAAACGGAAACCCAACAAACCCACCAACAGGGGATCAAGGCCAATTAAAACAATCATGACAATTCATTACGGTGAGAATAAGTTAAATTCATTTTGAGGGTTGCAGGGAAGTCACCATCTAATATAATGGCAGGTCACAGTTATTTAAATTTGTGTGGCTACAAAAAAAGTAAAATCAACAGCAAAATACATCACAGGGACTGCTCTAATTTTAATCAAATTTTTGTTACAGTGTATATGCATCTTAAGAGCAATATTAGGTTATTTCCCAATGCTTTGATGTATTGTACAGGACCTTTAAACTAAATCACAATCCAATAAGTGACAGAAGGACGTCAGGACCTGTCCATGTGCCTCCATCATCATCATCATCATCATCAAAGCCCTGTTTTTCTCTGTTCCCACTCCCCCAAAATGAAACCCACTCAAAAGTCCTGATGACTCTGTGACTGCTGCCCACTCAATGCCCTCACCCCCTCCACTCATGCACTAAAACAATGAAATCCAACAAACACAAACATTTTACAGTTTCACGCTGACGGGAGGAAAGAGGGCCCCTATCCCGTAACCATGGAAGTGACATATCCACACGTCCTGCCTGAAGTTACTATCTAGGCCAACAGCCAGCGGGTAAATGCTCTCACTGCTCTTCCTTTCTAAAAGTGCCATTGAATTCAAACGCAAACATTCAATTATGGGGTGTTTGTGAATGGCACAGGCCTCAGGGTCTGTGGAATTTGATGCGTTTGTGTATGTGCGCACGTGTGAGAATGAATGTGTCTAACTCAACATACTCTGCTGTTGCCTGTACGGGTGTGCCCATGTGGTTGTGAGTGTGACAGCGAGGCTCAGGCTGACGCCCCAGGATGCCTCAGTGCAGCAGGGTCGATGATGCCATGCAAAATTAATGGGGATAAGAGGCTGGAAAACAGAGCTAAAACGGACTCTGCAATCAATTTTTCCCCTCTGACCCTAATTAAATTCAGATTAATTAAAGTGAAACCTCTAAAACACAACATTTTTCCTCCAGCGACTGCTTGGGTGTGTATGATGGTGGTACCCACAGATAATCAAGAAGGGTGGACAGTTTATTTTTGTTCATTTTCTTTTGTTTTGGGACACTAAATGGATGGTGGAGGTGACGCAGGAGGAGGCAGGGTGCGCTGCATGAGCAGTCATTACTGTCCATGGGGTGTATTATAAGGGTCTTGCATGTGGATGTGCATGTGCTTCCTGGGTTGCCTGAAGGGGTAAGAAGGGTGGGTGGGTGGTGTTGCTCATGCAGCTCACCTCAGTGTCTCCTCAACCAAACACAACATAGCAGCCAAGCATGATAAATTTCAAACAGCGGAGCCTTTAAACCACTGAAATGGCCGCTACTAAAATTAGATTTGATTACAATACCTGCATTTTTCCTGAATATTTGATTCTGACATTCTGATGTTCACAAATACTGCATATTATAAACCTTCATTACATGCTGATGTTATGATAACATTCAAGTGTTTTATAAACAGTTACTAAATGTATACTAAGTTGTATACTAAATGCTATAAATATTCTCTATATGAATGCAAAATTGTAGGGAATAAAGTGAAGAGTCACCATGCATTGTGGATTCCTTCTGGTTTCCATTCATATTATTACAATTTTAAACTCTAGCTGACCCTTTAAGTCCTCAGTCACACAAACCTTGAGAACAGCCAGTGCGACTGAGGCCTGGCAACCCCTGGCAACCAGAGGTTGCTGTGTGTTCCCCAGTTGGCAAATGGTTGCTGGAGATTGCTCTGTTGCTTGGTGAAATCAGTCGCAGTATTCTACTGCAAAAACCCCCTCGCAATTGCTTTGATGTGTTGCAGCGTTTGAAACATGCTAGTTGCAGCAGGAAAAACAACTTTTACGTTGAAGGCAAATGTTCTCTGTTTACGGTTTGTATTGCACTTTTTCAAGTTTTGCTACTGCTCTGTGAAGGGTTGGTGAGTGTTTGCAGACAAGTCAGCAAGTTACATTCAAACTAAGGATAACTGCGGCAATCTACTGGCAACCAAAGCAAGGAGGTTTTTGGTGCAGCACTGTAAAGCTCTCTGCAACCAATTTCACCCGGTGACTCCCAGCAACTTGCCAACCAGACAGGGAATGCACGTTTTTTGATAGCAACCTGTGGTTCCCAGGGGGTCACGGACCAGTCTTTAAGGCCTGCATAACTGGAACTTTAGCAACTGCTTTCACAGCAACTTCCACCAACCTTTTACTAAACATTCAGGTAGTCCACATTTTTAACTAGTAACCAGAGATTGACAGGGGGTCACCTACTGGCCCATGTGACCAGTCTCTAAACTTGCTTGAATGTATAAGAATAAGAATGAGAATAACTTTGTTGATCGCAGAGGGACATTCACATGTTTGACATACCCGTCACAGCAAAGCTTATTTTTGTTACATTAGGATAAAAAAATATAAAGCTTGCTTTATTTAAGTTTCCAGTAAGCTGTAGCAGGTAAAGAGAATTCAGCCATCATTATTTCACCATTCCCACTTACATATGTGCTTCCTAGGTCATCCTAAATGTCTGTTAAGATGTAAGAATTAAGTACAGACAAAACATAATTTCAAACACTCTTATGGATAACTCTAACATTTAGCTGTAAGACCCTGTTTCAGGGTGAGAAATGAAAGACAAATTAATAAATGGGCAGAATGACCAGTTCACACATGCTTGTAGAGCTTCCCATGCTCTACAAGCATGTAAGGGCATTTGGTCTTCTAAACTTGTGAGAACTTTAATTACATAATGCATTTTCATAGGCATTTTGCTGGTTTGAGTATATCAGTATTTAACTTTTCACACTTTTTTGTGTCATGTTCGAATGTCTTGCACGTCTGCACTGCTAAATGTCAGTTAACAGGAAATTAAGTGCAGCCAAAACAAAAAAATCAACCATTATCTTAACTGCCATGGATTACTCAATCAATCTTCTGTTTATCATTTTAATAATCTATGTAAATGACTGGAAATCAGTTCATCCAAATTTAAAAGAAATTAGCCAAAAAAAGGGAATATTTGCAGCTGAGCAGCTAAAACTTGATAATCACTGAAGGTAATACACATTACCTGATCCTTTAAAGCATGAAGGTAGAACATGAAAATCTGTTTCCATGCATGAAATTAAAGGCAAATTAAAATTCTTCAAAAGTGTGTTGAGCCAAAGCTCATTTTAGTTTTCTTGTCAGTAGAATAGGAATGTCAGTGTTGGATGCTTCTGTAAAATAAATGATTAGGTTTAGATCACAAATGAATGGTTATGGAAAATAAACTATTTTCAGGGTAAAATTAGAGTTTGACTGAAAGGCTGAAATGCTTGGTCGTGATTATGAAAAATTGGGGTTTTAATAATGTTAAATGCGGGACGGTGACTGGATGTGATCATATATCCATTCACCACTCCAACCTCCACATCTTCTCCTGACCCTGGAACATAATGCACAACATACTTCCTAAACTGACAGTGAATGTTGGAATTGGGGGACAAATTGTAAATTGCAGAATCACTTAATGTGGGAGGGTCATTTGTTTGCTCAAGAATCTCACGGTAGAGGAAATCCACGTCTGGTGGTTTGCAGACAAAAGTATAAATGAATTCAAAAGCAGTTTTCCACCAATAAGCAGGGTTTCAAAGTTGGAACTACAAATGATACTGATAGTTACTTCTTTGATTCTAACTGTACTTTATTCCCCCACCCCTCCTCCTCCGCCCCTTCTCGGGTAGGATGATCCTAATTCCCAGAACAAGCTGGAGGACCCGGTGAAGGCCCCGCCCAAGGAGGATGACTCCCTCAACATCCACAACTCTCTGACCCCCAAACATGAGAACCACAAGGTCCTGGGCGAGGAGAACTCCTCGGAGGTAAACTCACTGCAGAACAACATGATGTGAAACAAAACAACCCCAGCAACCCATCAGTGCAACACCGAAAAACGACAAGGTGCGCCGGCAATGGGTGCCCACAAACCCCTCCCCGCTCGCTGTCCATCCACTGCCGTGTGCACCTAAGTGGTCAACCAACCAATCAATCAACCAGCCTGCCAGCCAGTATACCAGCCAACCAACACAGTCTGTACCCGTTTCTGACACGGCAACACTGCCACAAAGCGGCCTCCAGTCGCCGCACAAAAGCATACACGACCATCGCCGCCGTCACTGCCCCAGGTGAAAGTAACCCCACCCCACCCCGCCAGCCGCACCATGCCGCCGCCCTGCAACACCCCCTTACATCCAGCCACACCCCTGTTTCGCAGCCCTGCCCCCTTGTTGCTGTCACTCTGCTGTCCCTTATCTTTCTTACCTGCACACACACACACACACACACACACACACACACACACACACACACACACACACACACACACACACACACACACACACACGTGCACACACACACACAGTGTGAAAAGATGATGACAAAGCCACGCTTATATGTATACACACACACACACTCTCCCCTGCCTGCATTGGTGTATTTTGTAAAAAGAAAGAAATCATACAGAAGTTTAAAACGTACGTAAAACGTCATTGTAAAAAAAAAAACAAAGTTACGATAAAGCTACTGAGAGGTTTTGATGTTTGTCTGACTAATCCAGTGAGTATGTATACATATTGGAGAAAAAATGCTTGGATTGATTTCAAAGAAGCAACACAATGTGTCTTGGTTTTCATTGATGT
Organism: Archocentrus centrarchus; assembly: GCF_007364275.1. NCBI lineage: Eukaryota > Metazoa > Chordata > Actinopteri > Cichliformes > Cichlidae > Archocentrus > Archocentrus centrarchus. The sequence goes on from NC_044361.1 coordinate 4,825,326, forward strand.
GATTTCTAATCCTTTGATGTACTTGTTTTTTTTTTGTACTTTTTTGGGATTTCGAACAGAGAATAAACAAACAAGATTCAGACAGTTGTTGAAATAAAACTTTTTAACATGACCTCTTTGGATCCTGTGTTTTACCTCAGTGTCGCCTCCCCCCTTTTCTTTCCCTGATTTCCAACGCTCTCTGCATGGCTTTGAATGCAGCTTCTTCGCTCCTTGTCATAAATGTACTTCCTTGCTTACTTCACTGGTCAGGTTTCACCAAACCTACAGTTAATAGTTGTTTTCCAAAAGCTTATTTAGTTTTTAATTTTTACTACGCATAGATTTCATATAATATTGATATTTACTATCATGTCTAAGACTGTGTGGTTGTTGGACGCTCCCAAATATTTCACACAAATATTTGACCTTGATCGGCAGATGGAATTGGCCTGGAGATGGTTTAGCTGGTATCTTAACAGCTAAATTGAGACACGTGCACTAACACTCCCAAGAGACCGACCTATGTTTTTGTACAGAGCATTATGATTCTCTGACCTTAGCATAAAATTACAAAAAAACAACTTTACAAGCTTAATCATAAGATGCTCGTTTTATCCAGATGCAAAGAAATGTGGTTGAAAGTTGAGACTTAATGAGACTGAACTGAAATATTAAAAGCTCTTTGAGTTACAGCAGTGGGAACAGCACACTGGGAGGACTCAGGGATTACTGTGTGCCTGTTCAGGTTATTTAAAAACATTTTTATATTCTATAAAAAATTCAATATATTTTTACATATTTTTATATTCTATAAAGCTTATTTAAAAATGTTTAGAGAAATTTTTAAATTTAAAACAATGTCTAGGATTATACACATCAGTCAATCTGGAAGTATGTTGTGAAGGTGGTCCTTACTTAAATGACTTCTTTTTATTACAAAGATAGATGGATGGAAATAAAAAGTCAAAGATTTGATGATATGACTGAGTTCTTCCATCTCCAGAGGTGACAGTTGGTCTGCCGTTACAAAAATTGCCTTCGCAGCACATAAATCACGACAGCAAACACCAGGAATCAGTCTGCTGCTTCTGCATGTTTCCTGCCTCCAGAGATGCTTCCCTATTTCCAGCTGGTCACACACGCCGTGCAGACCTGCTCACGCTTGTGAATAAATAACACTTCTGGATGAAAAAACATCTGCTGCACTTAAATGCTGTAAAATCTACTATACAAGAAAAGCAGTGCAACACACAGAGAAATTATTACGATAGCTTTTGGTTGACAAAATATTGTTTTACACAGAGTTAACGTTTTAAGGCACAGACATAGAAATTATTAATAAATTAATAAATGTTTACGCACAAGTCCCATATGTCAGCTCTACTCTAGTTAACCTAATGTTCTTTTTAGGATGCTGAAATATTACACCAGACGAAACAAACGCACACTTACACTTCATGCACAGAGCATCTGTCTGTTTGCAAAGCAAAGCCCTGTACATGCCACTAACACATGAGCAGACAGTGTCCATTGTTTAGATCCAGCTGATCGTGTCCAGTTTCAAAACAGCAAGATTCACAATGTGGTTTCAATAACAAATGAGTCACCAATGTCTCTGTTTAGATTTTATATACAGCCTATTATTGGAAGTCATAATAATTCAGTACACCTCAAGTCTGTCCACCCATAAAAAGACAGCATACATGATGTAAAATTGGCCACTGTCCTCTTCTCTTCCCTTCTGGTTATGTGCACAAGCGCCACTTCCAGCACTCCTGCTATGATTGGATTGCTTCCTATAAGTCCTGTTCTCACCTTCTGCAATTGCCCATCAATTTACATGTGCAGAGAGTTGGTATCAACTTCTATGTCAAACTGACATGATTTTTAACAAGCTTTGTGTCTCCAAGCCTCAAGGCAGTGCCTCAGGAGAATTCCATCTTTATTTTCACCATTCACAGAGTTGCACACCTTGAATTCACCCCCCAGAGTCAGTGTAAAAATCCTGAAGCAGATCTCCAGCACAAACAACTTGAACTGTGCCTAGTAGTCTTTTTGGACAACACAAATAATACCGATCCCACAAACTAAGAGGCAGATTTTGTTCCCTGTGACTTTGTCCTATTCTCCCTAATGAAATTCAAGTTCAAAGGTTGCTGCAATCTCAGATTAGCATCTGTGCTAGTAGCAGTCCAGAGGTGCACAAGGAGAGAACCTTGAAGGCTTTTTTTAAGGGTGGAGTCACACAACCTTTCAATTGCAAATGACTGAATGAAATCAGGTGTTATGTGTTTCAAGACAAGTTCTGGTCAAGTTTTAAGACTAGCTTCAACAAAATCTCAAGCAGTCAAGGTGAGTCTGAAACTTTCCAGGTGAAGGCTTCCTTTGTTTTTCTTGTTCGGCAGTTTTAAACTTTTGAAATGTTGGTATTTCTACTTTCAGGAAAGTCATTCAGATCTTTATATGTTGCACGTTGACTATTTTTATGACTTTGGTCCAAACCTGAGTCTACAATGCTAACTCTTAAGATGAGACCTTTTTCCTAAGAGTGGGTTATCACTTTAAAACCATAAAATTGAAATAGTTTCCCACAAACTTTGTGATCCAAGATGACGGCACACGCAGATGCAGTGGCTCATGGCTCTCCTTTCGGTGCTCTTTTTATAACTTTTTTAATTTTATATTTGTCAATTCGTGTAGTTTCTCCAATCTCATTGTGCATTCTGTATGACAAATAAAGGCATTCTATTCCACAAGGATAAAAGTAGAGCAACAACGAAATACATTTACCAAGGGCTGGAAAAGACCCTGAATGGGTCCTAAATGAGGCTAGAGCGCCTGCAGCCTTTTGTCAGGTTTCTCCTTTGGATCACTGAGAAAAAGATGGGTTAAACAGCAGCATTGTGGTGGATCCTTCCCAGGCTGGATGGGTGCTGATGAGTGGAGGGTGGGGGAAGGTCAGGGTGCCCTTCCCTTTCTTCAAATAAATAGACAGGGGGGTAAGAGAGCATTTCAGCCCCCCCCCCCCCCCCCCCCCACCTCCCAGAAGGTACATGAAAAGACTTTTTAAAAATACAGAAAAGGAAACAGCAGTCGGTGAGCTACAAAAACATCAGCACAGTGATTACCACTCTCTTTATTCCTGCCAGCCTATCATACACACTAGTGAAAGCTGGCACATGCAGTAGCACATGACTGCACATGCTCCAACACACACACACACACACACACACACACACACACACACACACACACACACACACACGCACACACACACTAAAGGAGGTTCCTCTGAATTGAAGCGAGTGAAGCCAAAAGTACCATTGGACTCCATGGCAACAAGTGGGCATTACATTACCAAGAGAGCGAGAGGGTGGGGGTGGTGCCGTCATCCCTCCAAGAGCAACACTGTGACAGAGTGAACCTTTATGTGCTTATTTATAAGCCCACTAGAATGCAGTTAAAATAGATAATAGAGTTCTGTTATTTTCAACAGTCAATCCAAATACGTAATTGTTGAACTGTTTTTTCTTTTTTTTTGTTTTTAATCTCCATCTTTGGTGTTGCCTAGTTGTGGCTGTTTTATCTTTTCTTTTCAGACATTGTCCAGTTATTGATATTTGTCCAATTTCCCCTTAAATCAGTGGTATTTGTGGTCAAATGAAAGGAGATGCATTTAAAAATGCACTACTGCATATATTATTTTGAGGATAATAAATGTAGCTATAGTAAATATAGACACCGCTGTCTCCACTGAGGTAAGGATTATTTGGGCAGAGTTTCATCACACTTGGGTGCGTTCTGGTGAGGCAGCTCTAATGGTTTCCTGAATTGGTTAGGTTTTTGGATTTGTACACTTGAACCACATCGGGCTGGCAACTAGACTGACTATAGACTTTGTTTTGATGTGAGTTTGGAAAGATGCTGAACTAGTTGGCGCTGATTTTCTAGGACGTTATTCATAGTTTGTGCATAATTTTTTTCTGCTATACCAGAGAAGGCCTAAAAACAACTTTATTGAGAGTGGTATTACTGAGACAAAAAAGTCAGGGATACAAGATGAAACGATGGAGCTTTACTCACCTGAGAGTGGTGTTTTACTGGGCTATACTCCTTATTCTGTCAGTGCTATCCCCCTCCTCACCTGTTAGTGGTTGTGCATGACAAGGTCAAACAAAAAAAGGGGTTAGCATGTCATTATTTCAGTGAAGATGTAACTTTTTGAGGATGATCTGATGATGCTGGAATAAATAGAAGAAGCCTATTTTTAATCCTACAATTTCTCTAAATTAGTGTGATAGTCACTGTAGACTTTTTGAGCATCATATGTGCTGCTGTATCCTACATTTTCTTCAGTGTATTCAAAACAAAAGACAGATCACACATCACTAAAGATGGAAAACAGTAAATCTCTGTACCAAAAAAAAAAGAAAGGCCTATTAAATAAATCACCTACAGTTCAGATGACACTGATTGATTGCTAATAAAAGTACATTTGCAGAAAACAGAGCTACAGCATTGAAAACTAATGAATGTTTTCCCAGCCGTACGCTTATGTAATGCATAAATGATGTGTTTGTGTTGTTCAAAGGAATTAGTTAATGAGGCCAAGGGTCAACGCCGCAAAATATTTCACAAAGCTTCACTGTATGAAGGATGCTAATGGGAGGTTGGACAATTTTTAGTGGTAGTGATTTTAACCAGAAACATGGATGCTAACAGCCTGATCCCTCCGAGTGAAAACAGAAACCTGCTGATTTACATTTGTTGCAGCAGTAAAAGCAGATATTTACCCCCCCCCCCCATGAGCGTGTGTGTGTTTTCCATGTCCACTAAACCTTTAAACATTTTACACGCGCCCTTCTCCTCTTCATCTCTTCTTCACTTTCACTTATCTGCTGCTGGCAGCGATTTCGTGCATCTTCAGACAGAGGGCATCGTTGCCATGGAAACCCACACTGAGGCTACAGTTTGAGTAGACGAGATCCAAACGCAGTGACCTCCAGCCTCCTCTGCCTTCACACACACACACACACACACATTGATGGGTGAGGCAGATTAAGCGACTCTTATGCAGCTTTACGGTCATCTGGAAACAGACTGTAGAATATCAGAGCATTAAAAGTGCTCTTAACTCTACTTTAGGTTCAGTGTTGCACCCTGCAATCTCTTCAGACAGCTCTAATCTTCTCCAACGCAGCTGTCCAGTTGCCACTCACAGCTGAAATACCCATTGTACTGTCCTCGTTATGACTCTAGTCAAATTTTAGTTCATAGTGTCTATCAAAATAAAAAATGCAACTAAATTTCAGAGACATGCATGTCAGGCTAGGTGGTGGTTCTAAATTGGGCACGCGTGTAGATATGAGAATGTGGTTGTCCGTCTTTCCGCATTAGCTCTGTGATGGATTAGAAACGTCTCCACCCTACCTCTGCTCCGTGAGGGCCGGAATCCCTCCAGTCGCACCCTTGGTTAGCCAAGGTTTGTAAATCCTTGTTTTTATGTCTTATGTTTTTATTCAAAGATTATGGCCTTCTTGGTCTCAAGCAAGAAGTGGATCTGAGTGAGAAACTGAAGACACTCCAACATGCCTAGGGACGTTTCAACAATAAGATGGCCACGTCCAAAATCATACCATGCTTAACTGTCTGTTTTCCTCAAAATATGACCATAATTTACAAAATGAACACTGAGTCATATTGAGTAAGACAACTGGCAACTGGTCAAGGGTGTACCCTGTCATAGCTGGGATAGGTTCCAGCCCCCTGACAACCCTGAATTGGATGAGAGCAGTGCTTCTGCGCAGGGTCATGACAGGTGGGACGCGAACGACCTCGGAGAAAGGTCATGTGGAACAAAAAGATTTCATCCTGTGAAGTCAGACATGGCAGAAAAAAGTTTGAGAACCACTGGATAAGAGGATGGATGGATTATTTAAATCAGGATGTTCAGGATATCAGCATAATCTGTAAAGTGTGAATTTGTAAAAATTAGTATTTGAGTTATCTGAGTTGAGTTGAGTTCATTTTCTTTTTATTTAGAATGAAAAAGTGTTCTCTTTGTAGCTTGACATTATGGAGAAAATGCACCATCAGAGGTGTGAAGCATGTGTGGAGGGTGCAGGCAGTAAAGGGGGGGCAACAGAAATAGAACTAGAAAACGGTGAACATGGTGAAGATGTGAAGATTTCTTCCTCTTCTGTTCCGAGTAAAACCTGCTGGGACTTGGAATTCATCAGCAGCCTGTGATTGGCTGGTGATGTGGTGGAATGATGGTGCTGGGCTCATGAAGTGGCCGTCGTGATTGGCTGGTGCAGACACACAAATAGTAGGGCGCATGAAGGAGGCATGCACACTCAAACACACACACAATCATGCATGTATGTATGCACAAATCACAGAAGTGCTAAAATTAACACGTGTATACATTTTTACAAATAAACACATATATAGTGAGATTTGTAGGAGCAACTAGATAACTGCACAAGTGCTCTTAATTTAAATTTACATGTATGCACATACAAGTACACGGCGTGCCTTACAAAGCTGCCCTAAAAGCTGGGATTGAAACCAAAAGGAACAAGATGGAAAGCAAGAGGGGGAGTAAGAGAGAATTTCTTGCCCCACCACCTCCCAGTTTCTAAATGAATCATTCTGGCACCGTCTAGTTTACTAATGAGGCTCGGAGGAATGCTGTTGATCAGAACAGGACCCTCTGGCTTCTTTTCTAATGGAAATTTGGTGATACATTACCAGCCCGAATCAGAGTAACCCACCCCCCCGTCCTCCCTTCCTCCATGTGAGTGAGTGAGACGTTTGACAGCCGGGTAGTGCAATGGCAGCGACTTTTACAAAGCTAAAGAGTGATGTGACCCAAATGTCTGCTTTAACAGAGACTGTGTAGTCAGAACAGGCTAAATAAAGTCAGCCTGTTCATTTGTTGTTGTGATCAGGCTTTGTGTGTTTTGTTTGGGCTCTGGCACAGTGTGTGTGTGTGTGTGTGTGTGTGTGTATGTGTGTCACTGAGATGAAAGTTAGCAAGTTTGCTAATTCAATGTAAGCGACTAAAACTGGTGATGCTAACTACCAGCAGCAGTTTTTATTTAGTGTCCCTGTCAGGTGGTTCATCGCAGGCATTCATAGTCACAGAAGATCACCCCCACACACTTTCTCAATCACCACCAGCACGTTCAGACTTATCCGGTGAAATGTCATCTGCTAGATGGGTTGGCACAGAATTTGTTGCAGACATTCCTACTTTCCAGATAATGTATTATTGTCACTCTTAGCTCAGCATTAACTACAGCCAAAGAGCTGCTAGCAAGGCATGTTTTTGTGAGGTTTCCATTGTGGTTGGCCTAATCTCTTCTTAGTGCAAACAGCGGCTGTGGCTACCTGCAGTTTAGCACTTTGGATTCACTCAAACGTTGACAGGATTGCTGATGGGGTTGTCCTGTTACCAGGGGTGGAAGTAGTTTTAAATTCTTGCCGGTACTATGACAAACACACACACACATACATATATATGTATATATCCTGCCTGGATAAGGCAGAAATTAGAAGTTGACAATGTGGAATATATTTTTGTTGTTAAGGAACTGAGATGTTTGCACACAATGCACACTAACACAACTGATGACCACCTCCATGCATTCTGCTTCTGTCCACCAATACAAAACTTCTGGACAGAAATAACCACCAAACTTTCGCAAACCTCAGTCCTCTTGGCAACCACTGTGTTTTGGAGGTGAATGCGCTCTCATGTAGCGTAAATGAAATCTCTGGTCATAAGCGGTGTTTTTGAGCTGTGCTGTGTTGTGGAAATTGAGCAGAATAACATGAAGCACAATTAGTTCATCTCTATTTGCTTTTAATTTAGATAGTTTGTAATCTGCTTCAGCAGAAACTGATGGGACGAAAAAAACATTAAACCTGCAAAAAGCTCGAGGTCACTTTTTCTATTGCCGTTTGTATTTCATTTCATGACTTTATAGTTTTGAGAGAAACTGGAAACATGGGAGGAAACGAGGGCTCTATGATACGTCCTCAGGCCAAGAACTGGAAGCTGTGACCGACTGCAAATGTATTTTCTCAATTTTCAGCTGCGCAACACTAAAACTGAAATAACCTCCGGCCCTGCATTATTATCCTACCATGAGATCCTGTCTTCTAAGTGTGCCCTTATTTGCTTGAGTTCAAATAGTGTAAGTACATAAAATTTTGATTTTATCAAATGACCGTGTAATTGACAAACCTCGTGAAGGTGACTGCTCCATCTGAAATCATACTGTAAATCTGCTGTACCCAATCTGCTTTAAAAGGAACAGACAAAACATGCAGGTAATTGGATTCAGTAGAAGAAGAAAAATGGCTTTTGTGCAGGAATTAATTTCTGTGGGTGTATGGCCATTATTTATAAGTTGTTTGTGTATTTTTGTGTATATCTCTGTCACATTATGCTTGCATTTGCATATCAATAACCAGTCTCTTCCTGCACTGTAAGGTGACCATCGACTTGGAGCTGCACATCAACAAGAGTGTTAAGGTGAAACCTTCCAAAGGACCTGTTGCACACTATGACGTCTTCCTCTACAGGGTGCCCAATAGCGAACCGTACTTCACAAACGGGCCAAGTGCTAGGACCGTTAATGGCCCCAGCAAAGCTAAGAGCCGAGTTCTAAGGTGGGAGGACGACCTGTACCCACCTTCTCCTGCTTGTTCTATCTGCAACCCCATCAGTGCTCCCTCGCTGCCAGCCTCCATGATCAGTGAGCTACAGGGGTACAGACCACGGACACGTAACTCCTACGACCCCTGACAAACTGCTCCTCTTACATCTCACTGTCCTGGCTATCATCTTGAAAGTGGTTCTGTGAATGTACATGTAGCGTGTCTCTGGAGTTTATGGAAATCTCTCATTCAAGGAAATTGAAATTCACAAAATGTTCTATGGGGATTTGCTTCCAAGTTTTGGCGTGTAGGTCAGGTCGGCCCATAAAGTAAAGGTGGATTTCCAAAATGTATTAACTCTTGAGCTGAGAAGAGCTAAATGTGCGGTGTCTTCTAAAAAGGAGCAGAGAGGTTTGGGATATATATTAGATTATATGCAGTGGCCCTGATTTTAAATATAGTAACAATATTTTGGTATTTTTTCAGATATGTTTACATTGTTTTAAATATTTAAAACAATAATAATAACATAATAGCTTATTTATATAATGTCTATATAAACCTGTGATTACAGTAATCACACAGGCAGAAAAATGTTTGTCTAAACCAGCAAAATAAATTTAAATATACATTGAAAAAGTATCTTTATTTATACTTTAAAGTTTACAGTCACAGTGTCTTGTGCCACTCGTTGTTTTTCTCTGGAGCACTTCAGGGACTGTGGGAATCAGACTTGTGACCTTTTGATGGTCTCTAACCACAAAGGCTGCTGACAACCTTCACAGAGACAGAAACATTATTTATTTATTTTTGGATTTGTGTCTCTGCACAAACAGATTTACCAGCTCAAATCGGCATTTCACCAAGTCAGTAAAATTTCTCTATATTTCTCTTTTCACATGACACAGTGTTGGTACCGTTGGTACTAAAGGATGCTCTAGTTCAGCATGTATGTGTGTGTGTGTACATGTGTAGAATTATGTGATGCTCTATTGACCTTGCAGAGAGACAGAAAAGAAGCGTGTTAGTTTCAGTTTTGATGAGTAATTACTGTATGTAATATTTTCATTCTGATTTGTCTCTTGTTGATTATTTAAGTGGTTAAAATTGTGGGTTTTTATGGTCAGAGAACTGGTGACTACACTAATCAATATTTTATTTAAAAAAAAATGATAATCAAATGTAATGTTAAAGGTGTTGCTCGCAGTTAGGAAGCCATCATCTATTATCCCTCTAAGCTTTCAAAGTTTTCTTAACATCGTTTTGTTTCCCTCGCTGCAGCTTCACTGTCACTGCTCTCATTACATCATTTTCAGCTGCTGCCAAAGAAAAAAGCTCAGCTGAACCGATTTCAAAAGTACCAGAAAAACAAGCCTCGAATTCACGAATAAAGCATTTGTGGCTAGAAATAGACACATACAAACAGGTGACAAATTAAAAGAAAAACTGAACCCTTGAACCCCTTCAGTGATGTTGTCTGGGGGCTATCTTATTCTGTTGAGGGGTATTTTACTGCCATGATGTGTGCCATTGCAAACCAATACAAAACTGTTTTCAGTGATCACCTTTATCCTATCATTAAATTAATACTTCTATCCTGAAGGACTGCCACCATCCACATCGCACAAAGGGTCACTGAACTGTAAAAATGATATGGATCATATTCAGTCACTGACATGTCAGACAGCGTTCTCCACCACCACTATCAAAACACCAAGTGAGGGAATACATACTGGAAAAACTATGCTCATCCCTCCAGTGGAGATCCTTGACTTGAAAGCTTAAACCCACCGAGGACTAACCCCAGTCAGTTCCCTGAACCACCTCGACTGCCTCCTTCCAATGTGGAGGAGTAGCAGCTCTTCTCTGAGCCTTTCTTCGATGATTGCACTCTTCACCCTATCTCAAAGGGAGAGGCCAGCCACCCTTTGGCGAAAGCTCATCTTAACCACTTGTATTCATGATCTCATTCTTTCGATCACTACCCAAAGCTTGTGACCAGAGGTGAGGGTGGGTTCATAGATCCCTTTTACACTCAGCCCTCTCTTCACCACGACAGACTGGTGCAGCGTCTGCATCACTGCAGCTGTGGCCCTGATCCATCTGTCGATCTCCCGCTCCTGTCTTCCCTCACTCGTGAACAAGACCCTGAGATACTTAAACTCCTCCACTAGGGGCAGCAACTCATCCCTGACCCAGAGTGGGCACTCCACCCTTTTCCAGCTGAGAACCATATCCTACTATATCCTCAGCTGAAGTCAGTTGTGTTCTGCTTGGCCTGCCGGCACCCATCAGCGGCCTCAGAAGTTCCACAGGTTAACCAAGTCCAATAGGTCTCCTTCTTCAGCTTCATGTCTTCCTTCACCTCTCCATCATCTGGTTCTGGGGTTACCACCATGACAGTCACCAACCACCTTGCAGCTGCAGGTCCATGCAGCAGCCTCAACAGTGGAGGTGCGGAACATGGTCCACTGAATGTCCTCAGCCTCCCTGGGAATGCTGTCAAAGTTCTACTGGAGGTGGGAGTTGAAGATCTAGCAGACTGGGGCCTCTGCCAGGCATTACCAGTACACCCTCACTATACATTTAGGTATGTCAGGTCTGTCCACCATCCTCCCCACCACCTGATCCAACTCACCACTAGGTGGGGATCAATTAACAGCTCAGCTCTTCTCTTCATCTCAGTGTCCAGAGCATACAGCTGCAGATCTGATGGTACAATTACAAAATCAATCATCGATCTGCCCTGGTGCCACGTGGACATCTTTATGTTCAAACATGGTGTTTGTTATGGACAAGCTGTGGTTTGCACACAAGTCCAATAACAGACTTGGGTTCAGATCAGGCAGGCAATCACACCCCTCAATGGTCCCACTGTCGTCGCCCATGTGAGCACTGAAATCTCCCAGTAGGACAACGGAGTCACTAGATGGAGCACCCTGGAGCACTCCACCAAGTGACTCCAAGAAGGTTGGGCACTCTGAACTGTCGTTCAACACATAACACAAAGCTGTTTCTTGGCCCAAACGTGCAGTGAAAACAGCCAGCAAGATAAAAGGATACCTACCCCAGCCCGCCGCCTGTCACTATGGGCAACTACAGACTGAAACAAAGTCCAGCCCCTCTCCAGGAGACTGGTTCCAGAGCCCAGGCTGTGGGTTGAGGTGAACCCAACTATATCTAGCTGGTATCGCTCAACCTCATACTCAGGCACTTTCCCCACGAGAGAGGTGTCCCAATCGCTAGCCTCCTGCAGTCCAGTAGGAGGGTGGGCCCATGTCTCCTCTTCGGGCTTCAAACGCTCTCCCTCTAGCACCCTCCCCAGGCCTGGCTCCAGGGTGGGGCCCCAGTAACCCTATCCCAGGCAGGGTAAACAGTTCCCTTGATTGTCCTCACATAATGGTTGTCTGAACTGCTGTTCGTCTGGCCCCTCACCCAGGACCAATTTGCCTTGGGAGACCCTACCAGGGGGCAAAAGCCTCCAGACACACTGGTGTCAGCAAACCCAGTCTGGATCCCAGACCTTGTGAAGGAGGGACATTGCTAATCCTGTTTGAGATCTCTGAATCTCTGGAGGCCAGTGTGATTACCAGGCTGACACACAAACCCCTCCACCACAATAAGGGAGAGGTGGACACAAACATAATTACATGCTAATATGCCTCCATATTTCTGCTGGATGTGTAAATCTCATCTAAAATACCTTCAGGTAGTCAAGAAATGAAATATATGAAATCAAAAAGAAATAAATAATAGACTAAATTCAATGAATCAGAATCACTCAGATCAGGAGCTGTTTGCTTTTTTCTGGAGGTTTTACATCTGCTATGATTTTAGTAGGGTCATCATATAGAGTTGCATTGCACTGACTGTCATGATCTCTTTGGTGTTGAGCTGCATAAGAGCTACACAGTGCCACCTGCTGGTTGGAAAAATGTCCAGTGGCTATATTTCTGTTTCCGAGTTTAACTAGAAGTGAGCTGTTTGCTTGAACCATGACTGTAAGATGGATGACCTGATACGCACAAGACAGGTTTTTTTGTAATCAGATTTTCTGCATTCTAACACAAACCTTTCCTCAAATTTGGATGGCAACATCATATGTAACAACAAAACTAAGTTTGACAAAGAAGCATGAGTCTACTGATGTTGAAACTTCTGAAATCCCGTGTGATGAGACTTGCTGATCCAGAACAGCCCAGAGGCTAGTGAGTATTCCCTCTGAAATGCTTCACCATGAACAGCATCTGTGCTACAGTTTAAACTGAGGCACGGGCTAACATAAAATAAAAATAATGAAGAAGGATGAGTTGTGTGAGGTGTGTGCAGTGATCATACCTCAGAGATTAATGGTACAACTCTTCAGGTAAAGACTTCTTGGTAGTTGTGAGTGCATTATGTGTATGGCATGTCTTAATACAAAAAAATTATAATAAATCCAAAGTTGAAGTTTCGTATGATGAGTTGGATACAGGTTTGTGGAGGGGAAAAAACATTTTCTGCAGGGTGTCCTATAATATTTTCCCTGAAATTAGATTTACTTCTTATTTAATAATAAACCAAGATTTATGAAAATGAATGTTACATCTTTTGTGCCATTCAAGTGGCACAAAAGATGCAAAATGCAAATTTAAAAATACATAACCTTAAATGTTTAACCACAATTTTTCATTTTACTTTTGTTGGTTATTATTATTAGTATTTATAGACCACTCTTGAATCATATTTAAGTGCTAGACATGGATCAATGTAAAGAAAAATGCGTGAGAAAGAAAATGTGTGTGTGTGTGTGTGTGTGTGGTGCTGAGTACTGAAGAGCAGTGTGCAGGTGTTTCTCTGAGGTGGTCATCATCACGATGGGATAAAAACGACATTTTTGAAACAAAAATTACAATGTGCTTCACAGAATTCAATATTCCTGCTTATGATACTGAATCAACCACCACCTCTACTGCTACAGTGCCACCAGCATGTGGCGCTGCTTGCACACGAAACAAAGACGGGGACAGCGAAGAAGCGGCCATGCGCTTACAAAGATCGTCTATCAAGACGATACACACTCTGTATATGCACGCTGTCCTCTCTGCTAGCCTGTGGTGGTTTAAAAAAAATACCATTTATATTTGATTTAAGATTTTTGTTTATTAAAGCTCGTATACAATGTGTCAAAAGCACATGTGTTTTTTTTAAAATGAAAGTGGTCGAAAAGCTTCGCCCCGATAATAGATTAGAGTGAGACCTCTTCTTTGGTTTAAACATCCTGGCGTTACTAGCAAGCAGAAAAGGAAGCTTTCTAACTTTTAGCGATTCTGATAAAAACAGAATCGTAAGTCTTCAATTTTATTCCATTTACATACAGTACAGACGTTTCTGTTTATTTCTGCTAACATCTTCTGTTGTGTAGTCTCGGTTCATCTCCCTAAAAACAGTTTAACGTGTGTTATGCACAGTTAGCTTAGCTTCTAAGGTCAGCTATGTTTACAGAGCTCAACAGCATCCTGAACGCCGCTCCTGACAGCTTCACGCGGGTGAGGATGCTGCATTTTCAGACTCATTTGAAACACAACCGTCCGTAACGTAGGCTGCAAATTAAACAGCGTCATTAAATGTCATGTTTATAATGTCTCAAACCTACAGGGGGAATTTATCTTAGTGTCTGACACACAGAGTGATGCCTCTTTCCTCATTCACCACTTCCTTTCTTTCTACCTGCGAGGTGAGGTGTAACACCTGTCGCTGAGTTGTCATTTATATATATATATATATATATATATGTGTGTAACCAGCTAATGTGTTTTACCTGTTCCGCTGGTTTCTGACTTTTAGCGCGATGTAAAGTGTGTTTCGTGGGTCTGGTGCAGTCCTTCAGTCACTACAGTGCAATCGGTCAAAGACTGGTGAGTGCCAGCTTTTATTTTTCGCAATAAATCAGCCACAACATCAAAACCACCGGCAGGTGAGGCGAGAAACACTGATCAACTCAAACTTTGGGTCTTAGCATGTAAGAACTGGACGATATTTCAAGAAAATCTGTAATAATACTTCTGAAAGAAATACTGAATGTTTTATTAGTGCTTGCAGCTTGCAGGCAACAGTAAGCACATAAAGGGCATTTTCCATCCTTCTTGTCCAATGAGCCACTGTTATTGATGACACACTATCTAATTTGAAGTGTGAAGTATCGCACTCCACAATATCCTGGTTCTAGATACCCCTTGAAGTCCCAACTGATCAGAGAGGTTCACAAGTGGTTCCTGTACAGCATCAGGTGGTTTTAATGTTGTGGTCGATCAGTGTGTATTCCATCTTTTGTTTTAAAACACACTTAACGATATAGAGATCTTAAATATTTTCTAGTTCTAGTTTAATTTTACATCTATTACTGAGCTTCAGATGGGCACATGATAAAAGCCTAAAAATAATGTGGGTTACAGTGACTCTCTCAAAAAGGAAAAACTTTGTTTTGTGTGTGAAATGTGTGTTCTCAGGGTGTGAGTTTAACACAAGCAAAGGAAAAAGGTCAGCTGATTTTCCTTGAGGGACTGAAGGAGTCACTCTCTATTTTAATCCCTCAAGAATCCACAGCAGAAAGTCAAGCCATGGACTTCCTCAGGTATAATTGCTGTTCTTAATCATCCTTTTGTCATGTAATTAATATTAACGTCTGCACATAATTTTGTGTTTGTCACAACAGTGTAACATGTATATGTGTCGCAAAGTATTACAAAAAATATATTAATAAAAACTAACCATGTAATAAATAACACAACTGACTTTATGGCTAATCTGACACCATCTCCATCCCCCTTTGCCTTCAGGGATCCTACTTTTGGCCTGCGGAGTCTGTATGAGTTTGTCCGGTCCAGTGTGAACAGTCCTGGTGGTGGGGAGGAAGGGGCGGAGGAGTGGGGCCCCCCTGTTTTGCTGGTGGATGATGTCAGCGTGCTGTTGAGTCTGGGAGTCAGTGCTGGAGCTGTGTTGGACTTCAGCCATTACTGCAGAGCCACAGTCTGCTCTCAGCTACAGGTTAGACCTAAATATCCTTCAAGTAAAAGTCCTCTCCTTAATCAATTTATGTATTTTCAATAAATTTGTTACTATGAAATTAATGGTAAATGGATCTTAGAAATAGCCTTATAAACATGACTGTACCACAGGGGAACATGGTGATGCTGGTACGCTCTCTTGGGGAAGAAGTGGAGGATGATGGAAGCGATGAAGGATCAGAGTGGCTCCTGAAGGGCCTGACCCACCAGTGCAGCCTCACTCTTAATGTACAGGGCCTCCCAACTGGCTACTGCAGGGACATACACGGTCAGGTATGTCTGTATGTGGATGCAGATTTTTCTGATTCACATTGAAAATACGAGAGACACAGGTCTGCTCATAATCCCAGTGTTTTAGAGCATGTCACGAGTCTCAAAAGACTTGTTTTTTTGTTGATTCATTTCATTTCAGCTGTGCTTGATGACAGAAAAAAAAATGCATGTAGCGTTTATTCCTTGTCGTGTACACAGTATGGAGTTTAGCACAAGGTGCATTCTTGTTTTTCAGGTGGAGGTTTGTTGGAGGAGGAGACAAGGTGACGGGCAGCATACACAGAAGAAACTTTTTCAGTACAAGGTCCATGATAAAGGAGCATCCTTCTTTGCTCGTGGGACATCCAGTGCTGTTCTCTAGTTACACCTTCGCACAGATTTAGTCTCTTTTACACAACAACTGACCAATTGACTGTTACAGTTCGATGTTGCACAACATCGCAAAAGCTGCCAGAATGGTTGGTGAATCAGCCACGGCTGGTCACTGGTGTCAGCAAACCCAGTCTGGATCCCAGACCTTGTGAAGGAGGGACATTGCTAATCCTGTTTGAGATCTCTGAATCTCTGGAGGCCAGTGTGATTACCAGGCTGACTCATAATGTTGTCAGTATTTGGCTGATTTTAGTGGACGACTCAACAAAATACTCAGATCGCAGGATTGCTGTTTTTTTTTTTTTTGAGAGAATCTCGTGAATTAATAAAGTGATTGTTTCTTCACACAACTGTCTTCTGGAGCCTTATGGATGTTAATACAATAAAAAAAAAAAAGTAACCAGATTCAATTTTTCTTATTCAAATGCACCTGATTAGCAACAACAGTTATTTCAGGGCACCTTATGTTGCAAGATAAACACACGTAAAATATTATGGAGAGAAAACCAACCCTTCCTCGTGAGCAAGCACTTGACAATAAGGAGAGAAAAGTCACTTTTAACAAGAAAAATCCTCTGGTAGAAACAAATAAATAATATGAAACTATGTATTCTTTAAGATATGATGGAGCCTGGTCACTCAGGACTGTATATGGGAGGATAAGGATTTAACAGAATCAATAAAGAAAAGACTGGAAAATTGGGTTCCTACTTTTGTTCCTAATAGTGCTCTCACTTCAGTATTTTGGATCAGCTGGAGGCTCTTCAAAGGTATTAGGACATCCTGATAACAACTCTTCTTACAGCTGCTCCCTTAAGGGGTCGCCACAGCAGATTATCAGCCTCCATCTCACCTCGTCTCTAGCATCCTCCTCTGTCCCATCAACTCTGCATGTTCTCCTTTAATATATCCAGAAAACGACTCTGTGGTTTTCCTGTTTTCCTCCTGTCTGGCAGCTATGATGTATTCAACATCAATTGCAACATTTATCCTCCTCTGCACATGTTCAAACCATCTCAGCCTTGCCTCTTAAGCTTTGTCTTCAAAACACTCGACCTGAGTTGGCACACGACTCTGCCACCTCCATCTTGGTCTCCAGGTCTCACTATAAGAATTAAAATAATTCAGCCTAGAAGCTACAAACAGATTAGTTTTGCAGCATCACTCTGAAAAGCAAATCTTATTTTTATTTATTTATATATTGTCAACATGTCCACTAGATGCCGCCTTGTCTTCACTGCAAAGCGCGCAGGGTGAGAGGTCGAAGTGGAAAGGTTTTATTGGGATTTAACAGCCAGTAAATGCTGAGATGGTGTTCCTGCATGTCTGATGGGAGGCACATGCGTTAGCATTTAGTAAAATTTTGAAACGAAGGAATAAAGCGAGTTCGCCAGTTCACCCAGGAGGACAGCATCAACCACAATAACAGCATCATTTGGGGATCTCTGAAATAAATTTTAACAGGCAAGTTAAACTGCGCAGCGCTAGCGTTAGCTACGAAACTTAGCTTCTTGTCAGTGTAAAGCATTGGAGCTGCACAATTGTCAAATCTCTTCGTCATGTTGGTTTCTTGTCTTTATGACTGTAGCAGCGAGGTTACAGGTTTCGGGATCGCATGCACTCATAATTTGCGTCTGGTACCATTACACATGGACCCGGGGCTGTAACGACGTGCTAACTCCAAGTGTGCTAACTGTATTGCTTTTTATTTTTGCACTGTTGTTGGAAGCAAGCTATCGTGGTTTACAAGTGACAGCTGTATTATAATTGAGGTTTGTTAAATGTCCCAATTTTTGGTTCTTTTTAAAAACAAAAATCCATATGGGGACCCGGGTTTATTTACAGCTAACAAAGCTAATTGTTTGCTAGCACGATTAGCCTTTAGCTATGTCATCACAAGTTGTCTTCTGATACGGAATAAATGAAACAATGTAACATTATAATTACATGTTCAGCCCCTGTTTCCTACGATTATCTTTAAAATCTTTAAATAAGTGTCATTTAGTGAACCTTGGCGAGGTTAACTGTTTTCAGTCATGTCATGTTTTTACCAATAAAATTGGATTCAGTTAATAGAGCACATAAACCCGTCAGGGCAAACGGCGATATTTATTTTGTTTTCTCTGGGTTTTTAAGTTATATGTAAACTTGGTAGATAATTTGCATGAGCTAGCTGAATGGTTTCTTCTCGCTCAGTTGACCGTCTGTTGGTGAGCAAAGTTTCATTAATTTCGTTGCTCTGCCCATCCCTGGTCCTGGTTTTGGTAGTTGCCGTGATTACTGGAGGTGATGTTGCTACAGTGTTGCGTCAGCTCAACGCTCCCTGCAAGTGTTCACTGTCTTGCGATATCTGTTTCACACTTTCGGCTGCTTTGATATGCGTTAGAGTGTGAAGGTGGCTTTAGGAAATAATTCAATACATGTGCAACAACTATTCCAAGTATAAAATAAATAAAAACGGCAAGAACAGCTGTATTTTGAGAGAGGTGATTCTAAGAAAGCAGACCCCCTGTTGCACACCATCTGTTATTTAAATGTGGTTACTCATTGACAAGACATTACCCTCTTTTCTCATCAGCGCTGGCTGTAACAGCACTAATGGTCCTCAGTTATCAGAGGCGCATGCTTCAGCATTATGCAACTGTGTCACTGAATTTTGATGCAATTATGCCACAAAGAAGGGACACAGCTTAAAGCTCGCTGGAATGTTTGTGGGTATTGGCATGGCTCTTGGATTTGCAGCAGTCTATGAGGAGATATTGTTTCAGGAATATAAATTCATAGCAGGATTATGGCTGTGGAGTCTATAAACCCTGGGGATGCCTTCAAGTTGGGCATTTTAGGAAGTGTTGAAAAGAGGTAAGCTTTGCTTTTCTAAATTTTATTGGTCACTTTTATTCATAAACTCCATGCACCATTTTTCTCATAGAAGCAGCGTTGTAGTTATGTGCTTTTTAAAAGCTTACCTTAGTCTTAATCTGAAAGGCATCTAATTGCACTACAGAGATCCACAATGGTTTATTTGGCTGGATTTGCACTTGCAGTGTGAAATGCTGCCTGTCATATGTGTAGCTGTGTTTCATGAGTAAACATGCTGGTTTCTCATGTGAGATGCATACAGGCTGTTCTTTGTTAGATTATTTGCTTAGCACATACAAAGGTACAGGGCTAGTCATTCAGCTCAGACAGTTTCCATGCCTTAGTCAGGAAATATTATTTGTGGTATGTTGGATTTAAGTAGAAAGCTTTTTTTTTTTTTTTTTTAAATTTACCTCAGCAATAGTAGATGGTGTTTCCCAACAAGCACTATCCTGTCATGCGCAATAGGATTTCCAAACAATTGCTGGTCACTTGCCAAAAATGGCTGTAGAGAACAGAAACTCACCAGCCTAAGACTACTCTTTAACAACACTTGACCTGTGACTGGTTTTAATTTATTGCCCTAGTTGTTAAGTTTAACTTGTCAGGCCTCCCTCGGATGTGCCATGCTTTTGAGATGTGACCGTCTTGGCTTGCTGTAACTGGCATAATAGTTTGTTGGCTGGCTTTGGCCAGAGGAGGAGGGAGATCGTGGGGGATGACCACAGGGCCTGAGCGCTGCTCGTTGAGTTTCCGATCAGTTCAATCCCGGATTAGTTCACTGACGGAGATGGTGCTGAGCCTTTGCCAAATCGGGCCTTACAGCTACACCCACATAACCCTGCTGGACAAACAACTGAGAGATGGAGGCATTCACTGAAAATTTTCCCTGGCAAGGGAACTGGGACCAGGATCAGGTTGAGAGTCGACACTCCTTAGAGAGTAGAAAGTCATTGCTTTAAAACCTGCTTTTAACATTTGCAGTACCCGTTGTGCAAGGTTACTGGGACATTGCTGTGTTTACTGTATGGAGTATTTATAACAGCAGATCAAGGGACTCCTGAGGCGAATTCCTCCCGGGGAATGTTTCCGCTGTTCTCGGGGGGACAAGCTGAGCAGTTGCACACTCTTTCTGAGTCGAGAAGGGAGCACTATGTTAACCACAAAGTGCATATAAAGCTAAAAAAACCCAGAGCTGCTGCTTTCAGGGGACGCAAGCAGTTGCAAGCTGGGGAGATAAACTGGTCTTCCATTAGAAGGTATGCTTTTTAGAA
The DNA here is from genome assembly GCF_007364275.1 of Archocentrus centrarchus. NCBI lineage: Eukaryota > Metazoa > Chordata > Actinopteri > Cichliformes > Cichlidae > Archocentrus > Archocentrus centrarchus. Next base: position 4,845,802 of record NC_044361.1, read on the forward strand.
CCGTACAAGGCTAATAGCACTGTTTAGTTAATAGTTTTTTTACTGTTTATTGACATGATGTGAGAAGCTGAGGTGAGAGACAGTGGATTAAGATACTGAACAAAGGCAGCTGCCAAATGTGTGCCAGGAAAGCCAGTTAGATATTGTAATAGAGCAGTGTTTACACTAATAGGCAGCCCTGGACCTGTCTGAGTAAACGGTGAGACTAGAGCTGAGATTGGACAGAAAAGTCAACAGGAGATTGAGGTTTTATTTGGAGGCTGATATGGTGATTGCGTTTGTGATGTGAGCCACCTTTAAGTTAAAGAGTTAACACAAATTTTCCACTCCTGTTGACATCAGTGTTCAAACACAGAGACTTGTTATTTGGTCAAGTTGGAGAAGTCAGATTATTAATGTGCTTCAAATTAGTCTGTGGAAGTTTAACATTTATTATCATTTTACTTTATTTTATTGGCCAGATTTATCAGTTTAACATTACATTTTAAATACAGATGGTCAGTTTTGAAAATAACCAAATCAGCTGTTGGTTTCCTTTAGCTGTAGTGTCATTTAAACCATATTGTGTATAGTATATCTGCCATATCTGCTGACAAACGCTGATCACAGTTGTCTAAATGTTCAGTCACTGGCACTCGTTAGCATCACTGATGATACAGGACTACTGTGTTCAGAGTTTCAGTGCTTCCTGTTAAATGAAAAACATTTGGCTCCTTCTGTTCATAGCTGTGGAAATATTAGGACTGCTGATAAGAAGTCCCAGCAGTCTGATATGTTTTCCAATTGCCTGTTTTCATCCAAAGGTCAAAATGTATTCAGGCAGTGATATCAAAATGATAAATTACTTAATGAATTCATGTGGTTTGACTAAGCGGTTTTGAGCACCTGTAATTACTTGCACAGATATGTATTATTATTATTATTTGTGGTTAAACATTACTACTTTCCACTTAGATCATATTATCCCTCTGTGCTTTCTTATCTAAATGTAATTTTACAGCAGTTTTCTAAGAAACAGCCTTTCATGGAATGTGGAGGTTGTAATTTTCCCAAGGTGTGATCAGTAAAGCGTGTACGTTTGACTGTTCTGCCAGAGTTGGATGTTTTCCACTGTGGGGAATGTGCCCACACCTTTTTGGCTGCTGAATGAGTTGTGTGTCTAAGTGCTATGTAGCATGTGACCACCGTACGAGCTGGTCTGAAAGAAAAGGCTGGTCTGCCTTTTAGTGAGCAGCAAAAAAATGCCAGCACAAGACGTGTGTAACAAATTAGTTTTCCAGGATAGAGCTTCCCAGTAACAGAGCTGGCCTCTGTTTGTGTGTGTTAGTCTACAAGACCTGATAAGAGAGATGACAATATTTGTAATAATGTGTCCCTGCGCTGCTGTTTTGTTCCACGTGTTTACATCTAGACAGAAATCCGATAACTGTCAGTTATTTAAAAAAATGAAATGTGTTACTGTAGCAAAATAAATGTTTTTAAAAAGTTCAGTAACTGGATAGAAACCTTTCATAAGTTTATATTATTTAGATTTTATGCAGTGTCAGCAGTTTCAGTATTTAAAGTGTAATGAGCTATTTAATGTAGAAGAACTTGATGCTTTTATGGGTCATGGAAGAAAAAATAAGACAAACAAAGCATTTGAGAATTTTACTTTAGGTTAGGACATTATAAATAGGTCTAAAAATGGACCAATACCAGTCAAAGGTTTGGACACATCTTCTCATTCAATGTTTTTATTTTTTCCTTACATTGTAAATTAATACTGAAGTCATCCAGACCATGAAGGAACACATAAGGAATCATGTAGTAAACTTCAAAGTGTTAAACAAACCAAAATATGTTTTAGATCAGGGGTCTCAAACTCCAGGCCTCGAGGGCCGGTGTCCTGCAGGGTTTAGATTAGAGTTTAATCCCGGGATCCGGGATTCCCGGGAAATGCGATCAGAACCATTTCCCGTTTCCCGGGAAACGTTAGACGGGAAACCGGGAAAAAAGTCGCGCGCGTCGATTTGACTTTCAGAAAGAAAAGAAAGCTTCAGAAAGTTAAATTTAAGGAAATATTGAGAGAAGGGTTCGTTTAATGCGAAAAGCATTTCTCTTCATTTCAGGCACGTTCAGCCTCCGTTTAAGGCTTCAGCCTTCATCTCAAGCGTTTTAATAGAGGTATTACACAGTTGTACTTTTTTCCTCTTTAATTTGTTGAAATCGTAGGCAATGTGTTTACCCTAAGGTATTTTGTATTATATAATTTTATATTATATATTGTTATATTGCAGTATATAGCCTATAAAATATGCCTGCCCTGAACAATAAAGAAATATCTGTTTAACTTCGAGTGTTTCTTTTCCTCGTTTGCAGCCGCTTACTAACAATCATGAATTAGGATACGGGCCTAATGTGTGAAGAAATTATCATGAAATAGATTGCTTTAACATATTTCGCTTTTAAAATGGAGTTGAGTAAAATGTATATTTTTTAGGCTATAAGGATTGGCCAGTTATTCAAAAGACGATTCACAGTGAACCTACTTTAACCCTCAGACACGGTGTTATAAATTTGCTGTTGCCAGAATGGCAATGACCAAGTCGTAGTGCATTACTCAAGGCCCTGTGTTATGCCATATTATAGTGTAGTACGGTAGTTAACTTTTCAATGACTATTACAGCGTTCCACTGGTGGAGATATAGCACAACAGATGTCGCCACGACAGCGTGGCTGAGTCTTTATCAATGCTGTGTGGAGATGAACCGTATTGTTTTGCACCAGCAGTTGTAAAATATCTTGGTATAATTCCATGTACAATGGAGGAATATTTGAATTATATTTGTTAAGGGAGTGTTGAGGAACGACACAACACCGCATAGCTCGAGCACTCCAATGTCCAGATGTAGGTTTTATTGCGTTAATCAAGCCGACGTTGCCCCCTACTGGGCATAACAGGACATAGCTGGAAAGCTACCTCTACAATATCACAATAGGTTAAGGCTGACACAGGCTACAGAAGGCCTAATTAAAATAAAAAAATAAATAAACTTTTTCCCGGGATTCCCGGGAAATGGCTCGTCATTTCCCGGGATTTGATTCATGTCATTTTCGGGAAAAATATTAAACCCTAGTTTAGATGTGTCCCTGATCCAACATACCTGAATGAAATGGCTGAATTACCTCCTCAGTATGCAGTCAAGTTCTCCAGAGTCCTGCTAATGACTTCTATATTTGACTCAGGTGTGTTGAAGCAGAGACACATCTAAAACCTGCAGGACACCGGCCCTCGATTCCTGGAGTTTGAGACCCCTGTTTTAGATTTTAGATTCTTCAAAGTAGGCACCTTTGGCTTTGATCACAGCTTTTCTTGGCATTCTGTCAGCTTCATGTAATCACCTGAAATGGTTTTCCAACAGTCTTGAAGGAGTTCCCTGAGGTGCTGAGCACTTGTTGGCTGCTTTGCCTTCACTCTGTGGTCCAACTCATCCCAACCCATCCCAATTGGGTTTAGATCAGGTGATTGTGGAGGCAAGAAACAGGGTGATGCAGCACTCCCATCACCTGCTTTCTTGGTCACATAGCCCTTACAAAGCCTGGAGGTGTGTTTGGGGTCATTGTTGTTGGATGAACAAATGATGGTCCCAGTAAGCACAAACCAGATGGGATGGCATGTTGCTGCAGAATGCTGTGGTAGCCACACTGGTTAAGTGTGCTTTGGATTTCGAATAAATTGCCAACAGTGTCACCAGCAAAGCACCCCCATACATCACACTTCCTCCTCCGTACTTCACGGTGGGAGCTACACATGTAGGAACCATCCGCTCACCTTTTCTGCATCTTACAAAGACGTGATGGTGTTTGGAACCAGAAATCTCAAATTTGGACCCATCAGACCAAAAGACAGATTTCCACTGGTTGAATGTCCATTCCTTGTGTTCCTCGGCCCAAGCCGTTCTCTTCTTCTCGTTGTTCTTCCTTAGAAGTGGCTTCTTTGCAGCAATTGGATCGTAAAGTCCAAATTCACGCAGTCTTCTCTGAACAGATGATGTTGAGATGTGTGTGCTACTTGAACTCTGTGAAGCATTTAGGTGGGCTCTTATCTGGGGTGCTGTTAATTTGCGGTTTCTGAGGCTGGTAACTGAAGAACTGATCCTGTGCAACAGAGGGAACTCTTGGTCTTCTTTTCCTGGGGCGGTCCTGATGAGAGCCAGTTTCATCATAACGTTTGATGGTCTTTGTGACTGCACTTGAGGATACTTTCAAAGTTCTTGAAATTTTTCAGACTGACTGAACATCATTCTTAAAATAATGATGGACTGTTTTTTTTTCTTTACTTAGTCGAGTATTTCTTGGATATGGATTAGAACATTACTCAAACAGGGCTATTCACTGTATACCAACTCTAGCTTTTTACAACACAGCTGATGGTCTCAAACACATCAAGAGGGTGAGAAATCCAAGAAATTAAAAAGTCTGGTCTTTTAAAAAAAAAAAAAAAAAAAAAAAAGGGTTTTCTTCCCCCTACAAAATAATTCAACAACTTATTGATTCGGTGGCTCAGTGTTGCCTCACAGCAAGAAGGTCCTGGGTTTTAATCCGGCTAGGCTGGGCCCTTTTTGTGTGGAGTTTGCATGTTCTCTCCTTGTCTGCATGGGTTCTCTCCGGGTAGTTAGTGGGGTTAGGTTAATTGGTGATTTTAAATTGCCCATAGGTGTGCATGGTTGTCTGCGACAAGCTCTGCCTCTCTCCTTAGGACAACTGGGATAGGCTTCAGCCACCCCCCCACCCCCCGTGACCCTTGAAAATGATAAGGATGGATGGATTATTATACCAGATTCCCTTCTGGACTAAGATAATTTATATTATCATATAAAGATTTTTCCATGTTCATGTTGACTTTAGTATATGTGAAATTAAATGTTCGTTTGGGTAAGCTGTTGACTCACTTGCACTCTTAGGTCCTTGGATGCCCCGCGGCGAACTGTCCTCGGCCGCGCAGTGCTTTCTAATGGCCGGGAGTTGACCACACCCACCAAGATGACGCTGCGCGAGCAGCTCAGAGAGAAGATCTCGGCGGCCTTCTACCGCCACGGGCTGCTGTGTGCCTCCTACCCCGTACCGATCATCCTTTTCACCTCTGCCAGCATCCTCACCTGCTGGTAGGTGTTGAGTATATTATACTGAATTGAAGCATGCTAGTATTAATGTTGGGTAAACCCTTGTGAATTTATGTCATTATATTTTAGTTAAGTCTCAAAATCACCTTTCACAGTAAAGTGCACAGTGACAGGAATGCAGCACACTGGTTTCACTGAAAGATTTTTGTTTGGAAACATGTCGATTCAGTGGTCAGCTACTCGACTCAACATTGGAAATGTGTTTCCAAGCAGTTCCATCTTATCAGCAAATCTCTTAATGTGCTACTTTACTTAGAGCTTGTGATCAGCAAGTAGTTGGTTGGATGAGGCTGCATTCAACAATATGCATTTGTTTGAACGTTCAAAAACCAACGAGCTAGCATTCATACTGATGAATGTGGAGTCTACTTGATGTTACCTTTCCTGTGTACAAGCAAGTGCCTTTCAGGTAAAACTGTGTGAATATTTGCGCTATGATCCCTTATTAAACACACACTGCCCTTCTTATCAAATCTTATCACTTTTTATCTTCCCAGAGAGTGTGGCTATAATGAACAGCTGTACTGTTTTTATTCTAGCCTGCAGTTAGCCACTTTATAAAACTTTCGGGCAATGTTTTCATTGAATTAGAAGCTAAACAATACAGCAGACTGATCTTTGAATGGAGTTGGTACTAAACAGGAGGTCATCCTATACACAGGTTCTTACAATTCAGAGAAAAACAATCTTGTGGTCCAGTGTACAGAGACAGACAGATGGAGAAAGTGGCTGCACAGAGGAGAAAACTCAGTTGACTGATTCAGATCAGTTGAACTGGCCATCTGTACATACACAACAGCCTCCCGCTGACACAGTGACACAAACATTCACTGAACTCACGCACACATCTACTCTTGCTAAATCAGTGGTAACAGAGAGGACATGGGTCAGAGAGTTTGCCGGGCTTCATAAGTAAAAGCACTGTAAAACAATCAGAAACGCACATATGCACCTGCGGCGTGCTGTCTTGCGGCACCTTACAGCAGGGGTGCCGACCGAGTGGGTGACTGACCACCACCCAGGGCGAAGTGAAAGAAAAGAGCTGGACGGCGGGGATGTTAAAGGCACGACTAGAGCAGAGTGCTGTGAGAAAGTGGCCCTGTGAGAATGGGATGGCTGTCCCTCCATCTGCTTCTCGGGAGGGGGGGAGGCTCAGCACAAAAGAGGCCTTTGTGGAGGTACAGTGACCTAGGAGAGTAGAGGAGGGGGCGGCAGGGGGAGGTGAGGACAGCAAAAACTAGGCGAGAGGTTTCTATCTGAGACAAGAAGTGATATTGGTATGAGAGTAGAATATGGTCATTCAAGCTGTGTGGATATGATGATCAGTATACTGGTGTTAATACTGGTGTTGAATTGATTTCATATTTGATAAAAGTGTGCAGTGGTGATTCTTCAAGCTTCATCTTGGAAGGCACTTAATTTTCTCTGGTCTTGACCTCGTTAGGAGAGAGCCCATTTTGGATTTAGTAGTTAAACTCTTACTGTGCCTTATCTTCCGTGGCCTCGACGACATTTTATCAACAGCAACTTTTGATAATTTTTTTTTTAATCATGTTTTCCTTTCTATAAATATTTAATATAAATATTTTATGCATTCTCTTACATGAGAATTTGATGGATTTCTTTGTTAAATGTGGTATTTATTTAAACTGTTTTGGGCAATTTATCAGCTGCAACATGACATCCGATTAAGTTTATGGGAGCAAGCAAAGGTGTATCAGCGTTGTTTTTAAATAGATTTGACTAAATCAGTTAACTGAGAAAGTCAGCAGTGCATTCATTGAGAACAAAAGAAATTGTTAGCTGTAGCCTTAGTGGGAAGGTTGAGGTGCTCTGTCTCAACTTAATCCCTGTGATAAAGCAGATGAAGGCATACTTGAATGCTTTCAGCTGAACAAATAGACTTGGTAATAGTTCAGTGCCAAAGACAAAAATTCTAGATGGTTTTAGAAGGAATTGGCTTTCTTATTGATAATCTTGTAATATGACTTTTTTTCATGATAATTTTTTTTTTTAATAGCAGAAAGAAAGTGGACATGTATCCATAACACTTCCATTAGAGGAACACTGTGCAAGTCTTAAAGCTTTATCCCATCCACCAATGCTCAGTCTTTCTATTTTTTTAGGGTTGCTCAACCCTATCATTTTAAACTAAACATGCCACACTTACATATACACACACACACACCGGGGAGGAAGGAAGGAAGGAGTGGTTTGGTTCTCAGATGAAGTTTGTTTTCTGAGACCCACCCATTTCCAGGAGAAAGGGAGCGGGTCCCTCCAGGTTACACACAAAACTTAATCTGGCAAGAAAAGCCAGCAGTGCTGTATTGCAACATACATCACGAGGCAGCAGTCACCTTTATCACGGCAGCTTCATCAGTCTGTTCTGTATAGCTGCACACTGATTTATTTATTTTTTTTGAAAGCACTCATATGAGTTCATGTTACAATGGGAATGATGTCTTTTTGTTTTATCAATTAGTGGGACAAAAGGATGTAGATGCTTAAATTGAACTGAATTCCTTTGTTTCCATTATTTGCCCCCCCCCCCCTTCTCTCCCTCCTAGCTATCCGTTATTGAGGCTCCCCCTGCCTGGGACAGGTCCTGTGGAGTTCACCACAGTGGTGCGAGACTACAGCGTTCCTTCCCATGAGCCTCAGGGTGACCTTGGAGAGCGCCCTGACTGGGTAGGAGAAGAGAGAACATAAAATACATAGTTTTCTGTAACTCTGTACAGTTTCTGACTATTGCCTTTATTATTATTCCTTAAGATGCATTTTTTTTCTAGAACACTGACACTTACTCTAACCTGAAGTAAATTTTAATTTTAAACTTGAATCCCCAGCCTGAATTGACAAAAAAAAGAACTTTTAAAAAGATGGCTAAGCAAAGATGGAGGCTCATGAATAGTAAAGCAGTAGCTCACTTGTTTTGCTAGCAGTAGTTTTAATCTGCAGGTAAACAGAACAATAAGAAACATGACATGGATCACACAAGACTTTCACTGTCTTAGTTCTAACAAAAATAAAAATCAATCAGCAGCAGCAGCTCGTTCATTGTGCTTAATCACCTTCTGTTTATCTTAATGTCATCTACGTATTTGCTGTAGTACCGGGGTCCTCCAGTCGCCTACATCCAGCAGGTGTTGGTGAAGGCAGCAGTGTCTCCGTGGGACAACAGCCTGGTGCCGGTGGATGTTTTTCGGTCACCTCTTGGTCGAGTCTTCACCCTGCTGGAAGAGATCCGCAACCATGTTCACACCGACAGGTAAACGTGGACAACCTAGTATGTGACAGTGGTTGAATAAAGTATTTACAATAACACAATGGGGGAAAATACTACATTACAAAGTATAATATAGAATGAAGACTAAAAATGCTTAAGGTAAGAAAAGTAAAACTATTCATGATGAATAATGGCTTCAAGGAGAGTTATAATTTTTTTGTTTGTTTGTTTTTTCTTTTTCAAACTGCAGTGCTGTCCATGCATTTAAACTTGGTAAAAGCAGCTTGTAAAGTAAGAGCTTTAAATGGTCTTTATTACTATAAATCCGTTCACTAAAGGGGAGGATTTCATCAGTTATGTGTGGAATGACTGTAATTGTGAGTTAAGCATTGTTGTTTTTTTTAGCTACATTAGCGTCTGTCTTAGTACAATTTAAAGCTGTGAACCAAAAGCTTCTTTGACTTTGGTGTGTGTGTGTGTGCGCGCGGGGGGGGGGGGGTAAACCTCTATGATGCTGAGGTGAACAGTCAGCTGTTGATCTGTTGTAAACAACAAGGTTTATGTTTTGTTTTGACTACTGTACCATGCTGGTGCTAGTTCCTAGAGCAGTTTTGCTGTTGTGCTTCTGGTCCTAATTAAATACTTGAACTATTTTTTTTTTCTCATTAACAGTTCATTGCTAATCAATAGTTTATTATGCTCAAATCATATTTATTCCAGGTGGGTTTGGTATCTGTGAGCTGTATTGTATCGACTCCTTTTCTCACACCTCCTCTCCTCTTGTCCTCACCGCCGTCTCGTTCTTGTCTCGTCAGCTCCGGCATTCGCAGTCTGGAGTCGCTGTGTCTCCAGGTGACAGACCTGTTTCCAGGGTTACGGCGGATGCAGTCGGTGCTGCCGGAGCATGGTTGCCTTCTTGTTTCTCCTGGCAACTATTGGCAGAACCAGCGGGAGCTGTTCGACTCAGACCCCGACCCTCTCAAGACCATCCAGAAACATGAACCGAAAGGCTTGCACACCTCAGCCACATTGCGAGGTAGTAATCAGGATCCAGTAGTTCCTTCCGTGTGTGTGTGTTTGTGTGTGTGGGGTGGATTGGTGTATTCTGAAGAAGATAATGAAGCTTAGTGCTGTGGTCTCATATGGTTGTGACCTGTGGTGCAGTATTGCTGATAGACTTTTGTCTTGGTTAGAACATTGATTGATTAGTGAGTATATAAATGGTGCTCAATTTGGTCTGCCACAAAATTGGTTGCACACTTTTTTTTTTTTCCTTTTTATATCAGACATAGAATATGTTTGTCTGATTTGTGTTTGAGGGTATACTCTGACAAGGAAATTGTTACCTTGGAAGTCCAGTACATTTGACTTGTGATCACTGCGTTTCGTGTCAAGGAGCGGTTAAGTGAAACATGTTCAGACCTACATCTTCAAGTCTGTGGCACAGTACACAGTGCGTGTAGTGTTATCTCTAAGCATGTCCAAGCTTGGAAACTTGGCACTTCCTTAACCAGAACTTGTGAAAATTGAGGTGCTAAGTAATTAACAAATCTAAGGCACTTAAGAGGGTATTGTGTCACTGCACCCAAAATGTTTTAATTTCGACAAACCTCCAGTCTTACCTCTGCTCTTATTGTTTGTGCAATGCAATGGTCCATGAGATGAACTCAATTCTGTCAGAAACTGTCACTGTTGGACTCTGTCAGTTCTTTAAATAGTGTCTATAGTATGGTCAGTTAAAATGCAGCAGAAAGCTGCAGGGAAAAATACAATCTGGTATACTCTGCCTTGTTGAAAGTAGTTTGCCATCATTCAACATGTGTAATTGCTAGGTGGATTAGTCGTATCAGCCAACTAAGAGGCTTTCGTATTGACTGAGAACAAGCAGTTTCATTCCTTGGGAACTTACTGAATTCTTTTAAAAGTCTACCCACTGACACAGTGAACAAAGTTTCCCCTTCAGCATTTTTCCTGATCTGCCAGTTCAAGTGATTTAGAGCTGCAGTCGGGGACAGCTTGGCTGCCAGATAAAGTCAGACTGATGTTCTTGTTCACACTGAGCTGAGACGAGGCCAGTCAGGCTCCCTTGGGAAACATTGTAAATTATATCCCAGCTGCTCTTGCAGGGCAAGAGGTACCAGGTACCCAGTGTAAAATATGTAAATATGAGAAATGACAGTCATAAGGATGAAGGTATTTTGAGATCATTATATGAATATATTTAAAAGATGGCTGTGACTTCAGTAACTGTTTTGTAGACTTAAATTTAAAGCCTCAGTTTTTATAAGATATGAAGGCTCATACCTATGTTTTATCATGTGAGAAGGGGTTTCCTTCACCAAGAAGTGAAAAGGCAAAGGAAAGGCACAATGTGACCGGTATGTGGATAAAACGTCTTCCTCTTCCTCCTCCTCACCTTGAGCCTTCTCTCCTGAACTGAAGTCAGGGCTCTAACACATGAAAATGTGCATAGGCATCTCATTTATTCCTGATGTTTTCACAGTTACTTATTGTCAGCAGATTAGACGTGCGACCCTCCCATCCCCAGACAGATGACAACAAGCCAGCTAAACAACAACAGCTGGTTCTAAGCTACATTATTATTATTATTGTTACAGCTAATGTTAGACTAAAGTGTCCTAAAAATCACATTTTCCCTCTGGTAAACAGTTTGATTACAGCCTCACATCATATGAAAGTTTATTCCCTAATTGTCTGATTTCGACTCTGTTAGATCCACGGCAAAGAAAGTTTCACTAAAAGCAGCACTTACACAGAGAGAGGTTCAGGATATCCTTAATGAGTTACCACAGTATCGCTGACATAGGACACAAGCGAACTTCACTGATTCATCAAAGTTTTATAGCCTGCTCAAGAGTATATAGACGTGAACACCCAGCATTTTGACAACTGAGGTAACTGTGGACTGACAGCCTACAATGACTACAAGTGAACGGCAGCTGGAGTTTTGTCCTATGGTGGCCACTGTAGCTAGGATTATACACTTGAATTGCGAGGGGGTAAGAAGACGGTGAAAACTTGAAAATTCACACCATAGATGCAGGTGCTAAAAATCTCAGATGAGTTTGATTCCTGGCAACCTTGATCTCAAGTTAAAAATCAAAGGAAAATGAAACGAAATGAACAAATGGGACCTGTGTGTTATCTCGGTGATTCAGTGTTTGAGGAGTGACACGTTTGTGAGACGAACAACGTTCATATCTACTAAAACATCTGCCGGAGGTGGGATTGGTTGTGCCTGGCACCGCTTGTTTCCACCTAAAAACTGCTCTAAAACAACATTGCTTAACTGTGCTTGAGGGCCCTGCCTAATTAAGAAACTGGCTATAGTTAACGCTGCTGAGCGTTCATCTGGTTTTACTGAAAAAATGGGGCCTGTCACTGCAATATGAATAGGTTATTTCCATGAGTTGTTTGTCTGTGTGTGTTTCAGATTTGCTGTTTGGGGTCCCTGTGAAGTACTCGGGGGTCAGCCACTACAACAGGAAGAGAGTGGTGACCTACACAATCACCGTAGTCCTTTCCAGATATGATGCCAGGTGAGTTACAAATGCAGCGAAACAGCTAAAGGGCAACTAAAGGGCAGTTCTACTTAAATTTAGTTTAGTGGGTTTTTTTGTTGTTTATTTGTTTGTTTTCATTGGCACAAAATAATTGTATTTTTTTCTTTTCACTATATTTTTTTTTTTGCTTTGTGGGAAGACAACAGTCTGTGGACAGAACTGTTTAAATAAATGCTGTTTAAATAAAACTTAACTGTATGAGTCTTTAGACACACAACACACTGATCAGAGATCAGTTTGTCAGGTTGTAGTTGGTCACACTGATGGGGAAATTTAATTTAACTTTACAGTGGCAAATTAAATTAATCACATTTACAAAAAATTAAACTGATGAACTGATAAACTAAATATATAAATGTTTGAAATGGAGGGACGTCGTTAGTTTCTCCATGTGATCATGATGCTGATTATTTTTATGTCTGCATGTGTCCAGGTTCCTTGGCAGCCTGCGGGCCCGCCTGAAACAGCTTCACCCGTCAGCTAACTGCACCCTCAGAGATGACCACATGGTTCACGTCCACTTCAAAGAAGAGATTGGCATTGCTGAACTCATCCCCCTCGTCACCACATACATCATTCTCTTTGCCTACATCTACTTCTCCACACGTCAGTCTAACTCTTTAAGTGTGATTGGTACTCAGTATAATGTTCCACCATCTTGACCCCCCACCCCCGTTGACGCACCTCGCCGCAGTTGAAATTTGAAACGTGCCAAAGAGCAAGGCTAAAGCCTGTGCTGCCTTTTTGTGTGCACAAGTGTCTGTGAGCCAAGGTTGTCCCTGTCTGGTGCAGGGATAATCCTCACATGGGAACATTGCACACCGCTGTAAGAATGCGCCCAGCAAACCGTTGGCTACGTGCCAGCACAAACATTAGCTCAGGGAACAAACACACACACACACACACCCACTCACGTGCATAAAACACACTCAAAGTACTCAAAATGAATTTTCACCTACAAGGTGATTAGATTACTTATATTTGGCACTGAAAAGAAAGTAATGTTTCTTGATGAACCCTAAAGAGAGACATATTTTTTCATACTGGAAAACCTCAAAGAAAACATCAGGTAAAGTGCCCCTATTAATTTTTTATTTTCCCGTATCCTTTAGAGTCATGGGCAGCCAAGGCTTACTGATACACATGAGGAGTGAAGGCTGGCCTGTGTGGTCCAGTGTAGCAGAAGAGCTACTGTAGCTCAAATTGCCGATATAATGGTTCTGATAGCAGAGTGTCAGATTACACAGTGCATCACAGTTTGTTGCGTATATGGCTGCATAGCTGCAGACCAGTTATGGTGCCCATGCTGACCCCTGTCAACCGCCAAAAGCGCCAACGATGGGCCCCTGAGCATCAGAACTGAACCACAGACCAGACCTTCAGTCCCATTCAGGGGGCTAGTGAAGTCCATGCCTCAACAGGTCAGGGCTGTTTGGACAGCAAAAGGGGGACCAACACAATATGTGACCCGATCTGGCAAAAGGAGTTACAAGTCGCGGGGATGATAATTTCCGGGTTCACGGGATGTTCTTAGCAACAAGGGCGAGACCGCTTACATTTTTCGTACGTGCTACCAATAATGCTATTAGTTACTAGCACATACGAGCGCTCAAAACACGTAAGCAGTTTCTCTCTTGTTGCTAAGAACAACTCGAGAACCCAGAAATGACCTGCAATACCGTGTGTTGATTCATATGTTTGTTGGCATAAGACTTGCGACTCCTTTTGGCAGATCGGGTCACATTTTAGCCAGGTGGTCATAATCTTATGCTTGATCTGTGTCTCTCAGGCTTTTCTTCTATTATTTGTCATCCTCCCTATTTAACGTAATGTTATATGGGTTAATAATTCATAACCAAGCTTGCAGCTACTTTGGCACACCCTGAAACAAAGACTGAGCATCTGTTTTAACTAAATCCAGGTGCTGCCAGTGACCTCTCAGTCTGCTTCTTCTAAAATGTCTCAGCTATGAGGAAAATACACCAACTGTTCTGTTTGCTGCAAGCGCAAACACAAGTGTTTATGCATTCCTGGTAGCTGAGCAAATGAAGACCCAGTGGTTAAATGTTATTTTATTTTGTTTTTTATCTTGGTGTCTTTTCGAGAGAAAAACCTTTTCTTTGTTTGTTGTTAGCACATCTTTCCTACTCTTTGGGTTTCCAGCTCTTTGTGTAACGGCGTTACATGTGTAACCAACATTGCCTGTCTTTTATGCCAACTGAAAAGTGAAGCAACATTGGTTACACATCAGGGCCGACTGGGCTGGTAGTGTATTACACACAGTGAAACGATGTGAGGGGAAAAAAAATCCTGCATCTTTTTGAACATTAAAGTGTGTAATTCTAAGTAAACCTGTTATTTACTCAGCAAGACTCAGCAATTACTGCAGCTGTAGAACTGCTCTGTTTTGTGAAATTCACATTTAATAATAAAAAGGAGGGAATTTATTTAGAAAGTGTGATATGAAACGGAGTCTATACACCAATAAAAGACAGTGGAAAGAATGTATGTGAAAGATGAAGCGGTGCGTCTTCATTTCTGTTCTCCCGAGGCTCAAGCAAAATTGAAAGGTCAAAAGGTTCTACCATGTTACTTTTTTTCCCAATAATACAACAGAGCTCTCTTTTTTTTTCCTCCAAGGAGTTGGTTTGAGGTCCGTTCTTATTTTTGAAACATCGGGGTCAGAAAGTTCGGTTATTTGTCTCACCATTGTTTTATCTGTTCCCTTCTGAGAACGACCTCTCCTTCCACTCCTACAATGTAGGAACTTTCAGAATTTGAAGTTTAAGAGAAAACCTGCAAGTTTGAAAAATGGATAGCCTGTACAGTTTCATAACTCCTGCATATTTTATTAGCAAATCTGATGTTCAGTGTCAATTGACATTTAAAAAATTAAAGTGTGGAAAAACTGAAATTCCTTCTCCAGTTCATTAACATCATTTTGAAGGATTAGTTTAAGAAAAGGTCTGGCTGAGGTTCTGAATCTCCTTTTTTTTTTTTTTTCCCCCTTGCAGGTAAGATCGACATGGTGAAATCTAAGTGGGGCCTGGCTCTGGCTGCTGTGGTCACAGTCCTCAGCTCTCTGCTCATGTCTGTGGGTCTGTGCACGCTGTTTGGACTGACACCGACGCTCAATGGAGGGTAAAAACCCTTTTCTACATACTTCAGTGTCTGAAGATTACTAAATGCATCTGATCTCTGCTCTTCTTAGTCTGCGAGGAACAGACACAAATTGTGAAAACATGTTTGTGTGTGATTTTGCCGGCAGATGGTTATTAGATTTATGCTTCTACATTCAAGCTAAAGAATGCAGAGACTATTTCAAAATCAGGTCCAAACTAAAATGTTAGAAAATTACTTACATCTTTTCTGGTTGTACATAGAAAATGACACATGTATGTTGTATGTTAGTTAGGGGGCAGATTGTATTATGCACATTCTGCTTAAAGCTGAACACTAGAAACCTTTTTTAAGAATGAAAAAAACATATATATCCAAGTGACTAAAGAACAATCTGAAAACTGATCAAATTGATCAGCGTGCTGTGGATAATGTGTTGCATATTTCACAACCAAATGACAAGAGAATACATTTGGGTCCAGAAGTATTTGGAGGGCACAATTTTTATTCATTTATTTTTTTTGGTGAAAACACAGCATTAGGTGACAACATTACATGAATATCTATGGGTTACATACATTAAATGATACCTATGGGCTCTAGACTTCAGGCAGTCATTGACTGCAAAGGATGTTCAGCCAAGTGTGGAAAAACAATCGTTGCATTTAAAATTCTTAAGTTTTTTGAGTAGATTTTTATGATAGGGTTAGGGTTAGGGTTGCAAACCAGCCTGAAAACAGTTACTAAACATTTTTTAAGAGGTTGGAGTGAAATTAATTTAACTTCTGAATCACTGTTGAAATGACGTCTGCAGTCATTTCATTGTTGTCTTCATGTTGTGTTATTGACATTCAACTACAGGGGTTGGACAATGAAACTGAAACACCTGTCATTTTAGTGTGGGAGGTTTCATGGCTAAATTGGACCAGCCTGGTGGCCAATCTTCATTAATTGCACATTGCACCAGTAAGAGCAGAGTGTGAAGATCCAATTAGCAGGGTAAGAGCACAGTTTTGCTCAAAATATTGCAATGCACACAACATTATGGGTGACATACCAGAGTTCAAAAGAGGACAAATTGTTGGTGCACGTCTTGCTGGCGCATCTGTGACCAAGACAGCAAGTCTTTGTGATGTATCAAGAGCCACGGTATCCAGGGTAATGTCAGCATACCACCAAGAAGGACGAACCACATCCAACAGGATTAACTGTGGACGCAAGAGGAAGCTGTCTGAAAGGAATGTTCGGGTGCTAACCCGGATTGTATCCAAAAAACATAAAACCACGGCTGCCCAAATCACGGCAGAATTAAATGTGCACCTCAACTCTCCTGTTTCCACCAAAACTGTCCGTCGGGAGCTCCACAGGGTCAATATACACGGCCGGGCTGCTATAGCCAAACCTTTAGTCACTCGTGCCAATGCCAAACGTCGGTTTTAATGGTGCAAGCAGCGCAAATCTTGGGCTGTGGACAATGTGAAACATGTATTGTTCTCTAATGAGTCCACCTTTACTGTTTTCCCCACATCCGGGAGAGTTACGGTGTGGAGAAGCCCCAAAGAAGCGTACCACCCAGACTGTTGCATGCCCAGAGTGAAGCATGGGGGTGGATCAATGATGGTTTGGGCTGCCATATCATGGCATTCCCTTGGCCCAATACTTGTGCTAGATGGGCGCGTCACTGCCAAGGACTACCGAACCATTCTGGAGGACCATGTGCATCCAATGGTTCAAACATTGTATCCTGAAGGCGGTTCCGTGTATCAGGATGACAATGCACCAATACACACAGCAAGACTGGTGAAAGATTGGTTTGATGAACATGAAAGTGAAGTTGAACATCTCCCATGGCCTGCACAGTCACCAGATCTAAATCTTATTGAGCCACTTTGGGGTGTTTTGGAGGAGCGAGTCAGGAAACGTTTTCCTCCACCAGCATCACGTCGTGACCTGACCACTATCCTGCAAGAAGAATGGCTTAAAATCCCTCTGACCACTGTGCAGGACTTGTATATGTCATTCCCAAGACGAATTGACGCTGTATTGGCAGCAAAAGGAGGCCCTACACCATACTAATAAATTATTGTGGTCTAAAACCAGGTGTTTCAGTTTCATTGTCCAACCCCTGTATATCCTGTTAATATTAACTGCTCTAGCTGGCTGTCAGTTATATCATTCTTTACCAACTCTCGTGCACATACCTTACTTCTGACTTTCCTCTTCCTCTGTATCGATTTGTACATGGAGTTCTGTTAATGTTCACATCATGAGGCAAACAGTGATGAAAAGGGAAGAACAGAGTGTTGAAGTGGGTTGGACTAAAATATGGGGCAGATATATTCAGATATTGACATTCGACGTTTGTCCAATCATGAGAGGTTTATCGGGAAGCAGGCATTATGGCGTGACAATGGCAAGTGGTTATCCAACCACTGACTAAGATCCATGCAAGTCCTCCGTGGGCTGTGCTTGCATAAACACACCCCAAGGTCAGCATACCAAACTATGAATACAACATGCACATTCTGCAGAGTCATGATCGGCTCCTCGCACAAAGCCACTGAGATGGTGATACAGATAGTGTGTGTGTGTGTGTGTGTGTGTGTGTGTTATTATGTACAGTGTTACTGTGTATGTGACCCAGTTATACACTTACCTCATCTCATGCTTATCTACTCTGAAACTAATCTGACACACATACTAATCTCTGGGAAATTCCCAACAGGTGTGTGCCAGGTATTGAAAAAATTTAACCGTAATTTACTCTTTTGGGAAAGGTAGTAGTGAACAAATGCTGTTTACTTGCTGCCTTGGCAGTTGGCATTATTAAGTCTTCATTATTAAAGTCAGTTTAAAGTACTTTTGTCTTTTATAATTTAGAGATATATCCAGTCACTGTGATTAATAAATCGCATTATTATTTTTTAGCAGTTCTGCTTGCAGGTCTGATTCCCTTAGTGGGAACTGTGCTTTTCTCTTTAACATTGTTAAACATTAAACATGGACTTTAAAGGGTCCATAAATGATCAGTTTTGCAAATTGTGACTATATTAAATAAAATGTAGTGAAACCAAAATAGCTAGAAATGGAGTGGAAAAGTCTTGCAACTCCAAATGTTCTACTGCCATGATATTGGTGTGCAAAAAGCACAGATTTATAAAGGAATTGATCTTGGTGACAGGATTCCAGTGGATCACTTTTTTAAATTTATTTTTTTAATAACCACTTCTTGATTCCCACCTGACCTTAATGCAGTTTATATATATATATATATATATATATATATATATATATATATATATATATATATATATATATATATATATATTGATAGGCATATGTGGTTTCAATTCACCATACAATATGCAGATTTTTTTTTCTGTCAATGTATGAAACACTAACTGCATAACTCAGCAGCTTGTCTGCGTATAGATGAAAACAGTTCAGCACAATGGTGAAAGTATAATCACAAATGTCCTGGTAAAGACAGCATTACTCAAAGTATTCTTCCTGCAGTGAGATCTTCCCCTATCTGGTGGTGGTAATTGGCCTGGAGAACGTCTTGGTGCTCACAAAGTCTGTGGTTTCCACCCCTGTTGACCTTGAGGTCAAACTGCGCATAGCTCAAGGTAAGTTTGGACAGTGTAGTTCAGTTCTGGCTTATTAAATATTTTGTTTGTTTTCTCTGATTGTTGCTCTTTGCTTCTTCAGGCCTTAGTAATGAGAGCTGGTCTATCATGAAGAACATGGCCACAGAGCTGTGCATAATCCTCATTGGATATTTCACTCTTGTGCCAGCTATCCAGGTAAGAGGAAAATGTTGGAACTGTTTCAGGAACTGCACTTTTTTTTTTTTTTAATGTAAGCACGAAGTACCGCAGCAATTTCCTAATGCTGTGAACCTGTTCACCCAAATGGCAATAAAACCTTCTGATTTTTTTTTTTTTTTTTTTTTGTAAATAACCAAGCTGCTAAATCAAGCTAGGTGGGAAATGCATGTAAGTGGTTCATGTCTCTTCTGTTTTTGTTTTTTTTTCTTAGGAATTCTGTTTATTTGCTGTTGTGGGGCTGGTGTCTGACTTCTTCCTGCAGATGTTTTTCTTCACCACTGTGCTCTCCATAGATATTCGCCGCATGGAGGTGAGGAACACACATTTCAAATCCTAGTTCAAATCTTTTTCACAGTTAAGAACTTGTTGTATTTGACATTATATTTAAGTAACAAGAGTTTAATGTTATGCATGGTATGTTACGTTATGCCTTTGGTAGTTGTAGAAATTTCTAACCAGGAGGACATTTAGATATGACAGCATTTCTGAGCCAAATAGAAAGCTAATGTCTCTAAACGTCAAGAAACACATGAGCACCAGAGCTAGCACGCACAACCAGGCATCAGCGGTTTGGCCCCAGATATTCGTGAAGTTGACTTAGTGTGGAAAAACACTCAGTGTAAACAAATGTCTAAACCTCATTATTTCCCTTTTAGCTGGCCGACCTGAACCGCCGCCTGCCGGCCGAAGCAGGTATGCCTCCACCCAAGCCAGGCCCCCTCCGTACACGTGAGGCGCCCCCTCCACCACGACCGTCTCCGCACACGATCACTCTGCAAACCCCAGCCTTTAGAAACTTGAGGCTTCCCAAGAGGCTGCGCGTGGTGTACTTCCTGGCTCGCACGCGCCTGGCTCAGCGCATCATCATGGTGAGAGGACACACTAGCTGCTTTTCCACCGACGGGGTGCCGGTGCCAGTATTTGAACCGTTCAGCTTTTTTTCCCACCACGAACGCACTCGGTGCTCGGCCGAAAAACGCGTTCAACTCCGGCCCCGCAAGCTAGCTGGTCTGGAACCAAGAACGCATGACGACGAAAGCGGCAGAAGGGCGTGACTCTGCCGTCTCAACATAATCTTTTCTACCATCTTACATGTGTATTACATGAGAAAAGCGAAGCAATTTTCACGGCTGTGAATTAGGTTGGGTCTTAAGGCTGAACTTGCTGCTTTGTATCAGTTCATATCACAAATTAAAAGGACGCAAAGTGCGAACTTGCCGTCTTGCTCGTATTTTCTGTCTCTGTTTACCTCTGTGCTGCAGTAGTTTGGTTTGGACCGTAAAATGTGTTCACAGCACAAGAAAGGGGAGCGTGTTCTCCCACGTTTGCGCTCTTCGGCTTCGTGTCCACACGAGGACCCGCCCACACTCATACGTAAAGGAGCGGTTCGTAAGCGCGGTGGAAACGCGGGCCGTTCCTAAGCTTTTCGCCGGTTCTTTTGGGAACAGCACGGGTACTGGCACCGGAACCCCGGCGGTGGAACAGGGTTAACTCAGAACTGACTAAATGTCTTTGTGCCATTTGTCTTAAGCTGTCAGCTTATGTCTTTGTTCTATGGAATCACTGTTTTTTGTTGCTTAAATGCCTTTGTATAAATGTCATAGAGACTGACAAGATCTATTTTTTTGGACTGGCACGTCAGTGTGGCTGAATGCCTGTTTTAGCATTAGAATGGATAGAATAACTGCATTTACAGTCTGAGCTTTATACTGTGTCTACACAAAGCCAACATTATCTGACGACTTACTAACATCTTAAAATATCAGCTAATGTAAAATGAAGCTGGCCAAATATTCTAGGTGATATACCTCTGCTGAATGATCATGAACACGGAACTTGACCCCTTTTTTAAAAAATAAAATTTTTATTAATGTTTTTTCATTTTCAGGCTGGCACAGTGATCTGGATCGGCATCCTTGTTTATACCGACCCAGCTGGAATCCGCACCTACCTGGCTGCACAGGTGTCTGAACAAAGCCCGTTAGGAGACCCTGGGGGAGGCGGTCTGCCCCCTCACCTGGGAGTGGCCCCGGTTTTTCGAGGTGGGGATCCTACCAGCACCTTGAGCATCCACCCTGCACCAGATCCAACTCCTTTACCTGAGAACCAATCACAGGGCCACCATGGCCCTCCAAGGGTGGGGTCCCTCCCTCAGACCCCATCTGCTGTACCTCAGATCACCTGGGGGGAGGAAGATGAGGAAGGATGGAGGAGACTGTCCTTCAGGCACTGGCCATCACTCTTCGGCTATTACAACATCACTTTAGCAAAGAGGTGAGTGCTGCTGGAGGCTTTTTTGGTGTTTGTGATGGTCTTTTTGCTAGTTTTGCTTATTTATTACAGAACAGGAACAAAACTGTAGAAGTCATATTTACCTCAAGGTAACAAGTATATAACCAAACTGAATTTAGTCATTCCCACTTTAAAGGTCTAAAAGACAGGATGATTTTTCTTCTCCTTTTTTTTTAAATTATATTTTTTATTCAAAATGACCAGATTTAGATTCCGCGTTGATGGTTTGTTTCAGTTTTTTTTATATATTGTCCTTTTACAGGTACATTAGCATCTTACCTGTCATTCCCATCACTGTTCACCTGACACCCCAGGAGGCCATTGATGCACGCCACCCTCAGGACACGAGACACCCTCAACCACCCATCTCCAAGGTTTCCGCTGACTTACAGACAGATCTCACCCTCTACAAGTTAGTACCAAAAAAGGCACCGACATCTAACTGCTTTAAATTTAAAATAAAATGAACAAGTCTCTTAGACTCTCTGAAACCTGGATATCTTAACATATTTAAAGGATGATTCTGGTTTATTTAAATCCAACAGATTTACCATAAATGTGGTTGTTATGGATGCCCGAGTTGTGCCTGCCCGTACTACTGTAGACTTGCCTCAAAACTTGGGAAAGCAGAAGCTTCCACAGAGTTGCTGTGTGGAGTCATCTTAATATCTCTGTTGTCTCATGGAAGTGGGTACAGAACCAGTTCAGATTGTTTCATGAAATTTTGATACTGTTCTTGTAGTCACGCTACAGAAATCTTTTTATCCTGATTTAATTGGTGATATAGTTCTATTTTTCAGCCCTGGGTTTGCCATATATGGTTCAGTTTAGCACACGCTGTCTCACACAGTTTAGTGTAAATAGGGGCCACAGCAGATAAAGGACCTTGGCCTTCGCTCTTTGTACCAGTGTGCCTTTGCAGTTTAGCTGAAGTTGGAGCAGTAAAGTAGAATAGCTTCTAAGGTAGTCTTTAGCCTTTCATTGGACCGTTCAAGGTTAGTTTCCCTATGACTATGCTTATTGAATTAAGCATAGTCTAAAAACGTATGTCTTTGTGGAATTTTTAGTTTTATTTCGAGTCTAGGCTTAATCCATGTCTGGGAAACCACTCTGAGAGCTTCTTAGAAAGAGAAATAATGACACTTGGATTTCTTTTTTCTTTAATTGGGAAACCATTTTTTAAAATTTACTTTAAAACTTGATGTCATGCAAGTTGCCACTGGGTGTTTTATGCACTTTATTGGAGCTCTTGTTTTTCTTTAAGGCAGAAGGGAGTAAAAGAGGAGCTACATCTCGTGCTCGACTTAAAGTTCACTGTGTTGCTGGGCTAATCTTCTCTTATTTGAGGCAACAATGGAAACAAAGAAACTGGAAACCTTTTTGTGTTTTCCAATAATGTCACTGAGTATCTCTGCCTTCAGCATGTATTATACTCTTGTTGGCAGGACAAGCCTGGCTGACTGGTTGCTTACAGGCTTTGTCCATTGTGGGGTTTTTTTTTTCCTCCCCTCCCAGCTGGTGACACATTCAGGCATGGGACAGTTGGCTAATCCTCTGTGGGAAGTATTTACTGTATAGGAATGTCTCAGGAATTTCCTCAAATTTGGCACAGACATCAAGGGTGACTTTGGTGTCAAAGTCGCTGTGACCTCACAAAGTGCAGTTTTGACCATAACTGCAGAAAATTTCACACCAATAGAATAAAATAAAGTCAAGTCTGAGCCAACACTGCAAGTAGACTAGGTCTCAGAGGCATAGGAGTGCACGCCTGTACTTCTAGTTTTTATCTGATTAGATAAAAAGGCCACCCTAGTATTCACTTTAGGTGCATCTGATACACAGTCGTAAAAAATGCTGTTAGATTTTCATGGAAAATAAAGGTTTATTTTGGTTACGATGAATTTTGTAGTAGAGCAAAGCACTAGGAGTAGAAGTGCTGTTTTACACAGCATTGATGATCAGTATCAGTTTAGTAAAATTGCCACGATGAGAAGATAATACTCTTTATCTTGGAGAGAAGTTCAGAGACACTGGATCAGTCTCTTTTCCAGCTTTATCAGCTTATAACTGCTATCTTCCACATCAGCGTTCTTCCACTGTGCAGTGTTGTGTAAACCAGTCTATTGTCACCTTGACTTCTTAATGCTGGTGGGGTTTTTTTGTGTCCTCTTTGGACTGCAGATATGAAAGCTATCAGCTGCACTTCAGTCAGGTTTGTGACCTTCACAGTTGGGAAGCGGCGACTGAGATTAAGACTGGTTTAGATAGAAGCCCAGACTGACTGTGCCGCATCTACTTCTGATTTCACCTCATGCACAAGAAAGCTGCTGTATGTTTGTGTGTCGAAACTGTGCACAGTATGGCTGGAAATTGGATTACAATTCATCATTTGTGCTGTTTTCTTGCAAAAAAAAAAAAAAATTTATATAGAATAAAGCCTAAAATAAGTTTAAAAAAAAAAAGGTACTCGAGCTGTTGAAAAAATATGTATAAGTTGTTCAGGCAAGGACCGAAATACAACTCAACAAACTGGTGGTTTAGTGAAACTTTAAAAAAAAAAATTTTTTTATGATGTTTGATTAAAAAAATCTTATGAAATGCTGAAAATTTCCCATCCATCTAGCCATCCATTTTCTTCCACTTATCTGGGGCCAGGTTGTGGGGGCAGCAGCTTAAGCAGAGAAACTCAGACCTCCCTCTCCCTAGACACCCCCTCCAGCTCATCCAGGGGAGTACCTTGGCATTCCCAGGCTAGCCAAGAGAGACAATCTCTCCAGCATATCCTTAGTCTGCCCTGGGGCTGGTAGGACATGCCCGGAACACTTCACCCAAGAGGCACCTGGGAGGCATCCCAGTCAGATACCCGAACCATCTCAACTGTCTCCTTTCAATGTGGAGGAGCAGCGGTTCTACTTTGAGCCCGTCCTGAATGGCTGCGCTCCTCACCCTATGTCTAAGGGAGAGGCCAGCCACCCTTCAGAGGAAGCACTTGTATCTGTGATCTTGTTCTTTCGGTCACTATCCAAAGCTTGTGGCCATAGGTGAGGGTAGACTGACTGGTAAATGGACAGCTATGCATTTATGCTCAGCTCTCTGCACCACGATGGACCCGTACAGCATCAGCATCTCTTCAGCTGCAGCCCCAATTTCACAACTGCTTTTTATAACAATGTGTGTAGTGATGATTCTCTGTAGGTTTCATCATCAGCTGAATCTGCGGCCGTTCAGATTTAAAGAGCTTTATGGGAAGTCAGCTGTTTGGCCCACAGCTGTTTTTGGTTCATTCTCACTGCTGCAAAAAATGCCACTACATCATCATCACAGCAACTAATGAGCCAGATATCTTCCTTATAAGTAGCTACAATACAAAACGGAGCTTAAAGAAAGTATTTCATCATTTGTCTTGTGAACATAAGGCTGGAAATTACTGGTGATTTTGCCCCAGAACTGCTCACTGTGCAAATAAGCAAATGTGTGCTGACAAGCTCGCAGTGTCAAAGTTGGTTCCTCGGCTCATTTCTGCTGCCAGTATTTGTTTTAAAAGCTAACTGAACTACAGACTGACTCATTTTCAATTGTTTATTCATGAGTTAAAATAATGTCCGGGAGTTTAGCCGAACACAAAGTTCTCATTTATGTATGATTTCCTGTTTAAATATGACACATTTTGACTGTCTTTTAAATAAATAATATAAAGTATTTAAATAATATTTAAAGCTTTACTATTACACTAATGACTACTGTAAAGCTCCAATTAAAAGGGTGAATTTATGGAACAGAACACACACAGGACACGTATGCAATACCATAAACAAGTTGACAGACAAATACCAAAGTTTGGCTACTGTGTGGTTGTGGTAAATGTGTAGTATGGTGGTGCTGCATAACTTATCTAACTGACTGTATGAATCCATTATGTCATCTTTGGATCCAGAGTGGCAGCTCTGGGCTTGGCTGCGGGTGTCCTCCTGGTTCTGCTGCTCTTCTGTCTCTACCGGGTTCTGTGCCCACGGAACTACGGCCAGAATGGTGTCCCTCACGGGCGCCGGCGTCGAGGTGACCTGCCCTGTGACGATTACGGCTATTCGCCACCAGTCAGTGAGATCTCACCGCTGCTGCTGAGGGGCCACAGTATGGTGAGAACAGACTAAGACGGAGACACTGCAGTCTTTGTATTTCCACCAAACGGTGTCAGAAAAAAGGCAGTGCTGAATATGAGGGGGTGAAAATAGCATGTGTTGCTCATATGGTAAATTGTATTTGCACACTCTCCCTCCATTTCCCCCTTTTATTTTTTTAAAGATGTTTAATCAGTAAAAATACATCTGGAATACAGATGAAAAGCAGATGTTGTGTACAGGTGTGAGTTACTCCTAAATGATTTAGTGTTCAATGAGTTCAGTTGCAATGCTACACACACTGTAATTATGAAATTTAACTAGTGGATTTAGATTAAATGTCAGTTTTGGGGGAGGCACAAACAAAGCAGGTGAGACCTGTGCCTTTTTTTTTATTATTATTTAAAGATAATTGATTAGATAAAGGAAATTAGTTGTGGGGTGTTGAGGTGTAAGCCAAGATTAATCATGAGCCTCAGGAGTCACAGAGGGCAATCGTAAAGTATAGGGATGTGGGTGGGGGGGGATACTGACTTAAATTAAAGTGGATTAATTTGTTTTCTTTGAATGATCACTTCAGTTTTATTAATCCTGTTTCCTGCTGTTTCCCCATCCTGCAGGATATCGAGTGTTTGGCCAGTGATGGGATGCTGCTGGCTAGCTGTTGCCTGGCTGGACAGATCCGGGTTTGGGATGCACAGACTGGGGACTGCTTGACTGTCATCCCAAACCATGGGTGAGACAGTTATTTTGTTTTTAAAGATTTCAGTGCCTTGCATACTATGTTGATCCCTGAAATCGTTCAGGATTCAGACCAACAATTGTTAGCGATAAGCATTCATCTCTTTTCTCCGGATTTTGTTTAGCTTAATTAAAATTTTGCTAAAAAGATCTCAGTGTAGGATATTTGAGGCTGATATCTAATGGTATGACACATATTTAATTGTCATGATCTGGACATGTGCAGAGGAGGGATCGTGGGTATATTCAGCCAAGGATTTTGAAGATGGAGCTGTCAGGCAAGACGAGAAGAGGAAGACCACAGAGGTTTATCAGTGTAGTGAGAGAAGATATGCAGAGGGTTGGTGAGACAGAAGAAGATGCTAGGGATAGAGTGAGATGGAGGCAGATGATCTGTGGTGGCAAAGGGAGCAGCTGAGTTGTGATCTGGAATATCCACTGAGCAGGAACAATCTAGTATTCAGTGCTGGTGTTTAGATTATCTGTTATCTCAGGACTCACTCTGCGGTCCAACTCATCCCAAACCATCTCAGTTGGGTTTAGATCAGGCGATTGTGGAGGCCAGAAACAGGGTGATGCAGCACTCCATCGCCCTCTTTCTTAATCAAATAGCCCTTACAAAGCCTGGAGGGTGATGGTCCCAGCAAGCGCAAACCAGATGGGATGGCACGTTGCTGCAGAATGCTGTGGTAGCCACGCTGGTTAAATGTGTCTTGGATTTTGAATAAACAGTGTCACCAGCAAAGCACCCCCATACCATCACACTTCCTCCTCCGTACTTCACAGTGGGAGCTACACATGTAGGAGCCATCTGCTCACCTTTTCTGCATCTTACAAAGACATGATGGTGTTTGGAAGCAGAAATCTCAAATTTGGACCCATCAGAACAAAAGACAGATTTCCACTGGTCTAATGTCCATTCCTTGTGTTCCTCGGCCCAAGCCGTTGTTCTTCCTTAGAAGTGGCTTCTTTGCAGCAATTCAACCATAAAGTCCAGATTCATGCAGTCTTCTCTGAACAGCTGATGTTGAGGTGTTTGTGCTACTTGAACTCTGCGAAACATTTAGGTGGGCTCTTATCTGTGATGCTGTTAACTTGCGCTTTATGAGGCTGGTAACTCTGATGAACTTGTCCTGAACAACAGAGGGAACTCTTCTTTTCCTGGGGCGGTCCTGATGAGAGCCAGTTTCATCATAAAGTTTGATGGTCTTTGCGACTGCACTTGAGGATACTTTCAAAGTTCTTGAAATTTTTCAGACTGACTGAACTTCATTTCTTAAAGTAATGATGGACTGTTGCTTTTCTTTAATTAGCTGAGTCGTTCTTGCCATAATACAGATTTAAACATTACTCAAACAGATTCACTGTATATCAACTGTACCTCTTGCTAATGCTAATGGAGTTTTTGGTCTCCTCCTCAGGCTGCGGCGGAGCAGCAGCAGTGGCTGCTGGGACCAGCGGGATGGCTGGGACAGCATGACCGGAGCACCAGAATCGGAGTGTTTAGGTCCTGAACGAGACGCTTCCTTTAGTGGTGACGGCCTGACGGAAGATGAGTTTTACCCAGTAAGGCGACGCACGACACCCAGTCGTCCGACTCTTTTCATTGACCAGCCCGATCTCACCCCGCTCATTGACACCAACTTCACCTCCCAGCCCCCTTCCCACCTCTCCACCCCACCCAGAGGAGGCTTTGACTTTGGAGGCCTGGTGGAGCGTGCCTACATGGAACACGAGCCCCCTTCGCCATCTACCTATGCCTCTCCTTCCTCAGCCTCCTCCTCACCACCATCAGGTGCTCAACTCCAGAGAAGTCCAAGTTTAGGGGATGCAGCCACCCCTTTAAACCAAGAGAGAACCCCGGTAGCTGGGACACAAGCGACAGGAGACTGGGAAAGCTCTGTCTGGGCCATGGAGCTGAGAGGGAATCTAATAGCTGCTGGGAGAAGCAGCGGCAAACTGGAGGTATGTAAAATTTGTACAAGTCACTGAACCTGAAGAAAGTCATATTCCTGATC
This sequence comes from Archocentrus centrarchus, assembly GCF_007364275.1. Classification (NCBI taxonomy): domain Eukaryota; kingdom Metazoa; phylum Chordata; class Actinopteri; order Cichliformes; family Cichlidae; genus Archocentrus; species Archocentrus centrarchus. The sequence goes on from NC_044361.1 coordinate 4,873,899, forward strand.
TGCTGGTCTTTAGGTTCACTTTATGCCTGCATCTGGTTACAGCTGTGGGATGCAGTGGAAGGGTCGCTGCGCTGCAGTAATGAAGACGGTGTCTCTGGGATCACAGCTCTGGCCTTTCTCAATAACAGGTTAAATACACACAGAGGAACACAAACACATGAGCTGAACTGGGCAGCTGTAGTACTGCAACAAACATTTCTCAATAATTTTCATGGCATTCTGGATTTCCTGGGGACATTATATAAACCCAACTCGCAAAGGCTTGCCTGTATTACTGTGTATTTAACGAGCTATAACATATCAGATATACACTGTGTTCAGAAGCATTCATTCCTTTTATGCAGTTTAAATGGTTTCACATGTGTGCATGGCTGTTGGTTATTCTGAGTTTCTCTTCCTTTGCAGAATTGTGGCAGCTAGGCTGAATGGATCCTTGGATTTCTTCACTGTTGAGATAAACAAACCTCTGGGTCTGCTGCAGTACAGAGGTGAGGCTCGAAATGCTTCAGTGTAGTATGATTTGTTTTGTAGTTTTTAATTGAAAAAATATACAGGATCAGGCATTTCAATTTAAAAAGAAAATGAAATGGGAGGGAAAAATAAGTGCCTTTTTTTCCCCCCCCTCAATATTTTTCTCTCCAGGTGCCCCTGGGCGAGGTAGCATGCCTCCATCTCCCTGTTACAGCAGCGAGGATGTGATCAACTGCCAGCTCACGCGCTCCGTACAGTGTGCTCACCAAAAGCCGATCACGGTGCTGCGTGCGGCCGCTGGCAGGGTCGTCACTGGCAGCCAGGACCACACAGTTCGGGTAACGGACTTGGATTTATCGAAATTTACAATAAATTAATAAACAAGGGCAACCTATATATGCAGGCTTTGTCATGGTGCTTTTAATAAATCATCCTTCTCTGCGTTTGTTGGGTTAGGTTTATCGACTGGAGGACTCGTGCTGCCTCTTTACCCTACAAGGTCACTCTGGAGGGATTACAGCCATCTACATTGACCAGGTCAGCAATATCCCCACATCTTATAACCCTTCATATTGGGGAGGTGGGGGGATGGATCAGTATTCTTTCTTAAAAACTGTGGACCAGAATACAAGAATTATAAAAGTAATGACCAAAAAGCTTTTATCTATTTTATAAAACGATAGTAAATTAGACTCTCACTGACGACCTTTGTGGTTCCCTCAGACGATGGTTCTGGCAAGCGGTGGGCAGGACGGCGCCATCTGCCTGTGGGATGTCCTGACAGGGAGCCGTGTCAGCCATGTTTATGGTCACTGTGGTGATGTCACCTCCCTGGTGTGTACAACCTCTTGTGTCATCAGCTCAGGACTGGATGACCTCATCTGTATCTGGGACCGCAGCACCGGGATCAAGCTGTACTCTATACAGCAGGTACGGTACTTAAATGATCTGTTTATAATATTAGTTTCCTCCATAACTTCATTAGTTTAAAACATTGATTCTCATTTTCCTCTTTTGCTGATTTAAGGCTTATATCACACTGTAAATGTGATGAGAGAGACATTTTAGCTCCTCTTCGATTGCTCCCTCCTTGCAAATGGGCTCACAGCCAGAGAGCTATGTGCCTGTGATCTGGACATAAACTCTCACAGACATCATACAGGGTAGAAAAAACTGAGCACTTAGGGCCATGAAGCCTGAGCTTTTTGTATTACAGGGAATACTTTTACATACGCTGACCTCATTGTTTGAAACTTTGACCTTGTTTATGTGAGCGTCCACAGCTGTAGCTGTATACCTATGACAGAAACCAAGGAAATGCCCTTTAAAGACATTGCAATGGGCTCTTGAAAATTAAATTTTCTGACACTTCACATGATGAGCGTAATCTCTCATGAATACAGACACTAGTTAAAGCCTTTAAAATCTGTTTAACGGATCCATACGATCACTTTGTTTTCTTTCCTCCTCACCAGGAGGTGGGCTGTGGGGCCAGTCTGGGTGTGATCTCCGAGTCACTGCTGGTGACGGGGGGCCAGGGCTGTGTCTCCTTCTGGGACCTGAACTTTGGAGACCTGTTGCAGACGGTGTACCTGGGTCAGAGCAGCGATGGTCAGGGTGTCCGGCAGCTGCTGGTGCTGGACAACGCCGCCATCATCTGTGACTTTGGCAGCGAGCTCAGCCTGGTCTACGTTCCCTCCGTGCTGGAGAAACTGGACTGAGAAAGGCTAGCGGCTGATAGTGGTGGGAACAATCAGAGCATCCTGTTTGTTGCTTTGTATCATTGCTCCTGGTGTTCGGACGAGAGGCGATCATTAGATACAAGGCGTATACAATACTATCTGTTCTAGCAGTAAAGCTGTTTAAAGTTTGAATATCATGAGGAAGACGGACTGTTGCGTTTGATCAGCGCCATCTTGTCGACATTAACAAAGGTCACGAGGTTTGGTTAAAGCTGGATGTTTCTCACTTGAAGCCAGGCCGCCAGATCTGAGTTTGTGCTTTTTTGCACGCGTGCGTTTGTTTTGCAGATCTGCCCTCTATGCTGCTTACACAGGGCGGGGTGGTGGTGTGTGGGGAAGGGCTTCACTGTGACCCCACCCACCCAGAGAGGACGATCACACAATCTCCTCCTTTTTTTCTTTTTCTAAAAAAAAAAAAAATATTCCTGCTGTGCCGTGCGCTCAACAGCGAAGTGCAGCCACAGAGAGCTCGACAGGTCTGTGGCCTGTAGGGATGAACTGTGTGTGTGTGTCTGTGTGTGTGAGAGACAGACTGAATGAGTGTAGACTTTTTGTAGTAAAACTGCTGAGAACAAAAGTTGGTTATGTGTGAAGTGTGTGCTTGTGTGAGGGAGAACCAGTGATTACTGTATAAAGTAAACCTCCAGAGGGGGCTGTTTTTTATATGTCTACATCTATTTATTAGGATTTTTTTTTTGTTTGGATAACCATTTGTATATGAATGACTAATCCCAGCTCTTAAATAAGACCATAATAATGTGGAAATTGTGACTTAAATGTAAGAACGTGTTTGGTCGGCAGCACTTGGCCTTTGGTTGTTTGAAACACTGATGTGTTTGTGGATCGGGGGGCTGTGGGGGCGGAAAGGGTTCCTCCTTTATCCCAACCTCGACCTCTGTCTCTGGGGTTACTGATGCTGTACGAGGGGCCGGTTTTCCCCATTGTTCCGCACCTTCATCAGGCTACCTCCATTTTTCAAGTAGCTTGAATTTTGGATGACTGATGTTGCATTTTTATAAATTTTGTGCTTTAGATATTTTTGTTTAGCACAGTTTAACCATAACTGGTTCACCCAAAAGTCATTTTCAGTCCAACTTTCCCCCGCTTACAGTGCTGTCCTGAGCTCCCTTCCCAGACGTCTCAACCCCCATTCACACCTTTGTTCCAGTGACCTCAATAGGCCACAGGAAACAATGGAGCGGAGTCCTAAATTGGTTTCAACTGAAACCACTGATTAAATATGACCCACGCCCCCTTCACACCTGGGCACATGTGTTCACGCACATGATCAATAGAGGGTCATAACCACCTCCAGGGGACTACGCCCACAGGGGTTTAAATACCTGGGTCTCTCCACCATTTGGTTGAGAACTGAAGAAGCCTTTCGGATGAGAGGTGAAACGTCTTCAAGAAACAAAAAGAAGTCCAGTCGCCTTTTTCAAGCTCCAGAGACTACTATGACCTGGATGACTGAGAATCTACACAGACTTTTCAGTCCACAATTTTTAATTCTGGCCACAAATTGTGACAAAACCTTCTGTACATTAGATATACTGTATGTACATTTTTAGTCACTGGTATGTTGTTGATGCACACAGTTTGTCCTGAAACCTGTTCTCTTCTTTCTGAATCCAGTCAGTAATAATGTGAAGGAAGGCAACACTTTATATACCAAACTAATAAACTCTGCATCACGTCCCTGATTATGCATAATAGCACATTTAAAACAGTCTGCAGTATTGATGTTTGATTTTTCACATTTAACTTTGAAAATCTGGACCTTACATGTGACGTACTGCCCTGAAACGAACAGCATTACTGTGGTAGATGCAGATGTTTTCATAACATCTTTAATTGGACCAAATAGGAAATTTCACAGTAATTTTGTCCACTGTCAGTCATACAATTGCTCTTTATCAGGTATGAATAGTTTTAAAAGCTTTATATTATACACACAACTCTAAACGACTGCTGTACGTGTTCAGACTTGGCCAGTGGCTTCAATCCATGGTAGCTGCCTTAAGAAATCAGCCTTAATGGACAAAAGCAATGTATGTTAATCATTGTTTTGGTTGATGTGTATAATATGAAGCTAGTGTCTGTTCATGCTATTTGTAGCATGAGCTATTTGTAGTCCCTTCACTTTTTCAGCTGAAGAGGAACACATACTCTTAGTGTTCAGTGCAGTTTGACAACCAGTGTGATAAAACTGACTTGAATCCACTTAGAGGCAGCAGCGTTCATGACTGGTTGATGATTCTGAGAGCAATACGTTTGTCCACACTTAACCCTTTCCTCTTCCTGTCAGTGCCTGAACTTCACCCTTTTACTCTGGATAACTGAAAGTCCTGCAGGTTTGAGAATTTTGTGACACCAACATCATCCAGAATGAATTTTCTCCCGGTTATCCTGTGTATCCGTATCTACTGAATGTTGTCTCAGAAATCCGTTAAAAGACCTGCGCCTGATTCTTGCGGTCACAACACTAACTCGTTTATCTCTAACCCGCTCTGATGTACAAGCTCACACACTTTTTAAGCACTTTCTTTTTTGCAGTTTCAGCTTAGGTGCGGGAGAGCTTGGATGTAAGTGGACTAAAGTTCACGCCTGCGTGTCCTAGTCTGCAGTACTTGTTCCTCTGTGAAGTGGTTTCTATTCAGGAAACGGATGATTGTCGATGTAGCATCAGTATTCACATTTTAACTTTTGAGACGAATGGCGCCTGCCTGACACAGAAGCCAGTAATGTGATCTCCTTGCTGCTGTGTTCATTTATTTGCTTTGTGGTTTCTGTTTAGTCGAAAGCTTTAGATTTTTGAAATGTGCATTTTTTTTTTTTTTTAATTTTTGGTTTCACATAGTTGTTTTCTAGAAATGTGAATTGAAGCGCAAGTTTGATATTTTGGAAAATTGTGTACTCGCTTCCTTGCAGAGTGAAATGGTGATCAGTGCAGGCTTTAAAAGGAGGTGGAACGAGTGTCGCTCACATACACAGTGACGTGTTAGCAGCTGCAGTTGCTGTCGTGGCTCTGAGCAGTCGGACTGAAAATTATACTGAGATGTCATAAAGTTGCTGTTAATTTTCAAATATGGAGTGTAAGAGGTAATAATACATTTTCATGCCAGTTTAGAGTTGAAATAGCTGTTTTATTGTTGAGATATTCTCTGATCACAGGGGCTTTATTTCATGGACATTTTAAGGTGTTGGCAATTTATCACCTTTTTTTTTTTTTTTTTTTTAAACTAATATTTTCAGTTTTGCATAGTGTTCCAGGCATAATTCATCAGAAACATGACCTTGATTCTGTTTCTGAAGAATTACGGTAATTTCATTCAGATGAATCCAGTAATCATGGATCAAGTGATGCCAGATAAAACCACAATATCTTGACTGAAAACCTCACAGCTCAACTTCTGATCCTTCACATAGTTTGAAGACAGCATCCGTTTGCTCTGCCAGAAAGTGAATACACGCATTTTCTAAAATGTCCAGCTGTTGGCTTCTTAAATGAAGCTACTGCTCATGAATGTTTTGGTTCATAATAATGGACTTAACGGATTTTAATTTGACTACTTGACTTCGACCGTCTCGTTGCAGCTGCCGCCACACCATATCAAGAGTTTGTGGATGCAGCAGCAACCTTTACATCTTTAAAGTAGGGGAAAAAAGCAACAATTCCCTTTTAGCTGCATCCTCACAATTAATGGCAGAAAGCCGACGACGTGGTTTGTGTTCCTTCTCAGCTCCAAGTACAAATCTGTGGAACATTTCTTTCTGCTTGCAGACTGCTGTACAAAGCACGGCAGCACACAAACAAATGTAACCCCCAGGTGTGCTCTTTCCCCTCCTCCAGCCCCCTCCCTCATTGGCTGGCTACAATCTACACAGGCTGTAGTTACTGAGCTAACCTGTTTACGATTTTGTAACAGCGCAAAACTTTATACTAATTTTCAAATAAAGAGGCTTTGATACCACAAAAGATGTCTGTCTACTGGATTTATTTCAGTTTTTTTTTTTTTTTATTACAGTAATGAATGAGTGATATTTTAATTCCAGAAGGACAATTTTTTTTGTAATATTCTAGGTTTAAGATATTTACAGTGTTACAAAGAAAAATAATCAACCTGTTAAGACGTGCTGATTTGTATGCTGCTCTGTTAACGTGACAACGGAGCTGTACGCACTGATTGAGTTGGGAGTGCCTCGGCATGCCTGCAACTTCATCCATACGTTACTCCAGCCATTAAATGAGCACAGAGCAGCACAGAAGGGAGCAGCCAAGCGATGTCACTCCTTGGTGATGCTCTGATGCCCAACAGCAAAGGGCACTGTGAAAGTGGAGTGCATGCTGGGGTTTTTAAAATTCTTTTTTGGATGGGGGAAGCCAAGTTTGGCGCTGGAAGAGCAGATGTGTTTCCATCCACCACACACACAAAGAAAAGCAGCAAAGAGCGACAAAGAATGAAGGAATACCCACGAGTGCATAGTGTTCTGGTCCCAGAAGCCATCAGTGATGGAAGGAGAAGCAAGTGTGTTTTGTTTCTGGCATCACCCCCCCAAGCAGTGCAAGTACACCCTTCAGTCTTCAATAATGATCCCCTACTGTCTGCCGCTAGGCACATCTTGGTAATCAACACCGCTATAATATGTCTGAGACACTTCTATTTTTTTTTAAAGCAGGATTAGAAAGAGCTTCAGGCCTTCACTGACGCCTGGTGGTAAAGTGGGTGAAAGGCAGCAATCTGTGTATTCGTCTCAGCGCTTATTGAGGCTCCAGAGGGGATCCAAGCTGCTGAGTGGGTCATCACCTTCGTCCCCTCGAGTTCCATGGAGACCCTGACCTTCTGCCGGCTGCAGGAAGCTCTGCTTGGTCACCCGCTGCTTCCCTCGACCCACCCCGTCCATGGAGAAGGCCTCGGGTGTCAGCGAGGCCAGAAACTCTAGAGATGAAGGAACTGGTGCACAAGTAATAGGAGGTACACTGGGCGGAGCCTCTGGGACCAGCTGATGGTTGGGTGCTGGCGGAGAAGAAGGGGAAATGGCATCAAGCCCATTGGGTGGTGGAGGAGAGGCAGTGGGGGAAATGAAAGGCGGGCTGAAGGAGGATGGGGGCTGTGGATCTGTGGCAGGACAAGCATTCTGGAACTGCTGGATGTTCCCCAGCGAGTCGAGAGCAGGTAAGATAGGGCCGAGCTGCTCCTCAGCCTCCATGGCTGCGTCTGTGGTACTGGGTGGCCGGATGCTGAGTTTGGCAATGGTGGCCTGGATGGAGCTTATGGGCATGTCACCACCAAGGATGATATCCTGCTGAGATTCCTGTCTCGAGTAAGGCTTTAGAGAGAGGGTTCGGAAATAAAAAATTAAAGTGGTAATACAGAGAAAGCAACATAATTACATCTACAGCTGCAACAGTCCTACTGAAATTAGGAGTGCCTCTTCTGATCAGAACTCAGATCAGATCTTTGGAACAATCACAGGTGTAAAAATGTAAATAATTACAGGGTTAAAGTCAGATGAAAGTTTCACAATTAAATCTGAGTTGGTACAGAGGGACATTCCTAAAGTTCTGAATTTGTTTTGAGAACCAGCTCAGATGTCCATCTCTAGAAATGTAAAATGGAAGTGAATGAAGTTTTGTCTGCATGGCTCACAGTGCTGAAAAAACAAAAAAACACCTCCAGTAAATGTGTAATATCTATTTGACATGTCAGTAATCTGCAAACCACGTAGCTATGGTTTATAAAAGGATTACTGATCACACCCTGCAACAGCAACACCCATTTTCCTCTTTATTCTACTTTGTGTGCTACTATAAATAAAGAAAATAAAAAAACTCACTGGACAAGTAAAAAGTATTTAAGATTTACTAGTACCAGATTCTGAAATGTTGGTTTGTTTCTTTTGTATTATAAAGTTTCAAACATACTCTTTCACCTACTATCATTTCATAGATTTTACAAAAATCACTGATCTGCTGTAGTCCTCAACTACAGCAGATCAGTGTTCACTGCTTCCATGTACAGCAGTGATTCAGTCAGATGCTCTGTCAACGATGTTTGCTGGGCAAAGCGGATCAGACTCCGAGTCAGTTTTCAAACTGGTCACTGAGGCTGGTGAATCCAAACCTCCAGAGCTATTCGAATGCACAGTTTAAGAAGCGTGTCGAACCTTTGTGGCTGCAGAGTTGGTGTTCTTGCTGCAGGTGGCGGTCGTGATGCCGTGGCGCTGAAGAACCTGCTCGGCGTGCTTCAACACAGCCTCGTAGCAGAACTTCAGGTGGAGCTGCAGACAAACCCAAAAGATAATATTAAGCGTGTACTATTAATGCTTCACTTTGTGAAAACTTGCAAAAACTGATTGTTCAGTTTCCTATCATCTATATGTGCCGCTATAAAATAAGTCAAATATCAACCCCAAGCGCAACACCAGGTTTCTGGGCCTCTCTCACCTTCTCCTGTAGCATATTCTTCCTCTGCTGTCTCATCTTCTTCACCAGCAGTGGAAGGTCCGGGATCCCATTTCCTGCCTCCAGCTCCTGCAGAGCTGCATAAAGCAGACAGAAGGCGCCAGTGCGTCCAACACCCGAGCTGAGACAGAAAGTGTACAGGCTGATTAGCAACAACAGAGGTGCTGAAGTGAATAATCAGGAACAAAACTGACAGGTTGCGTCTTATATCAGCAGGAAGCAAGAAAAGTAAGTTTGCTATGTGCTGTCTACACTTCAAGGTTGTGATCCAGAGGGCCAAAATGTGATCATTTAATAGGGGGATAAAGGTGCATATTTAAGAAATTCACACTGTTGGACTTGTCTGTACATAAATGGAAAGGACAGTCACAGAAATACTCTCACCTGCAGTGCACTACAACAGGAGTGTGTAAGGGCCTCTGGTGGAAGTAATGTCCATGGACCTCTTGGATGAATCGCAGCAGATTGCTCTTGCTGTCAGGAAGACCCCTAATGGAATATGAAGAAATAATGATTCCTCAGGTTGAGATGCATTTAAATGGCATTCCTAGATTTCCTAATAAATCCCTTCTGCAAGTCTTTATGTACAGTATTTAATATAAAGAGATGACTTACAGCTCTGGCCAGGAAGTAAACTGGAGATGCACAACAGTGCGCTTTAGGCTTTGGTCACGGTACTGCAGACTGATCATGCGCTCCACGTGCGTTGGTGTCATCTTCTGTGTTGTTAGGCTGAGTGTTATTGGTCCCTGAGAGAGTGGCTGGCCGCGCTCCGTTGGGAAGTAGCGCAAAACTTTTCCCTGTGAGAAATTGGAAGCACAAACAACAAATAAAGTGCATCTAAGAAATCTATTAGTTCAAAAATAAATTCCGTAAAACTTTACATTTTCTTATAAAACATATTTTTTCGTGCTATACTTAAATATTAATATACAAACTATATAACTGCAAAAGAACCTGTACCTTTTCCAGCTCCTGCTCTGAAACCAGCATCACAATCAGTGACACCTTCTGCTCGTACACCATCAGCCAGAAGTCTGCTGCTGTGCCGGTGAGTGGAGCCTGCGTGGCAATAAGGCGTGGGCAGTATGGTGACAGGTCTTCCACGTAGCTAGCGTTAATGTAGTCATCTTTCCCTGACTGTAGCACCACACGGTTGATGTCATACGGCATGACATCTTGATGACGGTTCTTCATGGTGTAGCAGCGGGCAATAGCAATGGAAAGCTGGCGAGCATCTTTTTCCTGCTGGTCCTGTAGCTCTTTCCAGCGGGCATCCAGCACAGAAAGCCCCCCTTCATTCTCCGTGGGGTGCTCCAGGGAATCTACTTGAGCTCTGTAACGTTCTAGTTCACTGTGAAGGCGGGCGACACGCTCTGGGGCTTGGTATGGGTCACCCTGGATCAGGAGAACTCCCTGGGAGCTCTTCTTTCTACGCTCCCCATCCTGAGGATCAGCTTTGGTGGGTTGGAGAACATTAGTAGGGGCCTTGGTGCCTCCAGGCTGGCTCTCTGGACTAGACGACAGAAGGTCATCTGTGCTTGAATTCTGTCGTTCAAACAGTGAAGTGGAGGGAGAAACAGCGGAGGGAGAAGGAAGAGTTGGTGGTGCTGTGCCTCCAGGAGTGGGTGTTGGAGTGGGCCTCTGCTGGGGGTTCAGACCCAAAGAAGATGGACCTGGAGAAGGAGCTGGGGAGGGGGAGGGGGAAGGGGAAGGTGGGATACTGTTGGGTGGCTGTGATGCTGTAGGGCCTCCTGGAGTGGGCTGAATCATGTGCTGAGTAGGGGGGGCGTGTATACCATGCGGGCCTATAGCAGTGGGTTGCTGTGGGGCACTTGAAGGTACGTTAGGTCCTGGAGCTGGAGGATACATGGCTGAAGGTTGTGGATGGGTCATAGAAAGAGGAGCCTGAGGTTGTTGTGGAGCAGCAGGCTGTGGTGCCAGAGGCTGCTGAGGCATCACTGGAGCCACTCCAGGGTAGCACACCCCCCCAGGATGAGGGAGCTGAGGTTGGTTGGGCATCCGCATGGGTTGCTGGGGCATATTTGGCATGGGAGGCTGTCCAGGGTGAGGGTGGTGCTGTGGTAGTAGTGTACTGGAGGGCATTTGAGCCATAGGCCCCCTTGGCAATTGGCTCTGAGGGCCAGGAACCATATGGGGCTGTGAAGCAGGAGGCATCTGTGGGTGCATTGTAGGGTGAATGGGCTGGCTAGTGGGCGGCATGAAGTTCTGTGAGACTGGAGGCATTGTCTGACTTGTGGGGGGCATCTGTGCTCTGGGACCACCTGGTATCTGTATCTGTGGGCGTGACGGTATCTGCTGAGCACCAGGGGGCATTGAGACTTGTTGCTGTTGTGGTAGCATGTGTTGGTGAGGGAGTGCTTGGGGCATCTGCTGGTTGGGATGGGGTGGGCAAGGTTGAGATACAGGGGGCGCTGGTTGGGAAGATGGGGGTGTTGGTGGGTGTGCACTCTGAGGAGGCCTTGGAATGGAGCCTGGTATCATTTGAGGGTGCTGTTGGGGCACATAACCCTGTGGAGTCTGGTAGCCTTGCGATATTTGAGGCTGAAAGCCATTTTGCTGATGAGGCTGTAGCTGACCTGGAAATGCCTGCTGGTACTGGGGAGGAACACCAGGCTGTTGGGGCATATATGGATGTGGGTAGGTTTGTTGGGTTTGAAGAGGAGGGTGAGGGCCAGGAATAGCCCTTGGTCCAGGCTGGTAGCCCTGAGGGAGTTGTCCAATGGGCTGGGGGTACTGCTGTGGATGCTTCTGTTGTTGAAACTGGGGTCTCTGGCCTACACCCTGAATGGGAACCGCTGGTTGGGGCACAAACTGGGGGTATGCCCCTATCTGTGGGGGCACAGTGTAACCAGTTGAGGCCGCAGGTGGGACAGGGTGGTGTGGTGTGGGAGTGTAGCTAGGAATAGGTGCCTGAATGCTGTCCACCGTGGTGGTCGAAGGCCGAACAGGGGCAGGGGCAACCTGGCCAGGTTGGGGAGCTTGAGGAGGTGGAGGCCGATACCCGGGGAGAACTGCTTGGGTTGGCATTTGAGGAGGCCTCTGTGGAGTCATCTGCGGCAGAGGCCCACGTGGCACGGGTCCCTGTGTTGCAAGAGCCCCTGCAGTAGGAAACTGAGCAATCCGTGCCAGGAGTTCTGGAGGTGGCAGGTTAGCAGGGAAGCGTGGCAGACCAGCAGCTGGAGCAGCCGGCCAAGGCAGAGAGGTGCCACCCAGCTTAGCACCAGGCTGCATGAAGGCGTCACGACCAGGCAGATGTGCTGCAGTGGTAGGAAGGGAAGGAATGTCAGGAGGCAGGCTGCGGAGGTCCTCAGGCAGGTCACCCCCCAAGGCCAAGATGGCCGCATTGATCTGGGCTAGCTCTGGGTCCTCTAGGCTAGAAGGGTCAATATCCTTTGGCATAAGGGACGGCTTAGCTGCCGTAGGCCTTGCTGGTGGCTTTTTCTGGGTCTCTCTGAGGAAGGGAAATGCAGTCATTAAGTTCTGCAGACTGTTTGTCCCAAAGACAAAATATCAGACTAAGCTAATATTAAAGAATCCTTTTAAGAAGTTCTGAATTAGGCAATTCACCTACAGCTGAAGACATGACTTTGGTTGCACTGAATTATTCTAACAGCAAAAACAGGTTTGTTGTACTTTACTTAAAGCACACAAAAAGTTAAAAAAAAAAAAATATATATATATATATATATATATATATATATATATATATATATATATATATATATATATATATATATATATATATATATATATATATTTTTATGTCTTTCTTACTTTTCCAGTATGGGCTTCCTTTCCTCTGCCCTGGTCTGACACAGGGCCTTTGCTCTCTCCAGCAGACGTGACGCTTTGGCCTCCAAGTCATCGTAGAACTCTTTTCCCTCCTGCGATTTCTTCATCAGGTCTTCGTAGGCTTCATATGAACCCACCAGTCCCTGGATAGTGCTGTTCCACTGCTGCTCAGTCTGGCTCAGGCTTTTCCGAACAGAAGCGTACTGAACATTGGCCTCAGTCAAGGCCTTTAAGATGTTTTCCTGCGCTGCGAGGTTCTGGTCGATATACACCTTCACTTGTTCGTACTTCTTCAGCTGCTCCTCAAATATGCGCTGGAGGGACACAAGTTGTCAAAGGTCTCTCACAACACCAAACAGCAAATTATTTTAATTTCATTTTTCTGATATGCTTTCAAGTAACAATGCATCATGTTTACAAATGGGCTTTTGCCAAATACCTTCATGTCAGCTCTGTCTGTGGTGACCAGGGTGGAGGTGATGTCATCCTGCTGGACGAGGTCACGGAGCTGTTTCTCCAAAGAGCTTCTCTGTTCCCTCATCTCCTGCACCTTTCCCAGGATCCGCTTCATGCACTGCAGACCTGCTACTTCCTCTGCATACACACAGGCACAGTCGCTTACAGTCACAATTCAAACAAAATCATATTCAGAGCTTGAGCCGTTAAAAGCCAAAGAATTTGTGCTCAAAGCCTTTAGTTCACCGATCAGTCGACCAACTAAAGAAAAAGGCAGCTACATTTGTTACTAATGTAAAAGTCCTTTTTTCTTCCTCATAGGTTTTAAAGTTTTCAATTCATGTATGCAATTTAAATACATCATAAATGTAAGCCTGTATTGGTTTGACCATCCGCAGCAGTACACGGTTTTCTGTGCCTGCCAGTGATGTCTGCGTGGAGGTGCGTCTACTGCCATCTACTGACTGTAGCTCACTGCTTCACGCAACCCCATTTAAAAAGAAAATGGAACTATCTCCAAATTAGTAAAAAAACTGCACCCCCCACAGTTCAATTCATTTTAAATATCAAATACGTAATGTGTAGAAATATGTACAATGGTCTCCTGCGTGAGATATTAACTTTTTTTTTTTTTTTTAAATATGTTGCTTTTATAAAAAATACCAAAACATATACCAGGTTTTGCCAGTGAACCTAAAAGCATGGCCATAAGTTTTTCTATTATTCTTTATTGTAGGGCTGCAGCCAGGGCTGGGCAATAAACTGTAATATGCCACTGTGCTTCACTTTCATGGAAATTGTAAAAACCTTTAACTCTGAAGAGCAGAAAATATTTGGGGACTTTAAATAATCTTGATAACTTTCATCTACTCTAATAAACCTTGCTAAATTACAAGCAACCCCTCATTATAAAAATGCCCTCACCTTCACTCAGCTGGGGCCGTGGCAGGGCCTCTCTCAGACTCTCCAGTGGCCCCCCCAACAGACGCAGATTGCTGATGTGCAGGTTCATGGCCCGGTGGAGCTCCGTGTTGGTGAAACTGGCCTTTTCGTGAGCCTCCATGTACTTCTCAAGGTCTCTGCGGAGCTCAGCCAGAGCCTGGCTCTGGGCAGCTGGGTGCACCTCGCCCGCAGCAGCACCACCGACCTCCTGGAGGGCTCGCTCACCTGCTTCATCCACCTCTAGCACATCTCTGATTTCTTTCAGTGACGACTCCACATCGGTAAAGACGCCGGAGAGCACTGTACAGCAGCCACAAATTATCACTGACATTAAATGTAATACAGCCAATAATAATGATCAATGTCAACAATCTTGCAGTTTTTCTGCAGAAGACCTACTTGTTATTGAATTTTCTCTATTATAAAAATGCAGCTTTTCTAAATCAAGAAGTGAGCTTAATTAAATTGTTGAGCAACAGCTGCTACTGCTGAGAAAACCAAGCTCCAACTGTTGAAGTTTGGGGGTATCATTTCTTCACTGTGTAACATCTGCCTTCTTGCAATAAAACACAATAACTGCAGACGTTAGGTCTGCTGTGTTTGCTTGTGGCACTAACCCTGCATGGACTGTATGAGGCTCTTGACGGTGTCAGGCCGGACGCTGAGAGCGGCGCACTTCTCCATCAGGACTGGAGGGATGTGGTTGTACATGTCAAGGTTGTCTACAGACTCTGGCTCCAAGCCAAGAGAATCCATAAACTGCCTGCAGGAGGAGGCACGAGCAGTCACCAAATACTGCAACAGAATCTTTAAAACAAAACTCTAGTCTTTGAAGTAACTTTAGCATTTATTCTGGGAATCAATTAAAAGTTCTGCTGTACCAAGATTGTTTCTTATTGATTAAGTCTGAGTTCACTCACCATTTGAATGCAAAATTAATGACATATCACACTCACTCTAGTGTTTCATTCTTGCTTTCAATCTTGGCCATGATGTCCCTCAGCAGCTTGGCCTTCTCCTCACTGAAACAAACAAACACGAGTTATAAAAACAAACACGAATAATATGAAAAAAAATCTGACTCGAGATGTTATTTTCACATTTCTAACATGAACTTATCCGCTGAGAGGGCCTACCTGTACAAAGAAGAGGCTTCGTGGGCAGCCATGGGCACCAATTTGGCAAAAAGGTCCGGTCCAGTGACAGTCGGGTCAGTGGGATTGACCGGCAGAGCTTTCACCAGCGGAGCACCTAGAAAGACACAAAACTGTTTATGTAATAACACAGATGAGCATGTAATTAAATGCATTCAGCACCCTGAACGTGGGGCCGCTTTATAATATTAAATTATTCATGCAAAAGTCTGAACAGATTATTCAAACAGGTTTCTCTTTAGTAAATTTAAAAAAAAAAAATCATGAGATTCATTCAGTCGTAACAGCATCTCGAATTTGGATATTTGCCAATGTTTGCAGTATTATGATACAGTTAATAACTTTGGGATTTGGATTCATAGGCAGAAAAACTTAATTGAATAAATCAACTTTTATTATGGGAAACTTAATTTTCTGCACCAAACAAGTAACCTGCCAAAAAAAAAGCAGCAATCATATTCTGTCCTCAGATATCAAAACATTGCTTTATTGCATTTAATCATTAGTAATTATTTAACTCTGCTTCTCTCTTTCTTAGAGAGCCTTTTGACCCGACTCTCTCTCTGCTCTCTTTTCTTTCCCCTCGCCCCCACCCGGTGACGGAGTACGGCTGGTTCTGCCAGAGGTTTCCTCCTAGAACCTTCCCACTGTTGTCACGTGCTCGCTCACAGGGTGTTCATCTGACTGTTGGGGTTTCGTTCTAATATTGTAGGGTAAAGACCGTACAATTGGCGCTATATAAATAAAACTGAATTGAATTAAACAAATTGATGGCACACGTCTCAAAAAAAGACCAAATCTAGAATAAATGATTGTCAAATTTTCAGTCTTTACACTGAAGTATAAAAACTGGCAAACATGAGCTTTGACTGCGCATTAATTTTGGATGGGCAAAACATGGGCAAGGCACACAACATGCTATTCATACACTTTGCACGTATACATACTTGGAACACCCTACATGCAAAACCTGCTTTGCATGTACTAACTGAGTGCGGAAACATGCTGAGGCTCCCTGTTACCTTTGACAGAGGCTAGAGTCTCCAGAGAAGGAACGGTCTCATGATAAATGAAATCGTTGTCCTTTTTGGCAGAATTAAACCTGCAGGTTCAAAGAAAAACAAGCTCAAAAACCACCGAATCATCATGAAAATACTGCAACTGTTAATTAAGACTTTTCGCTCACTTTCCACCGATAACATCCATGGTGAACCTCAGGGCCTCTTGCACACTGTCAGGTTGACCCTAGTTGTAAAACGAGGGAGGACAGTTCAGTTTCATTAACAGTAAGAACACAAACATTAAAGGCTATTTTTCCCCCCACACATGCACTGCAGCCCGAACTACTGTAAATACTACACAGCATAGGTGCAAGTATGCAAATGTCTGACTCAGTCGGATCAGAGATTAGCAGTCTTTAACCTGGTAGCTCCATGTTACACAGTCTGCTATGGAGAACGTGGAACGAGTGAGTGGGCATCTTGTTTCCTGCCTTTTGCATGATCTACTCATGCAGCAACCCCGCCTAACCACGCAGTGTATTTCCAGTACTGAGAGGCATCTGAAGCAAACCGTCTACTGCCGTGTGCTGCATGTGTGACAACTTCAGAGAACGTCCTGTCTTGATTATGCCGACAATGTATGAAGTTCAATTGTGAAAACAGCTCAAGAAAGGCTCCAGTTAAACTAAAATGATTTTAGCATGCATTGCTCGGAAGGTAGAGGGAAAGAGTTTACCTTGGCTAGCTTTATGGCTTCACTGAGTTTGTCCAAGGAGCTCTGCAGATAAGCCAACTGTGGAAAAAAAAAAGAGGACACTTAACGCATGGAAAAGTAACCATAACTACTATAACAAAGCTAACCAGCAAACTGGTATAACTACTGAAAAAAATCTTCTTTTATTTTTCATGTTTGTTATGGCTTAAAATAAATTATCTGAATGCAACTTTTCAGAAAGCCCTAAAATTAATTTGAAGTTATTTTTCGTGAGGAAATGGTTACTTTTTTCCTTGATGTCAAGAAAGGCACGTCACTAGTGTCTGGTGGCTCCAGTAAGGCAGAATTTTTGAACTACAGGAGGAAGCCACAGTGCTCAGAAGGGAGAACATGACAACACCCCACAGAGAGGCCCTGCTCGATCTGAACCTAGAAACTTCTTGCTTTGAGGCAACATTGCTAACCACTGAAGCACCAGCTGGGCTCCCATCCATGTACTAACCAGGTCAACCCGGCTTAGCTTCCAAGGTTAGACCACACCGGACTTGTACTCAAGGCAATAGATCTACTACTGCCTTGAGCACACGTATTAGAAGACAAAAATGCTATTTCTATTCTAGCTAAAAAATGTTTGTGGAGATTTCAGCTGAACTGTTATATAGGTAAATATATTGATAACATTTGAAAATGAGTACATTTCAAAAATATATCAACACTACCATAGTTGCTCTTGAGGGGAAGTTTAATCCTGTTAAATGGTAAATGGACTGGTTCTTACACAGCGCTTTTGGACTCTACGTTGAGCACTCAAAGTGCTTTATACAACATGCCTCGTTCACACATTCATACAAGCGCTTCCTCCTACAGCTAAGTGTTTTCTGTCTAACATTCATACACATTCATACTCCAACGGTTGCATCAGAGAGCAACTTGGGGTTCAGTATCTTGTCCAAGGATACTTTGGCATACAGCCAAAGTATCTACCTCCTCCACTGACAGTGGAAAATAAAATTATGGATCTGATTTTTGGCCGTACCCGTTCTCCAAACTTCTGCTGCTCCTCTGCCTGTTTTCCCATATGAAGCTGTTGAGGGAAAAAAGAATGACTGACACCAAACTCCAAGGTAATCAAGTGCCAACATGCAGTGGATTACCACATACAAACAACTGCTTTCTTCCTTTAAACACTCACATGTGCGATAGCAGCAAAGTAGTAAATCTTCATCTGAACCAGTTTCTTCCAGTCTTTCTGGATTTTTCCCAGCATGGAGGCTGTCTCGGAATTCTCCAGAGCCCTGCAGGCCTCTTTGTAGTAATCCACCACCTGCAAAAAGAGCCACAGTTATTAGCATTTAATATTTAAATAAATGACTACATACGATTTAATGGTAAGAAGTCAACCTGAGCACTGATGCGGGCAACTAGGAAACTCTTCCTGTTGTCCAACATGGACTTCTCCAGAAGACACTCCTGAGCCTGGCCCTGGGACAGAGATGCAGGTTAATGACACACACTTCTTTTCTGTGTGTTTTTTTTTTAATGCATGCCTACACATGTGGGTGTATGACCTACCAGCATAAGGTTGATGTTGAGGTTCAGAATCTGGTGGCTCATATCCACACTGAAGTTGTGGCTGAAATGGTCTCTCAGGTAGGAGAAGGCCCCTGCTGAGCACTGGAAGTGAGTGCATGACACCTTCATCCCCTAGAAACAAAGCAGAGAGAGTCAATGGGACTGTGCATGCACACACAAACATGATTACTCCATTACAGTGTGTGTGTGTGTGTGTGTGTTACCTCCTCAGATACCCTGTTATCCATGGCTCCCAACATGGAGTGCAATGCCCCTGCAGACAATCCACAGACAGGTTTGGAGGAATTTGCCAGTTTTGCTGTTCACATTCAGTAAATACTTTGCATACAAGCTGCAAATGATCTGAATTCTCTGCAGTTTTCGGTACAGGAAGTGAGTATTTGCTTTCCTTTACATGTCATGTTAGCATGCACACCCAACAGTGGCAAGCCCCTTTTGTATATTCAATATGGTACTGAGGTGCTGACGGGTTTCATGTAAAAATAAGACTATTCCTTTAAAAGGGGAAATCTGTGCTGTAGCACTGTGAATAAAAAGTGACTGTGTTTGAGTCAAGCATACATTATTAAGATAGCATATATTTACCCCATACTTTTTTTTTAAAGAATGACATGTTCAGTAGTTTTGAACCATTATACTTTATTACTATTATCTGCTGTAAGTGACTCACCCAGATTGTAGAGGATGCAGGCTTGCTCATAGCTGATGTCATCATGAGTGACTGTTTTTCCAGAGAAAATTTCAGTCCTGTTATCCAGAGAAAAAGCATTTTTTAAAAAAGCATATATTACAGAAAGTAAATGTCTGAACAGTATCATTTATTATTAGTTTTCTAAACCACAGTATTAGAATGATACTGAAGAGAAGAACAGAAGGAGGTCACATACACATACATGCAGTGAAATTCAGTCTCTGTAGCTAACCCATCACACATGCAGTACATAGCACATATAGCACAACATGGGGGCAGCTATCATTCACATGATAGGAGTATGAGAGCATGATTTGTTTTTTAGTGTAAGGTTGACATTAAGTTTACTTTATGGTCTCCCATAGGAGGAAATCATCTTGAATCAGGAAACTGCTCAATCAAAACATGCCAAAAGGTTAATATCAGTCAAGAATGTACAGTGTCACCCTGGGCCCATTGGATACCAACAGGAACACCTCATCACACAATCTGATCTTCAGGAACACGGCTATAAACCGAATGAAACACTTGACACTGCTGTGTTTTGTAAAACATCCCAACATTCAGCTCAAAGCCAGTGTGCTGACACTGCTCTCTTGGAGCAAACTGCAGTGAGTGTAACTCTAAAATAAGATTCTCTAGTGTTCAGCAGTACAGACTGCAGTTGGATGGGCATGTGTAAATGCTCCATACTGTGTATGTCTGTGTGTTACTACCATGAGATGGGCACTGCAGCCTCCTGGCCCGTTCCCATGGGCACTCGGCTCTGGAGATAATGCAGCTGACCGAAGTACTTCCTCAGTGTGCTGCATCCCTCGAAATCCCTCGTCACATTCACTGCGCTCTGCGAAGCAGACACAAACAGTGTGTTTCTGTTGTGTTTAATCAGCTCCAGAAATCGTTACTCTTGCAAACACACTGTGACCCAGCCCAGCTTTTATCGTTAGAAGCTGGGCTGAGAAAGTACGTACACATAAAAAAATGTTTGTATGAACGTGTCTGTGTGTGTGAGAAAGGGTGAATGAGACATGTTGTATAACGCACTTTGAGTGCTCAGGTAGAGTAGAAAAGCACTATAGGAACCAGTTCATTTACCACTCCCAGTGGTGAATTCTATAACAGTGAGTTTTGGTGTTTAACACTAGAAATTTATCATTTTCTTTCAGCATTTCCAAAGGCTTCATTTTGGCTTGATTTATAACTTGCATCAGATTTTTTTTTTAAAAATACTGCATACGATGAACTTAACCTCATCCCATAACAGTTAGAGTTCTGGAGTTGACACACTGGATGGAGGTTTCCTTTACCATCTCGATGGGATGCTGGGAGTTAAGGTTAAATAGTTGTGATTTTATGTCATACCAAGTTCATTCAAATTTATTTGCACAGTCATCTCAAGAGGCTTTGTATTACGGTATAGACTGTGCAATGTTAGAGAACCGCAGAGAATCAAAAGATTCCCTACGAGCAAGAACTTGGTGATAGTGTGAAGGAAGAACTCCCCTTTAACAGGAAGAGACATCCAACAAAACAATCTGATATGACCGGCTGGTGGGTGAGGGGAAAAAGAAGAGAAGGTATTGAAAGATGAATGACAAAACAAAAAACTCCATTAGCATGTTTTGGTCCATCTCACACAGCTTTCCATAAAACTGTATAGTTGTATATAGTCTGAAGGCATAAAGCATTAGGTTTGATACATGTTACTATCAAGCCTACTTAAAGCATCCTCAGCCTGATTTTTTTTTTTTTTTTTTACATTTACAGCAGCCACACCTGGCCAGTGAACTGTACCTAGAACTTAGGAACACTTCATTTTTCTTAATCAGATCAGAGCAGTATGACTCACTACATTCATCATCAGCTTTAACAGCAACCAACACAAAGATGGACAAGTCAGAGTCACAGAGATCTGACAGAGACACACCTGCCGCAGGGTCTCCAGTTTCTTCAGCTGTTCATTGTAGTTGTCCGGATTCTCGCCATAGTTCTTCAAGATGAACTAGAGAGGATGAAACAGAAGCAACAAGTAGGTGAATGTGCTGCTTAAAATCAGGCAAAAACAAAATGAAATGAAGGTGCTGATGTTAGTAATTTCTGATACTGAGTGTTGAGATGTTTATGAAAAAACTAAAAAAAGTTCAAATGTCTTTAAACTGTAGCACATTAATCATTATGTTAATCTTTAGTCTTCAGTATAAACCAAGAATTTAGACTCTTGGAGCCTCTCAAGAGTTCCCATCATGCTTTGCCAAGACTTTCGCTGTGCCGATAAGCCACTACAATAAGCTTTAAGCTACTAATTGTCGGGTCAGGAGGTAAACAGCCCTGCAGACGTTCTCATTCTTTTACTAGTGCTTTTGTTTCAGTTTTAATTCAATCATGGATGCAGAAAGGTCACAATGACAAAGCCAGAAGACAAACACAGTCCTGTTTTTATGCCTACAAGCCAAATATGTGCTGTTCTGCCATTAGTTTGGGCTAAAGAGAGAAAACGTTGGTATTTTAGATTCATTTTTAAATAATAATGTAGTGATACTGCCCATATTTTACTTAATTAAAAAAATACTACCACGAATTTAAAGGTTATGCATTCAAGGCCAATAAAACCATTCATAAATCATTCATTTAAGCTTTTTTTTTTTTTTTTTTTTAAAGAAAATGTTCTGCCCTTAGATGAGCTGCATGAAATTAGCTGAAATTAAGTCTTGGTGTGCCATCCATTATCCAAAAGAATTATAAGTAAAAACAGTCTGAGACTACCCCTCCACCGTGTCTAAAAATGTACCCCACACCACGTATGAACTGAGTCCTTGGATCTAGAAGAACATCTGGATCCAGATTAGTTTGTGATATTTTCTTGAGAACATCAACATGATGTCTCCCAAATTGTCTTATATCATTCTGATGTGTATTTGTAAAGCTATGATCCCAAATGTGCTTTTTTTTTTTTTTTTTTTGCTTTCTGCTCCATCCATAACTGATTATGGTATTTAGTCAGAAGGACAAAGGTCTTTTATCTGCATGAGTAAGAGGTGAGGAAATGGGTCAGCAGATAAAGATGACACAAACTGCAAATGATCTGCATTTTATTTCCTGTAAATATCAGAGGTGAAATGAGCTTTGGAAGCAGTATGTCTAATGCATTTGTGTGCGTTTTGTCAAGCTAAGAGTGAAGTCCTGTTTTGATGTCCCACATGAAGTTTGCCATGTCATCCAATAAGAAATCAAAGCTTTGACTTGGATGCTCACATAAACAGCGTTTTCTCCCAAAATGTATTTTAAAAGGACCAAAGGAAAACACCTGAAACATTTCCTGTTTTGTATGTTATTATCATTCATGTCATCTATAGTTTTGTCTGTTTCTATTTTTAAATATCTGTATTTGGTTTTAACATGCGCTCCACTGCTTCCTTACGATTCAGGTAAGAAGCAGTACCACAGGTGTAGTGACAACTTTCCCTGTGTATTTATTTATAGGAGGTTATACAAAATATATCCATCTGCTAAGCTGGTAGTTCGAATAGCTCCTAAATCTGTTGGAGAAGCTGCTCCGCTCGCTCAGGTGCATGTGACAGTGAGATCACTGTTTATTATTCTCATATCGGCAGCCTGACTCGGCAGGGAGGAGTCGTTATTTTAGAAATATGTACATTTGCCTTTCGCGCTGTGATTATTCTGGTTAATTCCTACAGAGTTAGCACTTAGCTAAGGGCTAATTATCAACTTGAGCGTTTAGCTCAGCTAGCAGGCTGCTGGCTAACGTTAGCAAACAAAGGCAGTGGGCAGGAGGGGTTTGTCAGAAACAGACCTTCGCTAGCTCACCAGCTACCCGTTCTGGAAAATTCTTTTAACCCCGAAGGCAACGACAACTGTTACTTTGAGCCGTGGCTAGTGTTAGGCTCTCGATTAGGTTACGCCTTCGTTCATAATCCTTGTTTGGTTGACTTTCGACCTCAGCCCTGTTGCTCCATTCCCCACCCAGCTCACCTGCCTCACGGACGGGCTGAACTGGAACTCCCCAGCCTCTTTTAGATCCAGCCAGATCATCGGCATCCGGGGGACCGCCTCCATCGCGGCCGAATCTACACGGAGCTGTCAGCCCGTACGATGTCAAAATCCCACTGGCGAATTTGTGAACGTTAACGGTTTTCCCGAAGATTGCGTTCCCCCCAAACAACTGTGTCATGTATCCATTTACACTTCAACCGGAAACTGGGAACACACGTGACGTAGGCCTTCGAAACGCTTGCGAACGTTTCTGGGAAATGTAGTTACTAAAGAAACTAGACTGCAAAACACACTGGAAAGCAGTTGAATTATATTTTTATTCGCCAAAGAAAATTCGCTGGCACTTAATAGTACAGCACGCGACTTATGGTAATACCCCAACATTTACCATGTATTTTATTCTGAAATTGGTTTGTAATTTCCAGTAGTTAAAAATACTGGGTACATCAGAACACGGGGTTAAAGACTGGAGATTTTAAAGGAAAGAAGAAATAAATTATACTGTACTTATACTATACTTATAATAATAGCTGTTTTAGAGGAAAATGAGAAACGATTTCAAACTCTTTTTTTTTTCAATTTTCAATTTATATTTTACTAAGCCAATTTGTTAATGTGGTGATAGTTTTTTAACAATTTAGTTTTTAAAATGTCAGACCATACATAAAAAATTTAACCACAGCTTCACATTCATGTTTTTTTTTAGTGATTTATTAATGATTGATGTTGCTTATTTCTATGCTGACCAAGTCACTAATTATTTTATTTGATAAAACTGCCAGGGTTACAGCCTTGGGGAGGCTGTTACAGATTAATTATGGAATAATCTTCAGCCTAATCCATAATAAGTTGAGTGTGCATGCATCCACGAAACCATGATTGTTTAGTCACATCGCCATCATGCAGTGGCAGTGTGGCAACAGAGGGCTGAAGCCTCATATTGAGCAGGAGAAATATTAAGAAAGTAGAAATGATAATTAAGCAGATACTTACACATTCTTACATTATTGTGGGCGGTTTATCTGTGCACCTACATCTTTCACACATTATAGCTGTATTTAAGGAAATAACATTTGTTAACAACTTTGTTGTGCAGTGGCAATTATCATGTGTGCACATGAAAGCAGCTTTGGCTCACTGGGTGGATCAGGCAATTCATGTGCCACAGGACTGATGCTTCAGGTCTGCCATGAGGCCATTTGCTGTGTGTCTTTCCCTTGTCTTTCTCCCAGCTCTCCACTGCCCTGTTGCAATAAAGATTAAAAAATATACTAAAAGAAAAGACTGTATTTCACATCTACAGTATAAGAAGTATATATTTAGCCTATATATTACAATCAGGATTAACTGCACTCTTGACAACTGTTTTACAGTATTATTTTGCTCTGCTCTTTTACTCTCCCCATGTCTGCCTACACACATAGAATTTTTAAATTTGTCAGACTACTGAACTTGTCACATTACAGAGACTGTCATTACAGACGTTACAGTGTAGAAATTATGCAAACTGAGAATGAAGATTTGTCTCTAAATAGTGTCACATTTTAAAAAGGTTCACAGGGCGCTAGTTGCAGTTTCTGAAGGCACCAGATTCTGTGTATTTATAGCATGTTCACATGATGTCTGCATTTTAAAAGAAGTGGGGAAATTGGAGCTTTCACCTTTTTAACTTTTTTCCTTTTTTAAAAAAAATCCACATGCCAGATCATCTATATTTATGAATTCAGGAACTGCTGCTAATGAAATGGGGCAGATCCATCTCTCCTCTCCTAAAGTAAAGCCGACTGTGGGAATGAAAGTTCTGATCATTTACATTTCTATTACCTTGGCGTGTCAACATTGGTTGATTAGCTGTCATATTTGCAGCAGTGTATGAGGCAGAGCTGGAAACTCCCAAGCCTGTGACAAACTCATACATCATTTCCTACTTGTAATTACACAGAAAAAAACTTATGCAAGAGGGATTTTTTTTAGCCTGTAGGTTATGTTTATGGTAAATCTGAGATGTAGATGGTGACAGGAGTTCAGTCACACGATGACAGAAGTTCTTTTGGAGCCCAATTCAACAAAAATATTGCTGACAGCAATATGACAGAGTATAAATCATAAGAATTATTCCAGCTTAGTTTCTACAAAAATATTTGCCTACATTATAGCACAGGTACCAGCCCCAATGTACTGATTAAATCAGTAAAGGTGCACTTAAAGTCATGTCACATCATGAGGCCTGCGTTGTGGGGGTCTTAAGGAGCTTTGTCAAGTCTGAGAAGATTACTCAAACAACACAATTTGATTTATGCTGGTTTGTGCTGCAGCTTCTGGATGTATTTTTCATAAAAAAGACTGCTACAAACATGGGTTGTGGGCTTTGAAAGATGTGGGTGTTTCTACTGAGCTGCAGTATTGGAAGATGTGTGGATATACCATTGATATGCCATTGATCGGGCCAGTAAAGAATTCTGTTGTAATCTACCTCTCAAGACATCTTTACTGAAGTGCAATATTTAATAACTGAACTTCACATTATTTTCTCTTCAGACATAATTATTTCCTCTTTGGTGAACATAACTAACAGAAAAGTAAATGTGACTGTGAATTTATCTTGAGTGCTAAACATTCACTATGCAATTGTGAATCCATCAAGTCAACTCAGTATTATGTACTAAATAAACTAACATAAACTGCCCAGTAGAAGAAGTGTCAAATAGAGCAACTGTGAAGAGATTCCTCTTCCAGGACGGCCATGCAATAATATGCACAGAAAAGCAAAAGCATAGTATAAATACTAGATTTATACTATGAGAGAATGACAAACCTGGTGTGTAAATACAAAAGCATACAGTAACACTTTAACTAAAAATAAGCTTGATGTTAACTGTGCTTTCAATAGATCAAAGTAATGAAAACAATCCTGCATATTCCATCAGTTCCAGTAGCTTCTCAAATTCCTCTTGTTTTCCCTCCCGTTGGCCTTGTTACCACTGCATCCACTGCAGAGACGCTGCTGGGTGCCAGGGTCAGCAAGGATGCCTGATCCATGATTAAAATGACCCCTTTTCACCTAGCTGGATAGTGGACCTGTTAGTGAGGGAGGGGAGAGTAATCAGTTGAGTCTATTTATTACATTTTTTATTGTGACATTGTGAAATTGAATGATACTGAGCAGTAATATATTGTATAATATGAGAAGAGAGTAATTATAGTCTGGGATGGCAGGAGTTAGTATGGTGAGGTCTCAGCCTTGGCGGCTGTGCCACAGGAAGTGGAAACTGTACTCTGTACTGGTATACGGTATACAGAATAAAGGTAGTAGTCCGATACTTACAGGGTACTCTGTAGTAGCAACAATGTATTGATGGATGCATAAAAGTAATTAAAGTTTTTGTCCTACAAGTGTCTCCAGATGAATTGCAGATACCATGACCTCACTGAAGATAAGTGCAAGAATTTTACGTTTTGATCAGTTTTATACAGATTTATCTGATACTGCACATAAGAGGTCAGGAGGTAAGAAGAGCCCAGTAAGGATGCCTCCATCAATTTTTTGCCCCCATTTAGTACAAGAACATTAATCAGGCCAACACTGATGTGGCAAGATAAGGTCTGTGTTGCAGTCAATTTAAATCGATCCCAGAGGGGCTGAATTGGGCTAAGGTCAGGTCTCTGTGCAGCATGTTCTTACAAAATAACTTGGACTTACTGGATCAGGCTTTGGGCACTGTTATGTTGAAAGAAGAGAAGAGCAAACACAAACTGTTTTCACAAATGTGAAAGCTTTATGATGTCAACAATACTGTTGCATGCAGTATGTCCTAAGCTGGGGGAAAAAAAGTCCCAGACCTGTGTACATGCTTTTGGCAAAATGGCACATGATGAAAATCACATTAACTCATTTTCTTCTTCTGCCCGTTATTGTGTTTCCTTTTCTTACCACCAGAGAGCACTGCGTGCCCCTGTACAGAAGAGTATCAGAACATCAACACCGGAGACGTGCAGAAAATGATTGCACTGCACTGGGAGGCACCGCACAGCCACGGGGAAGTGGCCGAGCTCCTGCTGAGTTTCGGCGCAAACGTGCTCTTCTACAGCAAGTTCGACATGATGGATGCCATCGACGCTGAGCTGAAGATACTGCTACAGGTGGATGGATGGAGGGTGAGGACGGAAACAGAAAGACTGTGAGGGAGAGAGAGAAATTCAGACAGTTAAGAACAGGAAGGGTAAAGACAGTAAAAGAGAGTGAGGGGTCAGTCAGAAAGACAGATAAAGGATATAAAGGATATAGAGGCAAAGTGGGGGGAATACAGATATAAACGAGGGTGAGCTAAAAGAGAGAAAGAGACATGATGGGAAGAAGAACAACGCAGGCAAAGAGGGCATTGTGAAGGAAGGTGGGGGGGACTTAATAAGGGGGGACCAAAGGAGATATAAGGACATAAGGGGAAAGATAGGTTGAGGCACGCAGGGAGGAGGACAGAAAACCTGAGACAAGTCAAGTTAGGTCATCTGTGTTTCTGGCAGCATCTCAGACACAACATTTTGGCGCAGGGTTATTAAATAAGATAAGGGAACAGGAGACATTGAAAAAGACAGAAAATGACCAAGCACATTTCAGCCAAGGCAGGTAAAAAAAAAAATTAACACAGAGAGGAGCGAGAGATGGACAGATAGATGAAGACAGAAAGACAAGGAGACATGGATGGATAAATCAGGGGCCTGTGAAAGAGGAGGGAGGAAGATAGATGGACAGAGATTACAGGGAAAGCAAGACCGAGAGGAGGGACGAGGAAGAGGAGAAATGGTGGAGCTAGGGAGATTAACACAAAGGCTGACAGAGGAGGAAGAAAAGTCAGAAGACTGTGGGATTGCAGGCGCCAGACATGTTTGCATGGCCCCCCTGTGATTTCCAAAATACGTCTGATGTTTTCTAAGTGTGACTAGCGAAGCCCCAGTTTGACTGGTGTTGCTATGGTTTCAGTAGCCATGCAGCCTGCATCTGTCAGATGTTGCAGACTGTTTTTTTTACCCTAGCACCCACATTTAAACACCATTTCACAATAGACAGGATTAGACCCAGTCTTTGAAAACAGGAAGAATTTACTATGATAATTAAAATAACAGAAACACGATTATGGATTATATTAAAATGGTTGAACACGTTTGGAGACCGCAAAAGGCCCACGTGCTCTCCCACCAAGGTTTTACATAATTGAGGTGTGTGAGGGCTCTCAGGCGGTACGTAGGAGGATCTAGTTATCACCACATAACTTCTCTCTCTTATCAGGACTCTTCAGCTAGCCAGGCTGGAGATAGTAGGGCCTTGAGCAAAAACAGTTGGATGACCCATGTGACACTGCTGCATACAACAGGGCACTGATACGTGTTTATGAAACATAAACACCCACCATGGGTGAATTCATGAGTTTCAGAGGGATGAATCACTGTAAGTGCACATTATACCGACATGTGTTCATCGTCTAAAGTTTACTTTGAAAAAGGGTAACTGTTGCAGGGGATTTTTTTTAAGTATGACATAAAGCCATAAAATGTTTTTTATCTGATCCAAAGAACAATGACATTTTTCCTCTCTCTTATCAAGTGGTATTCAGAGGAGCTGCCCTGAAAACAAATAGAACAAATAATACAATGAATTTTTAGTTTTAAACCTAATCCATCACGACCTTCATCTTTTATCCACTATTAACTGCATGATTTCCTTTGGTTGGAAAATCTGCCGTTTTTGCAAAAGAGAATGTCATAAATACTTTCTTTCAATTACTAGGTTTCTTCTTCTTCTTCTTCTTCTTCTTCTTCTTCTTCTTCTTCTTCTTTTTTTTTGCATATTTGTCACACCTAAATGTTTCAGATCATCAAACCTGAGTAAATACAAAATGCTGTTTTTAAAAATCACGATTTCATCCAAACCGACCTGGCCCTGTGTGAAAAAAAAAGTAATTGCCTCATAAACATAATAACTGGTTGTGTCACCCTTGGCAGCGAGAACTGCCATGTCTCAGTGCATTTTATACATTGCAAGTCTGTGCAAAGTTTGCCCAACCCTCAAACTCCTCAGACCTCTGTGTAATCCTTGTGCAGATTTTTTGAAAAAATCCACATCCCTTGAGGTCCTGCCCTCTACCCAAAGGGCCCAAGAGGGTAAATTTCCAATGTCATATGCTAAACACAACGGGACACCTGCGGTGATCCCGTGTCCCTGTCCTGACTGGTCAGGGCTGTTTTGGTGGCACAAGAAAAACACATTATCAGGTAGATGGTTTTGAACTGGGGGCAGATTGGTCTGCAGATTATTATTGAATGCAACAGACATCAAAGTAACCAAACTGAAAATCAGTCATGCCTTGTGTAATTGCACAGGACAGCATACAGAAGCAGGTACTACTACATCTACATAATCCATGTTGGTGGGATTGTCAGCATTTCAGGACTGGTCTTCCACTACCACCAAGACCACAGCACTGTTATATGTGAAAACACACTTCACAAGACTTATCACATTATCTCTTGAGATAATCATCTCTGACAACAAACAAGAAAGAAGCAGTAAAAGTTTCTGAACAGGAACTCAAAACTGTCTAAAATTGTTTAAGAATAATGTGGGGAATTCAGAAAAGGTCCAGGGAAGGAAATACCTTTAACGGCTAACAACAGTCATTTAATGCAGCAATCTTTCTCCTACACCTGTGAGAATAAAAGAACATCAAAAAATGTTAGTATGCACAGCTTAATCCCTTTTTCCTTTGTGGTTGTGTAACAGTCTGGCTTTGTTTCATTTTTGTATGGCAGCAAAGTGCTGGAGTGGTCCTTTGTGGCTGTTATCTAACAAAGCTAGCCAACTGTTGTCTTCAAACAAGTCAGAGAACAGGGTGGTTGCTGAGCCGGTGGAAGCAATCCTTCAGCGTGTGATGCACAATGGTGGGCAGCGGGTCACGGTAGACCAGCAACCTGCAGCCAGCAGCCATAGGCCAACAGTTTGTCATCAGCCTGCAGCGGCAGCAGAGTGAGTGGGCTACTTATGTGTTCAGTGCTTCTGAATGCTGATTAGGAGCTAAGGGGGATAAGACATGCACTGAAACTGTAATAATTGTAGATACTTTTCGTCAGCTCTTTTGGAAAAAAAGGCACTATAATCAACAAACAAAAAACAGTACAATAAGTGAATTAAAGTATGTGATACCTATTAAACACATTAAAGTGCGACACTATGAAGAATGTTAGCAGTACAGAGGCACTGAAATAGCATGCCAATCTTTCAGTGATGACTTCCCTGTAGTATTTCTGACAATCTCAGAGTGACATTTACTTTAAAGTGAGAGTGAGAAAACTTTTTGGTTTAAAGAAAAAAAATGGGAAAGTAAAAGCCAGCATAAAACCCATCTTAGGGTTGAAGAAAGTAATGGTTGCAAAATATTTTCATCCTCAAAGGAGATCACGCTCTAAGAAAGGTTAAGAACCAGTGATACATTTTACCACAATAGGTACCATGATAGGATGTGATAGGATGTCACAAGTTAAAGAAGTCCAGTTGTGAAATTTCCTCACTACTGAAAATTTTGCAGTCGACTGTTAGTGGTATTATAACAAAGTGGAAGCAACTGGGAATGACAGCAACTCAGCCATGAAGTGGAAGGCCACGTAAAATCACAGAGCGGGGTCAGCGGATGCTGAGGCGCATAATGCGCAGAGTCAATCACCACAGACCTCCAAACTTCATGTGGCCTTCGGATTAGCTCAAGAACAGTGTGTAGAGAGCTTCAGGGAATGGGTTTCCATGGCTGAGCAGCTGCAGCCAAGCCTTACATCACTAAGCGCAATGCAAAGCGTTGGATGCAGTGATTTAAAGTACGCCAACACCGGACTCTTGAGCAGTGGAGACGTGTTCTCTGGAGTGACCATGTGGCAAGCCGATGGACAAGTCTGGGTTTGGCAGTTGTCAGGAAAACGATGCTTGTCTGACTGCATAGTGCCAAGTGCAAAGTTTGTTGGAGGGGGGATTATAGTGTGGGGTTGTTTGTCAGGAGTTGGGCTCGGCCCCTTAGTTCCAGTGAAAGGAACTCTTAATGCTTCAGCATACCAAGACATTTGGGACAATTTCATGCTCCCAGTTTTGTGGGAACAGTTTGGGGATGGCCCCTTCCTGTTCCAACATGACTGCACACCAGTGCACAAAGCAGCTCCATAAAGACATGAATGAGGGAGTTTGGTGTGGAAGAACTTGACTGTCCTGCACAGAGTCCTGACCTCAACCCAACAGAACACCTTTGGGATGAATTAGAACAGAGACTGCGAGCCAGACCTAACATCAGTGTCAGACCTGACAAATGGGCTTTGGGAAGAATGGTCAAAAATTCCCATAAAAATGCCTAAACATTGTGGAAAGCCTTCCCAGAAGAGTTGTAAAGTGTGGGCCGACATCATATTAAACCCTATGGGTTAAGAATGGGATGTCACTCAAGTTCATATGCATGTGAAGGACAAGCAAAATACTTTTGGCAGTACATTGTATATGTAAAATTTACTATTTTATAAGTCATATATATATATATATATATATATATATATATATATATATATATATATATATATATATATATATATATATATATATATATATATAGAAGCAAAAAGAGTTTGTGAGGCTACTTGGTGAACTAGCAAGTAAAACACATACTAGTCAGGTAGGAAAGGAAAGGCTCTATAGGTATGTGAAAACCTAATCAGCTTAAAATCCAGTTTATCTTTTATTAATTTATGTTATTGTGCACTGAAATTTTAAATAATTCTCAGTTTTTATTTATTTATTTATTTCCTGTCAGGATTTGTGATGAATGACCTCAGACTGACAGGCACTGAACATGCATCTCTGGAGGTGTACTGTACAGCCAAAGATAATAATGAAGCAATTACTGTAAGAGCACTTCATCTGCTCTTATCCATGATGAGCTATATCAAGCAGACAGAAGCTCAATGTTGCAGTCAAGGACACTCTACTAGAATGCACAACAGCTTATCTTCTTTGAATCAAACTTGACCTTTGTTCTAGCGTGCTTCTCATCTACATAGTCACCATAATATGGGTTCGATATTAAGTACAACTGGACCGATCATCATGATTTTGGAGAGGAAAACTACAGAAGTCAATAAATGTGCTTAAAATGAAGCCAACATGGAGGTGTCAATAACTGCAGTTCCTCAAATGGTCACTAGACTACATCTCTTGCAAACAGTGCAATCTGAATGAGATAAGGGAATGCAAGGTGGTGTCAGGGGAGAATGCACCCCCATGAAGTCTCTCTCTTATCGTTTTGTTAAAGATACCAGGGGCCTGCTGGAGGTCATTTTGCAGGGCTCTGGTAGTACTCATCCTTTTCCTCCTTGCACAAAGGAGCAGATGCAGGGTTAAGGACCTTCTGTGGCCCTATCCTGCTCTCCCAGAGTAACTGCCTGTCTCCTGGAATCTCCTCCATGCTCTTGAGACTGTGCTGGGAGACACAGCAAATCTTCTGCCAATGACAAGTATTGATGTGCCATCCTGGAGGAGCTGGACTACTTGTGCAACCTTTGTAGGGTCCAGGTATCACCTCGTGCTACCAGTAGTGACACTGACCTTAGCCAAATGGCAAACTAGTGAAAAAACAGTCAGGAAAGATGAGGAGGGAAAATTGTCAGTGGCTTCTACCATTCCTGTTTTGGGGGTTGTCTCATTATTGTCCCCTCTGCTGAAACTGATTGTCATGATCCTGGGCCTTATGCCCAGCATTTTGTGTTTTCCTTCTCATGATTTGGTGTTATGGTGTTTCTTAGTTTATTAATTTTGTGTCTCAGTTGTTTTGTGGTCCTCATTTGTTAGTTATTCATACTGTTCCCTTTGTGGTAGCCCTGTGTTTGTTTTGTTCCTTTTCATGTCTCTGGTCTTCTGTGTGTTGTGGTGTTGTTTACTTCCTGTGTAGTGTCAAGTCTGCATTTCTGTCTTGTTGTTTCCTGTTTTATTTTGTCAGTTCTTGTCCCTTGTGCTCTGTGTTTAGTTTTACTTCCCCTTCTCGTTTGTGTAATTAGTTTCAGCTGTGCCCTCACTTATCGCCCATTCCCTAATTACCTTGTGTATTTATAGTCTCAGTCTTCCCTTTGTCCTTTGTGGGATTGTTGTTGTTTTACAGCTGTGTCTGCTCTCTGGCTCCCTGTTTCCATGATATTTCTAGTTTGTTCCCAGTTTAGGTTATTTCATCTGTTTGCCTCATCTTTGGGTTCCTGTTGCCACTACACTCCGACTGAAATATTTGCTTCTCATCGCTCTTCCCTGCCGTCTCTTACGTCCTGCTATTGGGTCCTCACCTCCAAACACAGCCATACAGCCCGGTCACGCATCGTGACACTGATTAACAGCCCACTCTGCTACTTAACTGACCAGATCCCAGAAGTTTAACTGACTTAATGTTATACTGTGATTAAAAATTTAATTGAGATTCAAAATTAACTTAGAAACAGGGATCTCCATTCCAGATTGGTTGGGGCCCAGTTTCACAGCAATGTTGGCCGACAGGTTGCCGCTGGAACTTGTGCTTCTGCTGGCTGAAGACAAAGGGAGAGGAGAGAGAGAGAGAGAGAAGTTGCATTTGGAGGCACAATATCTGCTTGACAATGTTAGTCGTCAGCACCTCGAGTACTGGAAGCTCAAAATAAGAGTCAACAGCAGACTAAGCTGTTTGACATTGCGAGGCAGCATCGGATGGGAATCTGTAGGATGGCCTTGGAAACCAACAAGAGGAAGTGAGTGAAGGCAGAGGTAAGGATTAAATGTAGAAGTTGAAGAAGGAAGAATGTTGCATAGAGTTCAGGGAGAAGTTGAGACAGGCTCTAGTTACCAGATGACTGGGAAGGTACAGTCTAAGTGGTGAGGGAACTGCCAAGAAGGTGTTTGGTATATCTTCTGAACATATAAGATAATAAATAAAAGACAATACAATGAAAGAAGATTAGATGAAAGAAGACAACAATCCTGAGTACTGGAATGAGGAAGTACAGGAGAGTATTGAAAGGAGAGGTTAGCAAGAAAAAGTGGGAAGAAGTCTTTTGACCCAGTGTTTTGAGTTTATTGTTCTTAGTTAAGAATTTTCTTATTCTTGAATGTGTAGAGGGATTTGCCCATCCAGTCTTCATGTGTTTTGTTCACTTAGAAGGCATTCGACCGCATCCCTCAGGCTATCCTGTGAGGGGTGGTGAGGGAGTATGGTGTATCTGGCCCATTGTTACAAACCATTCAGTCCCTCTACAGCTGCAGTGAGAGCTTGCTCTGCATTGCTGGAAATGAATCAGCCTCATTTCCGGTGGGTGTTGGATTTTACTTCAAGTGGAGTAGTTTAAGTATTTCATGGTCTTTTTCATGAGAGAAGGAAGAGGGGAGCAGGAGATTGACAGATGGATTGGGGCCATGACTGATGCAGATACTATATTGGTCCATCGTGGTGAAGACATACCTCAGTGTAGAAGCTGTTTTACTGGTCCATCTACTTACCTACCCTCACCTATGGTAGGGTTGGTTGACCAAAAGAATCGCGGATACAAGCAGCATAAATGAGCTTTCTCTGAAGGATGGCTGGTCTCTCTCTTAGAGATAGGATGAAGAGTGCAGTCATTCTATGGGAGCCCCTAGTCCTCCAAATTAAAAGGAGCCAGTTGAAGTGGCTTGGGCTTCTGAGTAGGATGCTTCCTGGGAACTTCCTGGGTGAGGTTTTCCGGACATGTACTCACCTAAGACACCATTATATCTCTCGGCAGAACTGGAAATGCCTTGGTGTTCCCCAGGATAAGCTGGGGGAGGTGGCAAGGGAGAGGGAGGTCTGGGTTTCTTTGCTTAGGTTGCTACCCTTGTGACCCAGCCTCGAATAAGCAGAAGAAAATGGATGGCTGGAATACATCTGGTTTTAAACCTGTTAGTCATCAGCCAGGTATAGCATCCGATTCAATATCACTTCCATTGTAGATGCACCTTGCTAATCAAGTTAGCTGGTCAGCATTAGCATTAGCAGATAACTCCCAAGCTCTACACCCTCATCCAAATGTGACATATAAATTTGTTATGGGGAGATTTGTCAAGCTTGGACTGGTGACTTTATAATTGATAGACCAAACCTAATTAACAATGGGTTTAATGGAAGACAAATTTGCACTGTGAAAAATTAAGTTCTTTTGGATGATGACTCTCTGGCAAATTTTTTTATGCTGCTTTGACTGTTTTAATCAGTCTCCTGTGAGCTCTTGCATAAACAATCCTAAAATAGCTGGAAAATGAAACAGTTCTTTTACAATTCCATTTACAAGACAAAACAAAAAATGTTATTACTTTGCATTCGTGTGGCCTACAAAGACCTCCACACTTATAAGTCATTATGTGCAAGTGAAATTTATGTAAATTGTTTTGTACGGCAGCCAGTTGAAGCATTTATGTTCCCAGATGCCCTAGTGAAGCTCTCCAAGGGTCTCTAGTAATGACTGTCATTACACTGGGCAGCTACTAGACACCAACATTCAGCCATAGTGGTGAAAAACACCATTGCACGCAGCTCTCTGTTAGCAAAACTCTTGAAATGTGTGCACAAAATGGCTCAGTGGGAGTGAGGGCTGATGTGATGTGTGTTCCTGAACAGCTGTCTTCCTCTGATGTACTTTGAGGACGAAAGCAGATTGCAGCTGACATGTAACTGACAAACCAGCTCCAGACTTTTAACAAGACGTGGGAGATCGGATCACATCTGCATCTCACACAGGCTGTCAGTGCTTTTCAAATTTTATCCTTAAAAGCTTTACATGGCCTGGTTGGTAGTGGAATATGTTATAGGCCTCTGAAGGCTGTGTGAGCAGTCTCATAGCTTGACATCACCTGATAGGTACCCCCAGGCGGTCCCAGAGCAACCAGGAGTGACAATGCTGCATCAATCAGGGCCCTGGGGCTCAAATCGACCCACCTGAGGAGATCGGCTATCCTTGAATAAAAGAATCACCTCTTAAAATGAAGGCATTTCAAAGTTTTTACTTTTAATGGATGATTTAAAACTGTTTTATAATTTTGTACAAAGATTTATGTTCTCTATACAACAAATTTTTTTTTCTAGTGCTACTGTACAGTTTATATTTGTAGTTTTGTGGACAAAATTCATGCCACCCCAGGATAAATCGTAATGAATTTGGTCAAATGTCTGTAAAACGTACACACTGTGCTATTAACTGTCACAGATTCATGACTAAATACTCCCAAAACAAATTTTAGAAAACTAGCATGATAAACCAAAGCTAAATTTTCACACATACATTGCATCTCTGAACTTTATGCGAGGCGAACACAAGAACGTGAGTGTCTGACTTAGTCAGATCACATATGTATACGTACAGTCAGTATGTATGCGAGAATAGCACCAGTAAGGTGAATTCATAGCTAACAGGAGTTTATCCTGTGGCTTTGAAAGCTATTAGAGCAGCATTTTTGCCTTTCAGTAGTGGCAGATGAGAATAATCTCTTGCTGTTTGCTGCATGTGAGAAAGGGCAACTTTGGAGAGTTGTTTATCTGTGAAAACAGCTTAAAATTAAAGTGCCTGTTTGAAATTAGAATGTTTGTATGTCAACATTTAGCTCGGAGGCAGCTCTTCTCCTGGCAGCAGACACAGGTGGCACAAATCCCCTGGAAGTGCAAGTTCTAGAACACATAATTACCAGGTCTTGGTACATCTTAACAGGGTGCAGTGACTTGCAAACAGCTAAGTAAGAAATGCAAATCACTTTAAGTGACTGGAGTTATTGTGGAAAGAACTAAGTTGTCCGAGCTGTTTAGTAGATGCATCAGTGGTGTGAATTTGAACATGGTAGGTCACATCGTTCTTGAGTTATCGCGTTCACGAGATGTTCAGAAAACTTGACCTCTGACTTTAGCTCAAGGCTGCTGAGATTCAAACTTGTCCAAGATTTTTAGTAGATACATCCATGGTGTGAACATCCTAGGTGACATGGTAAGTTGTTGCATTCACAAGATTTTCAGAAAAACTTGACCTCTGACCTTTAACCTTGACCCAATTATAGCAAAATTTTTATCAGGTGATCTAGGGGTTACTGGCCATGTTTCGTGCAAATTTGGTTTGAATTGGACTGGTAGTTTTGCCATAATATTGCCAACAAACAGACAAAAAAATGCAACATACCAAAATAATACCCCGTTCCCCCCTCTGCGGGCAGGGTTAAAAAAAAAAACCTTGGCCAGTGATCCCAAGCACATCAGAAAATCTACAACAGTATGGCTGAAAAACAAATGAATCAAGGTGCTCCATGACCCCAGTCAAAGTCCAGAGCTTAGCTCAACTGAAAAGCCAGGACTTTAAGAGAGCTGTGCATAAACAAAACCTCAGTGAAGGGAAGCAATGTTGTAAAGATGCGTGGACAAAAATTCCTCCACAACGATGCAAGAGACAGATACAGTCCTACAAAAATGATTACTTCAAGTTAGTGCTACTAAAGGTAATTCTACTTTTTTCACTAGATTGGCTGTGAAAATGTTATTTTTCACACAACTGTATAGTATGGCTTCCTGTGAGGTACAGCGGTCCAAGAAGTCTTTTCAGTTTTCTGTTAATTAGCACTAATTAGCACATATCTTTCTGTGCTTTACTCCAGTTTATAGATTCAGCTTGCTAACCAAGCTAGTTAGCATTTGCAGATGTCTTTGCGCTCTACCCTCTGGTCCAAATATGACCTCTATTGGCTCCAAGACACCAACATGGTGGCTACACCCATCATTTGCACAGTCATTTCTCCTTATGAATGCCATAGCGTGCCATGGAAACTGAAAAAAAAATGTTATGTCATTGTGTCAAACATTGTGTCATTTTAGTTTTTTGGTTTTATGTGCTTTTGTTCCCTTTGTCCTCTTCCTTTTATTCAGAGTTGCAACTGATGATTACTTTAATCAGATTTATGCTGAATAACTGATGATGCATTAAAGAATGACAAGTCGACAATTCAGTCTCATGAGGCTGGCATAAAAGGCCAATATGTGTCTGAAATTGATCCTCTTTGCCATCAGTGTTCCCTGATCCCTCACACTATTTGTCAGTGAAATAGGCGACAGACTATTGTAAAGGTCACGGGCTCTTGAGAAGAAAAGGAATCACAGCAAAATCAATTATGCAATATCAGTCCTCCCTGGCCTTGTGTCCTCTCACGCTGCTGCTCTCATTCACATGGGAACAATCCCTTCCAACCTGTTTAGAGACCATTAAATTAACTGGAGGCTGAATAGTGAAATGGGGCGTTTGGGGAGGGAATAAATTCAACGTAAGGCATCTGAGCGTGCAGAGCAGAGAATTAAAATAATTCAATTATCAGAGGCTTTCTTTAATATGAGTCATGTTGCATAAAGCATGACTGTAATATTGATCCATAATGGCTCATGTTCCCTGCCACTGCTCCCACTTGCTGTGTATGGGTGTGTTTCGATTGGATTTTAATCTTTGTTTGGCATGAGCTAATGAGATTTCAGAGATAGAAAATGAAGGCTTTCATTCCAAAATAATACGTTTCTATTTTGGATATTGCTTGAAATGATCAAAATGTCAAACCACTTGGGTGATACTAATAACTGTTTTGGGATAAACCGAGGCTTTAAAAACACTGATGTCTTTGGTAGAAGGCAAAACTCAGTAATTTTCAAATGATGGCTCCACTTGTGTTTCCTACATCCCTGTAATCTTCACTTCTTTGAGCT
This sequence comes from Archocentrus centrarchus, assembly GCF_007364275.1. Classification (NCBI taxonomy): domain Eukaryota; kingdom Metazoa; phylum Chordata; class Actinopteri; order Cichliformes; family Cichlidae; genus Archocentrus; species Archocentrus centrarchus. The sequence continues at coordinate 4,912,721 of NC_044361.1, forward strand.
TTTTTGTGCAACAAACCGACTGCCTTCTCTTTCCAGCAATCATTCTACAAGAGAAGTGTTGTCTGAGCAAATGATGCATGTTTAGCATTGCCTTCATATTAGCAGCTATAATCAGCCAAGGATGGCACCCATATCACTATTTTGTCTTTTAAAACAATAAAATGCGAAAAGCCTACAATAAAGACGTAGGTTGTCTCTTATATAATAATCCAAAAAGCACAGACTGCACATTTCAGCTTTGTGGGATCAGCTCCCGCTTTAAATTCTGATCCGCTTCAGCTCTCCTGCTCTCCCTTAAAAAAAAAAAAAAAGATGTGGATGTGTGATATCAGCAGAATTAATAAGTAACACAGCAGATGTATAACTTATATTTACTTGCAAACAAAATCATACGCAAATGTATCCATGGCTTGCTTCAGTGTGAGAAATGATGCAGGTTTTTCAAGGTAGTTTGCAGCAGATGATTGCATATCAACATATTCAGTGTTGGTGTCAGAGAGAATATTGTTATTCTGTGAGGCATTCTGGAGGGTCTCAGCTCAAAGAGCAGCCTGCGCCTGGAGCCTGGAGACTACTCTGTGTGTGTGTGTGTGTGTGTGTGTGTGTGTGTGTGTGTGTGTGTGTGTGTGTGTGTGTGTGTGTGTGTGTGTGTGTGTGTGTGTGAGTGCATGCATGCGTGCCTGTGTAGTGAGACAAAGTGTCTGGGTTCACAGAAAACCAATTGAGACACCTGCCGGCTACCACTGCCAGCTGCTGATAAAACGGGGAAAAGAATGTGTTGGGCCTCTGGCACATTTGCCCGCCTTTAAAAGGGCAGGAAAGGTTGGACGAATGGTTACCTCACCCACTTTTATTTTTGTTTGTTTGTTTTTTCTTAACACTTTTACTGCCCGGGAAATTAACCTGATGAAATAAAACACATAAAAAAAAGGCAGTTGTGCACTGTGATCACTTTTATTACAAAAAGGACGTCAGCTCCTGGCGAAAAACAGATCGAAACAAAAAGGCTCCAGTACAGACAGGAAATAACTGCTTGAGTAACTGACCCACAGCTACAACATCAGGATTAAAGCACTTCACAATTTATCATGCACAGAGAGGACATTCTGCAGGAAGTACATGCAATGGAAAAAAAGGGAGGAAAAAAAACCCACACACGACCTCAGCACAACATTGCAACATTTGCATTAGGTAGGAAAAGGCCACGGCAGATCACAAGAACGTCACATGTCGTCAAAAGGGTCACAGTTCACTTGTTGTCCTGGGCAGGATTATGACAGACTAGTATCACAGCAAAATGTGTAATATCGAAGCTACACTGGGTCACAGTGCAAATCATATTAGTTTTACAGTAAAGGCTGTAAAAATGTGAGATGCCTTCATCCCTTTTTTTAAAAATTCATCCCCCTTGCAACCTGAAACCAAATGGAAACGTATTAACGCAAAGCACGATCTTTAAATAAATGTGGCCAAACTGCAACTGTAAAAGAAAAAAAATAGTCATTGAAAATCTAAGTAAGCTTAGAAATAATCTATATGCATGTGTGAAATTATTACAAAAATATAGTGTTGCCACCAATGCAAAATTGTTAAAGACTGCAGTTCTTCAAGTGGCCACTTGAGGCTGACTCCAAAAGTGAGCCAGGCCCTTTAAGATTCCCATGTCAAAATGCCCAGGTTTACAGAAGAAACATATTTACAGTCTCATACAAAATCATCTTGGTCTCTATAGTTTCTTTACTTCATGTCAAATGTACATCAGCTAAATTTTTTTTATATAAATCAACTGTTTAAGTTGCATTAAGGCACTCACGTGAGTGGCTATGGCCACTCTGAGTGATAGGTGGGTGCCACCTGCTATCTGCTAGGCCTCACCTAAGCTAAATCAGTACATTGACCTGGAGTGTGTTTGCACTGTTGGTGCCTTTTGGAGCATTTTTAATGCAATTATTCTGAAAAATATGGCTTTCTGTAGACATGATGATATTAACAGACAGTCTCAGAAGTCTGTGCACCAGGTTTTTAGTAGCTGCAAATTTAGGTATTTTATTTATATCTCCTCTGTGAATCACCACCTTATCGTGGTGGAGGGGTTTGTGTGTACCAGTGATCCCAGGAGCTATGTTGTCCGTGGGCTTATCCCCCTGGTAGGGTCCCCCATGTCAAATTGGTCCTGGGTGAGGGGACAGACAAAGAGCGATTCTATAGTAAAACCATGGTTACTGCAGAAAAACCATAGTTAACCATAGTGGATTTTCGTAAGGGGCCTGAAGAGAAGACATGGGCCCGCCCTCCTGTAGACCCTCCACCCGTAGGAGGCGTCGTAGGGGTCGGATGCAATGTGCGTTGGGCGGTGGCCAAGGGTGGAGGCCCTGGTGGACCGATCCCTATCGAGACTGGCTATTGGGACATGGAATGTCACTTCTCTGGTGGGGCAGGAGCCTGAGCTAGTACATGAGGTTGAAAGATACCGGCTAGATATAGTCCAGCTCACCTCAACGCATAGCCTGGACTCTGGAACTAGTCTCCTGGAGAGGGGCTGGACTCTATTCCAGTCTGGAGTTGCCCTCGGTGAGAGGCGGCAAGCTGGGGTGGGTATTCTTGTATCCCCTTGGCTTGCTGCCTGTACATTGGCGTTTTCACCGATAGACAAGAAGGTTGCTTCCCTGCGCCTTTGTGGCCGGGGAACAGGTCCTGACTGTTGTTTGCGCTTATGTGCCAAAGGACAGTTCAGAATACCCACCCTTCTTGGAGTCGCTAGGCAGGGTGCTCGAGGATGCTCTATCTGGTGACTCCATTGTCCCGCTGGGAGACTTCAACACTCACGTGGGCAATGACAGTGAGACCTGGCGGGGTGTGACTGGGAGGAACAGCCTGCTTGATCTGAACCCGAGTGGTGTTTTGTTATTTGACTTCTATGCAAACCACAATTTGTCCATAACAAACACCATGTTCGAACATAAGGATGTCCATAAGTGCACGTGTCACCGGGACACCCTAGGTCGCAGGTTAATGGTCAATTTTGTAATCGTATCATCAGATCTGCAGCCGTATGTTCTGGACACTCAGGTGAAGAGAGAAGCTGAGCTGTCAGGTGATCACCACCTGGTGGTGAGTTGGATCAGGTGGCGGGGGAGGATGCTGGACAGACCCAGCGCACCTAAACGTATTGTGAAGGTGCGCTGGGAACGCCTGGCAGAAGCACCAGTCCAGGAGATCTTCAACTCCCACCTCTGGCAGAACTTCAACATTCCGAGGGAGGCTGAGGATATTGAGTCTGAATGGATCATGTTCAACACCTCCATTGTTGAGGCTGCTGATCAGAGATGCTACTGCAAGGTGGTTGGTGCCTGTTGTGGTGGTAATCCCTGAAACAGATGGTGGTCACCGGAGGTGAAGGGAGCCATCAAGCTGAAGAAGGAGTCCTATTGGGCTTGGTTAGCCTGTGGGACTCCAGAGGCAGCTGACGGGTACCGGCAGGCCAAGCAGAATGCGGTTCGGGTAGTGGCTGCCCGAACTCAGGTGTGGGAGACTTTTGGATGGCCTTGAAGTGATTCTGGCAAACCGTCAGGCAACTCAGGAGGGGAAAGCGGTGCACTACTCACATGGTCTGTAGTGCAGGCGAGGCAGTGTTGACTTCAACTGAGGCTATAGTAAGGCGGTGGAAGGAATACTTCGAGGAATACTTAATTCCACTGACACGCCTTCTGTAGTGGAAGCAGAGTCTGGGGATGGGGGGTGGGGGGGGTGGGGTGGGGTGTGTGACTTGCCCATCACTGGGGGTGTGAGGTCACTGAGGTGATTAAACAACTTCTTGGTGGCAGGGCCTCTGGGGTGGTCAGGATTCGCCCTGAGTTCCTGAAGGCTCTGGATGTTGTAGGGCTGTCTTGTTTGACACGCCTCTGCAACATTGCGTGGAGATCTGGGGCAGTGCCTCTGGATTGGCAGACTGGGGTGGTGGTCCCCATCTTTAAGAAGGGAAACTGGAGGGTGTGATCCAACTATCGAAGGATCACACTCCTCAGCCTCCCCGGTAAGGTCTATGCCAGGGTGCTGGAAAGGAGAGTCTGGCTGTTAGTTGAACCTCGGATTCAAGAGGAACAATGTGGTTTTTGTCCTGGTCGTGGAATGCTGAACCAGCTCTTTATCCTCTCAAGAATATTTGAGTGTGTGTGGGTATTCGAGTGTGTTTGCCCATCCAGTCTAACATAGCATCACAAAAAAACAACAACTTTACAATCATGTGATGTTGATGCAGGTCAATAGAAAAAAAATGGTCCTAATAAAAGGAATATTGGCATATCAAAATTTTAGAGCCTTTATTGCAAAACTAATATGTTTTGTTCTGTGACCTAATGTAGGCATTACACATTCTGAAGTGATACTTGGTTGGAACAAGATCATGGAGCGCTGTCTCTCTTGCTCTACATATATATATTTATTTATTTTTTTACTTTAACAGGTTGTATGACATCTCTGTGAAGTGCAAAGACACCGCCGCATCAGCATTTCCAGTGTCTCAGCTACCTACAATACTGTAAACAATCTACACTATAAGGCGCACAGTTGAAAAGTTGCCCAACAAAAGAGCCACATCAATTCATAAAGGGTCTGATGTGAAAATGCATCATCATCATCTTCATCATCAACACTCTGCAGATCTGGCATACCAACTGTCAATATACCAACTGCAGGCAGTAAAATGCTGTTTAAGTTTATTTTAATGGAAGGACACTACACACACACACACACACACACACACACACACACACACACACACACACACACACACGCGCGCACACACACACACAAACAAACAAAAACAAACTACATCAAAAGACAAAAATATGAACCCATTTTCTTTCTTTTTCACATCGATCTTTTTCAAATTAGGCACACGGTACAGCACAGTAAACTTTTTTTTTTCTTCAATACCTCTTTTGGTTGCTGACATCTAAAGACGCGGACACTGAAGGCCCCTCCATGGCTGAAAGGACAAATTGTTTTTGTTTTTTTTTTCTTTTTTGATCACAAACAGATCAGTTAGTCACTCGCTGCTGGCATTTATCTATCCAAACCTAAACATTAAAGGGAGCCTTCCACTGCAGTTTCCTTCTCTGTGATTATTAAACCTGCTTTATGATCTCAATACCAGACTTTTTTATGGCCTTTCCTTTCTGTGGTGATGCTTGAGACCATCACAGGATATCTTATACAATATAAGGCAATAAATTCCTCTTCCTCGCCTCAGTCGTACCACTCATAAAAAGTCTTTTTGACCTTTCGTGTCTGTGCATAAATCAAGAAAAAAATACATTGAAAATGAAAGACCTAAAATAAACCTTGACTATTCAACCTGCAAATACTTTTTCACTGTTTTAAACACTGATTGTCTACATTATCAATAAAATCTAAGGATGTAAGTAAACATGATAGGATGTAAACACTGTTAGTATCCAACTGGCTTGGATCTCAGAAGATATTTGACCCTGTATGACGCGAGAAAACAGTCCCACACATGAGATGGAGGAGGAGCGAGGTAGTCCACAAGACTTGATGGAAGGGAAAGGGAGCTATGGGTGAACCCTAACTGGCTCTGGTGCATCACTCGGGCTGAGGACCATGTTAGTTTGTGGTTTGATTAATAATCTTCATAGGGTAGTTTGGGTTCTCTTGCTGTGGTTGAGAATTGTTTTGATTTGGCAGGGAGAAGCTGCTGAGCTCATATCGACAACAATACCCTGTCAAAAAAATTTTCAGTCTTAAGTTTCAGAAGATTTTTTTTTTTTTTTGAAAACTTTGATTTTCCTGGCAGTCTTTTGTTTGGACAAAGTGCCCTGTAAGCATCAAATCAGTCTTTTCATGTGATTTTTTTTTAATGTATATATATATATATATAGATAGATATATAATTTTTGCACCCTTAGTTGTCCTCACACAATGCGGTAATCAAATGTGTCTTTTTCAGTATGGTCTGTCCAGTTGGATGAGGGCATACTGCGGTAGGGGTCTAGTAGGATGCGGAAACAGCGCACAATGAGCAGGGCCAGGAAGATGAAGAGCAGCAGCACAAAGACAAAGGCAGCTTTCTGCTCAAGCGTCAGGTAGGAAGGCACATGATGGCCACCACCCGACGAGGACAGCGTGCTGCTGAAGAGGCCCTCAGCCATCCTGGGCACATCCATGCTTGATCGTCTCGGCTCCAGCTCTTTGTCGGTTGCTTAAAGACTTTTGAGGGGAAGATGGACTCAGTGGAAAAGACCTGTGTGAAAATCCAGATAGATGCATTACAGATCATGTCTTATGTGATTTGGCAGAGATTTGAAAGAGTAAACCAATAATATTCAAAACTCCTGAATTTGTACAGATGACAGAACAAAAAACTAGTGCCTCGGGGAATGACAAAGTGGCTTCATGTTTAGTTTTTTGCAACTCCAGGCATAAAGCCTGCTCTGTGTGTAAAGAAGGCCCAAAGGACTCTTTTGGCAATGGAATTCATGAGGGAGTTTTAGTTATACAACATTTATTGGAAGCAATACCGCTCTGAAGGTAGAAATGTCACCAGCTTCATTAAACCACAGCCTATTATTATGGAATTTGTAACCTTGCCTCCTATGAATTGCATTCATATACAACCAACCGGCATCAGCAAATTAAATTCTGTAGAAACGTTTATTTTAAATATTGTCATGCATGAGGAAAAATGAATTTCTCCTCAGACAAGGTTACATGAATGAAACATGAATTCAAATAGGCTTACAGCTGCCTGATGAAGGATGGATTACCAAACAGACAAAGTGGAGAGTTGCTACAGGCCCCCAGAACTGCAGGGGGGCAGAAATGTGTATCGAAAGGGCAAATTTAATAGAAATTTCTCTGAAGTTTAATATCTATTACGCTAAAGGGCTTTATTTCATGTTGCTTTATCACATCATTTTAATTTAGATATTCTAGGTGGTTCTTATACAGTGCATATGTTGGAACACTTCATCATACACATTAGGAAAAGGGGTATGATGAATTTCTACAATTAAAAATTCTCTATATATCGTTTTACCGCAATGTTACAAAGCCCCTGATCTAACTGATCCAAGTCTTCCTCAGCTGAAAAAAAAAATCCCCATCAGATGCACTCGCTCCTTGTTTCCTAAAAAAAAAATAACACAAACATTTCCCTAGACTTTGTGGGCTCATTTTAAAGATTAACATCTTCAGTAGGAACAACTATAAAAACTGAGAAACTGGCAAGAAATTGCTGGGTTTTTTTTCTTTTTAGATTTGATGTCAATAAAAAGCACACTATAAAACCAGCCTTATCCTTATGAAATTATAAAAATAATTCCCCGTATACTCAAACAACCCAGGTTTAGTTCACATCCCATTCCATACAGATTTAGGATATTCCCGGGTTCATTTAAGGATCCTATAACATTTACAAGGTTCCTCAGGGTTAAATCAGGCTGAAATGGGGAATTATTTAATATGCAACTGCAGTATCTGGGTGGATATGCTATTTAAATGTCATCTATGAGCTTGGAACAAAAGACACTGGGGAATGACTTCATCTCCCTCCAATATAGGGCATGTTTTTTTCCTCATGACCTTTTCTTCATTATATATATATTGCCCCCCAAAAAGGCTCTGCGGATAGTTTGTTCTAACAAAAAGAGCCTAATGCGATGAATCTGGAGGCAGCTCGGTTGTCTGCTTTATAGAGAGAGCTGCAGGTAAATGAATCCATTCCTAAACAACCAGCAGGACTCTTCAATGTTTGATGTTTTTTTCTCCTGCTGAGCAAACACTCGCTTTGAGTTATTATTCCAAACCAGTTTGAAAATTATTATTTTCTACACTCCACAGGAATGCTACGGAGAAAATATTATTATTTAAACCTTGAGATCACTCGGATATATCAAGGTTGTTTATCTCACTCAACTGAAAGCGATTTTTCGATTTGATTTGCATATCATTTTCATAGCTTTGCAAATCATATTTATTCACTTACTTAAGTCCCACATTGTAAGGCCACAGTTATGCCACTCCAACAAATATCAGCTGGGACATGCATCATGAGCGGGCACGCTCGCGTTAACTTGTGAGGCCTTAAAATTAAGTAATGTCCACTTATAATCTCAAGCCACCTGTTGCATGTGTGTGGTTTTTGAGTTCAGTTGCGGTGGCTTTGTTTTATTAAAAAAATGATTGAAAGGCCTCACAAGCTGAAAAAAACAAAGATCAGAGGAGTATCTGAAAATGCTTTCCTGTTTTCTTAATCCTCATGCACATTTGTTGGAGGTCCTTACCAACAGGTTACACAGCAAACCAAATTATTTGGAAATAAAGTGGCGAAACACCCTTTATAATTGTCTGTAGTCGAGTTTTTAAAACATTTTGTGTCCAAGTCACAGCAAAGACAAGCCAGATTTTCAAGGCACACCTGTATTCATATCTGTACAAAACAGCATCTCTGACATCTGGCATGTCATCATAGTTGACCTTTTGATTGTCTTGTCAGATGATGGTGCTTATTGATTATCTGGGACCTATTAATGCTGCTTTGCAATAAGCTCCACCACCTTGTAACTTGCCTCAATCACCTCATCAGACACTTTCACACAGCCTAACAAACAGGTCTTGGTTCAGATCCAGGACTCTGCTGAAGAAGTCCAAATTTTCCTCTTCAGCTTGCTTGGCAACATTAACAAACCCCTTCCAACAAATGACTTTGACACCCCCCCCCTCCCGTCCAGCTGCAGCAACAACCCAGAAAGCAACGTGTGTTTGGCTCAAATGTGGCCCACATATGCAGTTTTCTTAGGGCTACATTTGCTGCTACAGCATCTACCAAATATGGGCCAGATGTCAGGTTTGTTGTGACATTTGGGTCACATCTGGCACCCCCAGCACCTGCCATAACCCATGTCTAGCATGACTTATAACACGTGGGCCACAAAGCACACCTGGACTTTCCTCACCATTTGGGGGTCGCTGGTTTACGGCATAAAAAAAAAACTGCACGAACACAATTATTTTAGCTTTGTAAAACTACAATGTGACAGCTTATATATATCTTTTTTACTTTCAAATAAAAGGTGAAGAAGTCATCCTGCTGTGATTACCTCACGATGGACTACACTTTTTCTTAAGGTTGTGTAACGTGGACCTGGCATCACTTGTGTACTGAAAAACTTTGCATCTTTGGCTTCTCCCAGTCATTTTCACGTCTAGATTTATTACCAGATTATCGATGTTCTCTCAGAAATGTTTGCATAACCCAAACTCCAATCCTTTTTGGTTGTGTCCTTCAGTTATGCTTCTGTAAGTGTGACAAGCCATCACAGACACCGACAAACACTTGGGGAGGAGTTCTGAATGTGTTATGAGACAACTCAAAGTGACAAGACGGGCAGAAGAGCTGTCTCTTTCTGCCTAAAAGGAGGAAAAAAAAAATCTGTTAGCAACTCTCAGGAGAGACGCAGAGAGAGCGAAGGCTTCAGCCATGCCTCGCTGATCAGCAGCCTGTAATCCATCACACTTAAAACTCAAAAATGATATTTCACAGCAGTGATTCATTGCCCTCGTGGTGAAAAATGATAAGGAACACAGCTGTTTTTCTTTGTCTGCTGGTTTACTGTCAAATCGCAATCTCACCGTATTGCCCTGCAATGACACAGTGAGGTTACAGGGTATTAGCACTTTGGGCCAGAAACCACTTTGCTATTTGTTACAAGGTTATGTAATATACTTCAAAGACTCCAAACATTTACATCATCAGCAGCTCCATGACTAAGCGCTCAGAGTTTGGAGCTTTTCTTGACAGCATTTCACAGGGATACACTAAATATTTTAAGCTGCCAGTGACAAGTTTAGAAGGAGCTTTTCATTTTAAATGAAAATGTTAGGTCACATTATCTGTCTGTGCTTTGCTCAGCAGCAGCAGAATTTCAGGAAAAGCAAATTGCCTCTGTAAGTCTGAAATAGCCTGTAGATGACAGAGATACAAATACACCGTGTTGAATTTTAGAAGCTGTGTAAGGACACAGTTTTTAAAAAATTTTTTTTTAGTTCAACTGTACAAAACCAGCAGCAGTTCTGTGGTGAGGAGACATGAAACCGTGTCAGACGCCGAGAGTAAAATTGACAGAGAAACGAGTGTGACGGAGATATCGAGCCAAATTTAGAAATGATGCCAGTTATGTTGAAATGTTGATGTAACCTGTGGGCTCTGCGTGTGCATGAAGTGATTATGACTAATAGAGAATTCAAACGGCATCAGAGGAAGTAAAATTAAACCGTTACGGAGAATTTTTCAACATGTTGATCGTGTTGCAAAAAAAAAATCTGCTTTATAAACAATTTACTGCAGAAATGACATTATACGAGATTTAACAACAATGTTAATTAACTGTAAGTCAAAAGATTTTTTTTTTTTTTTAAATTAATTTTACAAGTGTCTTTCATCATCGTGGACTATTTCTTTGCAGACACTGTTTGTGTATGGAACAATTAAATTTTTTAATCTTTAAACACACACACACACACACACACACACACACACACACACACACACACACACACACACACGGTATTCATTTAAAAATATCTGCTGAAGAAGATTAATTGAAGAAATAAAAATTCTTCAATTGCAATAAAAAAATGTTCCATACTTTATGTAAAGAAAGCAAAACAGGAAACGCTGCAAAATTAATAATATATGTGAGTGCAGGCACATGCAAAAATAAACATGTAATATATGTATATATGCAAACGAGTGGCGATATAAATAAGAGTCCTCATACTGATACATTCTTATTTATATCGCCTAATTAATCCAAATCCTTGTAATGCAACTGTAATCAAAGGTAGACACACCCGCAGAATCAACGCAGGAATGCTTAACAATCCAGCGCCAAATGATGAACCGCCATTTAAATGAACCAACATATATGCTATTCAGTCTGAAAAGTGGCCCTGCTGTTTCAATAAAACGGCTCTAGATTGCCCGCTTTCCTGAGCCCGTGTGCCTATGAGCCGCAGCTGGACTCCTCGCTGCACACGTGGATGGATGAAAAATGTGTCCAAATACCATCTCTTTCGCCTCCGGTGCGTCTGAAGGCACCTTTCACACCTTTACAGCCCGAAGATCAAACCACAAAATGAGCGCATTCTTTTTTAAAAGGCTCCATGTCGAAGGTGAACGTGGTCAGACGCGTATGAGCGGCAGGTGAGACTGACCGAGTCTGTGAACACTAACCTGTTGTTATCAGGGGAGCTCGGGAATCTCCGTCAACGGCAGGTCTCCATTCCGGTGGATCCGACGATTCTGTTTTCAGGCTCTTTCACCGAAACAACAAAAACAACGACCAGACGCGTCCTTGCAGACCGCAGGGCTCCTCACTACATGACAGAAAAAGCCTGGCAGAGCTTCTTTCCTCTGTCTTTGTTGACTGAGCCGGGCAGACCTCACCCTCTGCTGCTCGTTTTTTTTCTTCTCTCTCTTCTGCTCTTGACGCGCCGCTCATCCCCGCAGACACACAGGGAGGGATGTAGTGGTACCCAGTCGCTACTGGCAACCTGTTGCCATAGCAATCCTCCAGGTAGGCTATATATTGCAAGTGGATGAGGGAAAGGTGTGGCCCTCATATACTACATGCAAACTGAGTCATAATCACATATATGACACATATTTAGAGGTAATTCGAACATTAGATAAAAAGTGACACTCTCAGGAGGACTTCAACTCAAAGGTGAGAAGAACATTTTGGGACATTTAAATGTCACGTTATTGTTAATTGATCTTTTTTTGATCTTTTAATTGTCGCACACTTTATTGTAAAACAGTAGTGCATTCATAAAAAATTAACTGTAAACTACTCCACGGACGGCGTGTTAGGTTGGTTGTATGCAGTTATGAAATTAAGACCTAAGATCTAAAGAGGAAACGGGTTGGAGTCTTTGCTGTCTCACAGTGACAAACACAAATCCCCTCAGAGATGCTGGGAGACGTGACGGACCATGAAGGGGTCAGAGTGACTGTGCTGAGCAGCAGTTTGGGGAAATCACAGGTTATATAATGTCCTCGCTCAACTCTGTGTCCAACAGCTGTGCTGCATCGCCACCTGGTGGCGGTGACTGAAGATTTCAGGTGTGTGATTTGTCCAGAAAATCCACTGAAACTCAGATTGCTTAACATTGATAGATTTTTAATTAACTTTCTTTATCTAGTTTTATATATTCACTTCTAGTAAGTTTCTTTATTTACTTTTGTTTAATTTCAGATTTTGTTTAAGACTTGAATTGTATATTTATTTTAGTCTTTATTTATATTATATGTTATTTATTATTACTTTCCCATTGCATTTCCATCCACTTCTCCTGTTTAGGGCTGCAGGGGGGCTGGAGCCTATCCCAGCTGACATAGGGAAAGGGGCAGGGTACACCCCGTACAGGTCGCCAACACAGAGACAGACAACATCCACACTCTCATTCACACCTATGGGTAATTTAGAGTTTCCAATTAACCTAACCCCAGTAAGTGCATGTCTTTGGACTGTGGGAGGAAACCGGAGTACCCGGAGAAAACCCACGCAGACACGGGGAGAACATGCAAACTCCACACAGAGAGACAGGGAGGGGCCTGGGCCAAGGTGGAATCAAACCCAGGCCTTCCAGATGGTATTCTAACTGTGAGGCAGCAGTGTTAACCACTGAGCCACTGTACTGCCCTCCCTTTGCATTTCCTCTAATTTATTTCTCAAAATGCATACATATAAAAATTACTCACTCACCCTTTAGGTGGTCTTTTATCCTCCTCTGCCTGGGAGCTCGAGGGTCCTGCGCAGTAGCTTAGCTGTTCCTAGAACTATACATATAGTAAAATGAGTATATAGTACAGCGAAATGTATATATTAATAAAATGAGGATGCTGGTTAACTTTGCACCAGTTGGATGGTTGATGCCGGTCATTGAGAAATTATATTCTTCGCTAGCTGGAAAATAATATGGTCAGTTAATACAGTTAAATAAGAAGGCAAACAATTGGGGTAATTGATACAAAAGTTAATAAATAAAATACCCTTCTTGAAGCAGCTCCAAAGGGATTTGTGTCTCCAGCTGAACTCAAACCAGTAACCTTTCACTTGCCAAGCAAATGTGTAAACCAATACACTAATAGTATGTGAATTTATTTATGTTTTTGTATTTTATTTGTTTCTTTATTTTTTCATTTTGGCAGTTTTGAGCCTCCATAGCTCGTAGGGGGTCATGTGCCAGATTATTTCTTGGCCTGTGAGCTTGCCAGAAGACCAGAATTTAGAGATGTTAGTGGATTTTGTTGCTTCTGGACAAAGCCTGACAAGCCATTTCCAGTGTTTTCCAGTTGTTGTGCAAAGCTGAACTAATGGTCTGCTGGCTGTACTCTCATATTTATTGTACCAATGAGATTAATGTTGAACTCTCGGCTTCTTGGTATTTCCCAAAATGTCAGCCGTTAAATCCATAATTATTCAAATGAGAACAGACTGAGCATCAAATACATCTTGTGTTAAACCTTAAAATTCTTTATTTCATTAATATTTCACCTAAGTATGAAAAGTTTTGAAGGGACTTTAAAAGTTTCTTTCACTGTGGTTGCAACTGCAGAGAGCTGCTGATGATCTTTAGTGCATATTTACTAAATCCCATGAAACCTAGTTGGCCTCTAGCTGTGTACATCTTGGCATCTCTTTTTAAAAATAGCCTTCAGACTTTTGAAATAAATGCTTAAGGAATCCTTTTAATAATCTCATGGAACATTGTAAGAATTCATGGCTTGATTTGTTATTTTTGCACAGGAAAAAAATCTACTTAAAGCATTTTATAAAAAATACAATTTTAAAATGCTTCACAGACACAGTGTAAAACTACATATGTATAATACATTGTACAAAACACAGTTATGAAAGCTCGGGTAGGGAGCTGCTAATTGGATAGATAGGTCAGTGGAGATAGCTGATTGGTTCTTATGCTGCTGTGTCAGTCTCCCAGCCCTAAGCGATTAAATACAACTGTCAAGATATGGCTATAGCAAATGTATCTGCCTTGTGCCTGCACCACACCCGATTAAAAGAAGAATGCACACAGGATTTCTCTGATTGTCCCATTATATAACAATTTCCTTGACACATTTTCATACTGATTTGAAGATTGTTGGGTACTAGTGTTTGCCCATTAGTGTCTATTAAGACAACAATACCTCCTAAAAATCACATTTATGCCAAATTGCATGAACTATATATGAGAACTGGCAATGTTATAAAAGTATAATATGCTTTAAGTTACCATCCATCCATCCATCCATCCATCCATCTTTTTCCACTTATCCTTTTCAGGGTCGCAGGGGGGCTGGAGCCTATCCCAGTTATTATAGGGCGAGAGGCAGGGTACACCCTGTAGGTCACCAGCCTGTTGAAGGGCTAACACAGAGAGACAGACAACCATTCGCACTCACAGCCAATTAACCTAACCCCACTAACTTCATGTCTTTGGAGTCTGGGAGGAAACTGGAGTACCTGGAGAAAACTCACGCGAACACGGTGACAGCAGAAAGGCTCCGGCCAAGGTGGAGTCAAACCAGCACTGCTGTGAGGCAACAGTGATAACCGCCACGCCACTGTGCTGCCTTAAGTTACCTCTATAAAGTAATTATTTGTTATTCATTATTCATGTCCTCTTGTAATGTTGATAGAAGCAGAAAATTGCGCAGCATTTTGTTTCTCTCACAATGTGTTTGGTGCTGTGAATTACTTAAACATAAATGTTATTTTTGATTGGTGTTGACAAAACCTAAAAATCACATTCTGGGAGGTTTTACTTCAGACTAGTGCTGCTTAGAGCTCAAAGCTAACATCAGTATGCTAAAAGCAGCACAGATATGACAGCATTAACATGCTAATGTTGAGCCTGTGTAAGATTTACCATATTCACCACCTTCACCAAGTATTGTTCCTAAGTAATCCTTCAGTTATTGAGATTCATCATTGGTGCTTCATGAACGTCTGTGCTGGTCCAACTTGGAAGGTGGAGCGAGCAAGTTTACATCGACTTCTCTGAAAGATTTGTGCTAACAGGGCAAAAAATCAAACAACCTTTTTAATGGGTTGAAATGTTAGAAGTGGAACAGTGACAACCAGGAATTCAATAGCCTGTGGAACCACCAGGTCGTGGTTATACTTCCAAATATAAATGACTACACTGTAAGTACTGTAAGTGTAAGTTATTAGTTAAGAATTTAATGACTGCCTGTCTCTGTTGGTTTAAGGGAGAAACTTTGGCTGATCCTTGGGAGTCAGATAGTTGGCGCAGGAAGGCGAGTTTCTGGGTTTTTTCCATCATTTTTCACAGAGCAAAGTTCAGTTCATCTTGGAAACGAGCAGGGCGAACATCCTCTCTGCTCTCCTCTCCAAAGCAAGAAAGTGTTGCAGACAGGCTATTCCAAACCTTATAAGTTTTACACGCAAGCAATTGGCTTCTTTAATTTGTGCAGTGATATAGATGTGACGCTAATTCTGATCTGCCAATAAAAGCAACAGCGGGTACATGATCAGCTACAGGAGGCAGTGAGTACTAATTTGCATGAACTCCTAGCTGATTGTGCCTGCATAATAAGCTTATGAGAAACACATAATAATAAATAATAATGCATTAGTCTTATATAGCACTTTTCTAGACACCCAAAGACACTTTACAATTTCATGCACTATTCATTCACACCTCAATCACACCTGGTGGTGGTAAGCTACTAATGTAGAGGCGTGGCTGCCAATTTGAGCCTACGGCCCCTCGGACCACCACCAAACACATTCACACTTAGGTAATGTGGGTTAAGTGTCTTGCCCAAGGACACAATGACAGCATGCGCTCAGACAGGGACTCGAACCAGCAACCCTCAGGTTGCAAGGTGAGCACCTGCCCACTGCACCACTGCCACCCACTTTATACATATTTACCACATATCTGTAATCACTTTAGCCCTGACATACTGTTCAGGTCAAATAACCTAAATTTAATTCTTAATTCTTTTAGCCTGAAATTTGAGATATTTTCCAAAAAAATGACCCAAAACACACAAAAATTAAAATGTTTAAAAAATTATACAGTTGTAAAGGTGCTACAGATGATTTACACTGAGTCTGTATCTATCCAGAAAATTTGGATTTTAGGGAATCTTGCAACCGTGAAACTGTGCATGCCGTGTCTGTGTGTAGTTTTTATGGGATCCTGGTGTCAGACTGCAAGGAGGACCTTGACACTGTCACAAGAACTGCCTGTGTTCACATCACATTCGCCCAGGTTCCTGCAGAGATGGGCACCTGCTGGTCTTTGAAGGATCATGTAGGACTCTCCAAAGAGTGTAACAGTAACGAGCAACATATGAGCAGGACGGTGACAGTGGATAGCACTATTGCCTCACAGTTCCCGTTTTTCATCCTATCTGGGGCCTTTTCTGTGTGGGTGTTGCATGTTCTCCCTGAGCCTGCATGGATTTATCCAGTTTCCTTCTGGCCTCCTCCCACAGTCCAAAGACATACATGTTTGGTCAGCTGGTGATTCTGGTTATGGTAATTGGATATGAGTGCTTGAAGTGTATAGTGCTGAATGAATGCATGGTTAAAGTGTGACTTGTAGCTACAAAGGCTTTAAGTGATTGGTGAGACTAGAAAAGTACTACATAAATGGAAGTACATTATATAAGCACCTGCAATGTAACAAAATAGTCTTAAAACAAACAAAAAATAATTAATGTATTCTTTTTTTTTTCTTTTGTGGGTCTTAGGAAAGGTGTAGATGAAACAGGTAGCAAACTGAAATGTCACATGTACCATCAGTTAGAGGTTGAGACATCTGTTACCTGGTTTTCTTCTCACACATCAGTACCCCCCCCCCCCCCCCCCCCTTTTTTTTGTTTTTCTGTTTTTTTGTATGTGCTCTTTTGTGAAGACATGTATGCGATCTTCCCCAATATCCCCTGAACAATGTTGTTACTGGCAGCATATTCTCCACGGCTTCTTGAGACCCTTGTGTCACATGTCTGTCACACATTCTCAGGACAGAACCTGGTCCCATCTGTGAAAAGCACAGGGTACGAGTGGTGGACCTGCCAATTCTGCTATTTTATGGCAAATAGTACCAATCGTGCTCCACAGTGCTTGGCAGTGAGCACAGGGCCCACTGGAGGACATCAGGTCCAGCAGGCCACCCTCATGAAGTCTGTTTCAGATTGTTTGGTCAGAGACACTCACACCAGTGCCTGCTGGAGGTCATTTTGTAGCTCTGGCAGTGCTCATCCTGTTTCTTCTTGCACAAAGGAGCAGATACCGGTCCTGCTGATGGGATTTTCTTCTGCTTTCAGCTGTCATGGGGCGAGAGGCAGGGTACACCTTGGACAGGTCACCAGCCTGTCACAGGGCTAACACAGTGAAACAGACAGCCATTCACACTCACAGCCAATTTAGAATCACCAATTAACCCAATTCCACTAACTGAATGTCTTTGGACCGTGGGAGGAGAATGGACCTACTGGAGAAAACCAACACATCATGATGCTAGTTCCAGAATATTCCTACCATATTCACTTTCAATAAAATATATTAAAATCATTATGACTGTCATGTTTTCACATCTTAGGTGAAAACATGACAGGATCTTGTGTGATTGTAGATGTTTTTCTCCAAAAAGAAGTGCTGTAAAACTTAAAACATACACTCTCTGTGCTCTTAATAAATTTGACATTTATTATGGAGTAATCATCCATTTTAATGGCACATAGGCTACATTCTAAATAGACCTGTAGTTCAAAATTCAGCATAGACACTTATTATGAGGAAATTCTTGGCCCAGGTCAAAACTGACTGGACAATACTGTGAAGGCATGAAAAAGCTAAGGTTTAATCAAATGTATTGAAACCAAAATATTTCAAATTAATGCTGCTGGTAGCTGATATTTTATGCTTCTTTCAATGTGAATATATTAAATCAATTAATAATCAAATAATCATTCAATTAATTAGTAATTCAATTCAATTTTATTTATACAGAACCAAATCACAACAACAGGCGCCTCAAGGTGCTTTATATTGTAAGATATAAAGACCCTACAATAATACAGAGAAAACCCAACAATCAGACGACCCTCTATGAGAAAGCACTTGGTGACAGTGGGAAGGAAAAACTCCCTTTTAACAGGAAGAAACCTCCAGCTGAACCAGGCTCAGGGAGGTGCAGCCACCTGCTGCAACCAGTAGGGGGTGTTTCAAACACATGGAGAGGGAAAAGAGGTGAGTGAAGAAGAAACACATCATGGAAATAATCAGTTAACCCCACTTTTTTTTTTTTTTTTTTTTGCTGAAATGACAAATATTTTGTTCTAACTTCAGTAAATGTAAGAATTTTTTCCTTTTCTTTATTAATTATGATATGGTACACTGGAACGCTTTACGGATTAAAGTGTTGTTTGAGCAAAACTAATATTTAAATCTCACCTTGGGCTTAGAGAAAGAACAGCGAACATATTTTTTATTTTGATATTTCTTGATACAAATGATGAATTGATTCATGTAGAAACAGATTAATCAGTAAATAAATTTTTTTTTTGCAGCCTTGCTTAATGTATTTCCTTCAGGGATGCTGTATAAGGGTAATACAAAACCTGATATGATGCCAAATGTAAAACAACTCATTTTCTAACCAAATTTTGTTAGAGAATCTGTCCATAAGCATCAGATTTAAAAGACTGATGCTACTGATACAGATCTTCCCCCATGTTTGGCTGCAGGCATAAAGAACTTTGAGGTTAAAGTGCATAGCCTGTGCTGCAACAAGCAAACACATAATCCTGCTGTAACCTTATTAACACAATGTAATTTTAGCAGCTGTTCATTACTGCTTGATATACATTCCTGATCAAAATCTTAAGACCAGTTAAAAAATTGCAAGAATTTGCATTTTGCACTGTTGGATCTTAAGAAGGTTTAAGTAGAGCTTCACAATGCTAAAATAAGAAACCGGCGCAAGAGACAAAAACTTTTGATCAGGGAATTTATTGAAAACTGCATTTACACTCAAACATGATTTTTTCAGCTGATCAAAAATTTAAGACCATAGCCTTTAAAAGTCAAAAGCTGTGCAAAAATTTGGACTCCATGTCATTTATGTCAAGTCTTTACGCTGTCAAGACCTCCTGATGGCAAAAGCAAAAAAGCTCACTGAGTTTGAATGTGGTAGGATTGTTGAGCTTCATAAGCAAGGCCTCTCACAACGTGCCATCGCTGCTGAGGTTGGACGCAGTAAGACAGTCATTTTGCATTTTTTAAATGATCCTGAGGGTTATGGAACAAAAAAGTCAATGATTTGGGGGGGCGTTTTCCTTCAATGGAACAATGGAGCTTCAGGTTGTGCAGGGGTGTCAAACAGCAGCTGGCTATGTGGAGATGTTGCAGCGGGCATCCCTCATGACTGAGGGCCCTCGTCTCTGTGGTAATGACTGGGTTTTTCAACAGGACAATGCTGCAGTTCACAATGCCCGCCTGACAAAGGACTTCTTCCAGGAGAATGACATCACCCTTTTGGACCATCCTGCATGTTCCCCTGATCTAAATCCGATCGAGAACATTTGGGGATGAATGGCAAGGGAAGTTTACAAAAATGGACATCAGTTCCAGACAGTGGATGGCCTTCATGAAGCCCATCTTCAACACTTGGAGCAACGTTCCCACTAGCCTCCTGGAAACACTGGCATCACGCATGCTTAAACGATTGTTTGAAGTGATCAACAAGAATGGTGGAGCTACTCATTACTGAGTCCTTTTTTGACAATTTGATTTCTGTTCTGAGGGGGGTTTTGGGTTTTTTTGAGCTATGGTCTTAAACTTTTGATCAGCTGAAAAAAATCATGTTTGAGTGTAATTGCAGTTTTCAATAAATTCCCTGCTCAAAAGTTTTTGTCTCTTGTGCCAATTTCTTCTGACTTAGAACCTTCTTAAGATCCAATAGTGCAAAATGCAAATTCTTGCAATTTTTTTAACTGGTCTTAAGATTTTGATCAGGAGTGTGTATCAGCAGCTCTGCTATCCACTTATGTTTTAAATCCCACCTGGCTTGTGTCACAATGGCTGTGACTCAAGAGGAGAAATCCTTTAACTACACAAGTATTAGTTGACTTTGGCTAGAATGCCTCAAACACACCTGATGATGTGTCTGACTGCCTCAGAACAGGTACAAAATAAATTATATACATATCTGCTCTGCTTCACTTTTATGTGTTGGTTCCCGCTTAAATTTTTCAAGATACTTACGTTGTTTTAGTCATTTCGTTTGACAGAAAACAGAAAAGTCTATATTTAGGCTGAAAACAAGAAACCATTTGGTGTCAGGCTCAGGCCAAGCGGCAGATTCAGCCCTAAACAGAGCGAGGAGTGAGTGCTCAAGATCATACAGAAAGGCAGTTTATGCTTTACAGTTTAGGCTCAGACAGAGAGACAGCAGGTTTCGCACTGAAACATGGCCTCAAGTCTGAGCTAACATGTTTAGGCTTTTAGGTTCAGTAGTACA
The DNA here is from genome assembly GCF_007364275.1 of Archocentrus centrarchus. Lineage (NCBI taxonomy): Eukaryota > Metazoa > Chordata > Actinopteri > Cichliformes > Cichlidae > Archocentrus > Archocentrus centrarchus. The sequence continues at coordinate 4,933,307 of NC_044361.1, forward strand.
GATTGATGAAGACTTTGGGTTCGTGTTTAGGCTCAGACAGGGAAGCAGATTCAGACAAATGCATGCTCAGGCTGAGGTTCAGGGGAAAAAAATGACTCAGGCTCAAAAAGTGCTGCAGGAGCAAGTGCAATGCTTCTCAAGGGACTGAACTGGAAAACACGAAATCTTAAGAACTAGAAAAGCGATAGATTGGGGCACTGGAGGAGAATGTTCGAAATGGGAGAAAGAAGAAAGGTTAACTGTCTGGAGGCAAAGGGATAACTAGCTGTTGGAGAGCCAGCAGATGTGTATTTTAAAAAGAAGCTCCTTAAAAAAGAAACAGATAAGCTAGTTGACAGAGGAGAAGAGAATTAATGACCAGTGAACACAGTGGATGGCTAATGAGAAAGGGGAGGGTTTGTTACCAGCTTGCAGAGCAGAGGAGTTGATGGGCTCTGAGGGGGGGGTAGCTGGATCTGAACTCCTACACAGCAGAAAATGTGCCCCAGGAATCAGAAAGGAACATGCCGGGACAGCGGTGGGAGCCGGAGATCTGAACTGTTGTGAACCGCGTGAGATGACAAGCAGAGAGTCGACAAATGAAGCCTGCTGATACTGAAAGTGGATCTCTGACTCATTTGAAATTGAAAGTAGATTTTATTTATACCACTAATACTCCTCAGTGCACCCCCAGTGTTCTGAAGTTAGTGTCAATATAATGGGGTTGGGGTTTGTAAACCAAAGACAAAGAAATACATTGTGATGCATTTCTTTCGGGAGCATAATTTTATTTATTGTTTTTAATAAAAAAGTTCTACTAACAAAATAAACAAAACTTTTTTTTATTTAAAACAACAAGTGAACATCAATGACTTTTTAAACATTAACCTTTAATTATGATACTGTATGAAGCTATTATACCACAAAGAGTTTAAGGTTAATTTTGGTTTGCAGCAAAAAGAAACTTTTCAATATCAAGTTGATACATTTTCATTTCAAATTCAAGTGTGAGGACAGCTAAGTTTTTGACAGTCTACCCGCTTTTGTGTTTTGCATCCACCTCAAAAATGATTCCCAAGAAAAGACAAACTGAGGCAGAAATTTTAACTGCAGAAAGAACAAAGGGCATTACCAAATGATCCAAGCAACTGTCTGAGTAAAGACATTTCAGTTTAAGGTTATTTGCTGAGTAAGTATTAGTGAAGTCCTCTTGCAGTGCATATATGCGTGACAAATACTTAGGCTCAAAGAGAAATATGACTGGCACATCTAATCTTTGTCAGTACAGTTTAAAGTAATAGAAGTTTTGTTTGCTGCTTTAAATGCAAGCCAATTGTAGAATAAGGCTTCCCTGTGCTCAGAATGAAAGTATTACTTTACTCTTTCTATTCCCCTGACAGCTGTCTTTTATCTTGCGTGTTTGACTGAGTTCTTACACAGAGCTCATCAAAAAAAAAAAAAAAACCCACTAATGAGTTATCATTTTCTCTTACAAAGTGAACACATCATGTTTTGTCTTTAATGGAAAACACTAATGTTGACAAGAGTTTTTTTTTTTTTTTTTTTAAAGTCTAGAAGTTGAAGCACAGGATGTAAAACAAATGGAAAAGCAGCCTGGGGACAGTGAATGCTAAAGAGGGATGATGAATAAGTGAAGGCAGAAGAAAACCTTTTGCAGATGTCAAGTTTCTGCAGGAATAACTCATCTAAAAGCTCTCTTTTTATGTCATGGTTTTCCAGAAAGGAAAAGTCATTTGACCACATCACTTAGATTCCAATAATTTGCATTTAAAAAGGCATGCCCAACACTCAAAGACAGTTTGCATTCTGCTTGAGTGCACTTGACTCTAGGGAACACTCAGGATTTTGCTGTGTGGACTGATGAGACAATTTCTCGGAGCCCCCCCGGTCTTGCCCTATCCCCACGACAGACGCCTTTCATGTTGCCTGTTTGCCAATGCAGTGTTCTCAAATAAAAATTTTTAATGAGGAAGAGTGTGAGAAAACACGTCAACCGTACACTTTACAAACTTTCTTAATGCTGCACTTCTCTGAGACTTAGCCTGCATGCAAACTCCTGTCCAAGTCTGCCATCAGCTGTACTAAAAGCACAGCTCAAGACTTTATTGATTTTCTTACACCCCTCCACACTTTTCCTCTGATGGGCTACTTTGCTTGACACCTCTTCTCCCTCAGAGGCTCATCGTCGTTGCTACTGTACGAACTAAGTGGCACATCTCCCCTCCAGCATTAATTAATAGCTTTGTGCTTCCTTCAGCTCATCTATTCTCTCAGACTAATTGCTAGCAGAAGCATCTCCGCTAATCCAATTTGGAGCCCTGAGTAATCTCCGGGAGCGTCTCAGGCATTATTGAGTATTTGTGGGAACCTGCAGTCCTAATGGTTACTGTCTGTGCATTTCATTTATCTGATCTGAGAGAAGGATAGCCACTGTTTTTTTTTTTTTCTTTTTTTGCACTTGCTTATCCTCACTTACAGCTGCAGCCTTACAGTGCACCATACTGACAGAATGGACTTGCTCTGTATGAGGTCTTTTTTCTCTCTCGGCATGTGTGTTATTGACAGCACTGGCCTTTTGATAAGACATTCCTTCTCTTCAGCTTGCAGCGCTCTCTGAAAAAAATACAGCATTTCTAGCATTAGGCCGACAACACATAATAAAATTTTGATGTTATAGAGTAATTTCTGCAAGCAAATGGAATCACTGTTGTGAAAGCTCAATCTTCTGCCAGCAGTTAGTGCTAATTTTGCTGTTTTCATTAAGCGCCACATTAAAAGGCTGGTGGAAGCTGAAACCCACCTAAACATTAGCTAAACATTAGCGCCAGTAAATGAGGAAATTAAATATATTTTTTGCATTTTTATTATTATTATTATTATTATTATTATTGCACATTTGAAAGGGTAATTATTAAAGATATATGTGCACAAACACATGTAACTCAGCTTTCTACCACTCCTTATATTTCTTTTAAATATGTTGGTGCATTAATCAGCCACAACAATAAAGCCACCTTCCTAGTATTGTGTAGGTCCCCCTTGTGCCACCAAAGCAGCTCTGCCTCATTGAGGCATAGACATGGGAGGTGTTGGCAACATAACTGTTGGGGTCTGATGAGGGATGGGGCTTTTGTAAACTGGTTCTGGTTCTGATCACTTGGACTGGGATCTGGGGAGTTGGGATGCAGGCTCATGCCTTCAGATAGTTGCTGTGTCCTTCAAATAATTCTTTCACAGTTTTTTGTAGAGTGGTGGAGTACATCACCCCACTGGGGGAGGCTGCTGCTGTCTGGGAGTGTCATTTTCTTTGAGGGGGGGGGGTTAACAATCACTTCATCTGTCACCTGTGGTTTAATGTTGTGGCTGATCTGTGGTGGAAAGCTGAAAGGCTTAAACAAAGTCCTCTCCTAGCAACACATTACTGTGTTCAGATGAATTACTTCATAGTAAACATTTGTTATAAAGAAACTTGAGTCACCATATCACATCCCATATCAACAAGGCAAAGTCATTTACACTAGTAATGAGCTTTGGGAAACCAGTTTTCCAAGATTTTAAAGAAAAGCCCCCCTAAGTGTGGCAAACAGATCAATTTCTGTATAAAAACTAATGAAAAATACTCTTCTCAAGCATGACATCACAGGAAAACCTAACGATTAGGATGTTCCCTTTGTGATCATACGTCATGAAGACTTCCTGCACTACCCAGCTGTGGTCACAGGGTGTCAGTATGCAGCTGTGGATCCACTGGAGGAGAAACAACCTCCAACCTCTTATCTGTCAACTGAGACATCCAGTGTGCTTTAGGAATTATTGGCTGTGGTTAAACACTGTTTGGATGGGAGTCTGGGGGCTGGCAGTACAGGCCTGATGGTACACTCTGATGAGTTTTGGCTAGCTGGGCAAATGTTTAATTTCCTAAAGTGACAGTCTGGATGAATTGTGGGCACTTCACTGACAGGATACGACAGAAAATCAACCGTGTACTGTATCTTATGTTGTTAGATCCTGATAATTTTACACACACATTTCTCCATCTAGCTTTGTGAGGACTGGCACAGCCTTTACTGAAACCTTAACCAGTCCTCAACTCGAACCCTAAAACCAAGTGTAAACCTTCAAACAGCTCTTTGTAGCTATGTGAGAAGGTGAGGATTGGCCAAAGAAACTGCTCTCCTTAAAGACAGCCATAGAAGTATACACACACACACACACACACACCCCACATGTATTCTGGAAATGTTGCATCATTTCTGACTTCTGCACTTGTCACTAGAAATCAGCTGCCTGCAGTTAAGCTCATAAAATGCCTCACTGCTTTTGACTTCATTTATTGTTTATTGTGCAAATGGAAAGGGGCCAGGAAGCCCTTTCAGAGACTACGATCCTTCCACGGCCACTTGGAAGCTAATTAGTTGGATTAACTAACCTTCTGATTGCCGAAACAAGGTTTTGTTGTGTTACGTCATTTGAATTAATGAGGCAAGTTGATTAGAAACCTGAACTGATAGAATTGTTGTGAAAAAGGCTTGATTCCCTCGCTGCAGAGTGATAAATATGCCTCATTTCCTGCCATTGTCTAGCGTGAGCCGGATAGCTCAGTCCTATTTGATTTCAGTGGTTTGTCAGAATCAGAGGTTTTGTTGGTGATAGAGTTACAGGAAGTACCCATTTGTGTGTAAGAACAGAGTGAGTCTGAATGCTGTTTTACAGTCCTGTGAGTCAGATCGAGAACTTTAACTCTTGTACTGCTGTGACATTCAATTTAACATAATGACAACGGGCAGCCTGTCCAGGGTGTACCTCGCATCTCGCCCTATCGCAGCTGGGATAAACTCCAGCCCCCCCCGCGACCCTGAATTGGATAAGCGGAAGAAGATGGATGGATTTAATATAAGTTTGTTCATAAAATGCATAATCAAAGTTTGAAAACTGGGTGCCACTGACAGATTCTTCTGGCTAGGTGCAGTGGCAAATAATTCCTTGCTTTAATAAATTAGTAAATAATCATAAAAATTAGAACACTTGGTTATCTGCCCAAAATAGTCTTGAAAGATTATTATCTCATTACAAAAATAATTTTTAATGAGCTGGAATTTGTCTATTAGTGCAATCTAAACATGTTTGATTTTGAACAAAAAGCACAGTCATGTCTCAAGGCTTCTGCATTGGTTTGGTTTTCCATTTCAATTTGTATTTGGTATAGCACAAGCTTCAATCTTCATTGTTGATCTTAATAATCTTTAACAATATTCTACCAAAAGTCATATTGCTCCTGGCATGGACAGGTTTGTGAAAGGACTCCCAGGTAACCCTAAAGTAATGATTCATCACAACTACCAAAATAAAAGCTGTGAAATGTGATGGCCTGTCTCAGTCTTGGCTTCGCTACAGTGGATGAGACCACAGGGTGTTCTGTGACTGTGTGTCGGAGACATAACAAAATGGCTCGTTATTTATTTATTTTGTCAGTAATGATATTGTATTAATAGTAGTCAAGGACTTGAAAACATTTTTATTTATGAAAGGGGAGCCTGCAAATTCCTCAGAGCTCATTCCAGAGAGCTCATCCTTTAGCTGTCTAGGTAATAAATTCACAGTTCTGGTTCACTGGAACTGCTCTGAAAATGAATAACAAAACAAAACAAAAATGAAACAACCAAACTATTGACAGACAAGTGGTCAAGTGGTGCTGATCTCCCTCAGAAGTGGGCAGATGCCTCAGCAGAGACCAAAACAACAGGTTTGACTAATTTGTCACAGTTTACAGCATAAAGTTATTATAGCTAACAGTTTATCAAACAATAGGCGGCTTACAGAGTCAGCAGATGGTCGATTTGCACATATTTTCAGTCATGTTTTCTGAATAACAGAAATCCAATATTTGATCTTGCTTTGCTGTTAACTGACTACTGAGTACACCTGGCTCTTTAATTGCTTAATGTTCCACTTTCTTCCCCCAGCTCCTCAATAACTCTGTTTATTGCAGCTGGGCAGGTAATAGTTTATCAAAGCTCTGCACTGAAACAGACACAGAAAGCAGCGAGATGGCAGCATACAGGTAATTGTTGCAAAACAGTGAGTTAAAAGGCTAAAAAAATAGTATTTGCTGACAATTTTCTGCAGGGTTTTACAGCAGATTACATGTGCTTGTTTGGCTGAATCTTAATACTGATGAGCGGAGCTTTAACTTGTCAGAGAAAAGGAGGCTACTGTGTGTGCACCAAGGTTGTCGTCTTACTTCAACAAAAATATATGACTCACTTTTCCATGTCTGGAACCATGAAAGCCTCGCATTCTTTAAAGGCTGCCAATGCTGTACAATAATAAAGCAAAAAGAGAATGACAGTGCTGCTTGTGATAAACACTCACGAAGAGGAATGTTCATAACCAGCCGACGGTACCTCCTCCCCATGTGATAGCAACAAGACCCATATGAAGCATGTCCGTTGATTCATCGAACAAGAAAACAAATGGGTGGTGAAGAGGGAAATCAATGAGGTGAGTCTACAAGATCAATCCTGTGGTTGCACTCATGGTTTCCATTTTCTCTTCTCTCTCACACACACACACACACACCCACTCCACATGACCCCAAACTCATTTAGGGTGACAAAGACTAACCATGTTACTGCCTGCACAGAGAAATCCACATTGCTCAAAACTGTCATCTCTTCAATCTCACACTGACAGTAATGGTCTTGAGATGCCGCCATTTTGAGACATGCAATTTAAAGAAAAAATGAGCTTGAGGAAGGGAAGAAATGTCTCATAGCAGAGAGAGTGGGAGACAAAAAAGAAGGAGAAAGCGGGGAGAGTGAGTGAGGGTTTGCTGTGAATCATTAGTTCGATGGGAGCACTGCTGTTTCAGGACTAATTGAGTATCAGCGTGAGCCATGGGCGGGTTGGCCTCAAAGCTGCTGTCGTCAGCACGAGCAGACGGGCGGCTTTGATAGGTGATGTTTGCAAAAATGGAGCCATACGGTAATCCCTGAATTTAACAAAGAGCAGCTCTGAAAGCTTCAGTGGAGAAGCTGATGAAGCTACAAAGAAGCAAGGATGACCTGATTGTGACGGGGCTCAACATCTGCACCCGCCTCCTAAATTTAATCAGGTACAATCATCTGTGAAAAGTTTAGAAATAGACATTGAATTTTTACACATTTTACCAGCAGCGTTCAATATTCTAGCTCTCTGTTACCGGAGTCCCTTTAAAAACAACAACACTAAAGCAAATATATAGTTCAGTGAATGAAAAGTGAAATAAAGAGCTCCTAAAAGCTTGCAGTGAAGTAAGTCACATGGTAGATGCACAAGTTTTCAAGAGAACTTGAAACCTTGTGCATCTATTTAATTTCCCCACAGAGAAACACATGAAACAACCCTGATCTTTTAACACTTGTAAGGAGCTTCTGACATCACCATTGGTTTTATGTAAAGGTTTGTATGCATTTTTTAAAAACACAACTGCAGCAAAGCTAACCAGTGAGTTTCGGTGAAAGGTAAGGGCAGCTGAAGGGACACAAACCAAAGTCTGCTGGGTGAAAGGCTTTTGTTTTAGCTGGCCCCCCCCCCCCCCCCCACCCTTCTCCTCTGAAGGCAGACCTTAGATGGTTTTTATACAAACACCCCTGGCTCAGGTAATTTTGAGTGTCCACCAAAACAAAGCTTATAAATTGACGCCGCATTGCTTTTCACACATTTTCACAGCAACTCCAACATGTAGTCCAGTGTTGTGTCCATTTTGTGTGTTTGAATTCACACAGTCACAAATATAAAAATCCCCAAAACATCACCTAGAAATCGTGTGCATGTATTTGATGTTCAGTGATGATATTTTCTGCAGTGAACAAACTGTACATTCTTGTAATGCAGAGGGGTAGTTAAAGAGGATTTGTGTGTACAAAGCACGTGACTTGGACAAAAGTTTGGACATAATACGTGTGGTTAACATGGTTAAAGTTAGAGAAAGTTCATGGCTTTGTTAAAATGTTAATAAGCCACTTGGATTTATTAATCTTTGCCTTTCTTTATAATATGCTAGATAAAATAATGTAATTCAGACACTGCATTTACTACTGCGATTTTTGTAGTAAAACTAATCCTAGGAGGCAGGATTGTAAAATAGGAGTTTACATGTTTTATATTTAGCTGCAAACTTAATATTTTCTAGTACCAGCAATAACATTGTGTTCATATATCGATTATACATAATTTCAAATGTAACATTTCATATGCAAACTGCTTTGATTTTTTGATTGGTCCGCCAACTATATGTAGCCCTAATTTAATCCATAAAATCAGATTCAATTACTGTGCTTTTGCATAAGAACACAACTCGCACATCAGTGCTTACAGTTACCTGTAAAACGGTCAGTTTGATATAATATAACATGCAAATTAGGAAGCATTAGAGGCATGTACAGTAATAACCACATTTGGTATGCAGACTAGGAGACAACAAGAGATCATCTAGCTTCCAGCAAGAAGGCAAAGATATTTCCCCAAAATGACTTTTTTTCACATTTTTACAAGAAAATTCTTGCAGTTTTTTCTTCTTTTTTGCGCACAAGACTCCATCTGAGTCATTTAGAAGCTCATCTAAAAGCACCTGTGAATTTACCTGAGAACATCTGACATCTTTCTTCAGATGCGAAAAAGGTGACAAATCTCATATGACATCATCAGTTCAATTCAATTCAATTCTATTTGTATAGCACCAAATCACAACAAACAGTCATCTCAATGTGCTTTGTATTGTAGGTAAAGACCCTACAATAATACACAGAAAACCCAACAGTCAAAACGTCCCCCTATGAGCAATGATTTGGTGACAAGCATTTGGCCAAGGTAATACCATCCAGAGTAAGTATCTGTTTGACACCATGTTGCTAAGATTTGTGAGGTTGAGTACAAGAACTTCAGCTTTATCTGAATTTAGAAGCAGGAAATTAGAGGTCATCCAGGCCTTTATGTCTTTAAGACATTCCTGCAGTTTAACTAATTGATGTGCGTCATCTGGCTTCATGGATAGATAAAACTGAATATCATCTGCATAACAATGAAAATTCATGCAATGCTTTCTAATCACAATTTTGCTCCTCTGCCAGCCAGTCAAGTTGCAGTTTGTATCAGTTTTAACTTGACCTTTGACCTTTTCTATATCAACTTTCGTTCTCACTCTAGATGATCTGTATCTAGAGTGCCTGGGTTGGATTTAAAATCACATGATATCATTATTTTTAATTCCACTAAAGATTTGTGCAAAAAATTTTACCATAATTGTTGTCAGGCCAAAGAAGCAGTGAGGTCACAATGACATTGATGTTTTCCCAAGTTCTAGTAAATTCATCCTAAACATTTGCACCAAATAAAATGGGACAGACACGATGCCTCCAGACACAGCTGTCACTGACTCAGAGGCATAATCGCATTTAAACTTTCTCTCGAGATAGTTCTTCCCTTGTGTATGACAAAATTTATTTCCTAACTTTCACAGATTAACAGTGTGTTACTGGCTTTCACAGACACTCACAGAAGTTTGTATTTGTTGTGCGTGTTGTGTGTAACACATGCCCAACAAAATGAAAAGGCCGCTCCTTGTTGCTGCACATTACTGTGATCTTTGGCTTAATTTTAATGACACTTCTGAAACAGAAGATGGGTTTGCTGCAAAGATTCAGTAATCTTTTTCAGTTTTTGCACTCCTCATTCTCTGAAGTTAATGCAGTGTCAAGGTTTTTATTCCTCTCTCTGGGATGCAGATGACATATTTCTAGCTGACATGCAAGTCACATAAACAATTAACTTATGACCTGCAGAGTAATCAGCTCTGTTACCAGCACTCAGGAGAAGCTGAAAGAGACAATTTTCTTAATGCTGGAAGGAAAGCAACAGAAACTGTCCTCTAATCTTCACTCAGTGATTAGAAAAGGACTGAGAGTGAAATGATGAGTTCACAGGAGTAGCTATAAGCGCTATATAGTCAACGTGTCCATGACAGAAAAAAGGCTCAGATGTAACTCAGGGCTGCGACTTTAATATTTCATAAGGAGAACTGGGACAACCACACCATCCAGTAAAATATCAGTAAGTGAGAAATGAAGAAAACGTGCTGAAACGAATTGCTAAGCAAGTGATTTCTTTAAAATGATAGTGCTAATGTACTCTGGCACGATGTCACACTTTCACTTAATGATGTCCACAGCCAAAAGAAAATTATGGTAACTATATTATTGTGATAGCTACAGAAAATCTGAAAACAAACAAAAAAAAAGGCAATATTGCTATCAATCAAATGTATCCATTACTTTGTTAATTAGTTGCTGCTTTATTTAGTAAATTAATTAATCTTTCGAGACTAGAGTGTGTAGGTGAAAAGATTAACTGTGCAAAAGCACCGAAAAAGAACAGTTATCATTTATGCATCACTGAGACTATATCAGAATTAATTTTTATTTATCCCATCTTTGTATGAAGTATGACCCTCACACAGGTGTGTGTTTACAATGCGGTCAACACCGATTACATTCCCGCACCAGAATCTAATTCACGTCCAGAGTGATTCATATTTTGTTTGGTTGAAGTCTGACTGTATTTGATTCCAGGGTCTGTAATGTTAGCTAAACATGACGGACTTATCTGGACTATTTACCTTTTGCTTGCCTTAATTTAAGGAGTTCAGAAATCCTTTTGGCCCTACAGGAGGAATTTCACTCCGGCTTGGCTCCGGGTTTGTGTTGAGTTAATTTTGTTAGACTCAGCTTTCCAAGCATGAAGAACAGCTGGATAAACACTAACATCTGTCTCCTCATACCCATAACCCCTTAGGTTTTTGATTGTTTTCTACACATTTATTTTTAATTAATTATTTATTTATTTTTATGGATTATCTTCTTGCTCCTGGACTCCTTTGAAAAGCAGCACAGCAGTTCACTTATCTGGCCTGCATATATTGTATGTACATTTTGATTTTATCACTTTCTTCTCTTTATGGTAGAATCAAAGGAACAAATACTGTACAAACAGTCTATTCCACACACATTTGTTTTCAGTGTCTAAACAGTATGAGCATATAGCAAGCGTGGAGTCATAAATCAGGTGTTTATAATGCTGTAAAAACACCCTTTTTTGAGCACAGTTACCACATGTCAGACCAATGTCCTTCATAGAAAGAATGACCTCAAATTTTTGGCTCACTAAAGAAAAACAAAAAAGCCCTGCCGCCGGCCAGTGCAGGGGGCTGGCCGCTGGGGGGGGGCTGGCTTCTCATCGCCTTGGGTTCCCTGGAGCCCTCGCTCCTCGACTGGGGGGGCTCCGTCTGAGACCACCCTCTCCCGTCTGCTGGGGTAGGTGTGCGGTTGTCTTTGGACTGAGTGGCCGGGGGTCTTCCTGGCCCTTGGTGGGCTGCTGGTGGCCTGGGGTTCTGGGGGCTTTCCGTACCTGCCTCTGGCTTCTGATGGGTGGAGCTGCAGCGTTTTGCCCTCATTGGTAAGTACGTTCCATGACACAGACACAAACATGACACAGACACAAACGCCCACTCAATCACAACTCAACAAAATTGTTGGTGTGCGTAACATGCTTTGTTAGTTTTGTTTTTCACACACAAATTTATTTTTGCAAGTATTGATAGTATTTTTTTTTATATGTTAAAGTGATGAAGTATCTGATTAATAGACTTGTGCTCTTTCCCCTTTTTTTTTTTTTTGCTCCCTTTCTCTCTCCCTTTTTCTTCTCTTTATTTTCCTCTTCTTCAGCCTGTCAGCTCTGGCTGTTACATAGTATGTGGAAAAATAACTCAGATAAATAAAATAAAGGGTTAAAACAACAACAAGAAGAGCCTATTGAGAACCTATAGAGCTCATCTTGAAATAGCAAATATGTTTGGCACAACAACGCATTCAGATCACAGTTCTGCTTGCAAGATCTACCAGACATGACAGGCTAAAAAAAAAAAAAAAAAAAAAAAAAAAAAGAAAAGAAAAACAAAAAACAAACACTTAAGCTTGGTCAGGTGCTACAACAACCACATGATTTAATTAAACTTCTATTAATTAAATTAAAACAAACAATCAAATGACAAGATTTAAAGCACTTTAAAAAAAAAACAAGAAGGGTCTGCAGAAGGTAATAACCACACTGACAGCTATCAAATTCTGCAGCTTGAGTGAGTTCTTTTCAATTCAATTCAATTTTATTTATATAGCGCCAAATCACAACAAACAGTCACCCCAAGGTGCTTTGTATTGTGGGTAAAGACCCTACAATAATACAGAGAAAACCCAACAGTCGAAACGACCCCCTACGAGCAGCACTTGGTGACAGTGGGAAGGAAAAACTCCCTTTTAACAGGAAGAAACCTCCAGCAGAACCAGGCTCAGGGAGGGGGGGTCAGCTGCTGAGACCGGCTGGGGCTGAGGGGAGAGAAAAAAAAACATGCTGTGGAAGAGAGCCAGAGATTAATAATAACTAATGATTAAATGCAGAGTGAAGTATAAACAGAGTGAAAAGAGGTGAATGAAAAGAAACAGTGCATTATGGGAACCCTCCAGCAGCCTAGGCCTATAGCAGCATAACTAAAGGGTGGTTCAGGGTCACCTGATCCAGCCCTAACTATAAGCTTGATCATAAAGGCTGACTGACTAAAATGCACTGAAATCATTGCAGTAAGTGATTAACTGAATTGGTGTGTTCTGAATCCCACAAATTCACTCTAACTACAAACAGCTTCTGCAAATAGGTTGAAGGACTTTTGAGGCTGGCTAGTAAGCACTGGCTTAGCTTGGCATCCTCTGTAGCTCACTAGTAGCTTCAGAAGTCATCACTACACCACTAGAGAGACTCTGACTGTTTCCAATAGCAGCAGAGAGCTGCTTTCAGACAACAAGCTCTGATAACACCACTTAGCTGCCTTCCTTTGCTGACCTGTAGATGAAATATAAAAATAGCTGATGAAAGGGAAGCATTTAATAGCCAAAAAGATCTTAGCTCCACACTTGCATCTGTCAAGTGCCAAAATCCAGAATGAATCTACTTTAATATTAATATTAATGTAACATTAGTTTAAATGACCTTAAAAGGTTGTATCAAAGCTGTTTGTCTGTTCCGATCTATTTTTGCAGATTTAAGGTCGGGATTGTCAGCTTAATGTTATGAAAAATGATTGGAGAGGACCTTCAGAAACGGGTCAAAGTTGTTTTGGAGGTACAAAATGGACCGAAACCATAACAGGCTATTTTTACAGCAGGAAGTTTTACAGCTTTTTAAAAAACATTTTTTTTAATTAGCTGCATAAATAAGACACAAGATGACTTGGAAACTCTGTCTGCGTCTTTGTTTCTTTCTTTGCTTCTTCAAGCTGTGGATGATGACTCTATAATGGAACATCCCACCACACAAACCACAATCACAAAAGCTTTTGTTTTTAACAAGACACTGGAGCACCCTGAGTTTTCCTGTTGTGGTAAGTTTATCCAGCAGCACTGCTGTCTGGTCATTGATTGTGGCTGCTTTGCTCACCAGAGAGAGAAAGAGAGGAGGCCTTTGTTTGCTTAAAGACACTATCTAAAAATACAACTTTTGGGACATCCCTGGAACATAACAGCGAGCAGAAGAAGCTTCATTTTGGGTTTTTCTGAAAGGTCAAAAACAGAGTGAAGACATAGATTTTTGCAGTCTGAAGCAGTGCACTTAGGAGAACTATTATTAAATGATTCACCTCTGCACCAGCAGTACTTTTGAACACTGGTGACCTCAGAGAGAGTCCTGTTTATTCCTCTGTTAATATGGACACAGTTGGTCTGACAGGACAGATTAGTGCAGACTGAGCTGCTGGATGATGGTTATCATCATGGACTGGAAGAGAGCGCCCAGAACCGGTTGTGCTGGGGGATTTCCAGCTGGCTCCAATGGGACAGCAATGGATTCGAGGACGGGGGGTTGTCTGGTGGGGACAGGTGCAGGGTGAACAGGTTATGGCCGGCTGAGGGAGTGTGAGCACAGATGAAATCAGATTCTTCGTGGAACAGACAAGCACAGGTGGGTCCTTGTCTCTGGGTGAAAGTGTCTGAACTGCTGAGTCGAGACCTCTTCTCCGCCTGACCGCTCTGGATTAAACTAGTAACACACACAGACACGCTACAGTAGCACCGGGGGGGGGGGGGGGGGGGGGGTCAGGCATCGGGCCATGAGTGCCAGGCATGCCAACCATACCGCATAACTGCCCACTGACTTCAGCCCTTATTATGGCAAAGTGCTGCAACTTCAAAAACAGGGGACCATGAAGCCCCCCACCCCCCCCACCCCGCCCCCCCAAAAAAACAACATATTCAGCAAAAGATCCTTTATGTCCACACACTTTTAAATGGTACAGCTGCCATGAGTAACACTGCATTCCAGTTTCTGTGAATTTCAAATGTCAGTTCACCCATAATTACAAATCCTCAATTGCTGGTCAGATTAGTTTTCTGTTGGTTTTACCCATAAAAATGTACACATGAAAAGTTATTGTTGTAATTCCTTGCATGAGATGATGGATGAAGTATCATTGGAATATGTTCTCATTTTACACTGGTGGCATCTAGCCATGCTAACACAGTAATTGTGATTATACATGCCAAGGTTTAGATATATTACTCACTTTCTTCCATAAAGCTGAGCTGCATTTAATAATCCAGATTTATCAGTTTTCACTGGAACTTCTTTACTAACCAGAAAAAAGAAGTGGAGGAGGAGAAGAATAACTTTGAAATTCACAATAACATAAAATCCTAGTCTGACAATCTTTTTAAAGTCATGGTTTAGAGATGTTTAAAAGCTACCTGCAACTATACAGATACACAGCATATATAATGACAGATTTTAACTTTGAGCTTTATTTATGCGTTGGCAGGATTTCCAAACTGACCTGACAGAAAACATATGAATATGATTTCAGAGGCACCAGATGAACCCGTTTATGGCTTTTCTACATGAGGGTTTGCTTCATTATGTTGCAGTGAATCCAGCTATATCACCTTGACAGCTGAACAGAAGTGCATGTTACATGATGAAGCTTTGGCAGGCTGCTTGACCTCTTCTTATCACCTGTTAAATGAAGTGACACGTGAAGAAAATTGGAGAGATTAAAGAGCAAAGACAGCACATTCTCTTAGAAAATCCAGTTTGTAAAACTGAAATGTCATTATTGAGGTATGAAAACACTGCTGCATATAAAGCCAAAGAGTGTGTTGCACAGAGGGCGGTGGATCTCTCTCTCCCTCACCTCCATCGGCACTGGTGTTATGCTTCTTTTTATAGTTCTTGTTTATTAAATGTCAGTTGAGTTGGGTTTTCAGTTTTGGTTCTATTAGCTTAGTATTGCTAATATTAGTTTAGGGAAGAAGCCTGAATCAGACAGCCTATTGTGTGGTTGGTTCCTGGTTTTCTTCCTCTTGTTTGTGTTTGCACAGCTCCCATCTCCTGTCTTTGTGTTCAGTCTTTGTAAGTAATTATATTTCAGCACAGTGGTGCGGTGGTTCTCTCTGGGTACTCCGGCTTCCTCCCACACTCCAAAGACACGCAGCTAGTGAGGTTAGGTTAATTGGTGATTTAAAATTTCCCACAGGTGTGAATGGTTGTCTGTCTCTGTGTGACAGAGTGGCGACCTGTCCAGGGTGTACCCTGCCTCTCACCCTATGACAGCTGGGATAGGCTCAAACGATAGCTGAGTTATAGTTTTGAGGTTGGATTTAGCCAGGGCAGTCACTTCTTTGCTCTCTGCACAGACTATTAAAACTACCATGTAGTTAAAGCATGCTCAAATGTGATTGGTCAGTACTATTCACACTAGACCAACCAACCAACTGCACGGTACACATTGGCCAGAACACACATTCACACCTATGGCCAATTAAGAATCACCAATTCTTAAACCTGAACCTTCTTGCTGTGTTAACTACTATACTCCCCTTACACCATCGTGTTTCCCCTCATATACAATGTAACCAATAAAAAGTAATTTGGGGCAATAAAATATTGCCACTCGTTACAAAAGATCACATTTGACTGTTTGTACTTTGTAGCCAGAGGAGTGATTTTCTGGACTGGGGTGTTTGGATAACATAAATAGATCGTAAAAACTTGTTTACACTTTCAGTGACTGTGGCTGAGGTGTCACCAGTTCCTGACTCATCCTCGACTTCTTGATGCAACAAAGGAGGTCAATGAGATGAATGTGGAGGAAGAATAGCTAAGTATGGATTCACAGGCCCACACTCATAATCGACCAAGAAAACTACTATAAATACTATTCTGTACTGACGTCAATTTCACTCGGAAATACATCACATCATAAAAAGATACAGATGCTCTAATTGCATTTCACTCTGGCTTTAAATGAGACCAGGCTCTCACTCGCCCACCACTAACACCACAGCATTAATGGAGGAAAAAGCTGATAAAAACTCAATAACAGAACGATTCAACCCTAAAGCCGCAAAAGAGGATCAGGGTCCAAGTCTGCCTTGCCAACCACAGCAGATCCTGCTCCTTATTGAGAAGGCCCCAAGATCCTCTATTAAATGTGCTGAAAAGAGGCAGTAAATGCAGTGTTTGCGTAGCGACTGCTGGACAGAGGTAAGACAGAGGGCAGAGCCTGTTGGACCAGGATTCAGTGAAACAAATAACGGTATCTAAACTTCTAACCGGTAGTCAGCTGTTTCTGAGACTCGTGCTCCACAGCAGCCTGAAGGTTTTTTAGCCGTTTATCTACTCCGGCTCGGTCTGTTCTATTCGATCAGTTAGGAAGGATTTCATATGAAGCGTTGAGCCCTGTGATGTTCCTGGCAGCCCAGACATTTTATAACAACTGTAATTTCTCCTCTCATTCGCCTCAGCATAAAAGGCTCTTTTATGGAAATTCTTAAAAAAAAAACAAAAAAAACCAGCAAAGGCATATCAGATTGAGAAATGTAATAGTTTTCACTGAAGCCATTTTCGGGGAAAAGGAATTGGTATTTGGCTCGGTAGTTTGGGGGGGTGGGGGTGGGGGTGTAGGCAGTGGATGGAAGTCTTGTCACTGTGTGTGCTGCAGCGCCGCGTGTTTCTCCACCAGTGTTTATGGGGCATTTTAAAGCCTCCAAATGCGCTGTGGTTTGCGGCCTACAAGTCCTCCCCAAAAGCCCTGGGCGAGCTGCCAGCGCAGGCTTACAGTTAAAATAAACAGCACAGACAGACAGTGGAGTGAGAGAGTTCTGGGGGGGTGCAGGAGAGTTGCTGACTCTCGTCTTGGCTTGTAAAACAACTACTTCTTACACCATGCTTGTTTTTTTTTTCCCCTTTCTTAATCTGACTGATAAACAGTACGTGGGCAGTCTAAGCAGTTTTATTTAGTTGTCTTTCCATGTAAATATTAAGCCAACCTCTTTCATACATTTCCAGGCTTACAAATCCATATTCAGCCTCCACTTACTGAAAGGAATCACACGGTTTAATAGTGGGCCATGTGGTCCTTCAAATTACTGTCTGTGTGCTAGTGCGAGCTTTAATGATCCCTTTTAAATCAGCAGATAATGGATAGCAATTTGCATTGTTCACATCTTGTTGGTGTTCCTCATGGTTCAAATCCCACTTAATTATATCTTTGCTCTGTACATTTTGCACAGAGTTGGAGATGAGATACTAACAGTGGGATCAGATATCAGTCAAATAATAGCCTGATGTAAGAAACATTCCTCAGCAGTAAGAACTTTCTTTTTACCCTTTGCTCGTATCATCTGAAAACATTTACAGCTCGCTCTACGACACTTTGAACGCTGGCGCTCTGCCTCTGTTTCCCTGATCTGATGACTGGAATTCAACATTCTTTGCTAAGAGAAATTAACCAATCATCCCCCAACCTGGACCTCTTGCAATCATGAATCGGTTAAGTGGAAGAAGTTGGGTGGATGATATGCAGAGGTGATCAGTGTGGACGTTTGAAGGTTCAATTAGTCATGCTCATCAGGTTTTTATGTGCAACTTTGTCTTTTCCCTTCCTGCCTTTTTTTTTAGCATTGTCATAATTCATTTTTATTTATTTCTAACAGTACCGAGTCAAACATGAGAGCCTAATGGTTATAGCTCATTAAGAAAAATTTTTTTAAACCATCTTGTTGGTGGGAATCTCATTTGGGGACTTCCAGGGGTTTACATTAATATGTATCAGCATGTCATAAAAATCAACATGAAGAAGACGCAGATAAGTAAATTGTCCCAGTAGGCAGCTGAACAGCTCTTCATTTTGGGGAAACATTACTTTGTTATAATGACAGACCTTTCATGTGGCCTGCGGTGTTTAAGTAGTGAAGTTGGGGTGGTGGGTGGGTGGGGGGGGTGGTTGTTTTTTTTTTTTTTAATGCACTTGCTCTGTAAGAAAAAAAAAAGTTTCTTGGTGATTTTTGCAAGTAAATTTAGTTTAATTAAAAGTGTACATATTGGATCCATTTGAAGGCAAAATCCTCACAGTGCTCGACCCTGACAGCAGCAGCTCCTCTAATTGAAAGAAGCAAACCTGCTGAATGGATGCTTTCCAGTTCAAACGCTGGAAACAAGCCCGATTGGACAGTTTTCAGTATCACAACAATGTAAAGTTATGGTGCACAGTACAGAGACAGAATCAGTTAAATACATTTTCAGTGGGTTATTACACTATTATTACACAATTAACTCCTTCTCTGTTGTCTATTTTTAACATCACCAGTACAAATGCTTGTGCTCTTCTTCATTGTTTCAAGTTTAAAAGGTAAATATCTAAAAAAAAATCACAAGCATAGAAAGACGCAACAAAGATAAGTAGAGGTTAGCCCACAGTCATTCCCCAGGAGTTAAATACTGCCTTCGTGTCAAAGCAGCTGGCATCTCGAAACTGTATATGTGACTGCAACTCATTGCATGAGGTTATTTGTAATGGGCTCTTTGATTTCACACACCAGGTAAGTGTCATTTTTCAATGCATGGGGTCAATGCTACAATCTTTTGCTAAATCTAAAGTCCTTTTGGTGCCTTTACGACAAATTAGCAAACAGAGTGAAACAAAGCACAAAACTCAAAGATCCATGCAGACTTTTTTTTTTTGCTCTTTCAAAGCTTCTTATCTCTTGGCGTAAAGTAGTGGCGCAGCTGGCTAGTTGAGGCACAATCACTTTGTGCATATCTCCATCATGTTAGATGAGCATCTGACAGAACGGTAATATCTGAACCCCCGCTGGGAAGACAACAGGTTGGTGGGGTTGGTGTTTATTGGTTTGTGGAGCCATAAACAGAGCTGGTAGGAGTCTCCACTTGCCTGCTGACAGGATTTCAATCCACCCGAGGCCATCTTCATGCCTCCTTCCTCAGCTTTGTCTGGTGTCCCGAAGGCCTTCTTGCTGACAAGTAGGATGTCCGGCGCTCAGCACAATCAGGCGGGTTGTTGAAAACAAAGTTTGTCAGATTCAGAGAAGAGTGTGAAATGTTAATGTGTCACAGCTTTACAACACATGAAGAATAAGAAGGTTCTTTTGGCTGCTCCCTTATTTCCTGAGGGAAACGTCACAGCTGATGATTTTGTATATTTGATGTGGCACAAATTTTACACCACATGCCTGTCCTGATGCAACCCTCCCATGTGTTAATGTGTTAACCACTAAAAGTTGTTAAAGTATTCTCGCTCTCTTTCTTCTACGCTCATCTTTTGGTTAGTTTCCTATGCAGGAAATAAACAGGCCTGATTTTCTTGAATGGTCAATAGTACTACTGTCATTTTAACACAAAACTGTAAGCATTACTGCAAAAACAAAAACCAACTGCGCTTTTGTTTGTTTTATGTTCTTTAACTCTTCACAGAGATGGCATTCTGCGCCACTACACATTTCACAGGTCTTAACAACCGAGGCAGCGAGTACAAAGTCGGTGTAACCCACTGATCTACAATAGCCAGATTAATGAGAAGCATGCCAACTTACAGTACCAGAATTATCCTTCCTCAACACTCAGCCCTGCATTCCTGCATTCACACCCGCCCACAACAGCTTTTAGCACCAGCTGCTACCGCCTGAGAGTGTTACAGTGTTATGTATTATTAAATAATTATTTTTAATAAATAGATGTATAATATTTTTATCATTTTCTTTGGTCAAGCTGAGCCAATTTGAGCTATTTTACATACTACACCACACTTTCTAAGTTTTTCATTTGTTGTATGTGCATAATCAAAAGCATAGAGTAACTGACAGATACAAGTCCCTTGGGCTTTATTAGAAATAGTAAAGAATCATTTTAAATGGAAATACTGTTAATCTTTGATAATATCCATAAATGACTATAAAAACACATGGATGACATCCATCCCAACAGGCAGCTGTAGACATTATAATGCTCCTCACTATGTGGACACAGACTTTACACACAGAGCTCTTCAAAGCCTTGAAAAGTAAATTAGAAAAGGGACTTCAGAAAAGTTCAGCCCGGTTTCTTCACCCTGCTTTCGCAATCCATCTTGACAGGGAAAAGATCCAACTGCCAACTTCTAACTGAAAACTTCCTTTACTGTCAGCTTCAGCAAAATGTTTCTGTCACGAAACGAGATGAAAGTTGCGCCGGGATGTTTAACAAGCTCCAATTAATGCCCGCTTTAATGAGACTCTCGGATCCTTTCAGTCGAGTCCTGGGAGCGAGCAGAGCAGAAATGCAGCCTGTGCATATGATCCCGAGGCGCAGGGCAGCGAGGTAGCTCACCGAGCACACGAGCCTCAGTTAAAAGGTAAAATTAAAAGACACAGAAATTGTCCTCTGATCCAAGATGACACACTGGAGAGTCATGGTAGTACTGATAGTGGTTTGGAAAAGTGTCACATTTTGGTCCAGAGGTATATATTTGAACACCTACCAATTGATTTGCACTGAAATTCTATACAATCATTCCTATAGGAAGACTTTGGAGAACTGATTCATAATCTAGAGTTTGCTAATTTAGCATGCTATCATAGTTAACTTACTTGGCATGGTCATTTGGATGGTGGTGCTGTGGTGCAATCTGCAAAATACATGCTAAGCATTTTAAGCTAAGTAAGTAAAACTATTTGAAAAAAAATAAGTATCATGTCAGATAAGGAAGTACTCAAACCAACCAAAGGACTTCCATGCAGAAGAGCAGAGTTGGTGTCCTGTCTACACTTACCTTTTTAGATCTTTGGGTAAAGACTTATTAAAATATTAAAAAACAAACAAACATGTTTTCACCTTTTTGGAAGTCAGACTTCTCCAAACTGCGACAAGCTTCTCCTCTATTGTCCACAGCACTGACAGGACTCACGACTGTCACACTAGGGTTAAAGATTGCAGCATGACCAAAGTTATTGCGACCATGTGTTTGTGATCTTGTTGTCTTTGAAATGGTTGCTTCAAAGATGGGATAAAGTTTGCAGTCAGATTTTCACGGGTTTGTTGCAGTCAGTTACCATCTTCAAAGTGACTCTGGTGATGGCAATAAGATGGACTCAGCCTGCTGTTGGTCTACCATCAGTTTTCGACTGAATGGGGTCATGTTGGCAGTTGCATGGAGTCTGTTTGTGATATGGTGACGAGCAGCATAAATTACAAATCTGTTGCAAATTTGTTGCCACCCACATACACAGATATTCATATTAACTACTTACATTCAGCATCCAGCCAGAAAATCATTGATTTAAAATAGAAATTCAACCAATAGTGAAGCAGTTGCTGCAGGACGGCAAAAGGACAAAGGCACTCAGCAACCTTACCCTTAGGAATATAACCAGAATACAGCCAGTTGGCAACCAGTTCAGTTGAATCTCTTATTGCGACAAGTTGCGTTGCAGACGAGCTGTGTTCATTGCTACAGATTGATTCAGATTGATTGCAGAGTGTTGGCAATCTGTCTGCATTTATAAATTAAAGAGCAGTTATTTTGCAAACCTTCAGCAGTTTGTCTGTGATTGTTTTGAGACAGGTTGCTTCCCACAAAACAACCTGCGCTATCGCCTTGCAATCAATTGGTCATAGAATGTGAAAACATGAAATACATTCACCAGGCAACCACCAATTTTTTTCCTAGTTGCAGTGCAGCTGCCATCCTATGTTTACTCCAGTGTGACTGAGCCAAAACGACCCAAGCAGGGCGACAGTCTCAAGCCGTGTATTCCAGATGGTGGGGAACTAGAATTGGCCTGACCATACATCAATATATGAGTTTGGCATGTAAGAGCAGTAAAAAGGAAGTTAAGCTAATGTAAAGGGTAAAATATTAAAACTGAGTGGCCAACTATTCCACTAAAAGCAAAAACAAATGATACATTAAAAACAGCCCATTCAGTGTTTGTTCAGGGCTCCAGTGCAGCTTCCCGTATTTTTGCTGTATGGCAAAGTGGAAGATTTTTACTTTGCACGCTGGTGACAGTGATGAACGAGAGAATACAAAGAGGGGCCAGGTAAACAACTTCAAGTGAGGGACATCGAACAGTGCATGTGCCCTGAAACCAGGATCAGTGTTTTCAAAACATCTGCCTGGGAAAAACAAACAAACAAACAAATAAAAAACCCCTTAAAGAATAAATAAATAAATAAATAAATAAAATAACCTACTGGCAACTTGTCAGTGCTGGTGATTATTTTACTGACAGGTCTCCAGAGTGAAATATGGAGAGAGCTTCTCCCTGGCTCTTTGAAGCCTTTTCCGGCAGACACATAATGAATTGTGATGCCAGCTGTCAGCGTGCTGCTGGCAGGGTGCAGACGTGGGGAATAGAAAGTCATTACTGGTGCATACCATGACTCCCCTGTATTTTTTGTAAGGCCAGAGGGTTTTGGGGAAGGTGCAAGAGGTCACGGTGGAATGGCTGACAACACAAAACACATTTAAAAATCCACGGAGTCATCGGTCAGACAGATTTGGGGAGGTAGAGGACTCTGTACTGTAATTGGAATATTTTTTTCTCTGTCAGTCACACCATGTTTTTTTCTTCTCACCGTTTTCTTTCTTTTTTTTTTTTTTGGACATCTAAAGTGCAAACAAGGTGAAAGCCCATAATTGGATTAGAGATCAAAATAGTTTGCAGGAGAATGTCTCAGGGGGGATTTGACCATTTTCATTTTAACAACACAAAGCAAAACATACAAAGAAATAACAATGTCATACTTACTTAAAAGTTGTACAGTCTTAAGAGAGATGGAGAGATTTGGTTGTAGCTCCGGGGTAAAGAGAGCCCCAGTTTTTAGGTTTCAGAAGACGACATGCAAAAACGCCTGTGAAAAGTAGAAATCAGAATAAAATAAAAACTGAATACCCATCCTAAAAGCTAAACACACTTTTTAAAAGTAAAAAATCAAACAGACAACAGTTTTTTTCTTTCTATCAAAAGTTCATCTGTAACAAGAACTCTATTACACGTGTTAATGTAGTAATAGTCTATTAGCAGCTGCTCATAACAGTGTAAACTATTTAACCTGCACAGATTTAGCTATAGCTTAGAAATCACCTTTTGTGCATGGTAATAAATACAAATCTGCAAATTTATAATTTTTTTTTGATTGTAAGTGCAACAGGCCAAGATTCCAAAAATGAACTGCCTGCTAGTTTTTCCAATTTGCTGACACAAAATCACAGAAAAACAGGATGTGCTGAATGGATAATCATCGCAGACTGGTTTGAAATATAAGCATTTGATTGATATGCAGCGCACTGAATGTAAAAATTACCAAGAAAGGTATGAAAACAGTTATAAAGTTCAGTGTGCTAGTATAACGTTGGTATTGTCTGCCAGTTGATTCTCTTCCAGATTAAAGGTCACAGCATTTAAGATATACCTCACCTTTCAGTATTAATAGTTTATTGAATAGTTTATTATTACCCCTTAAAACACATATGCAAAGCTGCATCCTGTCACGATCACAACACAACACACATTTTCAGATGGAATTACTGAAAGCTGAATTATTTAAGCAACATTTCAGTGAAAAGACATTTTTTTTGTGACACGATCCGACTTATGGACAAGACTCAAATACTGGCTCCAGTGGAGACGTCTTCATGGCAGCACTCGTTCATTATCGGAAGCCATTTGAGTTGAAACATTCAAAGAGGCTGAGAAAAGCCTGACCTCTCTGGGACTGCGGGCCATCGACGGGCGTGTTGCTGGAATCCAGTGATTACGGTGTGGCTAATAGCTGTCCATTATCTAGCCCGAGTTCAATGTCCAACTGCAACAAACACCATCTGTCAGCCACCTCTTCTCACAGGCAGGGATTTTGCACTGAAACAGGCATGATTATCTAATAGACTGCGGGGAGGATAATTGCATAAACTAATCAATACCACCTCATTACGAGAACAGTTTTGGCTAAAAGGTCAATCTCACCACCCATCACAGTCCTTTAACTGTATATATTAAGGGGAAGATATCATTTTACTTAAATGCCAGAAGTGGTTTATCCACCTCTGCTGTACAGCATTTACAGAAGGCAGTACATCAGTTGGAGGGATGTTACAGTAAAGTGCAGCTCGCAGACTTCCCTGAAAAGGTAGCAAAGCTGTTTTAATGGCTTTGTTTTGTTGCTGCTGCAAGTCCTTTACATTGGTAATCAGCCTCCACAAATCCTGCATTTACGCTGCAGGGATCTGTGGAGGGTTCAGCTAGAAACACAATGTGAGCGTGATTAAAATATGTGCTTGCAGTGTTTCAGAGATTATCTCAGCCAGCCAACATTTCTCAGGTTGATTCTCCTAAATTACAGAAAAAAAACAAGGTTAAAGTCATGAAGCACTTATGGTTATATTTGCACAGCTTTTAAAATATTCATCCACACCATGATGTTTTCATTGCAACCATTTTCCAACAAAGAAAGTGGAGCAACCTTAACCTGGGAAAATAATCCCCAAATTACCCAACAGGCATACAACCCTTGTGTCAACTGTGAACACAAACTGACTGTTCAAAGTGCTTTTAGTCAGACTGATTTGCTGGTTAAAATTATTATCACAGACCCTAAAAATTCTCCCATATGGCATCAACACTAACCCAGCAGCAATGTCTCTCAACATGACCCTGAACTTCCTGGCTGTTTACTCACTGCAGGGGTGCGATCGCAACAGGATTATTTATTAACGTATGTAATAGCCTGTGGGGATGCTGTTATTCATGATGAGTCAGCATTTAAATTCAGATTTACTTCTGTAAACACTCCAGAGCTTGGTTTGTTCAGACTGGTGAAAATGAAATCACTTTCCTGTGGTGGAGACAGTTGAAATATAGATCTACCCATGAGGAAACTGCTTTAAAGTCCAGAAGCCTGACTTTAAACAGAAGCTTGGCCTAACTCAAACCTGGGAGGTAAAACCTTTGTGAGCACTTTGAACTCAAGTAAATAAGCCAGCATAAAACATCAAAGCATGTAGCCTTTATCACGGCAAAACTGTCCACACCACATATTGGAAGCTACTTCTGTGCATCGACTTGTTGATTTCCAAATTGTAAAAAAATAAAAGTATATCAACAGGGAAAAAGAGGCTGTAATGACTCCAATGGACTCCATGATAAATTAAGCAAATCAAGGCTTGAACTGCGAAAAAAGAAAGCACACCCTCTTTCAGTTGGAAGGTTTTCCATATCAGGACAGTGTGCGAGTTCACCCCAGCTTCTTCCAAGCTCTGTTCGAACTGATGGGACAACCAAAGTAATAAATCCAGAGACTGCAGATAATGATTTATCTGTTTACGTGACAAGTGGTCTGATAAATAAGAAGGGAGCAAACCAGAAACAGATTTATAGATAAAATGAAACCAATGAACCGTCCTGCGTGAGGTCAATGAGGACCAGTTGACCAGTGAATATAAAGTACGGTGGTGTGTTAGGGGTTTACAGCCAGTTATGAGTCTTAATGCCCCATGATAAACAGACTCCAACAGATGGAGAGTCCAGGTGGGGTTAAAAAGTGGCATCAAGAAGTCTTTTCCTTTGCAGTAAATCAGAACCATGATTGGTTTCTGAAAATGAACCCCAGTTTCAGTCTCAGTTTCTTTAACAGGTGGGTCAATGTCTGACTTAAAGGAAAGACTGTCATTGATAACAATAACTAACTATTTATATCAAGCCACGATTTCAATAATAGTACCTTGAAATAATACAAGAGGGGGAAGTACTGCTGGCACCCTCTTTCTATTTGAAAACAATATGACCTTTTTTTTTTCTCTGCGTTTAAAACAGCTGTGAGTGAATACAAAAGCTAACTGTGTGTTTTCGAAAACCATGTCAATGGTAAGAGCACAGCAATAAATAATCGTGTCATCTGCATAAAAATGGGCAGATGCATTTAGATTTTGTCCCGCACCATTGACATAAATAGTAAATAAGTTGGGTCCCAAAACAAAACCCTGTGGAACTCCGTTAGTGCCATTTGAAAAACTGGAAGAGGAACCATTAAACTGCACACATGGTCACAAAGGTAATTAGAAAACCAGCCAACAGCTTGGTTTCAAAGGCCCATTTCCAATAACCTCTTACATAAAATGCCATGGTCGACAGTGTCGAAGGCTTTTTATAGGTTAATAAAACAGTATTTTTTTTTTTTTGCATCCAATACTTCATAAATGTCGGCGAGAACTTTTAAGGAAGCAGTTACAGTATTGTACAATTTCCTAAAACTCGATTGACGTGGAGATAAAATATTATTTTCATTCAGATACCTCTTGAGTTGGTTATTTACCAGCATTTCTAGAACTTTGTCTAAAATGCAGAGTTTGGGAGATTGGTCTGTAACTATTGACTATTGTAGAATCACAACATTTCAGCAGGGGGAGCACAAAAGCACACTTCCAAATTTCTGGGAAAGTATTCTGTTGTATATAAAGATTTAAACTATCTCAGCAATATTTGCAGCCAGGCGCAAGAAGAAGGGAGACAGGTTTTCTGGTCCCGCCAACTTCTTAAAGCCTTACAGACCTCTTCCACTGTGAAAGCTTTAAAGGAAAAAGCATTAGTAACCGAGGGACTCCGAACAGAATTGTCTGTGAAAGGTTTACCATCAGGTACTGTGCCAAACAAAGAACAGGAAGTGACAAAATGTTTGTTAAAACAACTGAGCATTTCAGTTTTGTCTGCCTCAGGAGCAGAGTCAATAATTAAATGGAGGAGGCAGCTCCGAGGAATGAGAGCTGGCAGAGAGAAAACTTATAGTTTGCCAAAACCTCCGAGGGTCGTTCAGATTGTGAGCGGTTGAGGCCAAATCACAACTGACAAAAACGTAGCCGGTCCGGACTTTCTCGCAGTTGCCCAGGCCTGGTTCCTCTCATGCTACGAGCGGCCAGTTCAGAACTGAACCAGGGGCTGTCCCGACCTTTCACCCTGACCCGGCGAAAAGGAGTGTGTTTGTCCACCAAGTAGATAAAACTCCACTGCAACCCCAGTTAAACGCCATTAAATCATAAAGAAACGCTTCCTCGCTAAAATGCTTTAGGTTTCTTTTTGTGATGACGTGGAGCTTAGAGCGTGAAATTTTCGTGTTCCTCACAGCACCAACCACGCAGCGATCACTCAAATCGTTCTGGCACAAAGTGCTGATGTGGTAAATTTATGTGGCATATTGGTTAAAAAAAGATCAATAAGAGATGATTTATCTGGGGATTTGGGATTCAGGCATGTCGAGCTCTGAACGATATGCGTTAGATTTAAAAACAAACAGTGAAAGCCAGTCCCAGTTAAAATCACCTCAGCCAGCAACAGTTAAATACTGGTTCCCAAACAGACTAATACATAAGGCTAAAATTTCAAATTGCTTAGGTGCAGATCTAGAAAACAAGACCTGAACAGCCAGACAAGCCTTCACATAAACTGCCACACCACTGCCTTCTCTGGGACTGAGCAGTAAATGTTAAATCCATCAATTGTCACATCTTTGTCCAGTACAGTTTGTTTTATTCCCCAGACTGACCTTTCAGTTTGTATAAAAAAATGTCTGGTCCAGATGGCCACAACCAAAATGGCAGACATCAAAACGGTGGTCCAGCCACAGTGATGTCACAGTAGTCAAACAGTCCACAGACAGGTTGACCTGATAGATACACCAGGTCATTTTATATATAAGAACTGAACACTGTCCCTAGCAGAACTGTAAATGGAGCCAAATGGCACAGCTCACAGTTCTTTTCAGGAAACTGTAAGTCAAGAAATTATCAGGAAGCTTTGAGAAATGTAATAACCTGCAAAATGAACCTTGCGTTTGCCAAGTACATTAACTTTCACATCTTTTTTTTTTTTTTTTCAGATTATCTGATATCACCCTCAATGTTAAAATCATTCAACGTTTTTGGGAAATGTGATTGTTTTCCCTCTTTCTGAAAGCACGAATGGGATTGGCTCACTGAACGAACATGGATTATGGCCGTGTCATGTGGTGTTTTGTGCTGATATTTATCAAACCATTTGTTATTATTACTTAAAACATCAATTTGTTCAAACACATCTCATAAAGAATAAAACTCCCCTTTTTGTGCCTTCTCCAAGTATGCTTGGAGCGCGTCTCATCTCACTCCGATTGCTGTGCCAGACTCTAATGGGCTCATCACTGCCCCCAGAGTATTCAAACAATTAGTAGATTGGTTCTTACTGGAGATGGCAGTTGAAAACACTTCTGTACAAAAAGCACAAATTAAATTGATGCTTAGTATATTTTTTTAATCTAAATCCCAGTGAGACAGAAAAGCATTTTATTTCCCAAAACACTGAAGAATTCCTTAAGAAAAAAAATTCCTCGATCTGCACACAAAAAGAAGTCACTTGTTTCTTGGTTGACAGCCAAATTTTCCATCTATTGTTTTTGAGACATAAGAAACACCGAAGACGTGCTCGGTAGAGGAGGAGCAACCTGATCATACAGGGATTTTACCTGGATTATTTTGACACATTGACCACTGAAGCGCTTGCATCATATTTTTCATTTTATTCCTAGTATAAGAGACATACAATGATATTCTGTGAGACCAAATTCATAGTAAGTCAAGAGGCATAGCCTGGAAATCAAACAGAGAAAAACATAATACTGAATCAATGAGACCCCGCCCAGATAGAATGTATTTACACCAAATCAAATACTGATAGAACTTTTAAGAGGCGAGACTGTCCCCATTTCCGTACAATCTGTTACCGGCAGATTTAAAAAAAAAAACAAAACAAAAAATAAATCCACTAAAACACTGTAGCTGCCACAATTCCTCTTATGAAACATTACCGCCCCAACCCTAAATCAGGTTGGATGTTTTTTATTTGCTATCTGAAAGGCTATTTAATGCTCTGCTGCCTTTTAATTACCAAATCACTTCCCCCCCCCCCTTTCTTACACATGTAAGGTACTTTTCCTTCATTTACTGAAACTGGAGTAGTACGAATGGTAAACTTTACATTGGGTCAAATGAGCTCTGGGAAATTTCAATCAATAAACACCATTTTCAGATACAGTAAATAGCATAGTGCTGTTTTCACAGGATTGATCACGGTTCCAGCCAACCGTGGTCAACGTGACTCTCCTGAAAAGTGCAACAGTTGAGAGTTTTGGAGGGGGTGATATGTCTGAGGCACAACCGGCTGGCATCACCATAAATGAGGGGAAAATCCTCGGTAGCGTCTGGCAGCACGGCCACCTGTGAACCGGTTCCACGATCACTTCCCAAGTATCGATCCAAGAGACAATCTCAGCCTGTCGGATCAGAGTTCATTGCACTGCTCCATGTTTCTTGTCCATGTTTTGAAATTTAACACCTGGTGGCACCACTAGGTCAAGATCTACAGCTGTAACCATTGTAGAAGTCATGCTACATGCCACCAACCTGCATTTATTTTCATACAAACAAACTGTATGGTGTAACACCATTATCAAAAAATATCTCTTGACATTCAAAACTCAAGCAAAATACTCATTTTTTCCCCCCCTGTCAGGTAAAATTAACTTCTACAATGGCTACACATCTGAAGGTGATAACTTAAGAGGAACTGTGAACTGCTCCTTTAGCAACACAAGAAGATAACGCTACAAAAACAAACGTAACAATGGCACCTACAAGGACAGTGACATCCAGGTGTAAGTGACAAAATACAGTCAAACCTGAATGTCTGCAGTCTCAGGCTGTGTACTTGCTTTCCACCACACTCGCATAAAAACCTGTAGGCTCATAGTTTTGGGATGAAAACAAAAGAAGAGTGAAAAACGAAGGGTTTCATTCCAAAACAGTGTATCAGTGTTGAAAATGGTACCTGTTGTTTTACATTAATTAAAATAAAATTAGATCATTTGTAAAATATTAGCCTATTTTGAAAAAAAAAATAAAGTCAATATGAGAAAAATATGATCAATTAGTGAGTGTTACAATGATACTATTAATTCAGTTAATTAGAACATATGACATATCTTATTTTGGAATGAAACTCTTCACATATACAATAGATACTGTATGACACATACTGACAGCCATAGAAAAATCAAACACCTACAATATACTGTAGCATAGTTACCATCTGAGCCCCTTGCATTGACCCCTAACCCCATGTCACACACTATTATTAAATAAGGCACACATTTACACATACAGTTAAAATTTGGCTAGTAATTATTCCTTTATTTACAACCAATAGCCACAGAGTTAATAATTATGATAACTGCAGTCTGTTCGATGTTCAGTGTTCATTGTCCTAACACCAGATGGCAAGGCATATTTGTCTTGTCGTCTTTGGGTCCAAAATATTTCAGAGAATACAATGTTGTTTGTTTCCATTTCAAAGGATGTTAGACCCACTAGATTTGTGGAGCACCAATGTTATCGAAACATTCTCGAAGAACTTAAATGGACCCGAATGATGCCACCTGACATCTCCTGGGACAGGGAAAAAAAATAAAATGGAAGGCGAGCGTAGCTGCTTTGTTGAAGTATTTGAATCAGTGTCTATAGCCAAATGACAAATTGTTGATGAACATTTGGTGCCCCTAAGATATTTCTTAGGGCTTGGGGGGGATCGTTTGATATGCCCAAAGATGAGAGAGTATAGTAAGGCAAAGACATAACTACTTCCAGGGGATTTTTTTTTTAAACCACAGGTTACATATACTGCATATGTATATGTATACATATACGGTGTGGATATAAACACACATATATATACACACACATGCATAATATAAACACATTCGAGGGTGGGGTGGGTGGGGACCGGATACCAACACTACATCAGAAAAAGGTTAAGCAAAAGCATGAATCTAAGCATCACACGAGCCTCTGGCTTTTTAAGTCTTCAAGATGACTGATGTGTCAAGTTTTTCCAACACCAACATGTCCAAAAACTGAGTTGCATTGTAAATCCACATTGAGGACATTGGCAGCCTAATATAAGAAGGTGACATCACGTCACCTGAGTAAGCGGTTCTATAATAAGCAAGTAGCTAAGCAATACCAATATGGTACAAAGATATTCGTTGGACAAAAAGAAGCGGGAAAAAACAAGTTTGGTTGAGGCTTTTGTCCACAGTGACACTGGCTGCCACACAGTTGCTTGTGTTTTCTGGTAAAGATCTGCAACCTCAAACTCACTGCATTTCTTCAAAGTTTCTTACAGATGACACAATGAGGGGGGGACTCCTTCTCTAGTCCAGGAGTATACCCCTCAGTAGTTGAATTTTCCCTGTTCGTTGACTGGGGATGTGGCAGGTATGAATAGGGGCTTGGGAGGGACGTCAGGTTTGAGAGAGGATGCCCGGCGGATGATTGCACCCCTGTGGGGAACCTCTTGCTGTTCTCCATTATAGCTGTGCTGGCGTGTCAGGTACCCATTGGGAAGCAGGGGATAGTGAACCTCACACGCGCTGCCCGTCGAGTTCATCCGTGCCAAAAGGGGAGGCGGCTGGTGGGGACCACTGTTTCGCTGGCTGAAGCTGTGTTGGCGAGGGATCATTCCTCCGCCCCCTCCTCCTCCTACTATTCCACCTCCGTTGGGCATTTTGGTGGCTGCAGCTATCAGTGATTGCCTTTGGGAGGAATGCCTCCTCTCCAAGGTGGACTGATGGTGCATGGGAATGTCTGGCGGAACATCCATGCGACGGGTGAGGCTATCACGCGGTAAAGTGGATGAGCTGTAGTAGGGAGCTGATTCTGTCTCAGGTATCTGAGGTTGGATGCGGTTGGCAAAAGCTAGCTGGCCTCCACCTCCGCTGGCCATCAGACCAGATGGGCTCATGAGCTGGGAGTTCTTGCTGCTGCTTGCCTCATGGATGTGCTTCAGAAGCTCATCAAGTGAGGTTACTTCCATCACCTTCTGAGAGTAACCAGGGTAAGGCTGCTGAGATAACACACGCTCAACGTTGTGAATTTTGCGTTCGTCAGGATGGAGGTGTCCAACTCCTGACTGGCCATTAGACAGTCCATGGGAGTAGGGGAAGACATGCTGGTGAAGTATGGCAGAACTGGGCCTGGAGCCAATGTTATGGGACTTTGGTTCTTTAGCATTGTTGCAGTTCTGGTTCTTCTCCCACTGGTTCTTGAATGCTTTCATGCTCTTAATTGGCAGTTCTGGCGTTGAGTCTGGTGTCGGCAGACCAGACAGCTCTGAGGAATGGTGGAGTTGGTGATGGTGGGGGTGGACCAAATCTCCCATTGTCATTCCATGATGGCCATTTCTCCTTGGTGGGTGATGCTCCTTACTGTTGGCAAAGAAAGAGTTGTAGATCTTTGGAGATGACACCTCCAACTTGTCATCCTTGCTTTGGCTGTCCAGGAGGCCATTGAGCTTGGCCAGGCTGCGTAGAGACAGAGCATGGGGGATTGGGGCTTCGGGATCTTTCGACAACTTCTTGGTCTTGTGGCTCGTGTGATTACAGTAGCATGAGACCAGGAAACCAGAGAGGAAGGCACCGAGGACGAAGGCCACCAAAACACAAGCAATCAGAAGAGTATAATGGACGCTGTGAGTGGTCTTCTCTAGCTCTGGAGGTCGTCTCACGCCTTGAAACAGAAAAAGACAGATTGAGAAAAAAGGTACTTGAGTTAGAGTTTTTCTGAAAAAACCAAACCAAACCAAACAAAAAAAAAAACCAAACACATTTTCAAGAGCTAATATAGGTCAAGCAACAGCTGGGACAGACAGGTTGTGTTTACAGGAGCTTCAATATGTGGGAAACAGCATGGGAGAGGTGTTTGAACTAAGCTCTTGGCTTCCTTTCCTTCCACTGTTAACAGATGAATACAGCCTTTCTTTCTAGGACTGTTGCTTTCACCTCAGGCAGGCAGAGGCCAAGAGCTCCACAGTCAGCGAGGAACCAACTCTGAAATGAGTTAGAGCTTTAAATATTGAAGGGAGCACAGCAGCAGGAACCTGATGTCATTTTCACAGACTTCGCCTTCCAATGTGAGGATCAGGGGCGAGAGCACCTGGTATGATGAACGAGCCAAAAATAACAGGTCTATCCAATAGCTCATTGAGTCTGGCACCTTTGCCAACACAGACTCAAATGAGGTTGTCAAATTCTTTCAAAATGAAGCTGAGGGGACAGTCTGTGAAACAGTGCACCAAGAACACAAGGACATTAGCTAAGGTAAATCTACCATGTAACTGTCCTTAGGTGCTGTGACCCAAGCACCGTGATTGCCTAATGGCGTGAAAGGCAGGGATGATAAGAAGAGAGAAACCTGCCACCTCTTGTAATCAGAGCTCATTTGCAAGAGGCTGTTGCCATCTGTGGCGACAGACCCTTCTCTCTGCCCTTAATGACAGTTCTGTGAAACTGATTAGTCTGCAGAGGGGGACAGCTGAGCTGAGCTGAAAACAGAGAAGAATGCAGGTGCTCCCCACAAGCTAAATTCAACGGCAGATGAAAGCTTAGTGGAGGAATTAAAATGGAAAACAATTATGTCTAAATCAGCCTTAATGATAGTTCATAAGGTGTTCAAAAAGATGATGATGAAGACAGCGGTTTGTGGATGAGTATTAGGACAATCAGTTCAGTTATTAGGTCTACATTAACCAACTAATTTTAATATTTCCTTTAAATTAAATGACCCAAACTTGACACGAAGAAATTCAGATGAATTGCTCTCAGAAAAACATGGATGATAAAAATAAAAGCTATCAGGGAACAGTAAAACAACCTGAAATTGAATCACAAACAAAACCCAAATACTCTCAAGTCTTGGAGGATATGGGTTTTGACACTAAAGGACTTGATGTGGTGAAAAGTAGGAAGAAAACCCCCTACTGAGTGTGTTAAGTGAGCCAAAAAGGGTCTTCCTGACTGCATTTATGGAATCAGAGAGAAATATAAAGATATTACACAGAGAAAATCTCATCAGAGACTTGCTAAGATTTACTCAAATTTCTGCACAAATCCACAAGAGACAAAAGCACAAATGAGTGAAATCTAAATTCATTCTCTTAAGCCTCGAAAGGAAGCTGACGCCACAGTAACTACACTACACACAACAGCAATTTGCCTCCTGTCATCATTACAACTTTATTTTGACAGAATCTTACAAGAGTGGTAGGATATTTTGAAATAATAATCAAACAAAATTTGTCTCCCTGCACACCAGATTTGTATGCACAGAGTTTCTGGCCATTAGCGTTTGGGAAAAGACTTAATTATTTAGGTCATGAAGTTAGTGAAACTTCAGTTCTTTTAATGTGGAGGTAAACTTCTGAGCAGGTGTGCTTGTAAAGCCTTACTGTCTGATCGTAATGTATCACTGCGTTCATTGTGAGGGGTGATTTGCCATCATTTGCCCAGCTGAGAGATACTGTGGAGCACTAATCTTTTTGGAAATAATGCTTTGAATAGAGCTTCCAATTAAAAATTCTCAGTTTTTAGCCATTTATTCTTATGATTGCCTCGACTTATGACCACATTAAAAAGTCATAAATCATAATTGCAATCCCAGTGGGTGAGGCAGTCAGAAGTGATGTTGCAGTGAGCCCATTAATACCCCTTCTTTTAATCTTGGGCATTTCTTTCAATCAGCTTTGCAGTATCAGTATGATTCCAAGTTTTTGGATCCAACTGATGTGTGCCCCAGCAGCATGCAGCCTTTGTAATGAGCAGTAAAACTCTGCTCTCATCTCGATATGCACTTTGTCTCCTGTCACCCCCTGTGGCCTCCTGGTACCTGTGAGTCATCTGCTCCCTCTGGACCACGACAACCTCCTCTGTGTATGTGGTTATAGGCTTACTGCGCTGTTCCTCCTGGTTGAGGGGTATGATGAGTCAAGCGCCCCAGCAGGGGGCAAAACACACAGTTGAAGTAAACAAACCCAGAGCCTATGAACGGCCTGTCACAACATGTTTCACGAGCAGGCTGAATAACTCAATCAGTGGGTATGTGGGACATATGGTGCCACCGGTCACAGTGAAATTAATACCCTGTGAATCATACAAACAGCCTGGTGAGTAGCTAGGTGGCGCACAGGAAAAGCTGGACAACTGTACCTGCTGAATTTTGCACTCCTAATTTAAAAAATAAACTGTGTTTGCAACTGAACAAATATTTAGTTTAAAAAATCTCTTTATTGGGAGAAAAACGGTCACCTCATGTTAACACTAATTTCATAATTCTGTTTCTCTCCAACGTTGGTACATTACATTTGTGTCAACTCAACATGGACTTGGCTCAGCGGTGACTTAATATAGCAGTACCCAAGTCTGCCAAAAGGTACAAAGACAGATGGCTGCATGTGTTGAAGCGAGGGAGAGAAAGAGAGAGGCACGGATGTTGATAGCCAGGGAGGAAAAATACAAAAAACAAAACATGAAGTGAAAGATGAAGGGATGAAATTCAACCCCGGCCAGAGGGGGAGTTGAGGACCCAAGGATCCAAGAAACAGGTGAGTAAGTGTAAAAGAAAAAGAAGAGGACACAAAAAAAAAAAAGAAAGGAAAAGTGAAAAAAAAAAACTGATTGAGAAAGCGCAAAATGTGAGGAGAAGATCTGAAAGAAGATGAGGAGGGAGGCAGAGTGAGAGAGACAGACTTGATGGGGTGAGTGACAGACCGTCACTCTGCTGGGTTTTGAAGCCTGGTGCTCTGCAGCATCTGTGATATGGATGGAGAACAAGCCTCGCATTCCCTCACAGTGCCGTAGGAAGAGAAGCACTTTATGATTGCATCCATATTGTTAAAAATAGATAGCGCGGCAGGTTATGTAAACAGGCAGGTTTTACATAGCATTGCCTTTGCCACGTCTTACTAATTGGCGCTGGTTTTTGCACAAGAGGAAACAAAGTAAGGAGGTCTTACTGTTGATACGTGTGTTTTTTTTATATCCTTCCTGCAGGTGATGAAGTCGAGTTTGAAAACAAATTACAATGGGAGCGACAATTTCTCTTAGAAGTGTGAGATTAAATAAATGACTGCTGTCTTTGCAGGCTCTAAAATCGACTTCATTAACAAACACCCATAAGCTTTTCCATGACACCAATTACCAGTAATCTGAACACTTTGAAGTTTCACACTTGCTCAATTGTGAAAATTTCTTTTTTGCATGTCTTGCAGGACATTAAAGCATCAGCACTCTACAAAACTGGAATTTTAAATATTGCCAAGGAGGACTGAATACCAACGCTGTCAAGGTCAGATACAAAATAATTCGGAGGGTTTTCTTTTACACAACTTTCCCAGCGTGCGAGGCATTTCTCAAGGGTGTGTTTAAATGCTTTGTAACCTGGAAAACAATTTATGTTCTACTTTTGTGCATCAAGTGAAGACGTTCCAAAATAGCCCTAATTAGTTTCTGCTTCTGCAAGCTTACAAGTGCATGTAATTGTTCTGTTAATGGCTACTCCATCCCAATGAGAAGCCAATGAGACAAAATGGCCCCAGGCTTCATAGACAAGCATCCCCCCCCGCCCCGCTAATGCTTCCACACCAAAAATAACAATTTAACTCTTGAGAGACACCCTGAGGTTGAAGATTGGAACAAATTAATTATTTTCCTTTTTTCAAGTCTGTGTGAAAAGCAGAGCAGCTCTGCCCCATCGCTCTGAGCTTTTAGTAATTTGACATTTTTAATACTTGATGTCTGTGCACTGACAGACATGGTTAGCAAATGGAGCATGATTGTGCGCATCAGTGTGCGTGTCCACACAGACACACTGAATATATGGGCTGTATGTACGCAGGGTTCTGGCTGTTGACAGAGTGAATTCAATCATGTACACTTGTTATTAGGAATTTGCATAATATTCCACCTCAGTGCTCAGCCAATTGGATGCGGTTTAATATATGCACACGAGCTAAGGTGATATGGTGTAATGTAACAGATCCATTCCAATTGAAAAGTAGTTGTAATGAGCTCTGCATTTCATTCCTGGTGTGCTGATGCATGCATAGGATATATCTCATTACAGTTTTGATTGAATATTGGTAAATTAACCACGCTGAGACATCTGGCAATCAGGATCTGGTGTCTGTCCGACATCCTTCAATATTTACACCTGTGCTTTGAAGACATTTTTTCCAAGTAGCAGCGTACAGTACATTTCCCTTCAGGAAATTGTTTGGTTAAAGGGTCTAGCCATACAAATTACCCCTAAAAAACCAAACACACACATTTTCTCACTTCTCATGCAGACAGCTTTAGTTTTATTTATCCATCTTCTAATATGTCTACCTCCAAACTTGATGAAGCCACATCAGTACATATAAAGGTGAATGAGTTTTGCTTGCCTCAAAATATAAATTATACTAGAAACAAAGCTCCTGTTCCTCACGGAAACGGGCCATATCAAAAAGAGCTATATATATATATATATATATATATATATATATATATATATATTTTTAGCACAAACTGGATTTAATTCACCTTCGTGATATTGCCAAAAATTAAATAAATTGAAATAATAAGACATAATAAAACAAAAAATAGTGCATCTTTTATTGGAGACCAAATGTGTTTTTTGTTGTTGTTGTTGTTGTTCTAATCTAAAATTGGGATCAGGTTTACTCATCACAAACCCTTAAATTATGCAGAGCACATGCACTGGGTCCTTTTTCCCTTGTTACATGCAGTTGCATCAGAAACAAAAAGAAGAGCCGTTTATTTTGCCATTCAGTGGATGGTAAAGCAAAATGCTTCCAATGCATCTGGGGCAGCAGTTCTGTGGCACTGGAAGAATCTTGGCTTTACTGATCAACTTAAAGAGACAGTCCACACCAAAGTCACCCTTCAATGATATTAAATTGTAAGAAAGATACACAACTGAAAACATCGGTGGGGGTGATCACCGGCCACATCGAGTGTGAATTTTTTTCTTCAAATAATCTTTGTTTGCACATTTATAACTGAGCTTTATTTGGCATGAACTGCTGCTT
Organism: Archocentrus centrarchus; assembly: GCF_007364275.1. NCBI lineage: Eukaryota > Metazoa > Chordata > Actinopteri > Cichliformes > Cichlidae > Archocentrus > Archocentrus centrarchus. The sequence goes on from NC_044361.1 coordinate 4,971,655, forward strand.
TAAGAGATGGAGAAACTCGCGCGCCGCTCAAACACCTGCGCACAGTTTCACCCATCGGCTGTAAATTTGGAAAGGCAGATCATAAAGATACGATGAAAAGGGTCAGTGAGAAAGAATTCAACAAAGGAGGCAGGTAAAGCTTAAGGGTTAGTCCAACTAAACATAGAAAAGAACACAGAGAGAGAAAACAGGCAGGTAAAGTTTGAGAAACACTCCCCAGAGGTCAATGAGACAGATAAAAGGGTAAGGGGTTAAGGCTATGGGCCAGGACTACTGCGTAGGTGGGTTTGATCACCGTGGGCCCCGTGGATTTCTGTGACACTCTGAGCTGAGCTTTAATAGCCAATATGAAACAAAAAGCTATTAAAACTTCCAGTTATGGAAAGTGAAGTATTTGGTATGTGTAATGCATTTAAAGGTTAGTCTTTAAAGCACATTGCAGTGTGGGCTTTGGTAGTAAAACATGATGTCACTCGTAGTCGCTGTGAAGTGCTGGTGAGCTGAGCGAAAGTAAAAAAAAAAAAAAAAAAAAAAAAAAAAAAGGCCTAGTTCTGTGTAACCTTTACGCCATGACTAGGACTCAGGAAGTCCAAATTGGAGCAACATTTCAAAAACTTAATGTGTGAGCACATCGTGGCCTGACTTGCGATAAATCATGCAAAAGAAAAAAAAAGAAAAAAACAGCCAGTAGGGTCAAAACAGAGCGATGGGGTTGAATGAAATTTGGCAGACGGCAGTTCTATTTAACTGTCATAATGAGCATGTTCAGAATATTCAGCCTCTGTTTGACCTTAAAGATCTAAAAAATGCATTAAATATTTTAATGTTAAACTTCACATGGTCTACGGTTTTAAGCGCATGCTTTAGAAGTATGAAAAGTAAAACTTTGGAACAAAAATATGCCCTTTCTTTAGAAGAGTGAGTAATGACGCTGGGTATTTATATGATAACAGACTGCTTACAACTTTATCAACTTGTAAGATTATTTTCATGACTTAGACACGTTTAAGAAGATATTTTAGATATTTGATTATCAAACTCGAGACACGCTGATTCGGAATAAAGTGTCTCTGAGGAGTATATATTGGAAGGTGGTTAGAAGAGACACAGTCAGAGCTCATTGACTAATGATACAGGCTGTGTCTGTTGCCATGGTCTTCAGAGGTATAAATAACTCTTTAGAAAACTAGCTGGCATCAATGTCCCCCCAGGACACCAGCCCTCCTTCATGAAAAGGTTCAGCTCGAGTTCACTCTCTGCTCTCCTCCTGTAGTGTTTTAATGAGATTGAAAACGCCCGCTCGACTTGATTCTATTATCGAGCCATCTCCCTGTGCTCGTCATCTAAATTAGCCGCTAACCTGACTTTTTGGTCCAACCCACGCTGGTTCATCCAAATGTGCAAGAGTCAAGGAAAAGGTCAAATAACAATAGAGGGCAGACGAAAGGGAGAAAACAAACCATAGAGGTCTGGAACCACGAATCTGATGCAACACAGTTTTGCTAGCACGGAGACTAATGTGTGTTCACACAAAATGGACAGGTGGGCGTTTTCCCAGCCAGAAACTGCTCGAGTGCAACCTGACTGCTGTTTTCTTTTCTAAATAGCAGCAGGTCAGCAGGTCCCTGCCCCTGCCTTTTAGTCTTTCCTGGTGTTTACATAATGTAATGGAGCTACCCACATCAGAGCAAACCATAACTGAGCCACATTAAAAAGATAATGTGGTTAGGATTAACATAGCTCATGTGTCGAGTGATTTATTTATTTATTTTTTTAAATTTATGGCATTCTCACTGAGCTGGCATTTACAATGATGACTTATAAAAGGTTTATTCACAGGCTCTTTTAGAGACGTCTACTCAAAGGCAAACTCGGGGTTTGGGGTTTGGGGTTACTTTTCTGAGCCGTTATATCCGAACGGTCGCACGTAACACAGGTGCCCTTTCACAGCCTCAATGTAACAGTCACTACCTTACTGACTATCCTTCTTTCCAAAGCTAATTTTAGTTTTGCCCTAAAGGAAATCTCCATCTAACACATGTCACAAGTTTAGGAAAGAAGTGTAAGAAAAGTGGAGCCAGTGGTGCAGGTTAAATGAGAGGAGTGATACTCTTGTTACAGGATGAACCCTGCTCTTTAAGTGTGTGACGTAGTTCCCTTGTGGTACCTTTGCAATGACCGAGTGTGACAAAGCAGCTGCAGCCACTGGAAAGTGCATGCTGACAGTAGTGATTAAGCTACTCTAATATTCCACCTGATGTCTGGATACGCAGAAGTTTCTGTTTAACAGCTTTCCAAATGTTTTGTATCACGTTTGCTGCCCGTCTCGCTGCTGCTCCTCAAGAGTAAAAATCACAGCAGGATTCTGAACTGTGCTCGAACCTTGAAGTTAAATGCAAACTTAATGCAGCATCAACAAACATGGTAACCTACTTGAAACTTATGGGTCCCCACATGGATTTGGTTACTTCAAAGCAAGCAAAGCTCCGAATTTCATTTCATGCTTTCATTTGTTTGTGTTTATGCAGTTTAAAATAGCTGAATGGTCATCGGGAATTGTTGAGCAGGCTTAAAGAGCCTTTTGTATTTCAAAACAGAAATCCAAGTAAACAGTAATATGGTGTTAAAACCTGATTAATTATTGACACTTCTGATCAATTTCCCAACCGTGTTATCGAGTCAGCTAACCATTCCTGTCTTCTAGGGAAGGCCTGAGTTGAAAAGCCTTTTCAGAATAAGGAAGTATTAAAAAAAAAAAGAAGAGAAAAGCAAACAAAATGATTGCAAAGCTCTCTTTCATGGGGTCAGGGATGTTGACAATCAGAGTTCACTGGGTCCTTGAAGAGACTGCAGCCATTGCTAATATTAGTGACGTGGACTTTTTCTTCTCTAACAAGTCTAAATATCTGATGTGAGTAAGGTCTAGAGTTTCTGTTTCACACTACTTCTCGCTGATTATGTAGCCCTGGGGCTTGAAAGCAAGCTAACTGCTGCCAAAACTTGACTAACAAAGTTGTTTCCAAGTTTGCAGGCAAGCAGTATGTCAGCAGCACTTCCATTAGCATCTACTTTTAATCCTGTCAGCCACTGTTGTGCATTATGAAGTGTTTTATAAGTGCTCATAGCTGAATCTATAATTAATAAACGGTGGCTTAGCACTTTGGAAGAAAATACACTTGATGCCTATAGAGATGCTTCACATATACAAATGTGATGCCAGAGTTATTACAAGACGGTGCCTACAGCAGTATTGATTAGCATGCACATCTGTTTCCTCAGATGAGAATGAGATTTATGATGCATCTCTTGCAGACAGGCAGTGCGTGCTAAGTCAAACCTCAAGTCCTTTACAACGAGTCCAATTCAAGATTATAGCATTTGATCATTCATCTTTAATAGCATGTCAGTTGTTTTTTTTGTTTTTTTTAATGGCAGACAGCTGCAGCTGTCCTAATATCTAATAGTACTTGGCCTGTCTGCTAATATCCCATTTATTATTTCACATTAGTAAACCTTCAAACATCACATCTGCAGCTTTGGTGGATGTATGTCAACATTAAACAGGACCTGCTGTGCTCATTTCTTAGACTAGTAGAGCACTACCACGACTACCTCCATTAATATTACAGGAGCAAACGTTTGTGTTCAAAATAATTTTCATTTAACTCAGATTGAATCCTTCAGCTAAGCGACTGTCTGAAACAAGACATTTTAGCCCTTCTCCCACTCTCTATTGAAACCAGCATTCTTCTGATCAGCTGCTCTTTGCAAACAGAACGTCTGACCTGAGATGGTCACATTAAGGAAGGACGCCCCCTAACTTTAAAATCAGAGATCAAATAGTAGGAAAAATAAACTTTCAGAAACAGAGGATTTAGACGTGTCTGAAGCCTGTGCTTTTGGCTCATAGAGACTTACTTATACATGTGTCATTATTATAAATCTTTGTGTTTGAAACAAGCATCTGCCGTCGAATTAGCAGCTGTACATTTACTGCTAAGGAAACTCACATTGGGGCCACTTTAATTTCCCTTTAAAGGGACCATCCTTGCTGGACAATTTGCAATTTGACTAAAGACTAGGCCTAAAGAAAAGACTACTAACTTTATTAACAGCGAACAACTGTACATGTTTACCTGTTTTTATTTTTTTTTATTTCCTTTCCTTTCTCTCAACTTATCTATTTAAACCAGAAGTTTATTTAGCATCCTAATTTTGGGAGATCTTTAAAGCCTCATCTACCCACCACATGTTGTCTGACTTCTTGGTTTAGGGTCCTGCTTGTAATTTATTATCTTTTAAGATTTAAGTTTGACTAGCTCATCATTGCTGCTGCAGAGCGTTTCTGCCTGAATGGAAGCTTATTTTACATGCTGAGGATTTATGGACTTCTGACACGGGGTCTGCACAGGCAAGCAGTGAGCAGAGAACAAAACACTGCTTAACAATGCTTTGTCTTCACCGAATCCTATCCGCCGAACTGCATTTTCTTTTCTAAACCCGAAAGAAAAAGCTTTGACTTGAGACAGCAAAGCTTCGGAAACTTTGCGGCTCTTATTCCATTACAAGACCATTTCAGGGTAACAGCCTGGAATGTTAATCGGGATAAGTGTTAACTGTCATCTTAAAATGTAAGAAAAAAATGACACTCGAGACGATGAAGATCAAGAATTAATTAAATATTCAGAAACTGGTTAGACTTTTATAGGTCATGTCATTTACTGGTGCAGCTGAGGGTTGGTGTGGAAGAGTTTATGCTCATACTGAGGAATGAAATGTTTGATGTATTTAACAATGTGAGAACAGAGAGCTGAAGTTAAACTAGAGCACTTTAAAACTGAGCTGTAATAAAACCTAACTCAAAATCACAGCGGCGCTTATTACCACAGAAATTATAAATTTCTAACTCAACGATGAAACATTTCAGGCTGAAGTGATTTTCCAAAAACTGTGATGATTCCACCTTCTAAAACATATGAATTAATCGCTTTTGCACGTTACATTGTAGTAAATGAAGCAAAAAAAAAAAAAAAAGCAGCAGCAGAGTTGGTGGTGTTACTGGACCACCTCCTTATTGATAAATTAATTGGTGCAAAACGCATCAATAATAAATAAGCTATTAGCTGCTGCCATAAAACCCCTTATCAGTAAAACAGTGTAATGCACTCCATGTGTTAAGATACAAATGATAAAAACACTAACATGTAGTTGATTTTTTAAATATTCATGCTATTTGCTGTTATTTCCAAGTAGTGCAAAAGTCAGCAGTTTGGCAGACTGAGGCAATCTGAGCGCTGAGCTATGGGAACTGATAAGGACCTTTTTTTTTTTGACCATATTAGAGCTAAAAAGTTGGAAAGAGGGCATCAAAGTGTGTGGATATCAATATTAAAGCTATAAACTAGCAGTTACAATGATGTTCATAACTAAAATAAAAATATCTTATATGTTTTCATTACTTCTACTTTTGAAAGTGCTCATGCACTGAGTGGTTTCAAGTGTGAGTGAGCTGACTCTAGCACGTGTATAAAGAGCTTTTCACCTATAATATTCCCTTCTCTATGTGACTCCTGAAGAACAGGAGTACAGGAGCTTGGCGGGGTGCTATTTTTTAAAAGAGTATGCTGTAATTTCAAGGGAACAAACCCTTTTTGTGTTACAGTTGTAAACTGTCATTTTACTTTGTAAAAAAATTACCAGATGCTATTTTAGACACTTTCTTATCTAATGCTGACATCATACTCTCAAAGTTTGTATTAACTGCTGCACAGGGAAAAGCTGTTCTCTAAAATTGGAATGGGCATTTTAAATGTAAATGAACGGTCTTAGAAGGACAGAGAGAGAGAGAGAGAGATGCTACCTGGCTTGTGAATTTCTTTTTTTAATTTTTGTTTTTGTCTGCCAGAAAGACAGAGGAAACATTTGTGCGTGTGTTGATGAGCTAAATAAATAAAAGATGAGGAAAGGGCATGCGGGAGCGGTGTTGTTTAGACCCAGGCTCACTGCTTGATGCGAGGAGTTAATTAGTGCCAACGCAGAATCTATTTAAGTCGTCAAATCTTTCACATTTATGGCTACCATGTCAACAGTGCGAGACGTATGGCTGTGTATGAGGGGAAAGCAAGACCCTCTGGTGCTTTTCAAGCCTACTGGAATCAGGCTCTGCCGTATTGATTTATGTCTATCTCTATTTAGTGATTATGCACAATGTGGTCTACCATTACCAAGAACTTGCCATTCAGCACGCTTCCATCTTACCACACCGGGCTTTAAGTCACCATTAGGTGAAGCTGCGTGGGAAATCAGGGACTAATGAAGTATATGAATCAAAAGGATCAATTAGTAATGTTTTTCTGCCTTTCACTAAGAGATTGGTTTAACTGGAGAGTTATGTGTTAGTGAGCTAATGAAAGTGATATTTCACCCTACAAGAACATTTTGCCCATATTAGCATGCGTACCAGCATGAGTTCTTGAATGGTCAGCCTCCAATTTAAGCTCATGTGTTCTCCTGGTGAGGACCTTTTCTCATTGACAATTCAAAAGTGTTCCTCATCACAGTTTGCAGAGAGGAAAAAAAAAATGCATTATTTAAAACTGGAGAAAATAAGTGTTAACTGAATTTGTCTCACTCATGTTTTTCCATTAGCTGTGTGATTACATGCACGATGACTGAACTGCACTGTAGGTACGCATGCTGAATACAGGAAACTGTTCCACCAGAGTGAAACTTTCTTTTTTTTTTTTGGGTTACTTTTAGTTAGTCTGGTTAGAAGTGTACAGTGAGGCATTCGGGGCCCAGCAGTGCAATCCCCAGCAGGTCAGAGTGTAGAGGACATACATCCCTCCCCCTTACCCTCCATCTCCACACTGATTGGCTCCGAGTCAGGTGACCCTTGTTCCCCTACATGGGGAGGGCGATCAGGACCTGTACCTCTTTCAGGGTCACCTGCCTCCTTTGGGAATGCCGCCCCATGATAGGTTGTGCTGGCGCTTGTGGGTGTGGTCTTCCCTGTGGTTGTAGCGAAGGGGGGAAGGAGGAGGAGGAGGAGGAGGAGTAGGAGGAGGAGGGGGCAACAGAGTGAGTGATTAGTGAAACGTGAATCAGCCTGTAGAATCAACTTTAGAGAAATGAGGGTGAGTCCTGAGTAGAAGGATAACCATCACCAGTTAACATAAAGACCCTGTAATGACTGTGAGCAACATGATGAGCAGAAGTTAATTCATCCCTCAGCTCACTGCTCCACATGTACAGTGATTTAAAGCTCTTCAGTGTACTTAACCAGCTGCTTCAACCCACACTGTATTTCTCCAGCAATATGTGATTAAAGCATTTCAACATTTGTGATGATATCCTGGACTCAAAAATATTTTACAACCAAAAACAGCTTGTACCCTTAAAAAAAAAAAAAAAAAAGCTGTTTAACATTTTGAACAGTTATGAGGGCATCGTGAGAGTCTGGTCTGCAAACGTTTACACTGGACTAATAAAACGCATTTTCTAAAAACTGCAGCAAAGGTTCTGAGCACCTGGATTAATTCCCAGTGTTTCAGAAAACAAGTGTTTCAGTTTCTGAATTTATTGTACTGCAACTGAACCATTTATTCTATTAAGCGTATTCAACTTATTTTAATTAGGCCTTTTTCTCCCTTTGAATCACCATGACCTTGAACTCTAACCACAATTTAGCATTTGCTCTGCTAAGTGTGTGAGTGGACATATAGATGGGTGACAAAATAAAGGACAAACCGGAACCCCTGAACTGTAAGGAGGTCCAGTGGCTCAGTTTTTATGGCATAATTTGGGTCCACTTTTCCCCATAAAGGGATTGCTGCAAATTGATACATAAATGTTGTGAGTGGCCACCTTTATCCTACAATGAAACACTTCTATTCTGGAAAAGTGGCCAGAATGACAATGCCCTCATCCATTGGACACAAAGGGCCACTGAATGGTTTGATGAGTATGAAAATGATATGAATCTATGGCCGTTGTAATCACCAGACCCAATGGAATACCTATGGGAAATGTTGCACTCACATGTTAGACAGCACTCTTCCTCCACAATCATCAAAACACCAAAGGAGGGAAAATCTTTTGGGGGAAAAAAAAAAAGGTGTTTCATCTCTCCAGCAGAGCTCAGTGACTTAAAGAACAGTTGGAGTTGTTCTGGTCGTACACTGTGTCCCAACACGTTACTCAGACATCTTAAGTTGCAGTCCATTTGTCCCGTCTGTAAATACTCATGGCTAACTAGATAATGCATTTTTCCCCATCCACCCCCAGCTCTTTTCCACTACTCAACTTGAGCTGTTTCACAGAAAACTCCATCACCTTGGTGCAGCAAAGCAAACATTATGACGAACACATTTGGAATCGCTTCAAACATATGCCAAGAAACACGCTGGGCATTAGCTGCCACAGGCACGGTATTATCAAACATATTTTTTTCTTGATGACACACTCCACATCTTGATTGCATGATTAGCTCTCTGTTGTCCTTGAGGTATGGTGAGCAGCATGCTGCTATTGGCTTGGGCTCACGCACTAATAAGCCAGCCATAATGTTAGCATTCTGCAGAGTTCACACCCAGCCTGGATAAGAGGAGTTTGCTCGCTCTCCCTCTCTCACTGTGAGCCAGTTGACAGTGTTCACTCTGAATGAGGAGCCCTGTCAGTTCGCCATCTGTGCCGGACAAATTAAAACTGTACTTGCTTGGCCGGTGATTGGCCCTGGCATTTTGGACAATAGCTCCATGAATTCATCACTACTTTATTAATTTATCATAGATTTATTTTTTTTAACTGTTGGTGAAGTAGAAAAAATAAATACCCACTATAAAACACAGAAACATGTTACCTACGCAGGCAGGTGCTTGTCTCAAGCCATTCCCTCTGCTGGCTGTGATTGTTCGGGTGACAGTGGAAGAAAGAAAACGTCCCTGCCTTTGGTGTGTTTTTGAACAGGGAACAGAGCCCCCGAGTGACAACAGCTTTGTTAGGCATATGGAGTGTTTTATTGTCTCGGAAAGCTGATAATTGATGTTCAGTGTAGAGACTTAAAAGGCTTTTCTTGTGAATCAGCGAGAAAAAAAAAAAATATAGACACACACAAGAAGAGAATAAACCAGAGACTGAATCTGACTGCGTGTTGAAAACTTCAAACAGAGCAGTGAAGCATTAGGGTAGTGAGAACCCCACAGGATTAAGCAGTAGGGCTGCTCATCAAGTCTTGCTACCAGCTGAGTTGTAATTCCTCCAGCAGGGAGGCTTTACAGACTACTGAGGCTGTGTGGGACTGTGGAGGTCTGGGCTGAAGCCTCGAGCGGACAAAGTGGCCTCTGTTCTGAAAAACAGACACAGGGATGTAGGACGGATAGTTCTGAGCCATAATGGCCAGCATCTTCTGACATGATGGACTCAGTATTGTTATAAATCACTGTCTTGGATCGGCCGCTGTCATTAGCTCCCCTGTGTCTCAATTTGTCCAGTGACAAAGGGATTCGACTCCTCAAATCTTCCAAAAAAAGTTGAGGCGGGTGCACTAGCTGTGTAGATAAAAGTGAATGAGCCTTGTTAGCAATCATGTGTTTGAAAATGACTAGTTTTGAATGTAGCGGTGAAAATTGTCCTAACACCACCTCCTCAATCTTATCTGAGAGCTAGCCAGCTTAGCAGCATTTCTATTTCTATTCCGGCCATGCCAGGGGCTGCGCGGTGTGGCTGGCGGGGGAGTAATGGAACGTGACAGGGATGATGATCCTTCTTGATACAGGGCATTAGGCAGCCTTGCCAGCGGAGCTCCTGGTCCATCAAAGAAGTGATGCTTCAGACAATGGCTTCAATGTTTAAACTGTCAGACTGGCTAAGAGGGAGAGGTGGTGCCAGCCTTTCAGCTGCCTCAGTCAAAGATTCTGTAACCTCCCATGTAGCCAAGTGTGGAAACATTTACTTTACAGCCATAGTACTGCACAGGTCTGACTAACAGGGAGCAAGAAGTACTTTAATATGATGTTTAGGGAGATTTTAAAAACATCTCAGTTGTTTTTACTAATAGCCCCCCATAGTTTTCCCAATCACTTTTATTACAATGCTCTACTTGGGGGGTAAGTATGCAAGTAGATATCAGAGAGACCAACACAAATTTTGCTAAACTTACTAAATTTGAGGGGGAAAAAAACCCATCAGGGAAGATTAAAAATAGTTATCCAGTCTGTAACTGGTATAACCCCATTTTGAAGGAAATTTTGCACACTGACTTCCTGGTTAAACAGACAGGGACAGAAATAAACGTTGGATTTTTTTGCGCTCTTCGTATTTGTCTAAACCCTTATGAGGTAGAGCTCACCGAGCCTAGCAGCATCATAAGAAGTTAAAATAAACATTTTCTAACACCAGGCACAATCAAAACATGTGACTGTGCTCCTACAAAAACCCTACCTGAGTTTAACTTTGGCTTCCTTACACACCTCTGGACGGCATCCAGTGCTGCTGCTATTTTTATATTGTTTCTTCAAGTCCCATTCAGACCTGCTGTATATGTGTTATATTCACCACTGGCCTTAAATTTGCTTTGAAAGCAAACATTAGCTTCAAACTGAACCAAGCTCCAACAGTTCTCACTGGCGAGTTGAGCGGGTTCTGTTAGTGGAGCCTGATGTGCCCCAGCATAAAGGTGGCACCCTTGAACTAAAAAAGCAGTGCCGAGTTCAATGTAAAACCATGATGCTACAGCCATTTAGGAAACCACTGAGCTGCCAGATAACACTTCCACTCTGGTCAGAATGAAATACAGTGCATATCAAATAGTTTCTGTTTTTACACAGAGGAGAATAAAAATAACAGCAGCACAAGAAATGATCCAGCAGGGCAAAAGGAGAAGACCTCGAAGGGGAGTGCTGCCACATTCATGTTGAGAAGTTTTTTTTTTCCCTTCTTCTGAGGGCAAAGTTGCAGAACTTTATTATTGCACCTACAAAGCATGACAGAAAGCCCCCAAAACAAAACAAAACAAAAAAGAAAAAAACTCACATCCCTTTGTAAATAAGAAAGATCGCTCAAAGCTGGGAGATTGCTGGGTTTAGTTTTAGAGCTCAGTGGCAACCGGCTAAATCAGAAAAGGGACATACATGTAAAAAAAATAAAAATTTGTCCACTGACCATACGCTGAATCCAGGGCTGTGTTCTGCTTTCGAGTGGTTGCCAAGACATCTGGAGAAAAGAAATACAAAATAATATCAGTGTATTTGTTAAGTTTCAAGTTTTCTGGGCAACAATTCATCAACTTCTGATGGGATACAATGATTGCTGAATTTGTCCTGTCAGTGATTCTCATCACGTCTCATACACATGCAAAAAGAGCTGCAAACAATTCACTGTTTTACACACCAGAACACCCTTCCCTGAGCAAATATTTAATATAGAAAAACTGAGAACAGTATTCCAGCAGGGATTGCGACTGGCAGTGGACAAACTGCTTTTCAAGCTCCTCCAACGAGCTAAATTGCAGCCATAGCTGAAATAAATACATCATAATGCTCCATTTTAATTTGTTCAAACTGCAATCACTTGCACCAGTTGCCATCAAGATCCGATGACAGTTTTAAATCTCTCTTTATTGCTCATGTAAACAAGAATAAATGAATTATTCCATCTCACCGTGGCAGGTATCGGGGTGCTGATGGTAGCCGTTCTCCACGTCCTGTTCAAACCCGCCTCTGAACACAAAGAAACAAAGACGCACACCCACACAGCACCAAAAAAACAAAAAACAAAAAACGAGGGCTGTCAGTGAATTCACATCAATCTATTTCACTCAATGTCCATTTCTAACAAAGCACCTCTTTCCAAAATTGGTTTTGCTCAAAAGGAGTTTTTGGAGACAGGGAGGCAAGAGCCATAACTAAAAGGAGGAAAAAAAAAAATGTAATTTGTTTTGCGCCTGGCTGAGGTCAGAGTGTTTGTTGTTCGGACACAGTAGTGGCCGGAACAGAAGGGAAAATCTACCCTTAGATCTTCCTGCAAGGTTGTATACCATCAATTCTGTGGTGTTCAGCAGATTCCAGGAGTTAGTTTGTGATGAAAGTAGTAATTTACTTTTGTGTGTCCTTGCATTTCCTCTTCTGCCTGTACTCTAGTTAGTCATTTCCTGCATTTTGTAGATATGCCCGTCGCTCTCTCCATCCACAGCACTGTCTGTAGCTGCTCTTTATTTTAGTCTGCTAAAGCTACTGCTGGCAAAATTGGCACCTGCAGTTTGCTTGCTCTGCAATGTATGATCATGGAACGATGGTGAAAAAAATAGCGAAGTGTATCAGTTCAGACTCACTGATACCAAAGCCTATGATTTTCCCTGATGTCTTCACTGAGACTTTTTTGTGCTCCTGACTCCCCGGCCAGCTTTCCAAATGAATAAGAGACGTAAAGTGAAAGAAATAAACACGGAAAATGAAGTGGTTTTCATGTGGATTTCAAAAGGGAAAGTGCACAGATTTGAGAAAGGAGCAAAGCACCTTTCACTGTTATATAACTGATGGGGAAGGTTAATTAATATTTGTATAGTTTTGTTTTGTTGTCCCCACACTCATGCTACATTTCTGTACAGTGTGATCTAATAGAGTCACATATTTCTGAGTCGTAACCTGAGCCACTGTGGGGCGAAAAGACAAAAGCTCAAGTAATTTTTGCCTTCCTGAACTTGTATGCGACTCAGATCATCTTAATTCACCCTCTGAACCACTCCAAATAGACACGAAGCACAATCTGACAATTATTGTTTTTGTGCTGCTCTGATGAAAATTCTTCCATAATTGATACGCTTTTCCCCTTTATATAAACGAGACATATTTCACCTTCAAGTCAATCACAAATTGACGGCTCATCCAGATACATCCGTTTGATGGTTGAGCAATGCGATTGAGCCGGTGCGCGGTGGAGTGGAAGCCTTTCTGAGCTGAGCTGAGCTTCACGTTGTCGCCAGCAATCCTCCCACACGTTGTAATGAACCAAATAAGGCAGACACAGGCTCATATACTGCACAAGCTTAAGTGTAATGATCCAGTATCCATGAAGAAACACTTTGTACAAGCATGTTCGCACGCCCACTCTATAACAAACCAATTAGTTCCTTATATAACCTAAACACAAACATATGTCTCACACAGATTTTATGCAAACACAGACCCCGAGCATCCATCTATTATTAGCATAGAAAAGTGCTCTGACAAAGAAACAAGAAAAAGACTTTGTGAGAACACAAATTCGAATAACGAGCATCGAAAAAGCAATAACACTAAACTCAGAAGTGGGGGGAGAATCGGCTCAAACAATCATTTCTTCACTGCAAAACAGTCAAATTTGGGGGATTTGTGTTTATAAAACCTTCTGCAAGGAGGCTGATTAGCTCACATGGGCCCACCTGGTGCACTAGATTATACCCTTTGTTACTCACTAAAAACCCCGACTCTTTTATACTAACTTCTTATGTTTCCTGAGGAGGGAGGGTGCTAGTGTAAGACAGGAGGTGATTATCAAATCAAAGAACACCATGCTGATACTCAGTGTTGTGTGGAGAAGAGAGTAGCTTGTGAGATAAACTTGAGAAAAACAAAAGAAGATATATCTTTAAAGGATGCATTTTCACAGCTTGAGAGCAGCTGGTGTGCTTGACATTAAACAGACGAAGTTTTTATCTGTCGACTTTTTTTTTCCTTTTAGTTTTAAGTGACAGGCTTTGTGTGTTTGTCGTTTACGTTTTTCGATCCTTTGCCACTGTCACACTGGCTTTTATTCAGTACAAAGAACTTCTATATCTGTCCACTCACTGGCCACTTCATTAGGTACACCAGGTTGGACCCTCAGTTGCTCTCAGATCAGATCACCTTAAATTCTTTGTCAGCTACACATGCATGATGCAGATCTCCTGTTCACCACATCCCAGAGATGCTCTGCTGGATTGCGATCTGGTGACTGTGGCGGTCATTTGAGTACAACGAGCTCTGTGACACGCTGTGTTATCCTGCTAGTAGCCGCCATCAGAGGACGGGTACACTGTGGTCATAAAAAGGATGGTCACAGATGGCAACAATACTCAGAGAGGCTGTGGCATTTAAACAAAAGTAAACTGGTACTAGGTGTGCCAAGAAAACATCCCCCCCCATTACACCATCAATACCAGCTTTTACTTTAGTGTTCCGGTTCGGAATGTCGTAGCAGATATTTGAGACTCATCAAACGACACAATGTTTTTCCAATCTTCTCTTGTCCACTTTTCATGATCCCTTGCAAAATGTAGCCTCAGTTTCCTCTTCCTATTTGAAAAGAAGCAGCAGCAGGTGTGGTCTTCTGCTGCTGCAGCACATCTGCTTTAAGGTTCCACATACTGTGCATTCAGAGATGCTCTTCTGGATACCTTGGGTGTAATGAGGGGTTATTTGAGTTACTGAAGCAGTCTGGCCATTCTCCTAAACAGCTGAACCCAAGGACCATTCATACTGTTGTGCTCAACCTCCCAAACACAAAGTGCTGGCTGCTCTTCTACACAAAAGCTTTCAATCTAGGTTCCAGTCCCAGAGCTCACCCTACTACCCTCTTACTATGCTGCCATCTCATTATTAATTAGTATTAGTGGCCAAGCAAACAGACCTAAATTTCTGCCCGGTGTGCCAGATTTGCTGCGTGGTTGTTATCTGTACCCTGACAATGAAAATAAAATGGCCTTCCAGTCAGAAGTGCACTATTGATTTAATTTAACAGATCACAGAAAATCTTTTTGGCTGTGTGATGTTTCATTTCATTGAAGGCAATCTTTAAAAACATGCCACTGTGATATTCTCATATAAGGTGAGCATCTGCACAAGAAATTAACACCTTCACAGGGGAATCCATAAAAAATAAAAATAAAATGTCAGCTCAAATTAATCAGAACATGTGTAGCCACCATGACAGAATGGAGAACTGCATGAATATAGATGTGGTTTTCAATCACACACAGGCTGTAGATATGTTATACAGATACAGCATATATCCATCTTTCTAGATATATTCTAGAGGTGACCACACATTAAAATACTAACAAGACTAATATTAAAATAACGTCACAAAATTGAAATACAAGGTGCTTTGCAAAATGTATAAACCATACATGACCTACAGTACAGCTGTCCTAAAGCAGGGAAAATAATGACTGTAGAGCCAATTATATTTATGATTTGGCATCATGACTGAACAGATAAAGTTGTACAGAGTCTGTTCCAGCTGGCAGTCAGTGAAACCATCATCACATTACATGGTACTAGTGGCGTTTGGCATCAGGGTACACCTGTGTACCCCCCCATCCAGTTTACCACTTTTTTTTTTTAACATGTGCTGAATTTATAAATGTGTTTTTAGAATATTTAAATTTTTTCCACTATTTAAAAATTCAAAACAGACAAAAACAAAAACTAACTGAACCTACTTATAGTTACTAAACCTGATACATATTATATATCTGGTTTAACATGTACACACACACACACACACACAGTGTTGCACTGGGTGACATATTTATTTATTTTGATTTATTACACACTGTAGCTCTTTTGAATTAATCTCACATAGACGGGTGATTATTGGAAATACTAGAATCAATTAATCCAGAGCTGAAAATAGTCCCCAGCAAATAGATTCTTCTTCTAATCCATTTGATTCATTTTTCCCAAAAAGTAATCTTTATTTTTAAGAAAATTTCTTAGCTTAGGAAAAAAAAAAAAAAAAAAAAAGGAAAAATAAGAAATATGAGATTAATGATTGGCACCTTCAGGAAACTAACGCTATGAAAATCCAAAACTTAATATTCAGCTCATCTCCTATTATGGGTCATCAATTTGGAAGTGCCGCAAAGCAGCTGCTCTTTTTCAGGTTCTTGTGTGACCATTTGTATGTGCGATGCACGCTGGATTTCTTCTGGTGTGTGAAATCAATAACCCAGTTATTTTGTGGAAAAGAAGAAGGTTGTCTGGAGCCATATCTGAAGAGCAGGTCAGCTGGTGAGTGAAGACTGCATCTTTTAATTCACTTTGAGTTTGTGTAAGATGGCACACAATTGTTGGCGTAGAGTTGTACCATAGCATTCTGAGGCACCTGAGAGAACACTGGGCATATTCTAACCCTGGATACTAGACACCACTGAAGATTGATGCGGTCTCTGAGTTGTAGCTGGAGCTACAAAAGTAGGTCATTTTGAAACCGAAGTTGATGTTTGCAAGATTGAGGTCCACAGATAAAATGCTGACAAGAGACAGAAGAGGACTATGATTATATATATATATATATATATATATATATATATATATATATATATATAGCTGCAGTGCTAGAAGTGGCCCAAGAGGTGCGTGAGACGACCTCAAAGGGGTGATCAGCCAGATTTAAATCATCTTATGAGCAGAGAACTTTGTGATTACACCTTGCACACAAATGCTGTCAGTCTTATCCTCATCACAGGGGTTTCAGCCTTCGTTACAGAGCAGATACGCTTTTTCCTCCCAGGATCTTTGTCCAGTCTTTGTCCTTGGCATTATGCACTGGTGACAGTGATTGCATCAAATGCATAATGGATGACACGTAAACTAAAACACCCAGAAATGATATGAAGCCCAGCCATCTGGTACTGCAATATTTCAATGTGAGACACGAAGAGATGGAAAAGGGGCCGCTCTGCTCTCTCCCACCTATCGTTTGGATCTGCCACAAATCAGTCATTAAAATTTATGCCACCTCTGGATGAGAAAGGAATGGAAGGGGGAAAAAAAGTGACTGATAGTCCATGAAAAGAGTGATGTGAGAGAGGAGACAGTGAGAAAAAGACAGACAGAGGAGGAAGTCCCAGGAGAAGGATGACTTTTGAGCTGCTCCATCTCAAAAAGATTCTTTCTGCTGCTGCCTGATTCACATCGTTTCATTCTTCTCCCATCCCTTTATCATCCTCTTTTTCCTTTCTCCTCTTTCACTCACCATTTCTCACCATCTTTCAATATATATACATATATAAAAGATATCAGTTAATGCAGGTCTAAAATCTGATGTTGCTTCAGAGTCACACACACAGGGAGCTGGAGGAGACCACTTCTTTCCATGAATACAAAAATCTAAATGAATAACAGATGTTCTGCACCGAGAAATCCGACTGATAAAAATTCACTTTCTCCTTCCTCAAACTTTTTTCCTTTCATTTAGCCCCTTGTTCCTCTTTCATCATTTTCCCTCATTTAATCAACAATTCTTTGCATCTATTGACTTTGTTTTTTCTCCCAGTTTTTCCCCTCTCCTGCTCTCTTTGGTTTTTTTTGTCTGCTCATACTTCTCCTCCTCTCTGGCAGGGGGCTGATACTGTAGTTGAGTTTGGACAGGATATTTTGGCCGATCCCTCTCAGGCTCTGGTCCACTGGCTTCGAGGGTGACTCTGTGCTACACGCGAAACATAACTCATAAATCAAACCAAGTAAGTCATTCAGTGCACACTGGCAGCACGAAGAAGCATCAATACTTCCTCCATATGCAAGAACCTCAAAGTCTTCGCCTCAACCACAATCCCCAACTGAGCCTGAACCTCAAGATTTGTTTTCATTCTGAAACTATTTAAAACAAAACAAATTTTTCCAATATTCATGTCTCATCTCACACACATTTATTAATAAAGCCAAAAAAATTTTCAATCAAAAATCTCAGAATTGTTACGTCCTTGAAAGCAGTTTGTCTTTAGTGATTACAGTGGCTTGCAAAAGTATTCATTGAACTTTTGCATATTTTGTCACATTATAACCACAAACATAAATATATTTCACTGGAATTTAATGTGAACACAAAGTGGTATACAATTGTGAAGTGGAACGAAAATTATACATGATTCAAAACATTTTTTACAGATAAAAAAAACTGAAAAGTTCGGTGTGCAAAAGTATTCAGCCCCCTTTTCTCTGAGTGCAACCAATTGCATTCAGAAGTTGCCTGATGACTGCTAATGACTAAAAAGAGTCCACCTGTGTGTAATCTAATCTCAGTACAAATACAGCTGCTCCGTGATGGTCTCAGAGGTTGGTTAAGAGAATATTGGGGAGTAAACAGCATCATGAAGTCCAAAGAACACAGCAGACAGGTCAGGAATAAGGTTGTGGAGAAGTTTAAAGCAGGCTTAGGCTATAAAAAGATTTCCCAAGCTTTAAACATCTCACGGAGCACTGTTCAATCCATTATCTGGAAATGGAAAGAGTATGGCACAACTGTAAACCTACCAAGACAAGGCCGTCCACCTAAACTTACAGGCCGAACAAGGAGAGCACTGATCAGAGATGCAGCCAAGAGGCCCATGGTGACCCTGGACGAAATGCAGAGATCCATAGCTCAGGTGGGGGAATCTGTCCACAGGACAACTACTAGTCGTGCACTGCACAAATGTGGTCTTTATGGAAGAGTGGCAAGAAGAAAGCCATTGTTAAAAGAAAACCATAAAAAGTCCCGTTTGCAGTTTGCCAGAAGCCATGTTGGAGACACAGCAAACATGTGGAACAAGGTGCTTTGGTCAGATGAGAACAAAATTGAACTTTTTGGCCAAAATGCAAAACGCTACGTGTGGTGGAGAATTAACACTGCACATCACTCTGAACACACCATCCCCACTGTCAAATATGGTGGTGGCAGCATCATGCTCTGGGGCTGCTTCTCTTCAGCAGGGACAGGGAAGTTGGTCAGAGTTGATGGGAAGATGGATGGAGCCAAATACAGGGCAATCTTGGAGGAAAACCTGTTGGTAGTCTGCAAAAGACTTGAGACTGGGGCGGAGGTTCACCTTCCAGCAGGACAACGACCCTAAACATAAAGCCAAGGCTACAATGGAACGGTTTCAAACCAAACATATTCATGTGTTAGAACGGCCCAGTCAAAGTCCAGACCTAAACCCAATCCAGAATTTGTGGCAAGATCTGAAAACTGCTGTTCACAAACGTTCTCCATCTAATCTGACTGAAATTAAGCTGTTTTGCAAAGAAGAATGGGCAAAAAGTTCAGTCATTAGATGTGCAAAGCTGGTGGAGACATACCCTAAAACTTGCAGCTGTAATTGCAGCAAAAGGTGGTTCAACAAAGTATTGACTCAGGGGGGCTCAATACTTTTGCACACCGAACTTTTCAGTTTTTTATTTGTAAAAAAGGTTTTGAATCATGTATAATTTTCTTTCCACTTCATAATTGTGTACCACTTTCTGTTGGTCTTTCACATTAAATTCCAGTGAAATATATTTATGTTTGTGGTTGTAATGTGACAAAATATGGAAAAGTTCAAGTTCAAGGGGTATGAATACTTTTGCAAGCCACTGTATCTCAGTGTGCATCAGAAGGCATAAAGATAAGCCCAAACCCATAAAACATGCACAGATTTCTCAACAATGTAAAGTTTCTAGCTGACATCCAGCTCTTTATAAACTCAGTAAATGTCCTCTTTGTTTCCCCCCACAATATTCCATCTCAGCAGGACACACATTATCAGATTAACCACTTTAACCTTTGTTCACAAACAGTATTTCTTTAAGCCCGACTCTGTAACTAAACCACAACTTAAAATCTACAATGTGCAGTTCTTTTCCTTGGCCGGGTGCAGTGACTTTCTGGAATCGTGTCATCAGTGTGAGGCTGCCAGACAACCAGCTGTTTCCAGGCTATATGCTAAGATAAGCTAACAATTTGGTGGACTCAGATGGTTGTCTGGCATCTGCAAAGTCATAAAACTCCAGGAAGTCACTATGCCTGGCCAAAAAACCCCCCTCACAAGATAGCTATTAAGTGTATATTTTCCTGAAATCTATCCCTTTATAGTCACAAACCAAAAATTTCACCACACAAAGGCAGAAAACAAAACAAAAACAATGATTTATGTGCAAGAAGCAAAATACCAGGCTCTCTCAAATACACAAATATAACGTGGCACACAGAAACACGAATTAGAAAAAAAATCCCATTAGCCTCTGTCCGTGCAAGGGCAGGGAAAGTAATATGTCTGGGTGGCCAAGCAGAAGATATGCAATAATTCCAGGGCTGCACATTTTCAGCCGTCAGAATAATCTATTGGAAGCCAGTCAACAGTGAGAGTGGCACTCTCCCTTTCTTCTGCTCCCTGTGTGTTTGCGTGTGAGACAGGGGTAAATGCAGTGTGATGTCAGTCTACGGCAAACTCCAAACACAACAGTTTACAACCCATGTACACAGAGGTAAGAAAGGGGGGAGGAAAAAAAAAAACCCAAACACCAGGCGGGGTGATTTAGCAGCAGGTTGTATATCAACCACACAGGGACGCACACAGTCCTTGACTGTCAGGAGAAGAAAATAGTACCTTTAACTGCCCTTACTCTTACCTCCTACCCCTCCTCCTCCACCCTTTATTACAACCATCTATCTGTCTACCTATTCATCCATCCATCCGTCCATCCATCCATCCAACCAACCACCCACCCCATCCATCTTTCTCCCCCAGTTTGCAGGACGGTGCGGTACATGGCTGCATGATTGAAACACATGCAGCTAAACATCACTTCTGATTTTATGGCCCAGGCTTTGAGAGAGGGAGGAGAGAAGGGGGGGCTGAAGAAAACAGAGGCAAGGCCTGACCTGTTGCTTGCACATTAAAGTCCAGCTGAAATTATGCTGCTCTTTTGTTCCTGCAGCGTACAGTACCGGTCTGCGGTGGGCGTGAAATAAAATTATCGTGTGTGTGACTATCCTTAAATAGAACAATGAAATTATGATATTCCATTGTTATTAAAAATGGCTTTTTATGCATTAACCAGACTGCTGCTGTCTGCAGTTTGCTTGTAAGAAGTGCCCCCCCCCCCACACACACTTTTTTCTTTGTCTCCTAGTAAGATTTCTGAACCTGAACTTCAATGCCTTGCAGTGTTTCTCTCTACACACTATATATTATAAATGTTTATGCTAAAAAAAAATAAAAAAATACTCACACACCTAATACTGACTGACAGTAAAGCTGTGATGCAACACAGAAAGAATATGAACTCCATCAATCTTGTGTTATTCCTTGGCTTGCTGAAAAAGCAACCAGCCAAACATCTGGCAGAGAAAAACCACACTGATAACATCATTCATACATAATACAGGCCGGATCCCGTATTACCAAGTAGACTACAGTATATAATTCTACCTATAAACACAAAGATTGGTCAGTTTTGTGGTTCTAATAAACAAGCATCGCTGCACACACAATCTCCACGTTTTATATTTTATTTGTCAAACCAAAAACAGTTACTGGTTCTGTGATGGATCAGTGTCCTGCCTCTTGCCCTCTGTCAGCTGGGATAAGCTCCAGCTCTGCTTAACCCGCCCCCCCAACCGCAACCTCTCCAGTACCCAAACTGCTGGCTAGATTATTCCATGTTCTTGAACAACAGTCACATATCACGCATGAAAATGAAAGCTCCAATGTTAGTGTTGGAAGAGAAAGGGAGAATCAACTCAGACCAAAGTATGCAGCGCCCCACTGTCTCTCAAAATCTTAACTGCCTCTTTCTGTTTTAGCAGGAAGGGACACACACAACTGAA
Organism: Archocentrus centrarchus; assembly: GCF_007364275.1. NCBI lineage: Eukaryota > Metazoa > Chordata > Actinopteri > Cichliformes > Cichlidae > Archocentrus > Archocentrus centrarchus. The sequence goes on from NC_044361.1 coordinate 4,993,240, forward strand.
ACAAAGGAAACTATTTCTGCCTTAATATTCAAACACACTGGGACACCGGAAACAGGACGACACAAATCTTGAAAAGTTTATGCAGAACAGATGCAGATGCAGAACCCCAAGAGCAGAAAAATATATTTTAATTTTCATTATGCTCAACTGCCTGTTTCTCGTCCACACTACATTTTCATTACACAGGTTTAACATGTCCAATACAATAAACAAAACTGAGATATGTCTATAACAGGTCCAGCTAAATGATGACCGCATATACATCATGTTGATGTTGCCCACTTGTCTAATTGTAGATTAGCCACTGATTGTCAAGAGCACATCAGCCCAGCAGGTCAAGCCGATCTGTGCCATGCTGAACAACTCACTCGAGGAGCAAAATGAGATTAAAAAATTATTGCTTCTCTTCCTGTTTGGCAGCACATTATTGACTAAATTGCAAATCTGTCCTCTGTGCCTGGGAGTTAGGAAACTAATAATGTCTTTATATCGCTGTGGCCTCCCATGTGTTTTCAGACCGACCCAAAACCAGAGTGGCTGTTTTCACTAATTACTATAAGTTTGTCCGGGGAAGAATTAACAGCTGAAACTTCCTGGAGTGTTTGATTATATATGTTTGGGTGATTTATTATTATTATAGATGGGATCAGAAAATTACTTTTTACAACACGAAGGGCTTTATGTTTTAGTTCTGGACAGACTACCACTCACTGAGGTGAAGCCAGAAAACCAGCATCAACACTTATTTCATTACAGTGCAGCAATACTCTCTGAAATAAACTGCAGAATGACCCTTAATTAATAAAGACCAAGGTCAGATTATTAATCCCCTATTAGTGTCACCTTTCACCACCATTAGTGTGCATGAAGCAGCACGGTGTAAGTAATAAACGTATTCGTTACTGAAATACACTCACTGAATACTTCATTAGATATACCTATTCAGCTGCTCATTAACACAGATACTGTATCAGCCAATCACGTAGCAGCAAGCCAATGCATTCAGGCACATAGACACAGCCCAGAAGACCTGCCGAAGGTTAAACAGCGCCTCAAAATTGAGGTGATTCAAGAGATTATAAATGTGTTTTTTGTGTTCTTACACTTCACTTACACTTGAGCATCATTTATAATCCTTAGTCTACTTTAGTATTGTTGTCGATCATAATGAATCCTTTATGACCACAGTGGAAACATCTTCTGATGTCACAAAGCTCAAATCATCTCAAACTGGTTTCATGAACATGACAGTGAGTCCACTGTACTCAAATGCCCACCCCCCCACCCCCAGACACCAGATCTCAGTCCAACAGAGCATCTTTGGGATGTGGTGCAACTGTTTCCTGCACCTTGTTGGATCTACTCCAATAATTACGGCAGTTTTGAAGGCAAGAGTGGGTCCAACACGGTACGATATAGGCGTACTAAACAAAGCAGATTTTGATAAAGAAGCACCTCCACCAAGGCGCTCACTCTCTGAGCAGTATTTAAGGGAATAATATTGTATTTTGTATATATTCATTTTGTTTTCTTTACGCTTTTTAAACATACTTTAAATCAGATAAGTTTAGTATGACAAATATTTACATTGATAAAACAAACATTATGTAGGAGTGGATAACAGGAACTGGTGTGTACATAACTGGACATGAATAACTTGAGCTTATTATATAATATACTGCAGTATATTTCTAACTAAATAAGCAACACATTTTTCTTTGCTCTCGACAATACTTTCTTTAAAGTTCAAACACCTTTTGGGGTCAACATGAAAGAAAGGCAGATGTGAAATATAAAAGTGAAATCAGAGGTCAAATGTGACATGATATTTGGATGCAAACTATAATGTGATATTTAGGATCCCCATATATCATTTTCTGAATGTTAAAAATACAAACAAAGGGAGCAGAATTGTAAGCACTGTTTTAAAGATAAAAGACATTTTATAAAAGTTTGACTTTATGTGTCCGTGAAGAAGAGGTCAGAGGTCCAAAGTAACGTGATGATTAGAATCCCCATATATCATTTACTATATGTCTAAATGTTGTCAATACAAACAGTGGCAGTAAGAAACCGTTTTAAATACTGTAGCTCTAGATTATTAAAACTTTGACCTTCAGATCAATCTATTGACCTTGGAGGGGAGGTCAAATGCAACATGATATTAACCATTAAACCATTAAACAGAATACAGGTTTAAAGCACTTTGGCTTCACTTTTCAGAGCTGCATCCATCCACAATCATGTAAAATCTCAGGTGAAATTTAACCCTCTCATAAATCTTGTAACGCATCCTTTTTTTGGTTTCCAGCTTCAACTGCTCTCATCAATGTTAGATACCTTCCTTAATGATGTGCGTAGCCAAAATTTCCTTACTTGAGACTGACCATTAATCATGTTCAGCATAATGCGAGCAGATTGGAATCCAGTGACTCAGTGAAGTAAGTTTATCATTTCTGATCTCATTTGGGCTTCACCGAGTCTTCAAATCTAGTTTTTCTGTCAGCGTGCCGTTCTAGACGCTCCACGGAGCACTTTGATTTTCAAACAAGTGAGAAAAACAGCGATATTATCCCCAATCTGTACATAAACTTAACAATGACTAATGGAGCAAAATCCAATACAGCAACAAGCTGCAGATCCTGACACAGAGTCCCTGAAATACGTCTGACACTTAAACTTTTAGAGATCTATACAATTGCATACATATATTATGCAAGCTGCTATTCAAGCTAAAATTTTTCTCTTGAGATTAAATGAGTCGCATAAACAAAACAGACATCCAATAATTTTAAATCAGTGCTCAGTGTGTCTCATTAGGTTAAATTACTTTGGCAATTTCTGATACAAACAACACAGCAGTGAAGCAGCTTTGATTGTTTCAACATTCACCCCATAATTGTAATGCTGACATTTCTAAGCTCTCCTCTATAATGAGTGTGAACTGCGTCTTTACTGACTGTGTGCGACTTACCTGAAACCAGGTGAAACGGTGACGCAGCTGCCTGACTTGAGCCAGATGCAGTAAGGGTCCTGAGAAGACAAGCAGCTTCTGCAAAACAGAAAGACAGACAGTTAATGATAGAAGGAAGTGTGGAGAGCAGCGTGTGTGATGAACGTTCAACTCAGTGGATGTCAGCTGGGTAATGAAGCGCTACCCGGCCACCAACCTAACAAAACATCCTCATCAGGTCCCCCCCCCACCGGGGCTTTAACAAAGAGTAAAGGAGCCTCCATGTGTGGCCTGGTTTGCACCATGTGACTGAAAATTTAATGTCTCATTAGGGAAAGATAGATAAGTTAAATAAACACATTTAACACAAAACTGATGCATCCTCATTTTCTTTAAGTGCAGTTGAAACATCATTTACCAAGCAGCACTAATTGACAAAATAAAAGCAGCATTACTGAAACTGCAGCATAAATCTTTATATCTTTACTTCATTTAAATAAAAACTGGGGGCTCACGAGGCTCAAGAGTTGCACTACTTTAGTTATAAAATCTGATGATATACTAATGAGTAATATTTAAATACAGTACAGTTTCCACTTTATGGTGGAATGATTATGCATACGTTTAATAACGTGCACATCATTGCTTCTGCAGCACTTTGGTGAATAAAATACATAAATTGGCTGAGATATTCAATCACTGAAATGGACTATCAACTATGCAGGATTACTGCATTCTCTACAAAAGAAAATTAATGTTGATGATCATACAAAGACACAGAAGTTAGATGGCAATCAGATTAGTTTTGATTAGAAGCTGGACCGTACACTTGTTTTTAATCTGGCCATAGAAATGAAGCTTAGGGGGGAAAAGTGAGCATGTTGTATACTTTTCTGCAGGTCTCACAGGTTTTAAAGTAACAACCAGCATCTGTTTTGTTTTGCATTATTCAAATCACACATCCATTCTAAATCTCACTAGGTTAAGCTGATCATTAATAGCTAATAACTTGGGCTGCAGTATCCAGTTTTACGTTCAGATTTTTAGATCAATATATACACATTTGTGTTTAAGCCAGGATTGCTACAGGACATCCAGGCCGCCATGAGCTACACTTAAAGATTTTAGTGGGGTCACCCTAACCAGGCATGTACACTTCACCACAAGTCTCATATTAGCAGTCCGGACACAGGTCAGTCAACTGACATGACGTGATGTTGTGACAAATCATGACAAGTGAACCAGTTTGCCTCCTTCTTAAAGCAGTTGGTATTAACCTCACTGAGCAGCCATTAGTCACAGTCCCTACAGTATGAAATCTCCGCAGCATTGCAACATTCACTGCTTTCCTTCCATTTTGAGACCCATACGTCAGTTTTGTTGATAAAACTAACACTCTGTTCAAGTCTGTGCATGTAATTTTCCCCCCTCTGCGTTGCATGAATCATGTGGCCTTCACACTTCCAGTATGCATCTGCAAAAACAACACTGTCAGCGAGCGAATGAATACAATTTTTCACAGGTGCAGAGCTTACGCTTTACACGCGTGTGGTATTCGCCCCGCAGCACCAACATAATGAGTATAAAGTACACCCAAAAGAAAGACAATAACGCTCCCCTGCTTCGTTCCCATCCACAGTCACTTTAGAGACATTTTTAGCCTAATTTCAAAAACAAGTCAAGAAAACCTTCAAGGATCATGTGACCTGTTTTAAATATCTCTAAACTGAAAATGCAGGTGTGTGCATCTTTGCCAACATAATTAATTAAAATGACTTTGAAGTGATGTCATTATTAAAATTACTTTGCACGCTGATTCATGTTATTGGCCCCTGTGACTTCTTTTGCCAGATCGGGCCACAATCAGAGCGTCAGTCCGAAAAAGAATGAAGTCTATAAATACGTACATGGGCCAAAGCATTACACAATCTGTCTTACATTCTTCTCTGCTGTCCGTATGGAGATGATGAGAAAAACAATCCCTAACCTTCGGATTTTCAGGATTACGAGCAGCACTTTAAAAAAAGCAATAAATGTAATCATACATCATATATTTGAGAGGCAGGAACGTCTAACATCACCTGTCTATAATTCAGTAACAGTATTCCAGTAACTAAACCAAAAATTGTGTAATTTGTGTTCTACGAGTTCCTCAATTATCTGCATAGTGGAAAAACAACAAAAATACATTAAACAGGCCTTTTTTTTTTTTTTTTTTTTTTTTTAAATCATCACCTGAGCAGAAATTTCCCAACTTCAATTCTTGTGGGAGACATGACCAAAGTGGCATGTCGTCCTCATCAGAATACGGAGTTCTGATAATTGTACACTCTATTTTAACTGGCAATTACATGCCAGTCCATCCAATTAAATTACTTTTTAAAAAAGTAATTTAGCATGTGAGGCACTACAACAATATTCTCCATCTTTGCCTTTCCTACAAAATAAAACAGCCTTGATTCACACGCTTCGTCAACAAATCAAAAACAGAATCATACATATAAGCAGGTAGCTTTAGGCATTCTCACAAACAGCTGCCAGTGTTGCTGTTCTTGCGAGGACAGTACAAAAATACAAAAGCATGATAGTCAATACAGGTGTAGGCAAGATCATATAATTGGCCACTTGTACTTGTATGTAGGTGTGCTGTCATCCTCTGAAAACCAATCACAAATCTTTTTCATTTCACATAGTTTGGAATATTTTTTTCCAAGGATCATTTATTTGCAGTAAGAATAAAGAGGAGTAATTATTCTCGTCAGAGGTTTTACAATATACACTGCCTTGCGATAGCCACTGTTGTCAGACTGTTCTGTACAAATAAAATGATACAAAAATCTAAAAGTGCAGCCACCTTTGCATGCATTCTTATGTTTCACTCCCTGTTTTGCTGTTGTATTAATGCAGGGTATTGACATTTCAACATGCATGGCAAGTGAACCCCCCCCCCCCCCCCCCCCCAAAAAAAGTAAAAAAAAAACAAAAAAGTTAAAAAAAAAAACCTCAAGTGTTTTATTTGTTTTGTCCAGCATCACAAATTGAGGCCCTCTAGATATCAAGAGCCTGAAATTAGTCTGACCCCCATGTGTGACTGCCAATATGTGACACTGCATGGGGCTGCGTTAATACATTATTCATACATTCGCCATAGGGTCTATATTATATGCATCTCTCGGTCTACCCTGCCTCTCTTCTTACCCCCATCAGACATTCATCTCCACTTGACCATTAGCACTGCAGCAGAGTCAGTTCTCCAACTGTGATTTCTAAACATGCACAGTGAAGTCATTTGTTCTTTGTCATATGTGCAGTTTCTATAAAACATAGGTTTGTGTGTGTCCCAGGCTGCTCTTTAAAACTTCAGACTTCTCTCTATCACACTAAAATGAACACAGAGGTGTGGAAGTCACGGAGCGTGGAAGGAACATCCATCAGCTGCTGAGGGCCTCGAAGGCTGAGCCTCATAACTTCCAGCTGTCATGCAGCCGAAATCTTGGGAATAACAAAATACTGAGTGGAAATATTTTCAGATAATATGCCACCGGTAAGCAACTTTTATATATTTACTTTATTAAAAAAAAAAAAAAAAAAGAAAGGTAACATTGATTGTTTTCCATAAACTAGCCCAATCAAACAAAATTGTGCTGGCCATCAATTCTGCCAGTAGTGACAGTGAATGCTGCACATCTGGTTTCATATCCACAAACAGGCTTGACAGATAAAAAAAAAAAAAAGATGGCATAGACGACAGTTTATTCAGGTTACCTGCAAGAAAAAAAATGAAGGCAATCATTAAAATAATGGCCCTTTATTGTCTACACATCCTTCACAGTTCTGCTTCAACTTCGACCTTTTGTGCTGAGTGTAACGCAGTTTTCCTCCATGATGAAGTGGTCTAGAACCGAACTGCCCTCCCAAGACCAACACTACCACCAGTCACTTGACAAAATGTACATACATGGCTGTGTTCAAGTGAAAAAATCTCACGGCAATTATGACCCACAAGTTACCCACAAGTGCAAGAAGAACAACTTATTACAGGAGACTGCTTCCTGCCTCCCACTAACAGTCAGAGCTAAAGTTTAACAATGCCCATCATTATTCTCTAACCTAATACAAAAGAAAAAGATAAGAATGGGCTTATAAGTGTTATTCTGGTGAGCGATTACAGTGCGTTTTGTTGTTTAATGCGTAAGACTTGTTTGGAGGATTAGACTGTCTGATTTAAAGGCTTCTATTAACCTGACTGCTCATGTGTCTGGCACCTATTGGATCTTATTATAAACTTGCAATCTTCCCAGATATCAGCAATAAATTTGATACAATACAAATTTGCAGGTTACAGAAAAAATGGCAAAAGCTATAAAAATACAAACCAAGTTTTAAGAAACTGGAATTACCCTTTGAGGCATTACTTCCTCCTCTTCGACTAAATGAATAGTAACCTGTATGAATTGATATCCATTTATTGAAGAGCAGTCTTGAATAAGAATATGAGCGAGGTGAATCAGTTCATATAAAAAAAGAAAAACATTTGAGTTGAAAATCCCTGGATCTAAAGACTTTGAGGGGCCCCTTCTGCCCTTTTATTATACTGTTTTATTAAAATTCCCATTTCATCCAGTTCTCTGCTGCTGTTCAAAACAGAGCGCTTTCTGAAACCTAATATTGGCAACAGGGCCTCGAGTAAGAAAACAAACCTGACGGTACTGGCTTTAGAGAGAGAGAGAGAGAGGAAAACACAAGCCAAGAGTGAGAGAAAAATGGAAGCAGTAAAGAGAGAGAGATGGAGTAAATCTCATCTGGAGGGAGATAGTTTCAGCGGTGTGGTAAAGGAGGATATTGTGGCTGAAATCTGACCTCCTGGCCAGTGCTGATGCTGCTTACAGGGGACCCTAATCCCAGGATGAGGTGTGCTGTAGCTATAGTCTCCAAAAAGGATCTGAAGATGCAACAGGGCCATGAGCTCAAGTAAGAAAGGCCCTATCCATTTTCTTTCTGTTCCTTCTTTTCATTTTTTGTGCTCCTCCAACATCAGGGAAAAAAAAAAAAGCAGTGACCAACAATACTGGCTACCAGCCAATCAGCTGGATACAATTTATGATTAAATGATGTTGAGAGCTTCTCCAGGCCTTTGCAATGAGGGGTTTGCATGCTATATGCATTCCCTGGGGTAGCTGAGGAGAAATCCTTTCTCTGGGATGAAGGGGCCGAGAAAAGGGGGCAGTTACAAGGGGCCAACATTCCTCACAGCCCCAAAAATAGATCCTGAAGCTGAAGAGCAACTACATTAGCTATAATGTAGTTTGGCAAGCAAAACACTTGTAGCCTTTGTTGTGCTCCACTTATAAGCACGTTCTTTGGGAAAGGCTTTTATTTTGACAGAGCGACTTATGGCAGCTGTGTTTGAGCGATGTTAAGTAATGTCAACTGAGAGTAAACCCACAAAATATTGCAAAGGAAAGTTTTTATGTGTCTTATGAACTTATAAAAGGAAAATGTGACACAGTACAGTGAAAACTGGGCAGATAAACAACGACATGAAGCACGCGGCATCAGCATCCACTGACGCTTCTGCCCAAACAGAGACGAAAATTGCAGCAGATGAAAACAGCAGATCTGTGTGGACCAATGATCAAACCACATCTTTCCTAAAAGTAATACATGAAAGCAGCATAGGTGAAATACTTACATCATGTGTTTTACATTCTTTTTCACTGTTCTGTGGTAACCTAATACTCTGATAATACTTCATGTAAAAGCGGTTTCTAAAGTTGGGGTAGAGGACTTAAAGGAAGCTAATTTTCCCTGCTGTTCTCTTAAAAAGTCGGAGTTCTTGGCTATAAATGCAATCAGCTTTTTAAACACTGGCTAAACGTGCAAAAAAAAAAAAAAAAGGCAACAAAGTGATGAAAGAGTATATATGTAATTTTCTACCAGTGAACATTTGACATCTGAAACACCAAACGCTGAGCAAAGGTTATGCTCTCTTATAGAGGGCAAATCAAGAGCAACAATGGAGAAGGAAGTGGAGAAATCTTGTTACTGACTTCCCATATGCGTGCACGCACACACACACTTTTGTAGTGCATGCAAATGTCTTCTCTGAGCTCTGTGGATAATCTAGTTTCTTGACAGTGTTCAATATAAACAAACTCAATGATATAAAACAAACAAAAACAGCTGCAAAAAATATCTTTAATAGGACTAAATTTGGTGCACAGATGCTTGCATTTCAGATTTGAGTTTGCCAGTTAGCATGCTTTTGCAAATGCAAATGCTCCTTATTCCAGCTGTATAAACACTGGACCATGTACACTCAAACATGAAGATCAGGCAGCTATCTGATGACTTCAGCTTATGAAAATGTCCAACCTTTCAACACAGCATTTACTACGCATGTTCCAAAAGCTTATAAAAGCACAGTGAGTGGAAGTATTTCTTATATTGGTATTTGTGAGGGTACTTTACTCGAGTTACCTGGAACAGTTACTGCCATTTTCTTCATGGCACAAAAGGAGGAAACGCAAAATCCATCCAAAATTTCTGGGCTCCGGCACAATTTTTGGAACTTATGAGACACTTATTTAATTTCCTGATCTGTCTCAAAGACCTTTATACAGAATATGGATAATTTAGATATTCTGGTGGTCTTCCATTAGGCCTACATTTGGCAAATATTTCTAGGTTTTGATCGAAGCATTTCTCCTGTTTAATATTTTTTCAAAATCAACCTGGACAAAACTAAAAACAACTTTATATAATTTTTTTAAATTCAAGAACTCAAACTCAAACATTGCTAGGATAAAAAAATAAACACCCCCACCAAATTGCCTGAGTTGTTTACAGTTGGTCCAATAAAAACCAAAAGCAAGGCATATTCCCAGAAAGCCCCTCCCACAGCAGCGGTAATGCTTTACTGTATAGTTTGACTCACTTCTTGCAGTGGCTGTACTCAGAACAGCGGCTGAGCGGCACACGGATCACGCAGCTTGAAAACGCCACAAACAACGCATGATGATCCCGGTCCAACTCAAGCCCCAGGACCCTCCTGTCCTCCCCCCGCACGTTGCATCTAGAAACACAGAAAAACAGTCACAATCAGACATTTTCAGTTTTGTTTCATTTTTTAAAAAAAATCAGTGCTGTACGCGGCTGGTACAGTTTGAAAATTATACAGAAAGCCGGCTGTGAATCAAACTCCATGCATATAGATTTTTCAAGCTGTGCAGCAAGAAAACAAAAGAATACAGGGGAAAAAAAAAAACATCCCCTCCAGCTGTACAGGGTGATGCAAAGTGTTACAATAGACCAAAGAGTGGGTGGGCAGGACAGATCAAGGCAGAACAAGGAGAGGAGGAGAACAAGCAACAGGGAAGGAAAAGAAGAGATGTGCTAAGTAAAGAATAGAGACAGCAAAAGAAATAAAAAAAAGGGAGCGATAAACCAAAGAGACAATTGCAAAGAGAACATGCATCGTTTAACACAGAACTAACACAACATATAATACAGTTTGTCTCACTTGTTGGGGTTGTAGACATCAATGTCCTCCAGGAGCTGGGTGCTGAAAGACGCGTTGGCTCCCTCGGTGCTTGCCAGGATCTTCAGCACATGGCCGTTATCTGACCCGAGGAAGACTACCGTGTAGTTCTTATAGGGCCCCGCAGATGTATCCACTGCTATCTGAGTCAACTTGAACCTATATTTAAAAAAAAAAAAAAAAAGAAGAAAATTGTGATGAAAATATGCAAAGTGACTTAAACCTAAAGTAATCTAAATTTAAGCTGTCATGTCACTTGCATAAATTTGTGGGAGTTAACTGGTTAGCATCTTATCATTGCTTTATTGTTTTGAGAAAGTAGAGTTTTCGGTGGTAAACAAAAACAGTGGGTGAGTACTGAGCTCATTGTATAAAGCATCAGCATAAAATCAGTCACTTCATCTACCAACCCACCATCCCCTTCCTTCATCTCCTACATCTTTTAAAGCCTTCATCCTATCAATTCATCTATCCACCCACCCAGAGCCATTCAATCGATCCATTCTTTGTTGCCAAGCCGTTTTTCTTTGCAGTCTTGTAGCGTTTTCTATTTTCTGGCTGTAGTTATGAGGAGGTCCAGTGACATGTTGCTTTATTTGGAGCACCACCCTGCTTCATATTCATCCGGCTCCTCAGGGTTACACCTGGGAGGTGCCCAGTATCACCACAGCTGTCTACTGCTGGCTCCACTGGAGCAGGTGAGGATTAAAAGCTGCGCTGAAGGGCACCTTGAGTCCAGCGGTGGCTGAGAGCTTTGCTCATTCATTTTCTCTGCCTGTATTTCCCTTCTCTGGCCCAGGGATTTGAACAAACAAACATCCTCTAGTAATTTCTTTGGCATCACAGTCCTTCTAGATTCATATAAAAAGGACACCCGTGGCAGCTTCTGTGCCCTCACTTCTCCCTTAGTCCCTCCCAGATGGTCCCCCAGAGGCTCATGTGTTTACCCACATGGACTTGACGGGCACGTCCCTGCAATGACTCGGCAATACTGCGTGATGCGCTTCTGGTTAGATTTCATTTATCTAGCATCACTCTGGGGATAGGCGAAGCAGATGTGATGTTTTTGGCGCCAGATGTGAAGCAGTGCATGTTTCCCAAGTGTGGAGCTACTGCAGTGTCTGGCTGGCTGTCAGCCTGGCTCTGCTTCAGGAGGCATGGAGAAGGCTCGTGTGTACTATGAGTCTGTGCCTGTGTATGTAAGCTGAATCAGAGATGTGTATCTGCTGTGTGTACATACATGTCTGAGGGCCTGAAACACTTTTGACACTTATCACCAATTCAACATGCATCGTATCATCATCTGGCATGAGTGGATTCTCAAATAACACAACCCACACTCTCCCACCCATCAATGACTTCCTGCCTTTGACAGGTGCTGCTGTGGAGCTACTGTAAATCAGGTCAGCCCAACAGAAAGATCCTCTCTTTGTGCCCCTCATCTTTGATGTAAATCGAGTGTTGGGGAAAAAAAAAAATCCAATCTGTTTTAATGACAGGCAAGGTTGTGTGTTCCACTTGAGGTCATTCATCAATACTAATCACAGCTGCAAGAAAAACACTGCTGGTACATGATGTCGTGAAGGAAAACAGCCACTAAAGCACCAAAGAAATAACCCTGGCATTCTCTCAGTTTATAACTGTAGTCATGCTCTGAACAGCAACACACAAACTAATGATTTTTCATTTGATCTAATGACAATGTTCATCAAAAAGTATACGAGCATTTGAGAGGACTTGAGCAATAACTCTGCATTTGTTTTTTTGGTGTTGGTGCACCGTCCACAGTTTTAACAGGAAATGAAACCAAGAAGTTTCTGCAAGTCCTCGTTTAAAGGTCGCCATTTTTTTTTACTGTGACAATAATTATACCTAGCATTTCTTTATAAATCCTCAGGTGTTTGATAGACTTTCAATCCTAAACCCAACCATCCATTTTAACCGAGGCAGGATAAGACCCGGGACAAATCGCCCCTCTATCAAAGCCCACATCAACACAGACAGACAACCAGTCACTCTGTCACATCCACAACTATAGTCATTTAGAAGAACCAGTTAACCTCGTGTGTGTGTGTTTGGTGTGTGGGAGATTACTGAAGCATTCAGAGGAAACTCATGTAGGAGAACATATAAAACCTGCATGGAAGTTCGTGTGGATGCTGACAGGTGCCGCTTGCTTTTTCTCAGTGGACTCTTTCTGAGTACATACAGTGCCAACACATAAATTACTCAACAACAACTTGCAACGTTGTGCAAGAAAAACAAACTATTTTTTACCTTTTCTTAAAACAAATCTACCTGCTAGTGGTGCGGGTGAAAAAGGGTCGGTCATTGACCGAGGGGACGGACTCGTCCATGAGTGGATACGACTTGATGAAAGTCAGAGTTTCGTCGGGGAAATTGGTGGACGACTTGTAGGCGGTGGCTGAGCCCTCACCAGCGCAGCAGCCTGGCCTGCACAACAACAGCAGCGAGAGAGGAAATTCGTAAAAAATAAAATAAAAAAAAAAAAAACACCAGACATAAATCTGGTTCCACAGGCAGATGTAAAAACACTGGCAGCTGTTTGTTGCTGGGGATGAGCAGGAGGAAAAAACAGGTGTCTTGTGTGGCTGCATTTTTTTTTTTTAAGAGAAGTCTGTGCAGAACAATAACAGCAACAGCTGCAAAAACTCAGTTGTCACAAGCAGGAAAAAAAACTTGTTCTCGGAAAGTGACAGTTTCTATTTAAAGATGAGTCTCTCACCTTGGTTTTGGGACTTGCTCCTCTGGAACAGGTGTCCAGGCTGACTCACTATTCTTCTGCTCTTTAAATTTACCACTGAAGGCCTTCTCTATGTCATCCATGTAGAAAGCACAGACTGCAGAGCCAGTGATGCTGGGAACAGGACCACAAAAGAAGAGCAAGACAAAAGCCTGGAATTTACCAGCTAAGGACAATTCAGCATGCCGCCCTGTTGTCACAGGTGATCAAAAATATGACATTTGAGTCTTCTGCCTGTACTTGTCTTTACTATTAGTTCACTTTTAGCACTTTGTAACCTTGTACATTGAATATACTGCACAAGGAAAAATTGCTAATTAACAGAATAGACCACATATTGGAAATTTTTGCAATGCCAAAAAAATACCTATACCTGCATCCATCCACGACTACATACTAACAGCTCGTATTGCATTTTTTCAGGGAAAGCAGCGAGAGTGACTATGATCCTCGCAGCTGCTTTCAAATATAAACTCCAGACAATCAGGAAAATCAGGTTCTCATATAAGCAGATGTTGCACTTTCTCACATGTGGCGCACAACAAGAGTTTTCTCTATCGGTGAATAGTGAGGCGCCGGCAGAGCGCAGGAGGCAGAACACTTATCTGATCTATTCTCATGTGGAATCCATCAGAAAATACAAAGAGCTGGCTGGTTAAAGTCGGTTTACTGTCCAGTCAGACTGATTCGAACATTTGTGTTTGTCACACACAACTCTGCTGGCTGATGTCTATAAAAGTTCAGGCTGAAGAGCACAAAAGAAAGTGTTTCCTGTTTCTCATTAACGTTCACTGAAAGCCAAAAAAGTGGATCAGTAATGTGCAAATTGCCGACATGGCTCAGTGAGGCTTCAGAAGATGCAGCAAAGTCACTGAAAAGTGACACTAAGATTACTAGCGATAGCATTTGAGCTACTACTCATGTGGTGTACCACTGGAGCTTCTGTCGGGTGTGTGTGTGTGTGTGTGTAGCACAACGTTCTACTCTTTACCAACTCCAAAAGCTGATTTAGTGACAAGTTACTTCAAAGAACTGAAGCTGAAAACTACAGTTTTCCTTCGCAGGTGAAGACAGGATCACCATGAGATTAGATAAAGGAGGACAAAGCAAACACTACTTCATGGAAACCTTTTTAATGATGCCAACCTGTTTGCCTGTGTGGTGAAGACTCCAAGCACAGTTGGCCGATGATTAATCTGCAGCACATTGGTGAGAGACTGTAGAACATCAAAGTAGAAAAAAGAATCACCAGGAACAGAGCAGTTCAGCCGAGCTTTGAGGAACGATGTCCAGTAACGTTCCAGCACCCTCGGGGAACCCCCATTGTCATTCTTACAAACACGTGCAACCCTTGAGAAAACCACCTGAGGGGACAGGAGTGGAAATCATTCCTAAATCATCACACTCGGGCACAGCCGACATGGAATACTGAACAGCAGTTAGGAATGTGCTTTGCATGTCAACTTAGGCTGCTGTTAGAGCAGAAACTACAAGAAGCTTAAACAAGATAAACCACAAATTTGCAGAGTGTCTGCTCTGAAACGAGTGCCTCACCTTGCCAAGAGTGGTGTACTCCACCGCAATCTCACTAAAGAAGAAGTACACGTAGTTTCCGTACTCTATAGCATGGAGGAAATGGGGCTCTGAAGGAGAGAAGGAAAAAAACAAAACAAAACAAAACAATGGCAATGATGACTTATTTCCAGTATGACAGCACACGGAGCAGGCTGGACGTGGAGCTGGTAAACACAATTTGGATTATAAATTCCAGGTAAAGGTGAAGTGACTAAAACAGAAGGTCTGAATTTCAGAAACATGCTCTTCCAATGACAGACCTTTATTAGGCTGAAACAGCAGAGATGGACCTGGATCAGCAGCGATAATGACAACGGGAAAACTTAAATAGAGCTTACTTTGCTTTTCCCGTCTCGTCACAAGGAAATGCTTACTGAAAATACCCCCGCTCGCTCAGAACTCTTAACGAGGACAAATTATTAATTTATTACACATAAAGATAATATAGCTAAAATTAACACCAAATTAATTAGCAATTGTGATGACAAAAATCAAACATTTCCATTACTGGAAGGTTGATTTGTCTCTATTGGAAATATGTTCCACCCACCTTCCCAGAAGGGAGCGGAGAGATTTTTTCTCTTTCCTCCCTTTTAAAATCAGATCAAATTAAATATATAAAGAAAGCGACACACAAGAACTAAAGATATTCTAACCATCTCTCTCACTTCATTGGATGGGGCTACTCACATCTGCAATCAAAGGAAAATATTTCATGTACGGTGATGATAGATTACCGTGACAAAATATTTCTTCGTATCACTGCCACAAAAACTTTTAAATTAAACTCATGATAATACAGAAACATTACACCTCACCATACTGAATTCTCACCTCGCAGCCATTTGGAGTCGTACTTGACTGTACGCAGCACAGGGCTGCTTTCACCCAGACTTCTGTAAATAACTGCATCACTTGCCAAGAAGTCAGTCATGGTGGCAGAGTAGAAATCACCACCTGAGTAAAAAATAAAAAGTTATCGAGAAACACCGCTGAGGATCACAATTCCCAATAACCCACTTCTCTTAAGTGTCTTTTTTGGTCACAGGTGACTTTTATTCCTCTTTAAAAAAAAAAGAGGCTGCAGATGTGCCAGTTTTAATAACAGCCTGTGTGAACTTTGCATAAATGTCAGTGGAAACCTGGCAGGACTGAGCTTAAGTTTGGCGCCCTCTTCCCCAAACCTAACCCTGATGTGTTTACAATGCATCAGCTTGCTGTTATGCTCATAAAGCAGTAAATCTAACCACAAATAATAATCTATGAAGGGGAAACTTCAGATTATACCATCTGATGACTTATACCACGATACTCAATTATACTGACATTTCAGGCTTTTAGCTCAGACTCGTACTGAGACACTCTTGCAATGAGGCACTAATGGAAGTTAACACGCAGTTTAGTAGATTGTATATTATTATCTTAGTATCCAATTACCATGTCATGGAGACAGAAAACCTAACTGCATTTACACATGTGAGCTTGTTGATTACAAATTGTGCTTCATGTAGCAGCTACTGTATCTACCTTTAGCAAACCATCCTTCGGAAGGCTGAATGACTTTTCCTATTGTTCCATCTCCTTCCATTATAACATACCCTCATAACAATAATGTAAAACAGGCAAAATGAATGTCGCTTCAACCGACTAAGTAGTCCAGCATGAAGATTGTTTAACGAGACTTTAAATTAATTTCGAACACTAGTTTGATTTAAAAAAAAAAGGGAATCGTTACTCCCAGCTGATCTGTGTCATTGCACAGATCAGCAATGGTGGGAGTTGAACCTGTGATATTTCACATAAGCGACAACTGGGTCGCTTAGTGCTGCTCACCTGCAAAAAGGCCGACATTGGACTGGCGGGATTCAAAGGGACATCGAGCTTGTCCCACCACCTCCTCCCCTTCCTGCTCCAGTGTCGACATCTAGGACAGAGAGGAGGAAGAATGCTTTACAAGGGCATATACAAAGCTTTAATGCTAACCCAACAGAAGAACGGGCTATAAAATAAGAGTGAGAATTGTAAACAAGAAAACAACACTATTGTTTACACTTGTAAGCCCATGAGGTTGTTGCTGCTCTGACAGGAAAATCAATCAGCCTCAAATACCAAAAGTCTTTAATGTAGCGAGAATTGTAGCTGAACGCAAAGGATGTGCACCGAATCAATGTGTAATAATGAAGGGCAACACATGCATCATAAAGATTAGTTTTATTTGGTGCATTGTATATGGGTCATTTCCATAAAAGATGTGTGAAGTCAGAGAGGATGGTTTATCTCTCAGGCACAGATATTAAATTGCTTTTTTTTCCCAGCCCTGCTGTTAACAAGGTTGTGAACCTCAAACGCAACAAGAGAAACCCAGCAGAGCGGCTTCGACGCCCTCTGTGGCAACAAGGTGACTGACACACATACACGTTAACAGGCTATAAACACGCTGACCTGGTTTATGTCAGGCTTATTTGACACACAGGTTTGATGACTGCCAACTCTGAATACAAAGATCATGACTGTGGAGTGGACATGATAATGGTAACAGTGTATCTAGTATGTCTGATAAATCGCTCTCAACAGGTGCTGTTAATTAGGGTTAAGTTAGAGTTAGACTGTTGGTAGGTTAGGGTTAACACGGGCTAGTAAGTAGTCTATAAGGACTTTGCTTTTGTGGTGAGCATGTGCATTGTGTAATATGCAAGACTGGAAACCGGTTCTAATCCATCGTCCAGCGCAGCTGCATCAGCTACCTCTGATCCAAGCGTGCTCTCAGACTGAGCTCATTTACACCAGTTTTGCTGTAAAAACCTTCTTCGTGTTTCTGGTGGGTTAACGGCTGCTTGTCCTGTGTACATTTTGGCAATAAGATCATGCAGTGGAGTGGAAAATGAGCAACAAAAACCTTACAATAGACTTTTCCCTTCTAAATGTCTGGGGGGATTTTTAGAAAACATTTCAGATTCTTAACAGAATATGTTTATGCTACACTAGACTCCTGAAGCTGAAGTAATAAAATACACCAGCTCTGCCCTAAATATCACTCTGGTGCAGCTTCAAGTGCTTTAACTGAGATTTTAGTTTGTGTTGTTGCACTAATAAGAAGAATTACGCTGCAGTGGCTCCTGTTTTTTTTTTTAATCCACCTCCTGTTCAGAATTAAAAAAGTGAACTGTGATTAGATTTGGTTTAAAAAAAAAAAAAAAACTTGTTAAGAGTTGTGCAAGTGAAGGTAGCATCGAAGATGAAGGGCTTTTAACATTTTACAGCTTTCTGCATCACAGAAAGCAAACAGGGAGAAGCTGACAATACTGACAAGGTTCACAAAGGACTGACTGCATTCTACAGTATTTTTTATTAACTAAGAATAAAAGAAAAGTTGCTTTAAATAAACTCAACCTCGAGTCCAGAGAAGCTTTTAACCTCTAAGAAACCCCGAACCCAGAAAATTCATCAAGAATGTTGCGTTGATGTTACTAAATAGGTAACTAATGAGGGAAAAAAAACCCAAAACAATATAATCAGGAGGACTTTGAACAAAGAAAACAAAATAAACATGGTTAGTCCCATTCAGTTCCCAATCAGTAATCATCAGAAGATTGGTGCTCTTTAAGAATTAATTCTGTTTACATCTGAATACAAATCACCAGTTTTCAGCCAACTTATCATCACAGCAGTTTGTTAATCCCCAAAAAACATACTTCAGAGAGAACATCAGGGAGAAATTAGGATTCTGCAAAGTTGTGCAGTGACTGCAGGGTCGTTACCCCAGTGGGCACATGAAGACAGACGGATTCGATGCTTCAAGGTTTAGTTGTAACCGCATGTTGAAGACAGCCTCACTGTTGTCTACACACCAGCTGTCTCAGCAGCCTGGTCAGTCAAGCTGCCAGTGCATGGCTGGGCATCCATTCGTTTCTTTGAACAACACACACACACACACACACACACACACACACACACACACACACACACACACACACACACACACACACACACACACACACACACACACACACACACGCCTCTGACTCAATCCCCTACTGTCTTCCACAGATTTTTTTTGTGGATTTCCAGAGACAGATTCCTTGATATGATTTACACTTCCTCCCTCTCTCCCCAGCTGTGCGGATAGTCATCTCTTGTACTCCCAGACAGAGGAAAAAAAGATGAGGGGTGTTGGGCGCTGCAGAGAGAAAGAACGTGTGGATGTGTTTTGGTAAAAATATAAAGCTGCTCTTTTTTTTTTTTTTTAACCAAAGGGAGTCTGTGGCAGGGAGACGTTTGAATGTAGGTCGTTACACAGTTTTCTGAACAGTTTATATCAACTTCTCTACAGGACCTTTAGGACATCTGAGACCTGATTTAATCCTGAAAGCAAACATCAGCTGGTGGAGATCCCACGTTTATAAGCCTCTAGGCTACACTGAGCATTATTCAATACTACTGTATGACTTCTAGTTCCCCAAATCTGGAGATAATTGTGCTCTAGTGAGGACAAGACTCATTTAAAGCATTTGGGAGATTGTGCATTTCTTATCACATTTTCAAAACAAAAATAAAATGCAGGAAGCTATTTAAACAGCTTGCATTGGCAGAAGAATTTAAGTATGGCATACATATTATGTACTGTACTGTACTTGGTTAAATTTATTAATTACACGCCTCAGTATGCATCCAGCAACAAACAAAGAACCATCAGAAAACTGATTTTCTTTGCCCTCTACAGCGGTGCAATTATGCTTCTTCAAAACAATTCCTTACTTTGAAAATGTTTCATTCTAATTCCTTTCCAGTGTTGTGAACTATTAGAAACCCCAGGAGTTGGTTTGTGTGTAAGCACAGTGGGGAAAGGAAGAAGAAGAAAAAAATAAAACACAGTAAAAACTAAAGTCTGGAGTTATTCAGCTCCCCTTTGGTTTGCAGACTCCCCCACACTCTTAGATTTACAGTCAGAGCTGTAGGACTTCTACTCCCTCCTCTTCTAATAGCTTTGCTGTGAATCCCAGTCCAGAGCTGTGATGTCACCTCAGAGCTTCCACTGCAACGTCGTGTCGGGTTATTCAACAGTCCTCAAACTGAGGGAGACTTACAAATGGTACCGGTGCCTCTACTAAAGTATAGTGTTTTCAGTTGGCTAGAAGCAGTTATTTATCTGTGAAGATCAGGAGTAACCAGGGAGTTTAGATGAGTGAGGATTTGTCTCAAACTCTGGACTGTTATGCCCCCCCTATACTTCCACTCCTTCAGCTCTGCTGTCTAAGAGGTATGAATCAAGACATCATCAACATATTTTCTGTTCAGTCAACAGATGGCTTAACAACAGAGAGCAAACATATTCTGTTCATATTCCTCCAACAATAAGTGTTTGAAGTCAGCTGACTTCAAGATGGCAATATGTTGCAGTGAATACAAATATGCTGCTAATATTTAAATATTTGGACTATATGTGTGTGTGTCTTCATTTTAACACACGAGAGCCGTTTCTTTACTTTGTCTGCTTTTGGTCTGTGTGTTCAAACTGCCTCTGCTGATCATTTTTTCCAGTTATCTTTTTTAGGCGTGCCTGTAGCTTGAGCTCACAGCTGTTTGTTGTATTATCACTGAAGTGCTGACTGCCAGACTTCTTTTAAAGCTGACGAATGCTGTATTCAACCTGGAGTGACCCATCTTTGTGGCAGTGTTTGTGGGTGTTACATCACAGTAGATGTCTTTTTTTTTTTCCAAGTGGTGCTCTAGCTGATTATCACAGATGTGCTGCATCTGTATATTATTTAGATTATTCAGTATTCAGTGCTCCGTATGCTTCTCTGACCTTTATTTTATTTCACTGCATGCAATTCATCTATTTTACCAGTGTTCTAATAGTAAATTAATGTATGATATGTTGTAGAGTTCAATTGTTCAAACCGGTCTATTACATTATGATGAAACACAGCAATTATCTCTGGTGAACCTGTGCTGGCCAGCTATTTATTTATTAACCAACCTTAAGGATAAGTGTGTGTGTGTGTGTGTGTGTGTTTATGTATTTCATAAAAACAAATATCAAACATATTTAATCACGAATGTCAAAACTGGCCTTCAAACTGCACTACTCGATCACTCAAGTTCTGCCACCTTCCTCCTATAGGTCGCAGTGTTTGTGATGCATGTGGCCCATAAAGATGATAAACTGTCACTTTATGCACAGATGCATACAAGGCACAGTTTAACTCCAGGTTATGGAGACGTGTTATTATAGATCATCCCCGAGAAAGGTACTCGCACATGAAGCCTGTGAGGTGTTAAGGTGGCATGAGTTTAGTTTACACTTTGTCGTTTCCATTAGCAAATCAAATAGCAGGGATCCAGCTGACAAACTATACAAGGACACGAAATCTCATAACAGCTGTAATATGATCTCTTATCTGTAATTGAGGCCAGAGGAGTACAGTTTCTTACCTTATAGTTGCGGCAGGTGGGATTGAAAGCATTGGTGCCGCAGGCGAATAACGTCTCGTCATTGCGTGGCACCAGAACTTTGATGTAGTTGTAACATTCGTCCTGTCAGGAGAAAAAGACCTGGACGTTATTGTGCATCATAAAGCAGGTCTGTTGTGGGTCCTAGCATAGCCTAGCCAAGGAAGGAGTTGCAGCAGGTTAACAGTTTTCTCTGTTTTTACAGTCATCCTGGTTTTAATGTTGCTCTGGAGAGAAAAACTGTTCAGGAAACGAAGGCAGAGGCAAACGCGGAGAACAAAAGACGTAAAAAATGAAACCCAAGACCAAAAACGGAGGATCTGGATTAAGATTATACTCACGCTGTTCTTCCCTCTCACAGTGCATTTCTCCACATCCTTCGTTTTCCAAGTCAGTTTCTGAAAAATGAACAAAGAGCCAACTGTCAGCTCAAAGACAAGCTGCTTCTCACCATCCCAGCTTTTGTTGCTCCCAATCATTCAAGTGCTATTACGAGACAGCTGTGATGAAAATCTCATTAATTTCAATAAACTGTTGTGGAGGAAAAACAAGCAAACAGAGAAATACCAGCGATGCCTGCAGCAGTTTGAGCAGCTCATCAGTGGGCAGTTTAGCACTGTGGCGCTTCAGTGATAAAAATCACTCTGTAAGAGGAGGCTGGATCCGTGAAAATGCTCACACAAGGGGAACAAAATACAAAGAGGTGCTTGCGACACTTCACTGTCTATATGAGGAGGAGTCAATTAGCCCCAATTAACCTACTGGCCAAAAGCCCTGTCCTTATTCTGTAGACACAACAAAATACACTTTTTGTATCAGTGCTAGTCATTCAGTGGGCTCTTACTGAAAAAGATCCATCAGCTTGTTCGCAAGTTCTGCCAGCTGAAGGATTAATGTCCCCCCATCGATTGTTGAGTAATTTACTGACCAAATTTTCTCAGAACTTATCAATACCAGGCAAAATACTTGGAAGTATTTAAACTCATTTCTCAATAGCATGTGAGGAGATGGGAGCTGTATGTCTCAACTGGCTGTATGGGAACAAATCAGCTAGCCCGTGTGGATGACTGCCAGCATTAAAATATTCAATATTTCAGTGTAGTCAGTGGATATACAGGCCAAGATTTCAGACTATTTCTCCTGGTCATTGTCACAAATTTAGATTTATTTTAAGTGAAATCAGCTTTAGGTTCCCGTGTCCCCACTGAAAGTAAAATATTTGCCACGAAGCAGTAAAAATCCGACATAAGCCCAACCCAGTGCCCTACACATGTAAAGTATTATTGTACAGTACCAGAGGGAGTTGCATATTTTTCTTTCTGGTTTATGTATCTGCTAAAGCTTCACAGTAACCCACAGCATTTTAAAATGCTTGCTTTCTTACTGAAGCTGAGGTTTTACTTTTGCTGGACCATAAGTCCCTAAAGTACAATTTATCCCAAAGGCACCCTGTTCTCCATTTTTTGGGGCTGGTTTTCAATTTTCTCAGACGGCTTTCAACTCAGCGAAAACTGAAGAACAGATCTGCATTTTATTTGTTAAGAGCTTCCTGCTGTACATCTAAAAAGTTCATTTCCGCTTGCCCAGATAAACATGACAATGAATGAAATAAAATTCAAGTTTTCTACCAATCTTTATTAGCTTATCGCTTGGATTGAGCACATGGCCGTATGTATTCAGAAAAATAGTCAATACAGAATTGCTATCAGTGGGTTTTCTCGCAGCAGGATAGTTTATTTTTTTAATCTCAGTCCCATCTAAAGTACAAGTCACAGATTTGTGATATACATACAAAACACTACTTACAGTAGGATCAAGAGAAAACTACACACTGTGACCTTCTTGCCAAAGATGAGCTGTCCTTGGTGCTGCAGGGTGTTGCACATTTTTGGTCTGTCACATTTTACATAACACCAAACAAGATCAGTCAAATTTGTGAGACCCAATCCATCATTTTGTAAACAGTACGTGACACACTGATTTTACAGCCAGCACAGTCCCTTTAGGAAAAGGCCTTTGCTTGGAAGACCTCTGAGGTGACTTTGTGAAGATCCAACACGATTCAGTAGGAGTCAGCGTTTATGGTAATAGGTTTTAGCCTTGTCCACGCTCGATTTGGTTTACTAATAATTACTTCTGGCCACCTAGGCCGGGGGAGATTGGCGAAGGGGAGAATGCGAATGAGAGCCTGGTGTGAAAAATGAAGAGCTAGTTTAAAAATTAGCCGCCATGAAGGAATGGATCTATGATGAAGGGGGACACACCATTTTCTGATATGAGTCAGTCACACGCTACTGATTGAGCTCAGATGGATAGGAGAGAGAGAGAACGTGATAGCGGAGCATTCATACAGTCTTTAATTTTCCACTTAGTTATTGCTGTCACACTGGAGGCAGCGGCGGTATGGGTGAATTGCTAAAAAAATGCATCATATCCACACATTCAATAATCAAGTCCTCATATAACCTAGTTAGGGAAAAAAAAAAAGAAGACTTAAAACAGTTATGCTCAAAGGTTCCCCTTCTTTTTGTTCCACACCCAAATCAATAGTTTAGATCTCCTCAATGTGGAGCGGTGGCGTTATCAGAATAAATATCAGTGTTTGGCAGTAATTTATATACAAGCAAACAAAAGGCCAAGCCTTGGAGGGCTTTTATTTAAGTGCAATCATGTTTGACAAATGAGATTCAGATAGGAGTGAGCATGGCACTTCAAATGCAACAAGAGCAGCGCTCCACTTGTAGTGGATATAGATGTCTGAAGAGAGATTGCTTAATACTTGAATGAAAACAAGGCAAAGGGTAGAAAGCAACATAATGAGATACAAACATTACAAGAATTTTTTTTTTCTTGTTTTCCTGTAAAAACATTGCTGTTCAAATAAAAAAAAAAAAAAAAAAAGAAAAAAATCTGCACAAAGAGCTCGAGCTTGTTTCAAACCTTTCCTTGAAATGGGTACAGGTTTATCTGTCCTGCTGATATATTATCCAGACTATTGCTATTGGCAAGTAAAACCCCATGTTCACTTGTGTAAAAGACTTTAAGGCTAATCTCACGTTTAATATGCACAAAATCCTAAAACTTATTTTAACTTTAATAGACCAAAAATAGTCAAGTAAGGCTGATAACGCTCAGATTATTGGTATTGATTGCAGAGGATCAGGAGATCAAACACTCCTTAAATGTCAGAGTCTTGCAGAAAGACTTTACCTCTGAGTTTTTGCATTGAGAGAAATCAACAGACCATTGTTGAGGTTTAAAAGCAAATGGCAAGTACATGATTCACAATAAATAAAATGTTCTTAAATAAATGAATATCGACCTAAACACATGTATCAATTAAAAGTTTTATGTTGAACCAAAATGTAACTTAAAAAAATATATACAGAGGGAAACACATTGGAAGATTTTCAATCATGATAGCAGACGGACTCTTACCTGCTGTGGGATTATCTGCTCAGATGAAGCTGCAAGATTGATGGCGAACACATGGTCCCTGCAAGAGAGAGAGTTAATACATTATTGGGGTCATCTCCACCCTTCATACTTGTTCAATGCATCTAATTCAACCAATTCAACAAAACCTGCCCCAAAACACTCTCCTTTCTTCGCTCAATATGATTGATCACATCTGTTCAACAACACAGGCTGGGAGGTGGATTAACAGGCAAAGTTTATTGGCTTTTTGGCTTCGGGACATCACAGAAGTTTTCCAACTATCGACAAAACTCATATGAATCACTTTGCGAAGTGAGGAATGCATTTGTTGTGTGCAGCTGTAGAAAATATTAAGCCAGTTTACGTGCATATAGGACCTCTATAACTTTTTTGGACGGGGTTCTTGGCAGAGGGAACACTTTAGTTTGGGAAAGAGCCAAACACTATATCAGAATTTATTTTGCACAATGAAACCAGGCAGAGGAGGTGCAACCCTGTACTGTTTAGATAATTAACCTAAAACACATTGATTGGGTGGTAGAGCAATGTGCAAATTAGGCCGAGCAATGCTCCTGAAAACAGCTTCAGAGGTTCTGCCAAACTGCAAACATGAAAGCAGCCTTATGCAGACGTGCTGTCTGAGATATAACACATACAGCACTGCTAAAAGTTTAATTTTGGAAACATTTACCTGTTGGAAGTTTTACATTTTCATAAGACTCTGAAATTGCACAAAAAATTATCTGCTTTCAAAGCCCTGTCAAAAAGTTTCAGATTAAAAGAAAATATAGATATTTAATAGTTTCTGTGGCCATGCTGCCATGTTTAATTTACTTGGTACTGGTATTTTTGGGGTTCCTTTATTATGCATATATCTTCATTGTTGACATGTTTCCTTTTGCTCCCTGGCTATTTTACCTCCCTGGTAATCAGTTGCATATTTTGTCTTTGTTCCTCGTGTCCTTTCAAGAGCCCGTTTACCTTTTGCCCTGCTTTCTCTGCAAATAAGAAAATAACAGATTTACGTTTAGCTTAATTAACCTCATGGGTTAAATTTAAAAACTTGTTGGCTGCTGATCAAACTATTTAAGAACTGTCTGGATAAAGATTTAAGCGATAGAAACTTGTGGTCATAATTGTTCACATTAAAGGACAACAAGGAACAACAACCAGAAAATTAATCAGCGGCAAAATATTTATTATAACTGACACCTTTGTTCATCCATGCATATGTAATCATATGATTTACAGACAGAAGCTAACACAGTGTGAATGTAAATGTGTAAGACATCATCGTTTTTAACTCATCCTTAATAAATTTATAATTTTTACAGTAAGTTGTAAGAAAAACATTAAAATATTCATGGTACTTACAGTTGTGTGTTTCTACATGAAGTAATGGACAACGTTTTACACCAGTTATATTTTCAACTTCAGTAAACACTGTTGCATTACTTCTTTTGTTAGGTTTAAATAGCAAGTGAGTAGTGATGACTGACCGGGCAGCGATGTAGAGCATGTGGTTGATCCTTAGCATCCTCTGGAAATCCAGACCCAGGCGGACAGTGTCATTGTCTGACATGAGCCCCTGGAAGCTGGGGTAGAGGTAGGAGTCTGCATGGGCAGAAGGACGGAGAGAGGAAGAAATTATTTAAGATAGTCATGAGACTATGTGAGTTCCCTTGGAGGGTTTTTTTTTTTTTCTTTTCACAACTGGAAAAGAACTTAACCCTGACAATTCACTGTGAAATAAAAGTTAAAAATAATAAAATTAACAATATATGAAAGCTACAGGCTTTGTCAAATGTCAGTGCTTTTACACAAAGCAGTTTTTCAGTTTAACATTCAAAAAGAGGCAATTGGACAAAAACAACTAAACATGCATCCACAGTATTAGCAATTTAAGAGACACTAACCCAAGGTTACAATTTAGCCTTCATGTGCTGAAAACCCTGAGCTTACACTGTATGCAAATGCACACTTGTGGAGGTGGATGAAGGGGGAAAAAAAATAGCATCCCAAGCTGCAAATTAGGCAGTCGTGTCATAGAAGTCAATCTGATTTAAATAAATGGCTCCTCGTAAGCATTTCTGAGCAGACATGTCTGGGGATTGTGCCAAGTGAGGACAAAAAACAAATCAAAAACATCTGAACAGAAAGTCTATTTGTCACATTTAAATCACTATCACCTGTTTCCGAGGTCACAAAAGTTCAGCTTAAGCCGTTTGCGTGCGTGCACTGCACTGCACTGCAGCCCTGAACTTTTCCAGGATGTAACTCAGAGAGGCACACGTGAAAACGCAAATGTTGGACATTAAACACTCTTGAACCTGCAAGTGTGAGGTCCATTGGATTGTGCTGAATGTGCAAATAGGGCAACTGACACTCTGGTGCATTCACTTCTAGCTAGTGGGCGTCATGTGTTCCACCTCCTGCATGCTCAGCCCAGGCATCTAAAAAGACATTATGTACTCCAGTGCAAGCCATTTACTGCTGCGTGCTACATGTGAGAAGGGAAAATATCCTGATTTGATTCTCCTGAAATCTTCCAAAGTTCATGTGTAAAATGCCTTTAGTGTTGCCATCAGCACAGTTTAAATACTTTTACCTGGTAAGCATGCATCTATAACAAATTACACCGATATTAAAAATAAATATATTCCATGGAAATCAGATGTGCTCGTGCATAAAAATAAATAAATGTGGGTGCACAGGAGCACAAAAATCTCGATAAGATGAATCGAGGGAAGTGGTGCAAAGAAGGTGATATAATAACTTTATGTTGCAGTATGGCTGATTTTCATTTTCCCTTCTTCCTCTGCTGCATGTTAATTTAATTTTCCTTGCCTTACTCAAAGAGCAGACTAACTCACTAGAGGGCAATGTTATTTTAAACAATGGAAGATTGTGTCCAGCACTTTAAATAACAAAATGACAGTCAGACGGATACGGCTTACAAAAGCTTGATTAAAAAAAGATCCTTCGGGCAAAAATGAAATAAGCCCGGCTCAATACTGACACCACGCCGTCTTCCATATCACAGATACTTCCCTGCTGTCTTTCTTTTTTTGAACTAAGCAAAGATTCAGCTCAAGGCCACAGTGTTCTGGGTCTGTAAAGTACTGTATGAAGTGCCCTCCAGCTTCCCATCTGACCTGGGCTGCTGCTGAATTAGCAATCCCCCGCAGAAATACACCACAATCTGAAATTAGTCTCTCTACAGGGAGCCGTATACGCTCCTTTAACCACTCGTCTCAAATCGACTGTTTAAAGATTTAAATGCCTAATGTCTGGCTGAGTGCTGGACCTTGCTGTGCTGTCTGGTGAAGAGACTCCCAGTGGCTCAACAACCCGCCCTGCTATCCTTCCCTTGGCAAATGAGGATTTCTAATTACTCTTCAGCACTTTCACACCCTGTTTGGCTGTAGCTGGGCCACTGCTCGGAGGAAAATCCAGGAATGATGACCAGAATCATGCAAGATTACTGCACCAGGAAGAGCACGCAACTTGTCAGAGCGAGTACTCAAAGAACTAGAACCCTACATTCTCATTTAAAAATCACAGGATTGAAGCTCCAGTCTGAAGAACAACATTATTCCTTGACCAGCTCATTTTGGCCTGTAACCTTCATCGAGGTCTTGATCTTGGAAGTAGGTGAAGCTGTGCCAGAAACTTGTACCCAAACAGAGCCTCTTCACTAACAATGAATTGGTTATCCTCTAAACAAAAAAGGAAGCTATATGGTTTTTATACAATTATGACATGTTGTCCATAACTTCTAGGACTCAGTTTGCTATTTAAAAGCTTTTGCTACTGCACAGTAATGATGACTTTTAAATGACTACACCCAATTTTATTCTTGAACTCTACTGGAGTTGCTTTGCATGAGAAAGAGTTCAAAAATAATTACTTATCTTATGCAGAGCCTCATTCACTGACTGAAACAAGAGGTTTTAACTCCTTAACCTTTAACAACATCCTCTTTTTCAGCAAACGTTCTCCTGATTGGCTGCCGCTCACAAACAAAGATTAGGTTGTGTCTAACGTGACGATATTAAGGATGTCCCCTCTCTGAGATCATACTGAGCCAGGAGTAGAAAAAAAAAGCCGTCTGAAACCCAAACATTTTCCTCTACAGAACACTGAGTGCAGTATAGGCATCCAGCTCACAACACCAGGTTCTGTAATTAGCTGCATCAGCGGCACTGGCCATTAAAAACCTGAATATGCCAAACTTACACAGCATACTCAGTCCAAAAAAAAAAAAAAAAGCTTGATGGAGAGACGAGTTATCTGCCCACTTCTAAAAGAAGGAGTTACTTAGGTATGATTTCATAGACTTCATCCTGACGAAGTACTATGATTCATAATGGATGCCTCAGAGTTGTGAGGGACCTTGCACCATGCTGTCACCTGCTGGAACCAGAAGTGACAAATTGCTCTCATTACACCTGGGACGGAGCTCCACATATAGCACTATTAGCGCAGCTATTTCTGCTAATGGTTGCGTTACTCTCTTCCAGATAGATCAATTACAGTGTGTGGGCCATGGTCTCAGCCACCTCTTAAATCAATTATGGGCCAT
The DNA here is from genome assembly GCF_007364275.1 of Archocentrus centrarchus. Classification (NCBI taxonomy): domain Eukaryota; kingdom Metazoa; phylum Chordata; class Actinopteri; order Cichliformes; family Cichlidae; genus Archocentrus; species Archocentrus centrarchus. Next base: position 5,022,548 of record NC_044361.1, read on the forward strand.
TACATTTAGCAGCCAAGACCTCTTCTGTAGACCTTCCCGGTTATTGGGTGTCACAGATGAGTCCCTAGGGTGGCCCGATGGAGCAGTGTCTTGAGTGTGTTAGAGATCTTGAAGAGTCCCCTAAATCAAAAACTTACTCGTTTCCAGCTGTAGCTCTGAAGTTTTAATATCTCATGCTGTGGTAACATGTGGAGGCCGGGTAATAATTCATTATTAGCTTCTATCGACTGTCATTGGAATCTGGCTGAGACAGTCGTGAGATAAAATTCTTTTTGTCCACGTTACAGGAAAATGTAAAAATGAAAAAAACTATTACTACTGTTATTATAGGTTATGTTGTATTTGTTTGACTCTATTACATCATGGGATACAGTACCAAATCATTAGAAACTGAAAACAGAGTGAGGACGCTTCAAACATTCATTGATTCAATTCATACAAACTGAAGAAAAAGCCATCAGGTCTCCTAGGTATGGATGGATATTGATGAGATTTTATTGATAATGATCAATGGTAGTGATTTTTTTTTTTTAATCAATGATCATTACCATTTATCTCCATCAATTTAATTTTGATTCCCAATTAATTCATTTTCTCAGGACAGATGCAACCATTTAAGCATCTCTGAGTCTAAACTCAGCACTCACATCATTCTGGAAAACTCCATGATGAAGATCATTCTTTAGGAGTGATATTAACTAAAATAACATCTAACTTACCAAAAAGAAATTTTCACCAATAATGTGTCAATATCTGAGCTCTCTAATACCCGCAGCTGGTCTAAACCAGGGGTCTCTGTGACTGTGACCAAAGGAAAAATAACAAAGCTTAATATGAAAAAGGAAATAAAGAATAGTTATGTTTACTTTCAGTGCTGAGGCAGTTGGGTTATCTGTGTGTGTGGCCTGCAGCTTAATTTCAGCCAAAATTGTCCTTTTTTAAACTTTTATTACTTTTTCTGTTCTGTATTTATTTATTTTACAGCCATTAGGCTATGTTTTTCATTTTTTCCCATCAAAGTAGGCTATTTTTCAATCTGATTATTTAGCACAGACACAAGCTAAACAGGTTGTGTGCATAGCTTTGCTTTCCTTCAAAGCAGGCCTTTATTTTATTTTACTTTATTTTATATATAGAGTACATTTTGTCTTATGAAAATGACATAATGAAAATGCAAAGTTAAATGACAATAACTACTAAATAGTCATATCAAGCCCACTGCAGTTTAGTCACATATGGTAAAAGATTTTAAATCACATGTATCAGTAATGTCAATACACTAGTCTATACCTAACCGGTTATGTTACCTTCAATATAAGGTCCTAATATATTTTGTGCATGCATACAAAAACCCAACATTGCTCAAAAATGGCTGTTATATTACAAACTCAGGTCTAAACCAAAGTTTTCCGTTTGCTGCATCTGACTTCTGGTCCATGCTGTTCTTGCACACCAGTCAAGAGTAGCAACCATGAAAGACCTGCGGAGTGACGGCCAAGTCTTTCTCTGAGCAGCTTTTGTTGACGGTACCTGTTCATAGTCAGTTACATGGAACCACTGTGGAAAGTTCAGTTCTGACCAAAAGCTTTCACACCAGCCTAAATGAACCAAACAACATGAGAGCGCTGCGAAATTCGAATATATTCAAATATAATGTGCATATTATATTATTATACAGTCCAGCTGTATGTAACATGCAATATATTTTTTATTATCCAAAACAATTTTAAGCCTGTTGGACCACTGAATCTGAAAGTGAAATATTAGCACCAGCAACTTTACATCATAATTGGTTTTGTAAATTTGCTAAAAGTTTGCACCTCAGGTCTGACCTTTTTTTTTAATCATGCATGTTTCTGCAAAGCCGAAGTGACCTTTTTCCAAACCAAATCAGCACAGAGCTCAACAAATAAATTTAATTACAGATATTCCAGCAGCAGAATAAACATCTACAAATTTGCTTGCTGCAAAGATAGCCTTAAATACATCCACCTCACTGAGCTACATTCCCCAGTGACGAGATATGCCTTAGTGACCCTCAGTCTAGATTTACATGTACTCCTGCAACAGGGATCACCATGGCAACAACAGATTCTGAACTTACTTTCTCTGCCCACGATGCTGATTGGTTCCAGGTCTTGGGGGAACGGCGTGGCTCCTGAGGACAGCTGAGGTAAGAAGGCGACTAAGGTGAGAGCCAGGAAGGCCGGCAGGACGGGTCGAGGCGAGACGGGTATCAGCCTCATTTTGGCAGAAGAAGAGACCTCACCAGTAACACATGGCCCACGGCAGATTCACATAACCCACCTAAAATAAGACAAGGTTATTAGAGTTGGCATGTTTATTACTACTACTGTTATTATTATAATAACCAAGACATGTCACTGTAATAAAATGAGCACAGGCAACACAAACATAAGCTGGATGGCTCCTAAGATAGTAACATATATTGGATAGATGCATATAGATGCATGTAAAGAGCTTCTAATTTAAAAGGCAACAATTACATAACAATACTGTAACAGCAGTAATGTTTAAAGGTGGCATCTAAGTTCCAATTAGCATGCAATGCCACATGCCAATGCAGTGATGTCCGCTCAACCACCGATTTATGAGAGTGCAAATGCATCAAAAATAGAAATTAAAAAAATGGAGTCAGAGCAAACCAGACACTGTGAGGGAAGCAACCAGGAGAGAAGGCAGGCTGGTGGGACCCTGACAGCAGGACACCTGAGCATTCGCTGCCCAACAAGAGCACCGCTGAGCTCGGCTGTTTTTGATTCATAATTTGGGGTGGGGTGGGGGGGGTCAAAGTGCTGTTATAGTGAAGTCTGATGGGTCTAGCTTTAACACCGTGCATCTATGGTGTCAATTTGAACATCTTGGGTCACACCGTTTGCGCCATTACGTTCACAAGATTTTCAGAAAACTTGACCTCTGACCTTTACCTCCAGGTCAAGGTCGCCAAAATTCAAACTCATCTGGAGATTTTTAATAGAGGCATCTATGGTTTGAATTTGAACATCCTAACGTTAAAGTTTTTGTGGAGCAGACGCCGCCAACATGACACCAAGGCTCTGACAGTACCTCGACCTTTTCTTTGAAACAGCTGAGCTAAGAATGAACATACCTTGCTAAGCCTGATATGGAAAAGGTCCTGGTAGTGTGCACTAACCTGTTTTACATTTTAATAAATTAAACTAAGACATCTCCTTATAGTTTAACCACAACAGCCACCAAGGGCTAACAAATTTGAGGAGGCATGACAGACTTTCCATAACCTCATGACCCCACTAAACAAAGCCTGAGACAGATGAAATTTAATGGAGTTGAACAGGAACACATCACTCACTCACACTATACTTTCTGGTTAATAGGACCAAGCTCATACCTAAATACATTTTGACAAGGCATAAATTTAACTATGACCAAGACTTAAAAACACACGTATGAAACCACAAGTTAAATTAGATAAAAACATCTTCAAATCTTTGGCGCCATGCTAATCCATGTTTCTGATATCGCAAACCAAGAATAACGTTATAATTATAATAATCTATTCACCTACATCTTTACTATGACAATGAGTGGATAGTTTGGCAATTTGACAATTCTAAAAAGTCTATGGTGCAAATAAGGTTCTATACAACTAATCATTAGGACTCTACTTGCTCAGTATGTGAACTACAGTGCTCAGTGATGCTCAACAATTCAGAAACTGGAAAAAACATATTTGTGTGTGTGTGTGTGTGTGTGTGTGTGTGTGTGTGTGTGTGTGTGTGTGTGTGTGTGTGTGTTACGTTCCCCGAAAAAGTCCAAGGGATGTGGGAAAGTAACAAAAGTGTCCGGGATGAAAAAAAGAAAACATGGAGGCAAAAACTGTTAAACGCTTTTATTAATGGTTAAACTGAAAGATGCGGACAGACTGCTATCATAGACATTAGAGAATCTAACAACAACCAGAAGTTAGTCACCAAGTCACCAGAGTAAGTTAAAAGGACTCAATCACCAAAACGCCCTCCTCTCCACAGAGCAGGAGCAAGCAGCCACAACACACAGCTCACAAGCTGCATCACAAAGGCTCTCTGGCACTGGCGCTCTCCTCTGGCCTTAAGTACACTGGCTTAATTGCTGAGTTGAGTCAGCTGTGCAAAAGGCTAAGGCTTGAGAAAGAGCAAGCGACACCCAGTAGGTCAAAAATCACAGCAGGCCCTGCTAGGATATATATATAAACTTAAATATGGACATGCCATGCCAAAATATTTCACCTATGCAGACTGTAATGTATCGTTTGTATTGTATCGTATGTATTCTAAGTTGCATAAAATAAATAACATAAAAATTACTCAGAACACACCCGAGCTGGAGAATAGCATATTTCTCATATTTATTAAACCATTTTCACAAATGAAAATGCTCTCGCTAATGTCTCACATAACGGGGCCTTGCCTGCATCAGGCATCTTTTCAATACTGAAAAACACTGCTGGGTTTAGGTGCGGGTTAGCGCTCGAGAAAGGCAGGACCATTTCCTGGGCCATTATCACAAAGGCTCAAATGGCTAAAAAAGCACACTGTTTGAAAACAGCTTTATTTTGATACGAGGAAATGTTAACATGACCTGCAAGCAGATCTGCACTAAAACAGGCACAGGACACAGGTTAGACGTTCCAGGTTCTCATCATTCAAATCTTTAAGACTTTAAATAGTGCAGATATATTTGCTGCATTTGTTGCTCTGAACACCTGGTGCCAACTATACAAGTGTTGGGTGGTAAACAGAAAGTGATTCATTTATTGTGCTACTATAAGAGACAGAGACGAATTTGTTTTGCATAATTACAGGAACAACTCGGTATCTGAACAAAGGGTGCTGCCATCGAAATCAAGTTTTCAAAACTGAAAAGTCAAAGAAAGATGTAATAACACCACAGGCAGTATCTGTCAATGATCTCAAAGAAACAGAAGGAAAAACAAACAAAAAACAGCAATGACAGCTTATCAAGCAACGATGTTGCAACCTCATCCACCTCCATGAATTCGAATCACAGATTATCATTCTCAATAAGGTGTTTGACAAAGGAGCTCTCAGAATATTTCCCCTTTAAAAAAGAAAAAAAAAAAGAAAAAAGTTTGGATAAAAGTTGGAGTCGAGTGTCTGTGTGGGAATAATTAACAGCTCCAGACATTGTACACAAGCCTGAGATTATGCATGAATGTTAATTTCCACATCTGTTTGATATTTGAGGGAAGAGACGGTAACAGATGGATGGAAGAGGGATTTGTTGAAACCAACTTCAAACTGTGATGACCTGCACTCCTTGCCAATTTATTGAGGGCAATGTGTCCTCTACAGGGGTTCTTACAAGCCCTCCCAAGTTTATGCACTGTCACTTGGCAGTGCGACTCGGGCCGCATGGTTTTAAGTGGGGAGCAGAAAATTAAGTCAACAGAGACATGAACTGTCATCAATATTGATAATAGTGTGCCTCATTTAAATGCAGGCAGAAAGCTGCATTTAGCAATGAGGTCAAGCGATGATCACAACGCCATAAATCGACGGGAGTGGGCGAGTGTCTGTTTGTGTTTACTTTGTAAATTACAGCAGCTTGTGTGGCCTGCCTCAGAAAGTATATGAGAACAATATACCTGATGGATTAGTCTCATACTGTGTAATTTCTTGCCCCCCCCCCCACCCGGCTAGCGAAACAGCAATTTAAACAGATGATGTTATTATGAAGACAAATCAGTGGGAAAAATCCCTTCAAATGTCAAAAAAGCATTCAGGGCAGACAAAAGGGTATAAAAGAACTTCGGTCATGCACATACTTAAATAACCAATAAAACGGCTGTTAAACACCAATCCAAATCTCAAAATCTGTCTGCTTTCGTCATGAATATGCACAGCCACCCAAAAACCTAAGCTGCATATCCAGGGAGCACTATATTCTTGTGAGAAAGGAAGGCAGAGATCATTTATTGACAACCTACTTAGCTAAAGGAAGGCGGCCAACAGAGTGTGAAAACAAGACAACCATACTGAGTACAAGGGCTTATGCAAGACAAGTAATATACACTGCATGGCTTGTGCATATTAGCTTGTAGTAAAGGCTGAGTTTCAGACTGTTGAGGACTTCATTATCCTCAGCTGGAATTAAATTTTACTGCTAGAAACTGTGTGGAAAAAAAAAAATTCAACACTGGCAAGACTAAAATAAGATTTTTAAAAAGCTGTCAACTTAAGTGTATCTGATCTTTGGGGCACTGCTTTAACTCCCCTGGTTAAGCATACACCAAACGCAGAGCCCCTGTTAGATTCCACCATGGACAGTTTTCTACATGTCATTCCCCCTTTAAAAAAATCTTTCACCTTAAGATTTCAGGTGTGACATACTGATAAGGTCCAACTATATGGAAATATACGCCACTTGGTACAAGTTGCTTAACTTCTTTTTAAGGTTAATTTGGGGAGTTTACCTAAAGTCAGCTGCTGCTAAATGGGTTCTCCTCACAATAAACCAACTATGGTGCTTCATAGATGGTTTCCTGCAGGTAAAATCTTTATGTTTTAAGGTCAGATATGTAGCAGGCAGCTAAGTGATCAGGAAAAGAGAATAAAACTTAATGATACTTGTACTAAAGGCTAAAGCTCTTTGTGCTCCATCTCTGACACTGTTCTGGTTATACAGCTTAAAGTGGACCTATTATGCTGTTCCCTATTTTCTGTCCTACAGATACTGTTTCAATTGTGGATTCTTATATTAAATATGACCAAAGGTCAGTGCATTGGAAAGAACCCGTTTGTGTAAAAAGCTCAGTCTTCAGTCTGCTTCAGTTTGCAACTCTTTTTTTTCTGCCTTTAGGTTTGTATAACATGAGGTGATATTATTAATATGTGAACTACAGTATTAATATGGAGCACACAGCTGCTGCTGTGAACACAGCAGCCAAACAGTTAAAACCTTCTGTTTACAATAGGCAGCTAATCAGGGAGAGCTAAAGCAGCTTGGTTTAGACAAAGGATGAACTGAACAGCTGCACCAAGGCTGGTTATAAGATTGATAAACATTTCTTTTACAACTGCAAATCAACCCAATCTACTCTAGTAATGTCTAAGAAAAATAAAGCTATGGAGCTGGAAATTAGCATAAGCTATCCCTTTTGAATTTTTTTTTTACACTAATGGACAAAGTAAAAGACACTGTCTGCTGCAAAATGTGTCTACAAATCAACTGCCCTATGGAACTCTGAACTCTCTTAATTTAACCTAACACAAAGTCTAATCAGTTAATGACTTTCTGTGCAGTCTAAGGAGAGAGGGGTGGCCGATGAGCTGACAGCTGTCCAAGCGATATAGGCCAGCGCTGATCCTATTCCATGTGTGCTCTCAGTGTTCTAGGGTTTGATGGGAGTGCTTGGATCATTTTGTTTTTAATGAACTGGACTTGTTAAGCAATCTGGGAGACACTGGCAGTTGGGCCTTTTTGGAGGACAAGTGTTTCTGGTATGCTGTGGCACACCACTGATAATCTGACATTCGTTTGGATTAGGTCTGGATTCGTAAGATGAATCCACACAGAATTCAGGCCTTTTACTAGGATAGTGCATAAATCAGACTAAAACAATAAGAAATCTTGACCTTTAATCACTGGCATGAATGAAGCCCTGCAGTCATTTAAATTCATACATAAACTCCTGCAAGTAAAATTTTTATGTTCCACAGTCCCCACTTGGCCGAGGATAACCATCCCATAAAAAGTCACATTTAAAATCTAAATTTCAATTTCATCCTCAATCAGCTGCATTGCTCTGCATGCACCTGTCAGCTCCTGGGACTTCTATTTTCAGCCAACACCTGCTGCACACAGCCAAACAGCAGAGTATAATCCTGATGCAGAATCACACTAATATTCCCAGACCTTACCTGTGCTTCAGTTGTGGGGAGGCTAATCCACTCATTTTTGAGTCACAGAATTGAGTCTACCTCACACCTCTGTGCACTTGGATATCTCTGAGCACCCTGGCTGTGATTTTTTTTTAGTTTTTTTTTTTGAAGCCACACAAGTCTCAGCTCTCACATATTTGCAGGAAACACTGGTCAGCATAATGAGCAAGCATATCCCTGGACTCCATGATAATTTCAGACACAATTAGCCACATTAGCCTCTGCACTCAGCAGGCCATTACAAAATAGGCTATTATTCTGGGTGCTATAATAACACCAAGAATATGGCTTCCACATGATAAGTCAAGTGTAGGGTATGTTTGAGGACAAACTATTCGAGCTTTACAGAGAGAGCACTTATCAAGAAAGGCACAGGAGCAAGAGAAGAAGAAGAAAAAACAGACCCTGATTGCAGGATATACAATAAGGGTCATGGTGTTATATTATTCATGCAAGAAGGCATATGGAGAGTTGAGATGCTTTAAGAAACATCCGTTTCCATTAGTGTCTCTGTGGCCGTCTTTATACCTCCATTAACCTGCTCCAACAACAATTAATCTTCTGTGTTGGACTTTCTGGGCTGTTTAAATATTTTACAGGGACACATCTATGAAGTAAACATATAAGCCACATACTGGGGGGAAAAAAATGAATAATGCAAGAATTCTAATGAGAGATTATAACTGGGTTTTCTAGTTTTGTGAAACTAATGAATATTTTTTTGCCTGATGATTTTTTTTATTTATTTTTTTGCTGTCAAAACAACTGCAGGGGAATTTTAATGCAACCGGAGGAAAAACAACACATGATATGAATGGTGTGTGTGGCGAGACAAACATTTCATTGTGAAGTCCTGAGCAATATTGTCCCTCCCCCAAACTCCCTTTGGAAGGTTCATCAGACCACCAATCTCACTGCAGTCCCATGACACGAATCACACAGCACATCACCATCTGCACAGGGTTGTTTTTCTCGAGCGCTCGCAGCCTTCTCTCGCCCTATGCTTCCAGAGATTTCCACACAGAGTCACAGTTAAAGATGATGTGAAAAACATAATGTCCTGGAAGTACACATAATGTTCTTTGCAAATGTTCTCGACAAATGTTTGCAGCAGTTCTTTGCTTTACCTGGCAGTTATTTCAACTCTGCCCTCAACCCACCCAGACAGGAGAAACTTTGCTAATTAGATTTCCAATGGGTCACCACATAGACGCCGCAGTTGCAAATTGGAATTGGGATCAAGGAGCCCTGGACAATAATTGAACGAACAAACCCCCACGGGACACACAAGTGGATTCTAGATTTTAGGTGGATGCAGCACATGGCACGAGTGAGATCAATGTAGTGTAGTTACAACTTAGATCCAATTAAGATCAATTCTAAAAGGATCTTTAAGAATATTTAAAGGAAAACCGTTTATATTTATATTAATGTTTCTAACTCTACTTTCATTATTAAATCAGATCTCAGACTTCCAATAATTACCTGTCGCTGGCCAGGCAGATGCTGTGTATAAACACTCGTCACGGCAGAGACGTCTAAGCTGAGCTGCTGAATATAAACATGTCAGATGAAGGAACTGGGGGTTTTGGTGCGTTTCAAAAGGTCCTGCAGTGGCAAAAACAAAATGGCTCCAGGGGATCACCGGGGCAACATTTTAAAAAGTCCATTAGCATCTCAGGTCGAAGAGGAGTGATGGCTGGCTTCTTGCATTTTACCAAGAATAGAAAATCAATGGTCCCTGTAGTCCTTTAGTTCTTGGATTAGTATGTCAACTGCCTAGTGTCAGTATAATGTAGTCTTATTCTCACAGTGTCTGCATTGTGCCATGGCAGAAAGAGGGCAAGATGGCATCTAGGATGAGACATGTCTGTCAGGGGAGGTTGGGACCCTCCTTGCCATCAATGCCACTCAGCCTGCTCCCAGGAAAGTGCTGCTTTAACCTCAGTGCCCGCAGAGTTCAGACAAGTGATGGGTTGTCCTGTCGCACAGGCCATCGATTGTCACCCCATGTCAAAAAAAATCTCCATTCTCTTCTCATCGCAGAATCCCCACAGACCAGAGTGCGGTTTGTACTTAAGCTTAGATGGTAGCTCTTTAGAGAGCTGATATCAAAGTAAAGCCCAGCTGATGGAGAGAGAAAAAGTCTGGAAACTGTTTCAGTGATGAACAATGTACGCTGTCAATTGCTAGAGCAAGGATGATGATATTAGTGTCTCACTGAGCAGCATGCATTCAATAGGAATGGATAGATATCGTTGGCTAACACCAACTGCTTTGGGTATCACTCTTGGAGAAAAGCAGCATTGCCTCTAGTCAGGCCTGCTCTCAGGACTTCTTTCTACAGACAGCAAGTTGGCCAGACTTCACACAGGGGGATCTATGCAGGACTCAGACAGTGAGACGGTTCTCTGATCGATCTGCAAAATCGCTGCAGGCAACATCCATCGTCTTCATGTCTATTTGCAATGGGCTAAAAAAAAAAAAAAAAAGCCCAAAGGGCTATCAGTGGAAGAAGGATCAGGCTTGCACCAGTGAAATTCTCTTCAATCGTCTCCCTCCTGTTAATTATTTACATTCATCTTCAGAGAGGCCTATAATTCCAGTAACATTCTGTGCTCCCTGTCAGTCAGGATCCACCCTCAATCTTCTGTGGTCCTCACGGCATTTAAATTGAGACTTACCTCCGGGTCTTCTAATCAAATATATCAGTATAAAATATGCTGGGTGGCATCTGTGCTAACCTAGCTCCCTCATCTCTCTTTTTCCTCTTCATATATATATATATAAAAGTGAATGTTAACCACCCCCTTCTCCTTTCAATCTCTCCATCATCAATAATTCACAATGTTATTGAGAAACACTACCTGAACCCTGTATTGACAGAAATCCAAGCACTGTCATTCCCTCAAGGGCGTCATAATTGGATACCCCCCGAGGCCACTGATGCGAAATGCAGATCAAAGGAGGGAAAGCGGGGTGATTGTTGTTGTTTTCTCCACTTTTTGTTTCCATTTTTAACTTTCTATTTCAGGAACTCCAGTCTGACCTCACAGACGAAGTCAGCCAACATATCGACTTGAGGACTATCCCTCGACTGCGTTTGAGTATCCAAACTGCAGAAAGAAAGGAAGGCAGAAACTCTGGTACTGTATGGTTGTATGGACTGGCAAAGGTAAATACATTTCTTTATTGAACTGTGTGAAAATAAAATCAAAAGTCACAATCATGTGATGATTTTTGGGGTGTGTGTGTGTGTGAGGGGGTTATATTTAAATAAATCATAAAGGACAAACAGGTGTTTAATTGATACCCTCTTGAATGTTAAATCATTGTTCTCCCTGTAAACTGAGTCAACTGCATGGACATTATGGAAATACAACACCCCTGTTCTGATGCTGTACATTGTTGTCTGGTTTAGTACTAAAGCAATGATGAAAGTGCTGATATAAAGGAGGAAAGAGCAAATATAATCTCCTGTCCCAGTGCACTTGACACACCATCATGGCGCCCGTATCCCTCATGATTTGCAAACAGACAGGCACAGTTTACCCAGGTCAAGCACACAACAAACCAGACAGGATCTAAATATGCTAATAAATTGCTTTAATACATTTTTCTGGGAAAGATGTCAGCTATTAAAAAGGTTTGTTGTTGCCAGGTGATGGGCATTCAGGCCAAACTAAGGCGAAGACACCACTGCCTGCTTGTGCTCTGAGTCAAAGCAAAGCAGGTGGTTAAAAGCTTTGGCGATGTTTATGCATTCCCTAAGGTGAATAAACAAACTCACTGGAAGAGGGGCGCACGGAGCCAAGAGGTTCGCCTGCAGTCATCTGATCAGATTTAGTTTGTGGGTGTGCCTACACATTTATTTGTATGTCTACTTTTCATTTTATGTCCAAGGTGATACCACCACTCTCACCAAGCAATACAATGAGCTGACTGTGTATACGGTTTTCTATATGGGTGGATTGACACTCTGATTCAGCTGTCATTGCAGCAGGCAGTTAAAAAGTAATCCTAGGAAACAAAAGGAAAACCTCATGCATAAGCAGAACCATGTCAAGCTGGCTAAAATCACAAGAATTAGACTTTTTTTTGTCCAAACAGCAACACAAACGGTGGGTTTAGAAGCTTATCTTGCTTGTGATCCTATTATATACAGTATATGTAACTGCTTTATTGCTAAAATAAAAATAACCATTGTAGAGTGGATATGGGTTTTTAATCAGACAGCCATGCAGGGAAAAAAAAAAATCTGCTGTCATCACACAAATAAGCAGGGCGGTGAAGTTCACACAAGGAAGCTCGAATTTAAAAAGACCCCCACGAGGTACGAGTGTACATAAAAACCCTCACTCATAGCTCTCTGACAACAAATGCAAAAAAAAAAAAAAAAAGGCAATCAATTCTTCAAAAGATTCTCCTTACATTTTCATGATTTGTCAAGACTCAGTCAGTGCTAAAACCTGAACCACTGACAAATTGAGTCAAAAGACAAATTTTTTTTGCTGCCACTGAGGATGCTTCAGCCGAGGACCACCACTGTAGAGGACTTCACGGTGGCTTTGTGTCCATTAACTCAGCGACGGACGAAAAGGGAGCGCGAGTTCTCTATTAACACAGAGGTTCTTTGATCTCCATCTCCCCTGTGGTACCAATTAGTTTGCTTCACCGTTTGCATTTCAAACTCTTCACACTTCCTATTTTGAAAGACATCCTGCATGAATTATCCATCTACCAGAACTTTTGTTTCCTCTTGATAAAAAGCAAATTATGAGGGGGTGTATCTCTAAAGTTTGGGCCATTCAAATGAGGGGTGAAAGCTGGTTTAAGGTAAGGTACCAGGTACCTGTTTTCCACAACCAGCCAATGGTGTTTTCACTTTGTGTGGAAATCTGTATTTCACTGTCATGCAATGAGGGGAGCTCCTGCCCATTTCTGTTAGTCCTGATAAAAGAAGAGGTCACAATTTCAGCTGTGCCAAAGCTGATATTTATAGTCAAAAAGATAAAACGGAGGAAGGCAGAGTAGTTGAGAATTGATCAAAGGAAGATAAATAGCTGTGAAGATTCTTCCACTGCCTTTATCCCTTGTTAGCAGAGGCAATCACACAACCGTCACCGAGAAGATCCATCGCTGTCACATTATCCCAACAGGATTACAAGGAATGGGGGGAAAAAAGTTAGCAAGGAAATGTGCAACCAAAGTACATTTTGTGAATTTCAGTTGAGGAAGAACAAAAGCAGTGAGCCCTGCTTTTATAAATGAATGATTTTTGCAATCTGACTGGTCGATGCTGATGAAGGGAAATATAAATCAAGGCTAAGAGTGAGGCTTCTTGGCGAGAGTGCCTCACAGAGATAATGGCATCATCATGCCTGTGTGGCTCGCTGTTCCTGGGAAGATTAAATACTTTATCATTGTCTTTGGGACAAATATTCTCCGTACGCAAGCATGCATCCAATTATTAGACGCCTTTTCCACTCAAACCCGACATCCATGTGTCAGCTTCATCCCACACTAGAAGTAAAAGAAGAGATGAAAAGAGACAGCGGTCTTATCATGACAGCGCTACCTTTCAGGGCAGTAGCCCACGGTGGCAGCTGACCTCACTTTTATTACCACCGTCTCACACTGATGATACCATCTTAACACATACTGAAATACCCAGAAGCTTTCAAGCTCAGTTTATCTCATTTTATGGCTGTAAAAACGCCGTCTTGCCCAAGTCAATGGCCATGGGCTAGCACACACCAAGGAGCAGTGCGGCTCCTTTCACCTCATCAAAGACTCGAGTGTGTCCTGGAACATGGGAGGAAGTTATCAGGAGCTAGGACATCAAATAGAGAAACGGGACATGAACAGTGACAGTAGAAAGTCAAAATCTTATTGAGTAGGAGGCGGCAGTATCTCAAAGCTTACTGATGTGGAATCAGATAGGCAATCAATTCCACCACTCAGTTTCAGGCTAGTAGGTCCTGCTTCAACACCAAATTAATAATAGGGTTTAATTACTTTAATGATTACTTACAGTAGTCAAATGGGACAAATGCATAATAATGCCCCTTGACACACTGTAATATAAAACTGACCGGTCTTGGGCCCCGCCCCTTGTTGGAGGATTCCCTGAAATTTCCCACTGGGATTCAGTATTTAAGAATAAAAATAAGAGGAACAATGAGGAACTGCAAAGCAATAGATTGCAGATTCTGACCTCTTTTTAGCAGAGACAGAGAATTTTGTTTTTACCACTTTTCCTGGGTTAAACTTTTTTTAAGCCACAATTAAAGCCTTAAAAGCCACAGCAGTTTTAAAAATAACATCCATCTAATGTCCCCTTGCAGCTTAGGTAGTCTCAGAAGGCTACACAAAAACAAAGTAGCAGTCATGTTAATGACTCAGACACTCCCCCAGTGGTTCTTTTAATGAAAACAGTGGAGGCCAAAAGATTAATCACTTCTGACATCGTTTGATTGGCTGCATACACGTGTTGTTTTTGATAGTAAGCTGACGATGTCTGCACCTTTTTAAACTGCCCCCCAAAAAACTAAATGAAGTCATTACCTTACTTAGCATTGCTCAAACAATTAGGGTTTGTACCTGTTGCCCAAAGCTGTCAGATTTGAAAAGCAACCTATTCTGCTTAGCTGATAAACCTTCTGAAATAGACCTGGTGACCAATAATCAGCACCAGTTACTAATCTTAACCAATTCACTCTGAGGCAGCATTGGGGGACAGAAGTCACCATTGTCCACAACACAACCCCTTTACCATCTCTGAGCATTATGCTGAATAAGACTTTTGACTGCTTGCATTAGTGCATGTGTCTGAGTTGAGTGTTAAAGCATGGCCTGGATCTCAGTTTAGATAATGTTGCCCTTCCAGCACTTAAGGATGATAAGCTCTTATCGCTGTCTAAATACCCAGCAGTCATTAGAGGCAGTGTGGCTTGTTTGGAAGTCCAACTAATTAGAGCTCTAATCATCATTCCTTCTAACATAAATATCAATGCATTGGGTATTGTATTTAGAATGAATTCTCTCTACTGTGACATTAACTACTGAAGTGAGCACTAATCTTTATCAGTCTGCGATATTATAGAACATGGTTATATTCAAATGAGACTTTTGCCTAAAATGGTCAGCTTTTCCAAATGACTGAATATACATAGAAAATACACTGCTTGATGTCTGCTGCCTGGTGTCTAATTGTTTGAAAATCCATGTTACTTTGACAGGCAGATCTCTAAAGCTTTTCGAGTCAATAGTCCTTGTACAAAGCTCCATGTCACCCCACAAATAAAACAACACTTCATTGAGGAAGATCAAAGTCGTGCATGTAGCATTCATCTGTCAACTCCCTCACCATTCCTCAGCTGCAGAGTTCCACTCATCTGCATTTTCAGTTTTTAGAGACAAGAGAGAAACAGACACAAAGAGAATAAAAGAAGTTGAGAATAGACCAATTCACACTGGGAGGGAGGTGTTTAAAAAAAAAAAAAAACCCAGGACGACATAAATTAAAAGAGAAAGACATAAAAAAAAAAAAAAAAGGAAGCTAATCTTTTACCTGCAAATACAGAGTCTGATTATGTTTCCCCCCACCTCCACCCTGCTCTCTTTTCATCCATCCACTAGGCTTGACCAGGCAGCTACAATAATAGGAAAGTGGAGGGACAAACGGGGCCATCTATAAAGGGGCTAGATACTGCCATGAGCATGCAGTTGAGCCTGGGTGGTGGTGTCATTAAGTGTGAGTGCGTGATAAATGCACTCTGCTTGTCGTATTTGAGATTCTCATTAGTCTGTGTTCAGTAGAAGACCTGGGGCCATTACTCTTACCGCTGCCCTGACACGAGGCTGAATTTGTCTGTGTATGAGCGCAAAAAAAAGGGTGTACTTGGAGAGTAATTCTTGTATACATAGTGGCATGTTAGATGATGTACGACATCTTTTGGTAGCCAAAGTCAAAGGTCCTCCATCCTCACACAGACAGTCATGTTGACTGTATGACCTGGAAGTCCCAATAGTATCTAATAGTCATAATTCATATATATTTATTTAAATTAATTGGCAGCCACTGCTGTTTGGTGAATATATTTTTGTATCACTTTCATACAGAGTTGACTCATTTAGAACTATTCTCGTCTTATAATAAAGAAACTTCTTTATTATAAGTTTCTTAATGAAAGTCAGAGAAGAAACAGCAGAAACAGAAACGTGATTTAAAATACACCCTTTTTTTTAACTAGATTTGGACACACTACCATCGCCTATTTCTGGTGCTTTATGAACACTAAGGATAGGATGAGTGGTTCAATGACTTCTGAACTTAATTCCATATAATATGTATAGTTTGAAGTAGCATTACATTAACCATCTCCTCCTTAAAGCCATGCCAATATTTGCATCTCTCTTCTCCTTCACACAACCCCACCGCTAACATCCCAGAGAGCAGCTCACGAGTTCTCCTGCAACATGGAGCTACATGTTAGCTTCATGTTAACTTACTACAACTGAATGTGTGGCAACAGCTGACTCATTAAACTTTGTGTTTAAAGATTACGGTCTGTGATAAACTACTTTTCCCATGAGTAATCATGAATCTTGCTTCTTAACAACCTTAAATGGTACCCATATTACAATAAATCTTCCAGCCTCTGTGAGAATAATAGCAGTTACTTATTATTTATGTGCAGTCCAGCAGTGAACTCAGGACGCAAACCTACAACAACACAAAAAACAAGGAAACGTGCTGTGCACATTAGCACTGTACGAAAAGGCATTATTAAGCTTCCTGTGTCTCAGACTAACATAATGGCTCCTTGGCAAATATGTGTAAAAAGGGTATATGTACGCAGGAAACATTAACATATAAGCTGGTGCCATCTAACAAAATGTTATTCCCTTTTCAGCCGGATGTGAGAAGAAGGAAAAGGCAGCCGCCACTCTAGCTCAACAGTCTGCGTCAGTGGCTGTTAAAGTCGTCTGGACGTCTGGTCCAATCAATACTCAGAGACAAGCATCTGCCCAGGTCTCCTGTTACTGTACCTCTGTCTTCATAGCTGTCTCAGGCTGTTTTGCAGTCAGCCATTTGCTGCTGGCTCGGCAATGGGACTTATCACAGAATAACATGGGTAATGTGATGCCACATAGGCCGGCCGCTGACACTTTAATTTGTCACTGGCGATAGGGTTTGTCAAACTATTCCTGGAGTTCATCAGCCACCTGGCCTTATTTGCTCACTCTGTAGATGACTTTTCAGCCCTCTTGAGAAATCCCATTCGACAATGACCTTGATGCTCAACTGCTGCATATTTTTCATTATGTACGAGCCTCTGTGGAGCGAGTGCCATGTTGTTCTTCAATTGAAGACTATGTGCTGGGTACTGATGAAGCAGTGTGAGCGCTATAAAAAATGATTGTATCTTAATAATTGACATCATCACTTGCCTCAAAAAACAAGAACAGCAATGAGATTTTTCAGATCTCAGAGGTGCAAAATCTAGCAAGATGAAAGTACAGAAAAATTCAAGCTCAGATTCAAACTCGGGAAAGCCAGAACGTTAAAAAAAAAAAATTATAAAGAGACAGGTAGGAGAAACTCACTGAAATAACTGTAATATGCATGAGCTAATTTAAACACAAACCTGCACAATATCCAGAGGGACAGTGAGAGAGTTTGCAGGTTAGCACTAGAGGAATATATCTGGATTATTTCTGAAGCATACAAGTTCATACTTTCTGCAGTTCTTCTGATTGACAAGTTTGTATATTTCAAAGCTGTGACATATTAATGAGCACCAGTGTTACAAATGCATTTCACAATCAACATGTATTTAGAGCAAAGACTTTCTCTCCATCCAAAGAGTTGAACAAGCTTAAATTAAGAACCTCTTTTTTTGTTACAACTGAAGTGCAGCAGCTCCCTGAAACAGTGCAACAGGTTCCTGAATTTAACCTGAAAGTATCGAGTAAAAGCCCGAGAGCAAAGGCAAGCACTCTTGATGAACTCTCAAGTGCGCGTGAGGAAGAACAGTTGTCATTTGTCTTTTTAGGTTTGCTTACGAGTCTTTGACATGTGCGCACAGTACGCACCCAAACACATAAACACTCTCTGAAATACGAAAACTGTAGGAGGTTTTTTTGTTTGTTTGTTTTTTAATAAATATCCTGAATTTCCAAACTTTGGACATGGGACGGCAGCCAGGCAGAAGTTTCCAAACTAAAATGCTTTTAAAAGAATTGCAAAAGAGATCCATATTTACTTTAAGAAGAAACAAATTAAGTTAAAAAGCTTTAGGAAAAGGAATGCTGTGAAAATGCAGTACCAACACTGGTACTGTATATACCAGGAATAAATGCTTTTATATATGCAATCCATCCATCCATCCATCCGCTTCCGCACATCCTGTTAAGGGTCGCGGGGGGGCTGGAGCCTATCCCAGCTGTCACAGGGCGAGAGGCAGGGTACACCCTGAACAGGTCGCCAGCCTGTTGAAGGGCCAACACGGAGTGACAGACAACCTTTCACACACACATTCACGCACTCAGTCACACCTATGGGCAATTTAGATTAGCCAATTAACCTAACCCCAGTAAGTGCATGTCTTTGCAATGTGGGAGGAAACAGGAGTACCCGGAGAAAACCCACGCAAGCACGGGGAGAACATGCAAACTCCACACAGAGAGAGGGAGAGGCCTGGGCCAAGGTGGAATCGAACCCAGGCCTTCCAGATGGTATTCTAACTGTGAGGCAGCAGTGCTAACCACTGCACCACCGTGCTGCCCATATATATGCAATAATAGTTCATATTAACATTATCCTAAAAGGGTATATTAGCTAACTTCAGAGCTGTAAAATTCAAAATTTGTTAAAACGTAGACCCAGACCAGGGGTCAGTTGAGGCCCAGAGCCTGCAGGGCCTGGGGGAAACCGTGTATACATGACTAGAAAGAATGATGGCTGGCATCCTGAAATTATTTTACCCTAATCTGAAGTGTATGTACAGAATATTGTCATATAAGACAACTAAGTTACAATTGCAATCAGCTTCAACACATGCACTGGTCTGCACTGTAATCCAAAACTAAAAACCTATGAGCAATTTCTCCAGCAGAGGAATGAAGCAGATTCACTTTAATCTCCGTGGCTTTATTTCCCTGCTTCCGTCCCAGTGATTTGGTACTACAGATCTCTCTTTTCTATGCTTAAGCCCTCGGGCCATATGCTACTGCCGCCCAGACTGTGATACAAAGGGCTTTTAATCAGTCTTCTCAATGACGGAGCACATCCTGTCATTAAAAAAAAACAAGGCTTTGAGGCTTGCTTCAGTCTCTCCTTCAAGTCTTTTGGCTGAAGGCAGGTCTGAGACTGCTACATCTACTGCTGTTGTGCAAGAGGTGTGGGTGTGGGTGGGTGGGGGGGGCTCTGTGGCTTTCTGATCTACTTGCACTGGCTGAGAATCTAATACTATCCACAACGCAATTCTCTGTGTTTTGGTAAAGAGCACAGCTAGACTACTCAAACTCTGAAGTCTATGATTCTGATGCACTCAAACGTGCACTCTGGCTATGGCCTGATGCAGACAAGCCTCACACAAAACATGTAATGAATAATTAAACCTGTAGCTCGTACATTCAGGGATCTTCTGAACCAAAATGTTGCTTATGTAACAAATAGCCTATAGCCATTGCTTTAATCCAAAGCTAATATGTTACAAGAAGAATTTCCTCGACTACCGATTTTGGCACGGAAAAAATAAAATAAATAAATAAACAAACAAATCGCTATTTCAATTTGGCAAACACGTACAAGCTGACAAGTGCAAACAGCCGAAAGCTAAAATTCAGAGATCCTATTCCATCTCAAGCAGCTCTTTTGGATTCCAGCCAACTGTCCAAACAGATCAATTTTAATGTGCACAGGAGTTATCTGAAGGGTGAAAGTGACAGAACTTTAATGGGCAAATATATGAACTTTATTATAATTTAATTAATTTTGGCTTTGCCCTCAAAGTAAACATTATTCAATAGCATAGAGCATTTCCATAAATTATGCCTAAATCCAGACTTACTCTAAAATAAGAGTCACTATTGTACGACCTTTACTTGTTGTTTAAGACAAAAAAAAAGAAAAATAGAAAAGCTTTTGACCCTTTGCTCATTTGAATTGTAATTATAAACAGCCTTGAGTCGAGCCTTCGAGGTCTTCCTGACTTTCACCTCAACGTCAAGTAATCCAACCTTCATTATCCAAATTCACTTAATGTTTCCAACCTGAGCACAGGGATAAAATTACTTAAGCGATGTGAGAACTGAGGGCAAAGTAAAGCACACATCCACATCACTTGAATCTTGTTCTTGACACAGATGTTTAGCCTGAGTGGTGTACGGCAGGGGTGCAGCCATGTTTGCTGACACTGTAGAAGCAGTTACGCTCTTTGAGTGCGACTTCTTTCCCATTACAGGGAGATGATTTATTTAAACCTAGCTGCAGGTTTGTTTTTGCACTCCATGTTCTGGAAGCTTTTTGTTTCGGTGTGAATATAGCAAACGTGAGCACGAGTCCTGGTTGTGGGGAGTGAGGCCAGCAGACTGTTTGCTCTGACATTGAAAGAGCTGTTATCACAAACAGAGAGTTGTTTTTCTCCTCACAGATTGCTGGCTGTGCTTAAGCACGGACACGCAAATGCACTTGCATGCGTTCTCGTAACAAACTGACAAACTGGCTCCTGTCCAGCATCTCTGAGTGTCTAATAGTGTGTGGACATCTCATAAAACACAGCTGCTGTGTGAGGTTTGTACTTTTATTTCTGCTAAGCTGGCTAGTTAAGCTAGCCCCAAGAAATTGCATCACTTCTGCTTTCCCATGTGAAGTTAATTAGCCATTGATAAACATAAAAGTCAGCAAAAAGTTGCTTTGAAGTCCGAATATTAGTCTGAGAGGTATGTTTCAGAGGAAAGTCGATTTAGTTCTCTCTGTAGTTATAAAGCTCATCAGAACACTGTTGAATACTAGATTAAATGTGATCTGTAAAAAAAGAAAAATAATTCATTGCTTGAGGAAAATCATGAAAGGAGAGTCAGCCAATTGAGATCTTTGCCCTACAGATGCCTGTTAGGAATGCAGGGAATACATCACATCTGCTGATCGATATCCCCTGCTTAGGGCTCGCCGGTTCACTGAATATTAAACAACCGTGGGAAAGTTATCCTGTCACGTTCCAGGTGAGGAGCGCTAAAGCCAGCAATTATCCCATCCTCTCGCCCACAGACTGAATGCAGGCTTTATAATGAAAAGAAAATCAGATCCATTAACGATCCCCTTTCATTTGGAAAACCTGTATTTTTAACGGTTAACTTAATTTACAGCCATATGTGACTAGCAGATTGCTTTTTACTTACAAAAGTTATGTGTTTAGATATAAACAGTGGCAATCATGGCTAAGAACTTTAAATCAGACTAATTACAACAGATTGATATTTGCATGGCGGTTTTTAATGTGCTAGCATCTGTGGCGTTTTATTGAGGCACCCAAAGGACATTAATACATATTCCCAAATGTTTTGACTAATCAGTGGAAGGTTTATTTGGATCAAGCAGACTGTCGTCATGCGGTTTTACAGGTTTCTCATGATCAGTCGGGCCATCTAAGAGTCCATGACTGGATCTTGATGTACTTTTTCTGGTCACGACTAGAACAAAAGATGCATCGCCCCACATAAAGTCATGTCACACATGCCAGGCCACAAGTAAGCCTAACCAGACACTGAAGCTTGCCCCACTGAATCCAATACCAGCTATAATGTAGCCCTTTGGAGATTTGATTATTGTCTGTGTGGGTCTCCTTCCTCCGTCTAAATCTGGAGCAAGCTGTTGACAGTGATGTGCCAGAGTACCAAGTATCCTGCAGCTTATTTGCTACATAGTACAAGGTGTGTGTCTGTGTGTTGCATGCTTTGACTCACTTTATTTCAATCTTTGGTATTTCTAGGGTCATGCAGTCAGATGAAAGGTCACATTCTTCCTCAGTTGTTTGCTCGAGTACTGAAACAGTTGCAGGTAAAACATACCCAGTCCGCTACTTACCATGCGCAGAGCAGGGAGCTTTAAAATATTCTCAGGTCCATATTACATACATACTGTGTCCAACTGAAGGGTGACTGCGAGGAGAGTTTGCCCTGAATGTTGCTGGCAGCTAGAGAGATGATCCAGAAGCCTATTGGATTCAGCCCCAGTAACGTTGTGTTTGGTCATCCTGTGAGAAGTTTGCCAGTAAATTTGATATGCTGAATGGCTACTGGCAAGCCCCATTGTCTGTTAGAGCTCATGAGACGTGCATCGAAATTCAGGGGCTGCATCCTTCAAAGGCCGCATTTGAAGGCAGATTACATCACAGTGAGCCGGCCCAGCCTATCCTCCAATTCATTGCACAGCAAAACTCAAAAGCGGCAATGGCAGAAGAGAGTGGCCAAAAAGTCTGAAATATTACCGTTTCTGTGACACAAAAACCTTTATGAGGTTTTTTAGCAAGAATGTAGATGTGTAAATATCTGCTTGATTTATCAAGATATGGCTTAACAGCAGAAGCGCTCCAGTTCTTTCAGAGATGTTCATTCCTGCTGGTCTAACAGCCAGCTCACGTCGCCAGCTGTCAGCTGGCCGGGCGGTTGGAGAGCACCTGACTCCCAGCACATCATTTTCAAAATCTCCCACTGGTTCTTGCCACTGAGTGGAAGATAAAAACTGATAATTCACTCGGATGATATATAAAGGTTGATATCTGGCTTATTTCAGTGTTTCATTTGTTCAGGTTTTTTTTTTGTTTGTTTGTTTCTTTGGTTTTTGTATCCACCAGGAGGCGCAGCGATAACGGAAGCAGATTCATTTACAGCTGCATATTCAAGCATGTTAAATTTGCTCAGGAGTTCTGTAATTCTAAAAAAAAAATCATAACGTTTAACCTTTTTGTAAAACACAGAGATATTCGCTTGCAGACAATAAAGTAGAGGTGGTGCACACCGAACAAGCTGGTTGCACTTGTGGTTGGATGTTTATTGCTGAGTAATGAACAAGAAAACATAAAACGATTATTTATCTGCACCGCTAATGTTTTTAAACAAAATGTAAAATCGAGGCAGCACAGTGGTGTGGTGTTAGCACTGCTGCCTCACAGCTAGAAGGTCTGGGTTCAAATCCACCTTGGCCCCGGCCTTTCTGTGTTTGCATGTTCTCCCCGTGTCTGCGTGGGTTTCCTCCGGGTACTCCGGTTTCCTCCCACAGTTCAAAGACATGCACTTACTGGGGTTAGGTTCATTTGTCACTCTAAATTGCCCATAGGTGTGAATGGTTGTCTGTCTCTCTGTTAGCCCTGCGACAGGCTGGCAACCTGTACAAGGTGTACCCTGCCTCTCGCCCTGTGATGGACGTAAAATTTAAATTTAAGCGTGAATTGATTATCGCCAGTGAACGGTGCATTTTAGATGTGATACCACAGACAGCACTGGGCTCATGCAACAATGCTGTATGTGTATTCTGCTGCACATACAGAAAGAAATAGCAGAAACGTGTGGTGCTCTCTTCTAAACATTTAGGGTGCCGACTTAGTGAAAAGCTTCTTTAGGGAAGGGACCCAAAGATTTGGCTTTACAACAACAGGGAACAATCCTGTGCTGCTGACATGCCCGCTTTCCAAATAAATAACAGTCATAGTGGCAACAGTCGCAGTCATGCATGCTTACTTCGGGCGATGCACTAAGTTGTCTGCTGCTAATGAATCACAGAGGTTGAAGGACAAACAAAGACCGCCCATATGCATATTGAGGTGAATAATAATATTTATCAGCACAATTGTCACCATTTGTTGTTTAAATGTGCTATATAAATAAACCGATTTGACCATTTGTTAATATACACAACTGACCCTTTACCTTTCTGCTCAAGGGTCAAGAGTGCCAACATTACAAAGTAATATTGGCTTCATTTTTAATTTTCCACTCACTCTAAGCAGAGATATTTTTCTTCTGTGTATACCTACATAAATTAGGCTAAGATGGATATTTAAAAAAAAAAAAAAAAAACCCCTGTCCAATGCAACTACAAATAAAACCCAATTGAGGAACAAATTTAACATTCCTTGGATACAGCCTAATGAGCAACACCAGTCCTGTCAGGCAAACTATGATCTTACCAGAAGTCATGTTGCAATGAAAAACACCCATGGGGATTTTAGTTGAGTTGCACCAAAGCCCCACGGGCAAACATTGTTAAGACAGCAGCTCTGTAAATAGAACAGCTGGCTGACACGTAGAGTGCACCGGCAATGCTATGCCTATAGTAGGCTCTTTGTTACGCTCCCACAGTCCCACCGGCCTACCATTACTCTGAGCTCTGTCTCTCTGTCAAAATCCCTGAGCATCCTTTTGCCTCTCTGAGCGGATCCAAGCAAAGAGCCTATGACAGTTAGCGAGCGCCTCCACTGCACACATCATTGATACTAATGGGGACGGAAGGCTGGTGTAGTGTGGCATGTGTGTGCCTGTGTGTGTCTGTGCACACGCACGCGTATGGGGTAACCAAAGTCAGGATTACACAAGTGAAGCCTGTGCGGTTGCTCTGTGGCGCGGAGATCAATTCATGTCGTTGCAGCAAATGGCATGACAACCAGTCTCCTCCCCATCACCATCTGCCTCCTGTGTGCCAATTTGTCACAGCACATCCAAGTGTGGCCATGCCTTCATTTAACATTGAACAAGAGCACAACTCGGGTTGAAAATGGGAGAAAGGAGAAGGAGGAGAAAATTAGGGCACTGACAAAGATTCAAGCCCTCGGGACATGCAGGAAGAGAGGTTAACTGGAGTTTATCAGAGGGCCAGACAAAAAAAAGAAAAGAAAAGAAATACACACGGGGGGGGGGGGGGGGGGGGGGGGGCATCCTGATGACTCCCATACAAATCACATTGCAGCACCCTGGGTTAAAATGTGAACCAGCACGTATGTCACATTTTCTCCCGAACCATGTCAGGTTTTTTTAGCAAAGACAAGAACACACCGAAAAATATTCCACAGTTTAGTTTTAAAATAAAAAGAAGGAAACTAAGGCAGCTGCATTCTCAGTGTGGCACTGATTTGGAGACAGCTTTCCTTACTTGTAGCTGAAGAGACAGGTGCTAAAACAAGGGTCACGCAGAGAAGTGATGGGTTGTGAAACAATGTTAATGTGTTATTGGAATGAATCGGGGGGGAAAAAAAGACAATTCCAAAAATGTTAACCCCTCTGTGCTCATCATTCATATCACACAGGTTTGAGAATTTACGAGCGGAGGCACTGAGCTAAAGTTGTACAAATGAAGACAGAGGGCAGGATTTGCCTGGAGTTTGGCATGCAAAGACCCTTTCTGTTTTTCTTGCAATCCATGTGGGCCATGAACAAATGTTCATACATCCAAACTATGCATCAAACTATGCTTCACTTACAGCGGAAAGGACACAGCGCTTGCATTGTCGAGTGAGTAGGTGACAAGATATGAAAGCAATGCCAGTCACTCTCACATCTCTCTCTCTGTCTCTCGCTCACATTTTTTGGCACGATAATACCTCTATTCACCAGAGTGGTCTGATCATGTTTCACGCCTTTGCACCCGCACTGACTGCTGTTCTGTCCCATTTCACCCTTTTTGATACGTCTTTGTGTCATCGATAATGACAGGCAGAAAATGGCTGTCCACATCGGGGCCCCTCATGCCACCACGATGCCAGTGATCCAGTTCAGCATCAACAGTCTAATTCCTACGTACTCAACCTTCTAACCAAGCAATCCTGTATTGTTTCCCCGCTGTCAGCATAGTGCAATGCAAGAGCGGTGGGCTCCCATTCATCCTGACTGACGCACAACACTTTACAATGGTCCCATGTTGCACATATGCAGAGCCAGCCAAAAGAGGGATCACACCACAGTGGAGCTTTGAAAGGTGGTATGAATAAAGAGATCAAGAGTCCAATGTGAGCATTCATAGTGTCAGATCATCGTAAATAACAGCTCATGGGGACAAAGCCCCTGCCAACCCCAGGAAAACAATGTGTTTGAGTTACAAACGATTTTTACACGTTTATTTGTCTACCTGTTTATGAGAGGCCGAGCTTTGCTTGAAAGCCCTCGAGTCTTTTTTGCTTTTGGAAAAACACAAAATGAAATCATAACCTGCACTGCCTCATACAATCAGGCTCTTAACTAGCAAATGGTTTTCCCTTATTACTCTAGCCAATCTGAGCCTCACAGGGTATGAACTTTATGCACACAAATTCACGGCAGACAAATGTGTCATTATTTCCCACATTCATCAGCAATACACAAAATGGTGTGGAATTATGCATCTGAAAGAGTTTGCAGCACGGACGGGTATTTCAGAAGAGTTTAATGTAAAATGTGATCATTATTAACTTAACGTATTACTATTTATATGCATAAAACATCTACTGCAAGTCTATCTGTAACCATTATCTCCTTTTTTCTCCTCTGGATGTTTTTCAGGGGAATTTTCTTTTCTCGTCTCAATTACGCATCTAAGAGCAGAAGATGCTGCATGCTCTACGGATCATAAAGGCCTTCGAGGCAAATTGGTGATTTGCGCTGTAGGGCTGTAATCAGAATTTAGCATAGAAATCAAATTCTTAAATTCAATCTGATGGCAGTTGTTCGGCTGTTTGCTAATGGTGCCATCAAGCTGCCACTCTCAATCAATCAATGTATGTTGGGGAAAACCCGATGAACCATTTGACAGTTGCTTATTAAATAACAGAGAAACGCAAAGGGGTGAAACCGGTTGTTCAGGTGCCTTAACCAGAATACTGACAATATTTTGAGATATTATACTGAGCACAGATTGGGAATTCCTTAAACAAAAAGCAGGTCAAACACTTACAAACAGGTTTGTCACGTCGAGCAATCCACCAATCTCTGCTCCTCCTCCTCTCAGGAAAGAACCTGAGCCGGCGCAGTCAGAAAGGGTTAAGTAGATGAGGTTTGGTGGGCCTTTAAGGGTTAAAAGCCTCTTTGGGGTCTTCCATTCGAGCACATTCAGTCTTCAGTGAACTTCCTTAAAGAAAACAGAAAAAGAAAAAAAAAAAAAAGACCGTAAAGCAGCATAAACCTCTGGAGTTGCTTAATCAGGACCACTGACCCACAGAGATCCCACGGAGCAGGGCTCCATGTGCTCTCAGTGTAAACTCCTCAGTCTCTCTGCTGTCATAACATCACAACTAACACAAGCAAAAATGGAAGCAGATGTGCTGGGTTGTGGTAGGTATAGGCAAGCAGCTTTATGGCTCTTGAAGAATCACAGTTCCTTCCCTATCCTGTCTTTTCTTCCTTTCATTCTTATTATACAATGAGTGTGCATTCACAGCATTATAAAACAATATCAAAGTATGTATATTACAAAAAAAATAAATAAAAACAATTTCATGATTATTCAGCATTCATGCACAAACCTCTGCCCACACTCTTTGCATGTATACACAAAATGTGAACCAAATGCACCTTGTGGTTTAACATGCCCACACTTATGGTAAACTGTGTGGGAACTTCATCTAAAACTTGTTTTTTGTAACACAATATGGAGGTAATATTATGTAGAACAGCAGCACTGATGCACCTCAGGATACCTGCTGCAAAATACAAAAATGGACGAGAATAAGAGTTTGAAAACTAGGGGGGTACATCCTCATTTTATTTCTGATCTGCATAATGTTACCGTATTACCTCAGCATTAACCAAGTTAACCGTGTGAATAGTCCTCCCCCCTTTCTAGTGGTTATTTAGGAGCTTTAGTATTTGTCGTGTTTGCTGGGAGCTTTTTTCACATCTATCCAGACTGGTCAGAACTTTGAAACTTTCTTCATTCGCCTGAAGCCATTCTCTGTTCAAGAGACTCATTCATGCAGCACAGCTGGGGGTTTAAACCACTGCTGCTCTCTACTTAGTTCATCTCTCCAACTGTACAGTCATCCTTTACCCAACCTCTCCATAGCAAAACCATAATCACACTGAAGAGAATTAATGACAGACGAACTTCCCTGTAAATCCATTATCCCAAATTCAGCACCCCCCCCCCCCCCCCCCCCCCCCCACACACACACACACACACACACACACACACACACACACACACACACACACACACACACAAGAAGTTATCTCCGATACCCAGTGATGACTAATGGAAAGTGCATGAATTTCCCGTAACCAAGCTTTCCTCCTAAGAAAATGACTTCTTAATCTACATAAACCTACATCCACATGGCACTCAAGTTAAAGGGGTGGGTGGAGGTTGTGACCGCAGAGTGATTCCTCAAATCCTTAGCCATGGATAAAGCCTGTCCACTGACACACACACACACACACACACACACACACACACACACACACACACACACAGCGCAGCAGATGAGCTGCATTGCTTTCCCAATCCCTCCCGAATGAGGCAGCTGACTGCAGCTGCTGTGAGCTCAACACCAATGCTCACTTCCACCATAGATTCATAAAGCCACTGAAGGCTTGTAAACGCTTAACAACCCCAGCCTTCCGCAAATTAAGCAGAGTGGTGTGACAGCTTTGGCAGGCTGGTTGGTGGTGACTTAACCTGTGTGGCGTAAAGGCGTGGGGTCGCGTTATACTCTAAACACATGGCTGCTTCGTTGAAATGTTACGGCCACTGTGCCAAATGACACCTGGTCTTAGTCACGGGAAGTGGCCTGTTGAAGCGAAGAATGATGTCAGCTTTAAAATGAACACAAAACTCATATAAAGCACACAACCTCACTGACCACTCACTTCCATTCACCCACACATCAGTCACATCGTGGACAGGCTGCAGCTGTCCTGTTCTAAACCATAAAAGAGACTCAGCAATGCAAGAATAATTATACATTTTCTTTTTTTTGTTTGAGGGAGGGTCCTTTAGGTCATCACATGCTTATTTTTTTGTTTAATGTGCAACTTTGTGTCTCAGAAAAAGAAAGATGTTAAACTTGCTTGTTTTGTCCAACCAAAAGTTTAAAACCCAAAAAGATAGAACTAGACCCCCCCCCCCATTCATCGAATAATAATAATGAAGTTGTAATTTCAGTTACTTTTGATCACTAAGCAGTTAAACTCACTACATTAAATACAAAATAATCTACACATATAAAATAATCAAAGTGAAGTAATGAAAAAAGGGTGACTAAACATCCTCAACACAAAATAAATTAGGGCTTGACATAATCACATCTCAAATAAGAGGAATATTCACACAAATCTAAACTTTATGTTCTCTAAAAACAACATGCAGACTGAACAACCACTGCGATTAAGAGCCACTGGCACAGAGGTCAGATAAATTAGGATCAGCAGATTCAGTTAAAGAGGACAAGGCGAGCAAAGAAGTTTTGTTGTTCTGCTCAGCCGTTTTCCCGCCCAGTCAGGGCAGAGTAGGTTCCAGTATTGATTAGACTGAATGAGATCAGCTGGAGGGCTTGCTACCAGGCTCCATAACTTCAGCTGCTGGGTCTATTAGACCGGGTGCTCATATAGCGCATGAGAGATGAAAGATAATGTTGCCGTGATTGTTTTACTGCCACACTGCGATCACTGTGCCCCAGCTTTACTGGCATTCTATAATTTCTAATCTCATTTTCTGGAAATAGTCCCGCAGAGAGGCCCCCTTATCCTGCCATAATAGTTTTGAGGTGAGCCCCATTTACCAAATGAGCTTTTCAGAGCACAACATTCCCATTAACACCACTCATACAATCCCTCTTCTCCTTCAAATGTGCACCATGAGCTTCTCCACAGACTCAATGCACCAGCAAGCCAATCTCTCATTTTTAAGAGTTTTGCATCTAGTCAATCTCCCATGAGCAAAGTTGGCAAAATCTGTCCGTTACCAAAAAATTACCCCAAATACCACTAAACGGATTCATTGTGCCACACAACAACACGCCACATTCCCCTCCACAATCCCACGGCACCAGATATTTCCCTGAAGTCCTTGCAGTGCTCACTTGGTTGTGGTAGTGATCAATGGCCCCTAGCCGTGGGCGTCGGGGGGGGGGGGTTCTTGGGGTGCAGGAATGGTGATATTAATAATGCAAGGTCCAGGCCTGTCATATCCTCCATTAGCGTAGAGGAGGCGGGAGGCCCAACGGCTGATTGATTACTAATTAGATTAATTGCTGTCTTTTAGAAAAGGAGGAGAAAGTAATAGACTGGAGTCCTGACAAGTGTGATGGTATAGGAGCCGGGACGGCTGAAAAATATGCCTGCACTCTGAGAAAGTAAAAAAAAAAAGGACTCCTCAGATTAGAAATGCAGGCTTCTGCACTCAGATCAGTATTGAATTCAAGAAAGAATGGCCTGAGTCTGTGTAATAAAGAATTAAATCAGCACCTAACCCACCGATTGCTTTAAAGACATCTAATAAATTGCTCCGTTTTCTGCAGGCCTCTCTCTTAAATGCACCCGTCCATGCTGCACTGCTCATGGTGCTAACCTAAGGTGACAACAGTGTTATTTGTAGTTTTCATTTAAGACCATTTCTTTCCTTTTATTCTCACATTTGTGTCTTGTTAACTTTTACTTTTTGGAAAACATGACATGATAAGGCCAGCTTGTATCTAGGTTTCATGTAATGTGGGTAATGGCAGCCGAGCACAGCCATTTGCCAGTGGGCACAGAGGCACCAAGTTACACTTAATCCCCCCACTGTCCTTTAAAAATAAAACTAAAAACTCACATCAAAGCTGTGAGTTTTATTACACACATTATAGTCTGAGTTTTAAAATCACTAAATGAATATGCAAATATATTTACTGACATCTTTTCTGCCACACGATTATCTGTTAATTTTAAATTAACAACAGTCATTTCTGACTAAGTTTAGACTGACTTTGCCCACATTTTGGACTCAAAGTTAAACTCTGTTTCCTGCTATTCGGTGTCACAGTATAACCTCCGCATGACGAATGTGATGCATTTTCGTTTGAGGACATATTTATTGTAAAATTGATCAGGACCTAAGTGGCAGACTTGGGGAAGATGTTGTACTTAATAATAATTATCCTTGCTTTCAATTACTAGTGCGTCTCTCTCACACAGTCCAAGTTTTTCTGAAGCATTTTCATCTCAATATTAAAAATCATTGGAAAACAATTCTTCATTAAAGCAGACATCGAGCTTAAAAATAAATAAATAAATAAAAATCATAATCCAAGCCCACTATCAACATCACAGCTGCAGCTATTTCTGTCAAAATCACATCTTAATTCCCAACAAGTGGCAGAGCAGGCATGCATGTATGAGTTTCTGAGGACGAGACTAATTGGCACATTGGTATGGCCACAGTCATTATACACACCCACACTCAACATAAATAGCCTCACACTTCTGAGGGGATAATGCCTTCCAAATAGGGAGCTGTATTATTTGTCTCAGCTTGCCTCTACAGCAGCAGACCATGGAGAACTGTATCGTGCTCTGCTGGTTTTCACAAACCTCATGGAAGAAGAGATCCAAGCGTGCGCTGCTACGTTTAGTGCAGTAACTGTGCCACCTTTGATTTTAGGAGAATGAAAAAAATTAAATATTCTACAGAAGACCGTTGAAAACATGCATTTGGGCCAATTGCAAAATTACAAGGAAAGCCGGTGCCACAGTGAAGTCTGTCATCCATATCAACCTCACACATCTGACATGTCATCATCAACATGAGCGCTGGACTGCCAGTGATGCACTTCGCCAACATAGGGCTTGCTTTATCCGCTCCTTATCTCATGTCATGAATCATAAAAAGACTCATCTTTATCAGCCTGTTTGACAGGGAGATGGGTCTTTATGCTTTCTTGTCACACATGAGTTCTTGAGGAGCTGTCAGGATGAAGTGGAATATTAGACCTATTAATTATTCCACTCCTCCATCCTGCTGGGAGGCAGTTCTGAGACAGTTCCTCGTATCTGACACAGTTCATTTATGCTCGACTCCACTGTTATGGCAACAAATGTCTAAAGACGGAGCTTTGTTAGACTACCATAACTGAAATCTGCTGGCACATCATCCCAAAGGACGACACAGCCAAAACATTCATGCACCATTCAGAAACTGTCAGGAATTGTCTTTGAACTTTAGTCACCTTCAGAACTCTTGATATGTTATTTACAAACTCTACTGTGTCATTGCTGCCAGACTGCACTTAAGTCTTGGTTGCTGCTGGATGTTGTAGACAAAAAACAGATTCCATTCAAACTGAAGCCACGCAGGATGAGAGGAAGCAAAGGTTACAGACCCGGCTTACAGCCCGGTCTGTAGGTTAGGAACCCGTCACCCTAGAAACAGATAACTTGGGATATAACTTTAATAAAGCCACAGAGGAAGATCTTTCCTATCCATTCTTTAAATATCACCGCCTCAGTGCCTTTCCACGTTCTGTTCTGCCAGTCTCGGCTTGTAGTTGCTTTCCTTCTTCCCTCCTTCCATGAGCTCAAAGCTACCTCTCACCTCCTTCTTGTAGCCTTGGTGGCTCACTGCCATGACAACATGCTGTGCTAATTGAAAGCGACCCTGACTCGTCCTTTCAAACCACTCTGGCTGATGCCCCGTTGTTTTTCCTCTCCGCCGGAGGTTGACAACTGGCCTTTCGGCTGCGGTGTGAACTCTGACCTCACCGTGCAGGCCTCTCACCTTTCTCCCTCTGCAAATGCAGGGCCAAATCTGAAGCCACGCGGAGCAGCAAGAAACTGCAGGCTTGCATGTTTTCCTCACTGCGCCATCATTCTTATGTGTAGAAGAAATTGCTCTGGTGACTGTTTCAGATTAAATGAAACCAATCCTCTAGAAATTAAAAAAAAAAAACGACTGTTTTTTTTGCAGGTTTCTTTATGCAAGTATAACTGATGCATAATGTTGTTTACATACTAAAAAGGAGATCTTCAATTTGAAATTCAATGAAGACGCAAACAATTCCAAGCCATCTTCCCCCGAACATGTTCTGCAAACTCTGAAGGACAAAAGCACAAACTCTAACCTAATGGATGAGCTACAGCTGCAGCACAGACAACATGATTAGATTCTCCTCATACTTAATTCCTTTATCAAAAAGCAGCGATATTCCACTAAAACAAAACGCTTGTACCTGCAGTGTTTCAACAGAGGTGGGCTGCTCTTATCACCCTCACTGAATAGGACTGGGGCCCATAATGTAATAGCCTAGCAGTGTGCTCATAAATCACTTGAAGAGGCTGTATGCCACATGCACTGACACTCCCAATCCGCCAACCTGTGTCTTTATTAAAGAGCATATTATACTGAAAGCCGCCTTTTTTCTTCAGTTGCCCTGCTATAAACGCCTCAGCTCATTTTTAAGCAAACAAGGATACAAATACTTTCCTCTGCAGGCACAAATATGTTTCTCTGAGCTTTAATATACACAAAACTGTCTGTGTGTGTTCGTGCGTTTGTAACAGAGAGTGGCTTTGTTTTTACATCTTGTCACCATTCCTTTTCACAATTGCATCAATTGTCTCCCTCCCACAGTAAGTGAGGCATCAGTTTGGAAGTATGAATGTCTATTCATATCTGATTTGCCTTAGTGAAACTCAGTGTTATTGGCTAAATAGTGTACACAGTGTGTGTTTGTTGTCTGCTTTGTTGGTGTGTTATTTGTTTTATCTCGCCATCCTTTCATTAACTTTGACAGCTAAATGGGAAAAATCTCAAAAGTATGTGAGCTGACAAAGAAATAATAACGTGAGATAAAGCCCCGTATAGTCCTATACGTTGACAGAGAGAAAACTCTGATCCTTTGTGGGAGTTTTTTCCTATCTCAAAGTACTACTGTACTTGTCTACTTTCAGATGCAATCAATTTGCTTCTGAAGATCTCCATCCTACAGGACCCTGTGAAGTTAAACCTTCAAATGAACATTTTCTTCATGCTTTACTCAAAAACCTGAAGACAAGCGTGTCGTTCTGGTGACAGTATTTCATATTTTTTTTCTTTTTTGTTAAATTTACTGCCTGCTATTTTAACAACAGCTGTCAAGGAGCCTTTGAGGAAGGCAACGAATGGGCAAATGTTCCTTGAGATGCTCGAGAAGTCTGATATGTGCATTTATGGGTCCTGCAAACCTCACACAGATCATTATGGGAGACTCCAAAAAGTGTGCGTGTGTGTCCTTTTTTTAAAAAATTTCTTTGATGCAGTACCACCCTGTGACATTGTTACTGTATTGTCAAGTGTTGTGATTTATTAAAACCTAAAGAACTTTGAAGCATCAATTCAACAGGATTACATACAAAACACACACATACTAAAAACAGCCTTTTGTTATATGTGCTTTGCAAAATAAAAATAAGGAATAAAGGAAAATCAGCAACTAAGTTACATAGAGTCATTCGGCAAGACTTCAAACATGTTACAGCAGAGGGTTGGTGCGACAGGGTGAGATGGAGGCAAATGATTTACTGTGACCCCTAAAAGTAGAAGCTGAGACAGCAAGACGTCAAGTTCATTACAGGTCAGTGTTTGCATAAAATGTGCCCATTAGATTCAGTTAGTGGTTTTAATAATGACCGTTATTGTCATGTACCTTTGCTCATTTCAGCCTAAAGAAAGCTACTCATCAACTTGGGGGTTTTTGGACATAATACACACAAGTGATGAGCAAGCCTTATTGAAGGAATCCAAGATGTCAAGTCTCTGCCTGCTCTGAGAGCTATGTGATTATTTGTGCCAACTAAATGTGTCTAAGATTCTGCCGGCTGCCACAGTGCTTCCAACCAAAATCATGCAAATTGAGAACAGGAAAAACACTAAATCTTTCTCCCACTCATTTCTCGCAAACAAGACGCATCCCTTGGTAAACACCGGCAGCAGAGCACATTCTGCAGCGAAAGCCTTGCTGCTGAGAGACAGAAGTGTAAACAGCTCTCAAACTCTCAGAATAGAAGTTGTTACACTCTAGAAATGAAATACTGAGGAGGTGGATTTAACAAAGGCATGAGTTATTCTTTGGAGGTTTTTCTTTGCAGCCTCCTGTGGCTGTAGTATGACCGGCGTCCCGCACGGTCTCCGAGGACTGCATGTACCCGTAAAGGTAGATCTGTCTGTGCGTGAGCATAATTAGTCTGAAAACTGTCCCAACTCAGGTGTTTCCCTACAGACCTTACATGCAGCTGTGTTCTAATGTGTGTCACCAGCAATCTTACACATTTACTGTTCATGAATAAAGGCAAACCTACATGACTACAATCCATGCCATTTACATGCTGTAGCTGTCATCAGCATTGCTGGAATGGAAGAAAACAGCCAATTTTGATACAACTACCTGACCAAAAAATGTAACTGATTATTCAGGAGGACTCTTCATTAATGAAGCTGGTCCATTGTGCACCCAGATTGTTTCTACTGCAAACTGTATTCATGATCCAACGCTTGCATTCAGTTTTTTTTTTTTTACTGATATTTTAGAACTCATAAATGGGCAAAGGACAACTTTTACTGTATTCTACATTATTTACATGAATATTGCATCCTTTGTTATTATAGTTCTCTACACATGCTTGGTTATATTTACTGGAAGATAACTGCAGCACCCAGCTTGGTTCTGGAGCACCGTATGGTTAGAAAATAAATAAATCAGACGAGCAGCGATTTCAAATAGGCCCACATGCAGCTCATCCTTCCCCTCTTCTTTAACTGCTTCAGTCTCACTTGTTGCTGAACCAGACATCATTTCAAAAACTGGTCAGTAGAAAGTGTGTGTGTGTGTGTGTGGGGAGGGGTGTGTGTGTTAGATAGCTGGGATTCAAAAACACACATTTTGCATCTTGACAATGCAGATCAAATAGTCTCACAGCAGCTGAGGCTTAGCCGCTGTTTATCATCCTTCCTAATGTGGAACGTGCAACACGAACAGTGAAGGGGAGCGAGGCAGACAGGTAATCCAGGATTACAACGGCGACATGTCATTTCTGTGGACGTTGTTATTCCTGTTCAATCGTCTTTTGCGTGAAATGCAGGGTTCAACCCCATCTGTCTGCTCCAAACTCTCCTCTGGCACCCATCAATGGCGCACCGTGGACCAGCATAGACGACGAGATAATGAGCTCCCGTTGCCTTGTCAACGCCACCCCCCCTCCCCGACAGACAATCTTAAGCTCACATTTGCCAGTTTCCGGGTTTTCAGAGCTCTTCAGCAAACAAGGTATCTAGATAGTAAATTACATTTCATATTGTTTTAAAATCTTTACAACAGGCAACCACAGACTGACGTTATTCTAACTAGTCTGCAGTTTACTGGAGAGAGTGTTTTTCTTATGAGCTGTTGCGTTTACTAAATCCTAAAACAAGAGAGCATTTCAGGGTCTCACAGAATCTCAGTGTGACAGCCTCGGAAAAAAAAAAAGATAATGTTTTTTATGTCTGAGGCACCATATAGACATTAGCTGTCCTGTACTTGGCCTATATGACTCACTGAATCCAATTACCGATTTTATTTCAGGGTTCAGATAAAGTGATGTTCTGCCCTGAGGGTTTTTTTGTTTTTTGGGTGCATTATTTTCTTAAAATTGCCTTGCACTGAACCTTCAAATGGGACGCTTCATCTTTGTGAGAATTACAGACTCGTGTTAAATAGCCTTCACACCAAAATCATGGACATAAAGGGCCAATCTTTTCCCTTCTTTTTCCTGTTTTCTACATCATTCAATTCCCTTTTCTGCTCCGTCCCCACTCGCCTCTGTTCTATCATTCCTATTATTTGCTGTGCAGTGTCCGCATTCATTTACCAAATGTGATGCCATCTAAACGATTTCAGCAAAGACCTTTGGAAGCCACACCCTAAAAACATGCTTCTAATAAAGTTTTGATACATGTACACTGTACGAACATATTAACCACTGAATCATAGGCTATGAAGCATGGCTGCAAATATGTTTCTGCTACCACAGCTCAACTGGAGCTGCTTTTCTGTCAGAATCACAACCTTATCTCTCCATTCCAGCTGTTATCTGTTTGTTTTTCGTTTCTACAAGTGCCAGTTTCACGTTGATCACGCAAATGTTACAAACGTCTACGTGATCAATGCAACACGGTGCCACCACAGCCAAATTTATCAGCACAATTCTTTCATTACTGTCGTCTTTCTTCTGGGAGCCCCCCCCCCCCAAATTAAATAAATCACACAGCACATACCCGGTTTCAGTCACACGATTCACACGAAGATTATTTTAAAAGGACCAGCCTGGATGAAAAACAACCAAATATAATTTATAATTATTTAAAAGTACTCCAGTGAGTAGAAAATATTTTATTCTTGTCTATAATAAAGTCCACATGAATTAGCAGTTGGGAGTCATCGCTGTGCAGCGACTGCAGACTGAAAAATTAAGACTTTTTAAACATGTTTGTAAAATCCTGTGCAGAACTAATCTGTTTATTAGTGGCAATTACATCCTGCAAACTTGAAGATGTAATTATGTTTGACAGGAGATCAAGTAGGCAAATATACAACTTTATCTTGGTTTTGTTGATGGGAGAAGCATGAGATAACACCTGCTTCAATGATATACTTTTAATATTAACATTGTTAAATAATAACATTCTTGTTACTACATAACATTTTAGTGCATGTTTTGCTTATTTGCATATCTTTGTTATTTGCCTTTTACTCGGCAAAAAGGCGTCACTGTTCACACACTAAATTTGTTTATTTTTGCACCTCCGTACAAGCCACAGTGAAAGGTCTGTGCAAGGAGAGGTTTATTATCATTATTTTAAAAAGTTACCAATGATTGCAGTGTTTTCACCTTATAATCAATCCCATCCTAAAGAGACTTTGATTTGAGGTTACACTGATGGCTGAAGTGTTTGCAGCCAAAGTGTTTCAGATCAGAGGAAACTAGAAAACAGAAAATAATTACTTACTTGATGCCCTTTTGCTGTTTCCCAAACCTGAGTGAAGTCACAGAATAAAATGCAAAGTAATTTTAGCCCAAAGGTTTATCCACATGAGGTTTCTTCATGGTTTTACTTTAAGGCGCCTCTTTCTCCCCCATCAACAACCGGATGGCTGGTTTGAGGAACACTTTGACCAGATTCCTCGTGTTATCTCTGCAAGTGCATCATTGCACTTCCTGTAGAGTGACATTCTCTCCCCACCTGTACGTCATTGTGGGGTTTAAACACAACACTGTTACGTTCCAAAACACTCAGGCTCTGTCTGCCAAGATAAGACAGCTACCTTCAACCACAACATCAGACACTTCATCACCAGTTTTGTTTATAGCTTTGCTGTACTCGTATTACAAAATAATACCGATTCCTTCCTCATCTACAGCAAACATTTTTACTGTTCTGCTCCATTTTGCATCCAAACTGCCACTTCTTACAATCATTTAAAATAGAGATGTCTAGACCTATTTTTCAGTCCCCATCTATGCAATTTTCTCCAAATCCTTTAATAATATAAGGTAGATTATTTTTAGACTGCATTAATCCACATTTTTACTTCTCTCTGCCTTTAAAAAGAAAACAAATTGCAAAATAAAGCCCTTCAGTATATTCAGTGTCATTTTACAGTAATTGCAGAACAGTTCTGGCACAGTGTTTATACAAGCCAATTCCCCCCATTCCCCACCCCTCATCTGCCCTCCTTCCCAAGTGACTCTTTATTGCTGTTTGAACAAAAAAAAAAAAGATCTTTCCTTTACAAAAGCAGCTGCTAAAACAAAAAACGGAAGAAAAACAGCACTTGCTGATGTCTACCACACATTTTCTTCTTTGTGGAGTGCAGTCAAAGGCAGAAATGCTAACCTCTCACCTGGTTTTGTAATGGAGGCTCCAAAAAAAATAAAGCTGTTTTGCATAACATGCGCAGTGAAAATCGAAACGCTTCCAAACTGGCACATTCGGCAAAAGAAGAAGAGATGTTCAGCTGTTCAAAAGGAGAGCACCCAGAAAAAAAAAAAAATGCTTGGAACAATTTTGTCTTTACCGATACTTTAATTCAACACATGCACAAGTCTTATAAGCTGTTCTTTATTTTGTTCAGATTTTCTGAATCATGACATCAATGCTTACACATTGTAAGTAAATACATAATGCCAGCCCAAGGCCTTCTTTTCAACTCGAGTGTCATGACAGGTAAGTGAAAAGATGGCCTTCGTGTTTCTTTTGGGGGGGGGGGGGGGGGGGGGGTGTTCATTAATGGCTGAAACTCAGCTCTATGTCAACATACTGGCTGGTAGTGGCAAAGGCCAGAAGGGACATGAGGTGGTACTCACACCCACCGCTGTGCCGTGGCCTGGCGCAGGCCTGTGCTTTAGAAGGGAGACTCATAGAAACCAGCGGGGCTTGGCTGGGCTTCACTCCTGCCTCGGTCTGCTAATGGCTTTCCAAGTTTGGTGCTGCCATTTGTCATTTGACTGATGTCTGCGCCATGTGGATCAACCTCTTTCAATCGTCCGTCTCTTCACCATCAGAGGAAAAGTACAGTGCCCCGGCATGTTGGACCAGAGCAGCGTGGCTCTGCTGCCACAATCAAGCTCACATACTAAAAAAAAAAAAAAACACCTGAAGCTTCAAACTTGCAGGTAGGGTAGGGTGTGTACTGAGCATCATGAGGATAAGGGAATAGATTTGCTGCAGCAGAAAAGAAGACAAAACAAAATGGAAAAAAAAAACTTGGCATTCTCATCTTGTACATAATAGAAGAGCATCAGACACAGCCAAAAACCACAGAAAGCAAGACAGGCTATTGAGATAGGTTGTTCCTATTCCTGGAACATTTTCAGTAGTCTATGAAAAGAAAAAAAAAAAAAATGGGGGTCTGCATCTCCCCTCTTACTTCATTAAGCGATTCTTATTGAAGCCTTGCAAGCAGGATCCAAACAGGAAACATTAAGTCTCTGGAGAATAGAGAGAAAGTACAGCAATTCTGTCTGTGTGAAAGAGTGAAAAGACTGAGTGAATGAGGTGTGGCGAGTGAATATAAAGCAGTTAGAATGCAGGGAGGAAAAGGAATAAAACATAGTTAGGGAGCAACAGTGTGAAGGGAAAAGCTAAAAGAGGTTGCAGTGCCCCAGGTGAGCCCTGTGGTGGGTCATTTCACAGCCCTGTAGGCTGACTAACACTGACAGGTCAGCTGGAAGACTCACCGCCAAGAGAAACCCACAACGGAAAGCAACGCGCTCAGGGCTGCACCTCACACGATTTCACACATAAAAACAGTACATGCAAACACACACCTCCCCGTCTCCACCGCAAAATAATTTCCTTTTCAATCTGCCACACAATAACCTAGCCACTGTTTACTGACCTTTACCATAGAACTATTCACCAGGCAATCACTTCTTTGGCTCAAGGCACAGAAATACGGCTCCTACCGCTCTGCCACTCAGTGCTGTAAATCCACAAATGTACAACCAGCTTCAATACCCGCGTTCAGAGTTCAGGAAGTGTGTCTTCCTGACAGCGACGATGATTGGATCATCAAAGGAGACAACTCAATATTATAACCACCATTAGCACAGTAACAAATCAATTAAAAGAAATTATAGCACTAAAGGCCTGTGTTCACATGAGTGCCTGAGAGGCATATGGTTACACAGTCTGTACGCACAACACTATACTTGATGGTCTCAGTCTTGCGCAAGCTGCTGTCATCCAGCAGGCATGTTAGCTTTAAAATTTCAAATTAAGATGCCCTTAAGCAAGAGAATTGTAAATAAAAGCATCCAAGAGAAAGAGGTGAAACCTGTCCCTGCTGACCAAAAACACTATTTCATAGATACATTTTTTTTTTAATGCCCCCTGATTTTGATCAAACGCTGAAGTTGAGTAAATACCAAAAACATCATTCTAATAATTTTTTTTTTTTTAATAGTGAGTTACAAATGTTTTTAGTGCCACTGAACTTCATCCTTTATTTCCTCTTTTTGTCAATCATTTTTGTAGTGTTACAATCTAAATACAGACTGATTGGATACAATTCAGACAAAAGATGCAAATCACATTTGGGAAGTTTAATTAAAAACAAAAAAAAAACCCAAAGATTTAACAGCTCGATCACCAAAATCTGTCGTCACTGATGTAACTTTTCCTTTATTCACTGTGTTGCCATCATAACCGGAATGAAAAAGCAACATTCTGCTCTCCACAGGTGAGATAAGGTTGAGTGAAAATAAACGTAAAATTAATCT
This sequence comes from Archocentrus centrarchus, assembly GCF_007364275.1. NCBI lineage: Eukaryota > Metazoa > Chordata > Actinopteri > Cichliformes > Cichlidae > Archocentrus > Archocentrus centrarchus. The sequence goes on from NC_044361.1 coordinate 5,063,731, forward strand.
CAAACTGACAGGGAGCAATTTTAACACTCACTGGTTTAATTCTTTTGAGACTTTTGCTGTTTGTTTCAAGGAGATTCGAAAGCTCTTCGGCCTTCTCATGCATGAAAATTAGAGGCGGTGAGGCGGCTGCGGCGGATCCATCGAGGAGGCAACCTCCTGCAGCCGAATGAATGTCAGTGACAGTGCGAGTCCTATTTGGCTGACAAGCAGCGGGGAAGCAGGTGGGCAGGCTGAGGCTTATCTGCCAAAACAGCCGGGGTTACACCACACCTCCTGCCACAATAACTGCCACGACTCAACGACTACACGCAGAGAGAATGAGAGGGTAGCAACGTGAAGGAAGAGATGTGAGAAAAGGGAGGTAGAGATACAGTAGGTTCTGGGAGGAGATTAGCAGCAAAGGACAAAAAAAAAAAAAAAGAATCATTTGATCCACTGGGATATAAGAAAGCGTCGTTTGTAGCGAAAGCAAGAGAATACCAGACGGAGCAGCACTGAGGAATGGTATAATTGACATATGTGTGGGTACTGATATTAGTGATTTAGAAAACAATTTAAAGGAAAAAAAAAACCACATTTTATTGAGCTGAGGCACTTAAACGGGCTCCTCAAACACAAGGACATTAAAGACTAATCTAGATATTACCACAAGAAAATCCCAAATAACACCGGATCCTTCATCACAACAGAAAACACTGAGAACAAATAAAAGAAAAATAACCAAAAACTTCGCCTTTTGCTTTCTCTGCCTGTGACCTGGGATTGACTTTGCTCACTCATGTGTGCTCCACATAAACCCGTCTGCTGTTCTAATCTCAGAGGCTGGCTGACTATGCTGCAACACGCTGTCACTCCACCGGGGGCATTGCACCTTTCCCAAAATCATCTCCAGGGTTTCTTAAGTGTTGACTAAGCAGCTCCAGGCTCACTGTCAGAGAGCTCTGCTGGGGGTTTTGCGAGGATGTGTGAATGTGAGATACCAGGTGTCACTTTAATTGAGACCTTGATACTGCCGTCTGAGCGAAACTGAAAAATCGCAGAGCAGATAAGGCAATGTTATACCTGTGTAAGGACAGCTGATTACACAGTGGGATTATTTTGAATGAAGCTCAAAACGAGGACTTTATCCACCTAAATATTTCATTACGGCACCCAAGTCACGTCCCTTTTAACACAGAGGGTGAAAAGCATTATCTAAACAGAAAAAGAGGGTTCATCTGTGTGCTGCATAGAAAGAGACTGTATGTCTTTCTGTGGCGTAAAAACATTACACGGTTTCCCATTCTGATTGATGAAAGTGCCATGTCTGCAAGCACCTCTTTTACATAGTGAAGAGCCTCCCCTGCAGCCCACCATTTATCATCTGACAGTGGGATGGCTGTATTCATCTTAATGCATTACAGACCCAAACAGGTCCCAGGTCACACACTGCTGCCATGAATCCCCGCGTCTGATTCTAAATGAGGAGGAGAGATGAGATGGCCGGGGAGTTTTTGGTGGGTGCACAAAGATAGCGGGAGAACAATACTGTCACTTTAATGTTTGTCTCACCTACTAACACTACCTGCATTGTGACAGGCCATCAATAAAGCTGTCCTAAGAGGAGAGAATGCTTTACCAATTCTTTATAGGGTAAATCCACCCTAAAACACATCATCACTGTGACAAACACGTATACTGTTGGCAGGATACTTTGTACGCCTAAGCAAACTTTCCTCTAAACTGGGTTCAGCATTAAAAGGCTGCATCAGTTTTATACATAAAAACACTGAAGCTCCTTTGTGCTTGTAAGATGCAATTTTCTACAGGAACTGAATTTATCCATCACCTACTGCCAACCTGACGCATATTGTAACTCAATGTCCCAGCAGAATGAAGAGTACATTAGATATTTTTTTTCCTGAAGTCTTCCAGTGACTACTTCATCATCTAGTTTAGGTAGGTGGAACTGCGAAGCAGAATCGACAGCCATTATCATACCCACCGCTTATGTTGCCAACCTGTTTATTGTTAACTCTAACTAGACTGTTTCCACTGATATCATGCATGTTGTGAACCCCAGCAAGCTTGAGTGACACAAAGAAATAAAAAGGAAAGCTTTTACGGCTCTAATCGTCTAATCTGAAATGGTGGCCATCATAACAAACAAAAATATTGTGTAGTCTGAGCTCAGCATGGACGTCCCACTAAGTAACGACAGTGAAGCAGCATGTTCAATGCTGAATGGACGTAGTCACCATTATACACCCTACTGTGACAAGTCAGAATGTTGGTGTGAAAAAAGGCCCAAGTATCAAAAACATGGCGCCACAGTGCCATTTTGCCCCCATGACATTTGTGACCAGAGAACAGAGAGAGGGCATTGTGGGGGTAGAGAACCGTGAACGAGCACAGCTTTTCCCTCCCGATCCTCTGCTGCCGCTGCTGAAGTTTGACCATATCAAACATTTTTGCTGCTGGATGCAGAGCAGGCCACTGTGTAATGTGGTGAGAGCCGTGCAGAATAAATGGCAGCTGCTGCCGTTGTCACGTCTCACTCTGAAAGCGCCCAAAGTCAAAATTCTCACACAGTAAATTAAAAGCACAATAATGCAAAGCAGTCACAAAGAGATTGGAGTCAAGAGCACAATCATGATTAATTATACCCCCAAACATAACAAACACGCCTTTAGGCTGTTTACATTTACTCACCATGACTAAAAGCACCTTGATTTAAATCAGTTTATGCTCATTCTTTATGGTTGTTGCATCACAAGAGTAAATTAAATCCCTATGTTTGTGTGTGTGTGTGTGTGTGTGTGTGTGTGTGTGTGTGTGTCATATATATACACACACACACACACACACACACACACACACACACACACACACACACACACACACACACACACAATATTGCCAAAAGTATTCACTCACCGATCCAAATCATTGAATTCAGGTGTTCCAATCACTTCCATGGCCACAGGTGTATAAAACCAAGCACCTCGGCATGCAGACTGCTTCTACAAATATTTGTGAAAGAATGGCTCGCTCTCAGGAGCTCAGTGAATTCCAGCGTGATACCGTGACAGGATGTCACCTGTGCAACAAGTCCAGTTTTCCGCAGTGAACTGTTAGTAGTAATATAACAAAGTGGAAATGACTGGGAACAACAGCAACTCGGCCACAGAGTGGTAGGCCACGTAAAATCACAGAGCGGGGTCAGTGGATGCTGGGGTGCATAGTGCACAGAGGCTGTCAGCTTTCTGCAGAGTCAATTGCAGACCTCCAAACTTCACGTGGCCTTCAGATTATATCAAGAACAGTGTGTAGAGAGCTTCCTGGAATGGGTTTGCACTTTCAAGCAGCTGCATCCAAGCTTTTCATCACCAAGCACAATGCAAAGCGTTGGATGAAGCGGTAAAGCACGCCGCCACTGGATTTTAGACTAATGGAGATGTCTTCTCTGGAGTGACGAGTCACGCTTCTCTGTCTGGCAATCCGATGGATGAGTCTGGGTTTGGTGGTTGCCACGAGAACGGTACCTGTCTGACTGCATTATGCCAAGTGTAAAGTTTGGTGGAGGGGGGATTATGGCGCGGAGGTGTTTGTCAGGAGTTGGGCTCGGCCCCTTAGTTCCAGTGAAAGGAACTCTTAATGCTTCAGCATACCAAGACATTTGGGACACTTTCATTCTCCCAACTCTGTGAGAACAGTTTGGGGATGGCCCCTTCCTGTTCCAACATGACTGCACAGCAGTGCACAAAGCAAGGTCCAAAAAGACATGGATGAGTGAGTTTGCTGTGGAAGAGCTTGACTGGCCTGCACAGAGTCCTGACCTCAACCCAACAGAACACCTCTGGGATGAATTAGAGTGGAGACTGTGAGCCAGGCCTCCTCGTCTAACATCAGTGTCTGACCTCACAAATGCGCTTCTGGAAGATTGATCAAATATTTTCATAAACACACTCCTAAACCTTGTGGAAAGCCTTCCCAGAAGAGTTGAAGCTGTTATAGCTGCAAAGGGTGGGCCGGAATCATATTAAATCCTATGGATTAGGAATGGGATGTCACTCAATTTCATATGCATGTGAAGGCAGATGTGTTGTGTATATATCAATAAATGAAGACACTGAATATCAGACTGGGATGGCATCCAGCAATGTGAAAGCATTTGATTTTTCTGTAGGTGAGTCACTGGCAACTTCACAATCCTGTCTTGGCTTCCATTGCTACATTCAAATCTTATGAAGGAATTCTTAAGTTGAAGAGCCTTAAAGAAGACAGTGAAACCAGTAATTAGAGCATGAATTCAAGGTCAAAACACTATGCAATAAACCTTCCTTGCTGTGATGTGGACCTTGAATTCAAGACACTTCCTGTCACACAATGCCAAACTTCTAATCAAAGCTAGTCACATGCAAGTGCAGCGGTCTATGGAAAATTAAAAACAAGGAGTGACATGAAAGTAGCTTGAGCAAAATTAATTCCATCAAGGAAAACTTTAACATTCCTTCACTTTGAGTTTTGCATCACTTTCCGAAGTATACACAGGATAAACAGTATTCAGTGAGCTTAAACGTTTCAGACACATCTGAGCCCTACACAATACTTATAAAACACAGGATGTCAACATGTCCAAGATGTGGGGAATCAAGCAGAAATTGTTGCTCTAAAAGGAGTACACTTATGTTAACAATTTTTACAGGACAAGAAAGTGACCACGATGAGTAGAATTAAATTAACTCGGTGCTCGCCAACAGGACGTTACAGCCCGTGGCTGTTACCTATGTTACTGAATTACAAGGGCACTAAAGCAAAGTGTTTGCCTCAGCAAGTCAGCAGATACTTTATTTTCTTGCTTTGCCTGCTCTTCTTGGCAAATGGGAGAGTAAGGGTGTAATTGGCATGCAAGCTTCAGCTGGGCTGTTAGATGAGCCAGGTCCCAAGCTCGGGCACAAAGCACAACGGCTCTGCTGTGCCCACAAAATTAGTTTAAAGCTGTGATTCAGCAACAGGCTGAGACCTGTACAGTGCCACTGGTGCCATCCATCATGGCAAATCCATTTCTCTGGCAGGACAAGTGAGCCAAACCAACACCCCCTCGCCTCTCACAAAGCACAGCATAGCAGCAGGTAGAAAGAAATTCAAAATATAAGGGTTCTGATGGTGAAGGGTTTTCAACAAAGAGGTGAAGCTATTGTTAAGGTTTTACAAGTAACCGATGACAAGAAAAGATAGGATGGTTTTCCATCAGTTTTTTCCAGTTTTTCTGACTACAATCAATATAAAATTAATTATTTAGCAGATAATGATTTAATCAAGCTTTGGTATGAACATAAGGCACAACAAGAATTGCTGCAACCGATAATCCTGTCAATACTGTTGTAGTCACATCTGAAACATCAACAGTTGGCAATATTTCTAGAATTAACTGATATAACCGCCATCAAAACACAAGCGCGGTTAGATCATTATTGACTCACCAACGTCCAACTATGTGAATGAGTCACAGCGACACTGGATGAAGACAATGGCTGGGATAAGAGGATGGAGTTGAGGAAGGTGGGGGGTGCCAGATGATCGAATCTTCTCATTAACTTTCCCCAGGCCTGCGGAGAGATAGAAAAAAAGGAGGGGAGGGAGGGAGAGGAGGAGGTAGGGAGGATTGGTTTAATGAAGACTCCTGCCGTGAGAGTTCGTCTGCCTATGGTGCGGCCCTGTGAATAAGCCTGGCAGACAGATGGGCTGAGGAATTGATCAGTGGAGACAGTCCACAGAGACCTGCACAGACTCAGAGGCTGTGTTTTAGTTGAGGTGGAGTACACAATCAAGGATATCAAAGACAATGAAATGTCACTGGAATTTACTACCAGTGGGAGAAAACTCTACAGTTAGAGGCACAAATGCACAGAGGAATACAATCTAAATTGGAGTTTGATTTGAACCGACAGCAGAGACGGGGCCGTAAACTTCAAAACCAAACCACTCGTGCTTATTATTTATTAGACTGGCATGTCTTGAAGAATGAAACAGAGGACTGAGGAATCAGTCCTTGAAAGATCTCCTCAGACTGCTGATTCTGAGGCTATTTGGTATCTTGGCCCTTTGTCTCCCTGTTGTCCTTCTGAGACCTGTCCCACTTTCAGCCCAGGCTCTGTGTGGCATCTATCTTTCACGCGAGTGACAACGCCACCCCCCCCCAACCCTGCACTGCCGCTCTTATTTTCATCGTCTATTGTTCCAGCCTGGCACAGCAAGTCCTGCAATTCTATCATCTCCACAAGCTCAATACTCGCCTGCACTGCTGGTAAGTAGCCAAACAGTGAGGTGATGAATAAATCCCAATAAAGCACATACACATGTGCTAAAACCAGGAGGCGGCCTATTTATTTGGTGTATTTTTGGTTAATCTGAAAAATTCTGAAGTAGATTCTGTGCACAGCTTCATGATATTTTATTTGGTTAAGGGGCACACACACCACCGCTTGTGGTAATTCTGGGTGTATCACACTTTTCCACACAAAGGTTCTGAACAGAGCACAATGTGTCAAGCTTTTTATAATATTTCTAATTTACTTCATTCAGACCCTTGTGCTGCTTTGACAAGCAAATTTCCCCAGCGTGGGATTAATAAAGTCCATTTCTATATCCATCTCTGAACACTTCCAGTATTTTATGCAAAAAAGGATAACATGTTAGCATTAAGTTAAATGTTAAAGTGTAGCACCTGTACCAACACCAAACACACAAATAAATCAATCAGTAAATAAATGAAAATGCACTGATCCAATCTGCTGTCTGAAATTTTCTGTCAGTTCTGTGCCCCCCCACCCTGCATACACAGCTCCTTATTGACACATGCTAAATGTTTTGAGCTCCTTCTGGAAAGCAGTGATGAGCAGTGAGTAATTTTATTTCTTTTTTGTTAATTCAGTTGCTTTGATAATTAACATCATCACATCAAATTAGAACTAAATACAAACAAAAATGTTTAAGATGAAATGTCATGAAAGGTTATTTAAAATCGTAAACTACCTCTGTGGTGATATCTACTGTGGGACAGAAGTACGTCATTAAATCCCAGATTCCTTTCTAATCATAAACTGTAGAGAAATGCATATAAATGATGGTCATAGCAACCAGGTCTAAACAGTAAAGCCAAGTGCTTTAAACCTCTAATTCTTTCTAGTGGCCAGCAGGGGGCGACTCTTCAACTTGCAAAACACAGAAGTCTAATGTTTGTCTAAAAAAATGGCACTGGCATAAAGAAAAAATAAAATTGTGTTTCTTGCATACTTACATATTTATATATGCAAAGTTTTTCTGTATTTGACAAATCGCTAGCATATGAGTGTACAGGATCCTCAGTTTGGTCCACCGCTCACTTGTCAGCTTTAAGCATCGTCACAGTTGCTACGTCCAGCTTTTATATACAGTCTCGGTGAATCAACCTACAATCAGCGTACGCAGTAATCAGCTTACTGATTTAAGCCCAATTTATTTGGTCATTTCAGAGAGGAATTCTTTGCTAAACCCGTTCTAAAAAAAATGGCAGCTTGGAAATTATAGCGGATGTTCTTAGGCTGAAGTTGACCATTTATTTTACAGTTGCTTTGGGATCTTTAACCAATCTGTTTACCGCTTTAAACCCATTTGATTTGGTCATTTCAGACGGGAATTCAATGCTAAAACCTGTTCTTTAAAAAAAAAAAAAAAAAAAAAAAAAACTATTCATGGTGGAAGCACAACTAGCAAAAAGAAACATCCAAAGACACCACCACTTTGATATATTAAAAAACAAAACAAACAAAAAAAAAACTAAACATTTAATTGAAAAATGTCTCATTAAAAAAACAAAAAAAAAAAACAAAAAAAACCCTTTATTTTACAGTTCCTGCACTGCTTGCTGGGATATGCTTTCCGACACTTTTGACATTTGTCACAAGACTGACCTGACAGAGAAAGTTCACTGGGCACAACAGATTCTTGTAGTTAGATCTGCAGTGCCCCCGAGGGCTCCAACACCTCCAACGATTCAGACCTTACATTGTCACCATGGTTACTACTGCCTGACACCTCTGGCAATGGCAAATAGACTGACCACAGTGGAACATTTGAGACGACATTGGCAGAGCCCGTGTGCATCGTCACACAATAAAGACCTCAGGGCATGAGGGAACACAGAGCCAGTTACACTTAGAGAAAGCAAAGAACTTCATGGACAAACACGACTGAGGGTGAAAAAGGGGGACGGCACTGGCAGGGTGTCCATCTCCAGCTGGCATATCGTGGAATGTTAATTAGGCCTGCAATAACAAGACACCACCCTCTTAAATGTCACATCCTCGTGAGGAGAGCAGGGGATGGCGAACTTCTGTCAGGCAAAGGGTGTCATGCTTTGTTTGCTTTTTCAGCATAGATTTCTCTCCTGTTGCCTCTACCCCGAGCATTTTCTCTTAGCATTCTCCTGCTCCTGCCCTTCTCTTGTGCTGGTTCTCTGTGACGAATGGCTTCATTTCAGATTGAGCTTTTTTTTGTTGTTGCCTCCTTTTTGTTGTTGTTGTTGTTGTTGTTCTTTCAGCTGGAATAGATTCCAATCAGTGCAGTTGTTCAGAAATAAGCCTCATCTAACTGAAGATAATATAAAGTGCAAATGTACTTCACACTAATGCAGAAATTGTGAGACACACACACTCTGATGAAGGTGTTTTAGGCTGCTGAGGCGCTTACACAAAAAAGGTCTTGATAAGAGAGCTCAGGGGCCAGGAGAGGAGTGTAAACAAATATCATGGTGGTTTGTAATGAGACGTGACACAGTGAGAATACTGTGGCCTTTCAAATGGCAGGCCTCGTTATCAGCCTGGTTTCATAGCCTCAGAGCAACAAAGACTCTGATAATGGGGCATCAGTAATGAAGGGTTGGACAGAAGACCTGCTGAAGCTTAATATGAGAGGTTGCTGAACCACTGAGCTAATGTAAGAGTGACACTTTACACTGTGTGTGCGGTTTTAACCATTGACATTTAAGTCTGTGGTTTCCCCGCTCAATCAGTTACTATATTTACTGGTACAGCAGCCTACAGGTTTTTAAGCTAGCTATGCCCTTGTCCTACATACACATCTTCCCTGGAGGCCAAAACAGAACAGCTCAGTCTCCTTAATTAAATTCCCATTGATTGATAAGGTAAAGAAATAGTGGATTGATTTTGAGAAACACCATATAAATGGCTGAATTATCACCAACAATTTCTACTACTGTACCACTACTACTTTTTTTTTTTTTTTTTTTTTAATATCTTATTTTTGGGGTATTTTAGCCTTTTTCCAGCAAAACAGTGCAGAGAGTAGACGGGAAAGTTGGGAGAGAACGAAGGAGAAGGGGAATGACATGCAGGTGATGGGGCTGCAGCAAACTCGAGCCCAGGCCCCTGCAGAAAGGATTCTAGCCTTCGGTATATGGGTCAGCAACTGAAACAGCTAGAGTGGCACCCTGCTATGACCATTTTACATTAGGAACTTCTCACTTTTATTGAAGTCAACTGGACCTCGATAGTAATAAGGGATTATCCCTAAAGGAGACCAAACCATCCCTTATCCTTCCCCATCATTATTCTCCCACCACACAGCACACACCACACAGGTGCACTGCTCACACACAACTCCCAAAAAGTTCTGGGTACATATACATAAAAACCGAAAGCAATGATTTGAAAATCTCAGACCCACTGTTTATTCACAATAGACAGAGAAAAGGTACCATTTAAAGAAACAAGAGACCTGTTGGCTTATAGAGCTAAACTTTCTCATGTTTTACTTGTACAGTGTGTGATTTATGGGAATGGAAAGTAATTTGGCTGTAGGTCACCCATCATTGAGATGATATTCATTTTTTTACTAATTTCAAAAATTTGCCTTGTGGGGCAAAACACGCTCGTTAATAATTATGTGACCTTGACCTTTGACCTTCACCACTAGGAGTTGATCTCTGGATAATGTCTTGATATGGAGAATAATCATGCAAGGTTTCATCAAAATCCTTCAAATGATTTCTTAGATTTAATCATAAGACCTTGACTCCAGTTTGGTAAGTGTGGGCCAAATGGTTCTCGAGTTATTGAGCGGATGCTTCAATGGACACCTGCCAGCCGGCCCACCGTGGATGATCACATAAAACGTCCCATCTTTCGACGAGCATATAAAAACTGAAACTCTGTTCACAACATTCTGTAGACCTTTGCCCAGTGAAAACTCATACCAGGTTTCAGAAGAGTTGGGCAACAAAATAAGGTTATCTTGAATTTGATGGCAGCAATATATTTAAAAAAAGAAAGAAAAAAAGTTGTGATAGGGCCATGTTTACCCCTGTGTAACATCTCGTCTTCTTCCAGTCCGCAAACATCTGAATGGAGAAGAGCGGTTTCCGGTCTTTTGAGAGAAGAATGTCTCGTTCTCTGATACCGGATTCTAGCTGCTCAACAGCCCCAAATCTTCTGTGTCATATTTTTTGTTTCATGATGCGCCAAATTTTTTCAGTTGGTGAAAAGTCTGCACTGCAGGCAGGCTAGTTCAGCTCCTGGAGTCTTCTACTATGAACCCATGCTGTTGTTATAGATGCAATGTATGGCTGAGCCTTCTCTGAAAGAGACGCTGTCCTGATGGATGCATATTTTGCTCTAAAACCCATATATACACCTTTCAGCGCTGATGACACCTTTCCAGATGTTCAAGTTGCACAGTCACTAATGCACACCCACAACATCAGAAATGCAGACCACTGAAATGAGAACAGATAACAAGCCTGGTGGTGCCTCTCCCATTTAGTCCAGAGGATGCCGCATCCACATTTTCCAAAAAGAATTTCAAATCTAACCACGGAACAGTTTTCCACTTTGCCTCAGTCCATTTTAGATGAGCTTCAGTCCAATGAAGACGGTGGCGTTTCTGGATCATTTTCACACATGGCTTCTTCTTAGCATGACAGAGCTTCAACCTGCATTTCCAGATGGCGTAGCAAACTTTGTATTTACAGACAATGATTTCTGGAAGTGTTCCTGAGTCCATGCAGTGATTTCTATGACAGAATCATGCCTGTTATTAATGCAGTGTCACCTGAGGGCCCGAAGATCCCGGGCATCCAATACTGATTTTCAGCCTTGTTGCTTGCACAAAGATTTCCCCAGATTCCTTTTGGTGATATTATGCACTGTAGAAAATTATATTTATGATGGGTGCAAGCTGCCTTGTGTGTTGGTGTATAGCAGGCAACTCTTATGTGTATTAGTATTACAAGAAACTGGTATATGTAAATCAGGATTTAACAATGTTAGCAGCTACAATCCTCCAACTGCAGCTGAATTTAAAGTGTTTCAGAGTATCAGAATTATTGAACTACAGTAGTGCAGTTGGATGATTATTTCAGCTACTCGTGAACAGTCCATAATGAGGCTGTCATGTGACAAAATCAGAAATATTTGTTAGTGCTTTAAGTCCCCATTTCAGTTTCTGGTTGTGTATTACCACAGTCTGACTATTTTTGATGATACATAATTTATATAATGCCTGAAAAACGACCTAAAGTTACAATTCAATATTATGCAATATATAAATTACTTGAAGTCATACCTGCCTCCCTCACAATCCAACTAAAATTAATCACATGTGGCAAGTAAATTGGAAAATGAATCCCTCCTGCTGAGGTGAGAACTGATTTACAACAGGGATTAAGGAGGCTTTGTCTTGACAGTTCAATGATAATGAAAACTGAAAGTTGTTTTTTTTTTTTTTTTTTTTTGGGGGGGGGGGGGGGGGGGGGGGGGCAGAAATGAGTGGGAAAGAGAAGAGTTTAAATCTTTGAATGACTTCCTAAGTGAAGGAAAGACACCGGAGCAGCTAAAGGAATGTGGTAGGAGGCGTTGTTGAGCAACAGGGTTTCCTCACTTTTCTCTTTCAGTAAAAAATAAATAAATTCTTTTCCATTCTCCAGCTGGGTGCTGAGGGAGAGTGAAAGGAGAATGGAATAAGTCTTACGAAGCAGAGAGGAAAAAAAAAAAGAAAAACCTGTCCAGGGTCTAAGGAGTTGAATGGTTTACACGCTGGCTGCCAGCTTACATTTCGTCTTAGTGTCACAATTTGTTGGGGAGCATCACGGATGCTCTAAAAAGAGCGGGCTCTCTCCCAAAGCCTTCCTGGCGGCTGAAGAGTTGCTAAACGTCACTCCCGATCATTCAGCTACCAGAGAGAGGAGAGAGTGAAAACAGAGGAGCAAAAAGGAGAAAATGTAAGGAGGAAATAGAGAAAGTGACAGGAATTGACAAAGGGAGAGAGGGTTGATGTGGAATAACAAAAAACCCCCAAAAAAGTACCAAAGGAAAAAAAAAAAAAAAAAGTTGAAAAGGAGATAGAAAGTGGAGAACACACACACACAAACACACTTACACACACTTATGCATGCTAATCCTTGTCTCCAACCAATGTGAGAAAGGGCTGAAGCTTGGAATCATCAAGGGATTGGACACATTTGCTATCCAAGCAAAGCACAAATAACTCCGGGACATGTTCGAGTACACGAGTTTACAGCACCCAGGTTTCACTGCCAGGTTCACAGTTGATCAGAACAAAGAGATAAATTAATTTCATTTATTTATTTTTAAACATACTGTAAAACTGATGCCATCCAAGGGTACATGCCTGCTCTCATCTCTCATCTGCTGGTAACAGAGAGCGTGGGAACTGCTTTTAGAGTGTTGAGCGGAGGTGGAAGACTGACCCTGACTTATCGAACGGTGCTCACAGTGCACATCATGCCCGATGTGGCCTTCAGCCAAATCCATGGTAAATCTAAAAATGGAACATATCGATTGCAATAAACCTATATACATATTTCTCTCTGTACATTTACATTACAGGGACCATAAGAACAAAAAACAATGTTTGCATAGCAATGCATGCTGTCTCTTTTAGAGGTTTCTGATGACTATGAACATGAGCATGAGCATTAAGCAGGAAAGGTGGAGAAAGGCTGTGTCTACCTGGTTGCAACTGAATTAAATTCATCTTGAGCAAGCGGGTGTTACTGTAACATCTCCTAAGAGCTGGCTGTCAGAAAGCGCCAGAGAGAATCCAAATGTTTTTCTATCATGTGTCACTCAGTCTGTACATTTGTGCTTGCAGAGGTAGCCTTGTGCACCAACACTGGAGTTTCCGTTCACTCACTTAGCAAGTGAAAGATGTTAAACACGCCATCAATACTGAGACGCTCCTCTTGTAGCGTCGGTGAATGACAGCAAAGCACTGAAGAGGCCCCTTTCTCTGAGCTGACACTGCTGATTTGAATTTCAAAACATGATGTAAAACGGTGATTAAAAGCCAATTACAGCTTGTGCCAATGAAAAGTCAATTAAGTGTTTCAGGGCCTGTGAAAGGGTTTTTGCCAAGGTGATGACAGGGAGGAGCAGAGAACAGAGGAGAAAGGGAGGAATACCAAGAGAGAAGCTACAGGAGAAAAAAAAATGACAAACACAGCTGAGCTGAGCTGAGGACAGGAGGCAACATTTGGATAAATGTAGCATTAAACATGCATTAAGCACTAGACGTGTACATTTTCTGCTGCAGAGACAGGATTTCTTCTGTCTCTGTCATCATACAGTCATGAATTAGAAAAAGTTGCTTAAAGGCTGCATTTAATTAAGAGTCACAGCCAGTGGAAATGTGAGTGGGAATGTTTTACAATAAAACCCTGAAAATCTCAAAGCTGCCACCCTCTTTCTCAAATGACTTAATTATTTTAAAGTCCTAGAATTTCCCTCCTGGCTAACTGTTCCTGCATTTGTCATTTTCACACCAGTAATAAACAGTAAAAGACTGACAAAAATAAAATTCAAAAGCATTTGGGCATTGTTTTGCTAACTTTTTATCACCCTCCTGGATTCTGCAAGAGCAGCCATGTTTTCCATGCTGAAATCCAACAGCAGTAACACCATGCTGTAGCACCCCCTGGGAGTCATGACTGTAGCTGAACATGCTGCTGCCTTACCTTCATACTGTGAACCAGCCGTTGGTCCCAACAGGAAGAAAAATAAACATGTAAAAAGGTTTGTGTTACTTAACCTTAGGCTTTAATTATTAAGAAATGCCTGAAAATAACAAAACGCGCAGCACAATCTTCAACTCGAGAGGCTCGTTAGACCGTACCAGAGTTCTGAAGCGAGAGAGGATCATTTCAGAGAGGTGCCAGCTTCAGATGGATCTCTTTTGAGAGAATCCCAGTTGTTGCTTTGCTGTCTTTTTGTGTTGTGAAAAGCCCCAAGAAAAAAAAAAAAATCACTTATGTAGAAAGCTTTAGACAAGTTACACAGCAATTCTACAACTTGGCAGTCAACAACGCCACTCCCCACCTCAATTTGCTTTGTCCATCTATCCCGCTCTCCCACAAATCAGCTTGTGTAGACAATCAACAAGATTCCACTCACGCACACACTAGCACGCAACTGTAATCAAGAGAATAACCCACTGTTTACAACCCAGAGTTTTTCTTCCATGATCTGAGGTTCCGATAAAGGCTGCAGCAATAAAGACTGGAGTTATTTAAAGGAAAAAGATCAACAGCACATTGGTTGGGTCACTGACACTGCGAAGGCCAGATGGTCATCTAGTCTGGCTTGTCCTCTCTCAACAGCCTCTGTCTCCTTACCCAATTTGTTTGGTATAATTTGCAAGAATAAGCACTGGACTGTTGTACTTTGCATTTTTTCCTAAATGAACTCCAGGAACTTGTGGCCCCTTTCACATGCAGGCCTAGTTACAAAATGCTGCTTTGGAAGAACCCTGAAGGGTTCACGAAGGGATTGAAAAGAAAAATCAGCTGACGATTCATCAGTAAACACAGCGCACTATAACTGGTTTGGAAACTGGCCAAGAACTGATTTAACTGCTGGCTCACAGCTCACACACAAACTTATTTATGTTGACAACAACCTAATAAGTGCTTTTTTATTTTACTGCCTACATGAACATGTCTGGCTGTTTTTAAAATGCAGTGTTGCCAAGATTATATATATATTTTGGGTGGGGTGGGGGGGGTGGGGGTATTGTGCTGTCAGTACTTTATCATTACTCTATGCAAGTCAAACCTTAAAGAACAACTGCCAGGTAATATATGTTTAATGCATCTTAGACCATGTCCTACAAACCAGTTTCCCTACATTGCAAGAGTTCAGTGCAGCAGATGAAAGCCAAAGCTTTTGCTGCCTCATTGAAAATCTTCATGCACCTGGAAGTGATTTTAAAGCTTAACCACCAAGCACACATGAACATTTAATGACTATGAGACACGAAAGGCTCGGATTTGTAAGAATTAGGGACAGAAGCCATAAAACAAAAAATAGAATTAAAATATTGCTATAATGTTACGTTTGCACTTGCTGCAAACTTAACACTTTCAGTTCTTACTTCAAGGGGAAAAAATAAATCTTAATTTCAGTCAATCAGACTTGTGAATAGCTAATCAAAGAGGTACATGTAAACAGATCCATAAAGCAATATTTCCCTATACAATGACTACTTAAGTGGACTGCTGTAGTATATTAATGGCTGTCAATTTTTATTCATTCATAGGAGTAATTCCATCAACTCTTGACTTCCTAGTGGACGATTATCTTGCATGTATTTTAAATGCTCAGTGGCTAACCAGTTACTGCTGGGCCTTCTTATATTGCGTTTTCCCCACTGCGTGACTCGCTGGCGAGGCGGCCTCCATTCTCCAGGCTGTCTCGTGGTAATGTGGATGGAGTTGCAGTGCTTCAACTCCACCGTTGTGGATGGCAGTTGGCAACAACCGTCCACCTTCTGCTGTGAGCTTAAGGGTTACTCTAACCAAACCTGCAGCGGGTGGAAAACTAATACATGTGCCACTACAGCGAACAAACTGAGGCTGCAAGCCAGAATCAGGAGTGGAGCAGTCCGCTGAGGTAGAGCTGCAGTTTTCTCTCAGGATGTGAAACTCACAGCAGCTGATTACATTGCTCTGTTATATATGTCCTATAACAGACAATATTTTACACAATTCCCACTGGGACAACTGTGATGCACACCTTTAATACATACTGTATATGCAGCTGCATATTATTTTATATTTTTATGTTTAGAGCAGTCAAGAACATTTGCCACATTTTGGTTTTCCCCATTCTTCTGTTTTTCAGTTAGAAGTAACACCTTTGCAGTGAACTATAGAAAGAAAATATTCTGCAAAAAAATAATAATAAAATCCAGAGTGTGATGCAAATATTGTGGTTTTGGATACAATTTTTTGAAAATCATTTTGAAACTGCTGCATGAGGGGAAAAAAATGCTCTGTTTATTATCTGGCAGGTGTACCGACAGCTGATGGTTGTGGGATGAATAGGCAAACTATAAAACAATAGAAGACAGTTGCAAATTTATGTCTCTTCTTTCTCTGTAGTTTATGTGTGATCATGTCCTTGCTTCCCACAAACCAAACACGCCAAGAGCAGCCATGCTGGAGCTCAGCTTTTGATAGTCATTGTCTGTCCTTTGGCTAAACGAGCTTTGACGAGAAGGGTGGGGAAAAACAAAACAAAAAAAAAGTGGATGTGAGTTGTTTATGCTGCTCAAGAGGCAAATTTCATTTAGTATGGGCAGTTGTCAACACACTAGCATGCAGAAGCCAGGCATCATCCCCTACATCAGTGGTTGTGGACCAAAAAGTGTGGGGGGGGTGAGGGTACAGAGAGGGCACTGAAACTGGATTTTGTTCCATTATGCATAATAACAATAGCCAGAGACCCGTGGTGTATTGCGGTGAGCTGCTGAGACTGTGGCCAAAATGATTCAGCCACAAGGCAAAATTCTTGGTGCCTGCTGGGCCAAACCTTAAAAACTCTGCGTGACCATCCATAATTTTTCTTCTGAGAAGAGAGCGTTCACTCCTAGCTGAGGAGCTCCAGCATGGTTCACTGCTATTACCATTTGAAAAGGGAGAAGATGAGTGCAATAGCAGGGGGCACATAGACTAGTATGCAGAAAGAAAGGCTGAAGGGGTGCATGGCAAGGGAAGAGCAGCTGACTTATTGAACTTGGCACATGGATGAGCTTCATCTATCAACAGGGCAGTGAGCTACTCCCTATTCAGGTTTTGCCCTTGAGACAGCACCGGCTTGGTTGGAGTTGGTATTATGCAGTTGGAGAGCATATATATAAAACTCATTCAGAGAACTGAGAAGATTGGAACAACCTTGGGAAAGATAACCCTCCCACTGCACTCGACTTGTAAAAGCCAACTCCCATGCTGCACTTTTACATTTTCTACCCAAGAGTAGTATGAGTTAAAATACCAATAAAGCAAGGATTTCAATCTACTCCTTTATGATACTACAGTATGTGTGTTTTCTGAATTATGTATGGGACCTCTGAGTAGAAATCAAGTGAGTAATTTATGAGATTATGGGGTAGTAGCGTGTCAGCAGTGTTAAAACTTAACAACTAACTAAATTTACAGTATGAAGCCAGCGTCTAATTTATGTACAGTCAAACAGTATTAAAACACCACTGTGTTTTTTATTGTTTCACTCTGTTAACTTGAAATGAATGACTACGAGCTTTAAGTGCTGAATTTCAAAGTTATTTTGAAGTTGTTCAAGAAGTTAAATTTAAGACAATCAGTGACTTTTTAATCGTTAAAACATGCCCTTAATCCAACTTCAGACACAAGTACAGGCTTATTAAAAGCACCACCACTGACAGACAATGGAGATCGAGTCACTGAATGCAAAGGAGATGCAACCAAATCTAAACTTTAAGTTCATGTTTGAACAGCTTCTAACCCCTAAAATTGGAGCAATTTATCAGGAGGACTGCATTTGAGTTTTTTGCTAGAAAAAGAGAGCAACAAATAAAGACTGATTTTTGACTGCAGTAGATGAACTTTCAATTCTGCAACAGCAATTTACAAACCACCTTCTATTCAATGACGGAACACCTTTGAACTACTCAACATTTTCTCCCTATAAAACTGCACTCCAGACCCATGCTGAGAAACTAAAATTATGGTAAATTTCCAAATCACCCTGCTGAAACTCAAGATTACAGTAAGATTGCTTCAAATGGTTTTTCAAGCTTGTCTGAAGCCAAAATGACTAAGAATATACTTTTGAGGAGTAACGCAGCCCGCCCAAGCTGACGGAATGGAAAAATAAAAAAGGTTCACTCCCTTGTCTCCCTCTGTCTGGTTGTTTTCTCAAGAACCAGTTTTTTTTCCACCTGGGGGCAGGTGCTAACAGCCAGGCAGGTAAGTAATGACACCTGTTTCCACCTGCTGGGTCGCAGTAGCTCTGCCAACAGTTGCCTCACTTCTCTCTTTTTAGCACAGTCCCACGTCCATTTGGAAGCGGATGGAGCTCTACACATACACGCACAAGCACACACTCGCATGCAATCACACACCCACGAGCCTGAAAATTTAGCCAAGTTATTTCATGGAACACTGAAGCACAAACAGTGAGCACAGAAGGTAGACTATATGCTGCAGAATGGCAGGTGAAAACGGTTAGTCTACAGCAGCGAACATTTCCTGAACCTTTGGGTTACTACTATGGACTGATAACTGCTATGATCACATTTAATGACTCATCTCAATAAATTAGATTCCTGAGAATGAAAGAAGAGGCCTCTGAAATCACACTGTCGACATAAAGAAATCCAGAGAGAAAAATCAAATTTTATTTTATATATATATATATATATATATATATATATATATATATATATATATATATTAAAAAACACACACATGGCAAATAATGTACATAGTATGTGCAAGTAATCGTTCGTAGCTGCGAGAAAGCAGGCTTAATATGGTCATCTCAGGTCATTTCTGCCATTGAGTGCAGAAGCCACACCCACTGTTCAAGTCTTCTGTTTGTGAGAGGTATCCAATCAGAAGAGAGTTGTCTTTTAAGGGAGGGAGGCGGAAGCAAGAATGATTTGTTTAGGACAGTGGATGAACTGAAGGGCTGCACCAAAGCAAAGTACAAGATAAATAATGAACTATGACTTGTGCAAAGCTGCTCTAGTAGAGTCATATCATGACAATGGAAATGAGAATAACAGTTCTCCTTAAAATAAAATAAAATAAAATAACCCTAAAGAGTTAAAGCTGACTCCAAACTGTGTCAAGGTTTCAATCCTCCTACAACACAGGATGATCCTTCTAAGAACTGGTTTGTGACTGACCAACCATAGGTGTGGCCCAAAAAAATCTACATGTTTTGGCATGAAAAAGTTGCTAGCTGATGAAACACTCCTTGAGGAAAGTAAATGACTCCTGACATCCTGAGCTCAAAGTGATGATGCCTTCATGTGAAGGGCACAAACAATCTGGTGTTCTTTAGCGCCTGGTGTTGACAGGAGCCTGGAAGCCAAGCACCGGACACCTCAGCAAAAACATGCTTGACAGGACAGTGTGAGTGTAATAGATTTGAAGTCCTTCACTTGGAGCTGAAGTGTGTTAAATCACCATGGACTTTGGAGATTCTGGTTTGGAAGGTTTGAGCAGCTTTTGGTTTAAGACACTTTTTTTTTTTTTTTTTTAAGTTTGAGGGTTTTAGCTACACTGCTATAGCTCACAGTTATGAAAAACCTCCAACTGCACAGTCTCTGATCATCCTCTTTTTTTCCCCCCTGTATTCTTACCCCAGCTCAGTAAGGCAATCATCACAGCCCCGCGGTGCAAGAGCGTCTTAGCTATGGCAGATAAAGGCTCGGAGATTGTCAGTAATGACGGGTCCACCAGTGCTGAAACTTCCCAGAGCTGCTTGTTTCAGCAGTAATTACGATGAGGGAAATGGTGCACCGTGACTGGCTCTAAAAAGCTTACCAAGCCTTTTGCTTGTGATGCCGTGTCAACTTTTCTACGGTAGGCAAGTCAGTTGGATGAGTAAAAAGGGGACTTAAAAGCTAAACAAAACATGTGAAACAAAGAGGTAAAAGGCAGAGGCGGCAGGCTTTGTACCAAGTGATGTGGAGGCTGAGCAAAGGGAGGGGAAAAAAGGGAAAGGGCCCCGGAGTCTATGAATAGGGATGAGATTAGATCATTGATGCTTAGTGTTCTCCAATCACAGAAGTTGAAGAGTGAAATGATAAGACAGGTGAAAAGGAATACAAGAAAGAGGACAGAACGATGGGCTTTAAGAGGCAGGAGGAGTGATTGAAAATAACCGCAAACAGGAAGAAAGGACTGACAAGTGTGCGTGTGCGCGGGCATGTGTGTGCGTGCCTGGAAAGGTTCAGCTGTACCACAGTGAAAAAAAAGAATTCTATCATCTTTCTTCCCAGTGCCACTTTCTCTGAAGCCAGCCCTCAGTAATCACCTTCACCCTCTCAACTGCTTCATCCTCGCCTTCTGTTCTTATCCCATCCGCCCACTCTCATCCCCTGATCTTTGAGGTACACAGGTGCTTATGAGGAGAGCGCTTAACCCCCCTCTCCATGGATCAGCCCTGCAGACGGTGTGTGCTGATGTGTAGAGAAATTCAGGAAACGAACGGCAGCTGTGGAGAGAGTGTTCTGCTGCTTACGCCCACAAATGGGCAGAAATTGGATACTAAGTGCAGGGGCCAAGCCCACTGAGGAGGGATGAATGAGAATGAACTTATTTCAGACACCCACACATATGGAGAGGTACGGGATGGTCAATATTATTGAAAATGGTAGGTGTTGGGGGTCTTGGAACAGAGGGAGATTTAACGTTAGGGTCTTAGGTTGACCCACGATTGATGACCTAACATAGAACGTTGATGGCTGAAAATGGCTTACTTCAAATCAGACTGATGCAAAGAAAACGATCATCCAGGTAAATGTGTGTGGTTTTTATATATATATATATATTATATTTATCCAGAAATGGAAAAGCTAATAAGTTATTCACTGCTTCTAAACACTTTTATTGAGGAAGAATACCCAAGAGGCTCACAATGTATTTTTATGCATGTAAATCACATTTGCATACTTTACAGTTGTACTGCTGAACCCCAGGATATGGGAAAAACAATTTACATGCCAGGCTGCATGTGTTATCGTGATGAAACATTGAGTTGATTAGTTCCCCACAGAATGTGGTGATGTAGTCAAAAAAATAAATAAATAACCTTACATTTATATACACATGCAAGAACAACACAAGGGAAAAAAAAAGTCTCAACCACCTGCAGGGCTGCCATTAGTATAAACAAAGAACTATGGGTTAGTTCATACAGCTATGGACTTCTATACCTGATACTTCAACCTCAAAACAATAACAGACCAAATGGAAAAGAAATGTACTCTATATAAACTAACTCATGCACTCCTTTGCTTTGTGTTACATTTTCTATGTTTATACCAGTGTTAATACCAGAGTAAAAGCACTGAAAAGTCACAGATATCAGACAACAAGCTCAAGGTCCCAAAGTTCTTAACAACTTGAATAAATTATCTAAAATAATTGGAAGATTAACAAATAATGAAAATAATTGTGGGTAAAGCACACCATGCCCTGTGCTTGTTGCCATTTTTGCTGGAGTTAATGTGTTGATATGTTGAAAAAGAAAAAAAACCCAAAAAAAAAAAAAACCTGCAAATTGCTATTACTCTAATACAACAATCAGCAAACAAACTGATTACTTAAAAGCAGAGGGCATCAATTTAACCATCTTAATTTGTCAGCGACCAGCACTTCAATAAACAAGCTCCGTCAAACCAAAGCTGAGCACATTTACATTCCAGCAAACAGCTTGCAATTACCCGTTTAGATGGCATGCGTTGGCAATTAATATACCAATCTTCCTTAATGCGCCACCTAGGGAATTTGTAAACATCACTTTAAGAAATATGAGAGCCTCTCAGATAAAGTGGCTCCTGCTCTGCAGCAGTCACAGTGTGGTATTTGCAATAAAAAAAAAGAAAAAAAGAAGAATAATCATCTTACCGGAAGTTGAAAAGTGACATCTCCAAATCAACTCTGCCCATCATTAACCCGGGCGACCACATAGCTGGTAATGTTTTGACCCCTTGAGTTTGTCATTTTAAATACTTTGAAGGTTATGTGACTGTATCTAGTGTGGTTGTGGCACTCTTGCACTGATAACATTTTTGCCACACAGCTGCCAAAGCATGTAGCTGCAATCGAAATGGAGCTCCAAGTTTGAAAGATGGGTGTGGTCTGACCCATGCAGAATAAAGGATGCTAAAAATAGGGAATCCACAAGCCAACTCTATACCTGTTGCATGAATGTTTGTACTTTTGATCTTAATTGGTTACCAAATAATTTGTTCCTCCTCCACATCTTTGTTGTATTAAACATATTTCGCCACAATTTATGCAGTCTGGAAATTCACTGTCGCCTGAGCTGCTGTCATCCCTCTGGAAGATGGTGTCTAGTTCTACAGAGAAAAATTTGGGCGATGTACATGAAAACCACCTGAATATTTACAACTGATGTATTGCAAAAAACTATGTTGTAAGAGCTAAACCAGCTATGAGGTCAATTAGAGTTGTCAGACTGGCCCACATACTTTATGCCAACAGCTTCTCTCTGGGTCATAACAAAAAAACAAAAACTTGAATGTGTAGTCAGCGTTTTCTTTAGTGTTTGTGGGGGATTGAA
The DNA here is from genome assembly GCF_007364275.1 of Archocentrus centrarchus. Taxonomy (NCBI): domain Eukaryota; kingdom Metazoa; phylum Chordata; class Actinopteri; order Cichliformes; family Cichlidae; genus Archocentrus; species Archocentrus centrarchus. The sequence goes on from NC_044361.1 coordinate 5,086,368, forward strand.
AAACCAGATCAATAAGTCTTTATTTCCATTAATAATTTCATCTATATAGTAACAGAAAACAGTAAAAAAAATAAATAAATGAATAAAACAATAAAAATGTGATCTTCTACAGATAAAGAAGACACATCAAAATAGCCTGAATTTGTGTTGTTGGCTGCACTTAGTGCTGCTCTATTATGGGCCAAAATTATTCACAATTATTTCTGATAAGTATTGAGCTCATGATCAATCATGATTATTTACTGATTTTAGTTACAAATGTTTTTTTAATTGCTCTGTCATGTAAACATAACTCTTCTTTCACATCCATGCTGCGCTACATTTCTGCTACTCAACAAATTGGTCCACGTTATTCACCTAAGCTCAGTTCACCTCTTAGATGAAAAATATACATAAATATTGGACTAAAGTTCACACAAAATCAACACAGTTTTCACCTTTGTGCTACATTCCTTTTAAATAAGATATTCACCTGGCCCAAGTGCATCTCCTAGAAGCAAAATATGAAGTCTTTCACTTCACAGACTGTACTTGCCTGATGGATGTGAATAAAACTCGATGCAAACTACTCGGCAGCTGTGAGATCTCTCTCCATTTCCCCTGTAATGGTTTGCAAACAGTGTAGGTATTGCCACTTTGGGAAAAATAGTTGTGTGAAGGGATAATATATACATATGTTGACCATTTTCCTGAAGCTTCATTACTCACCGTATTTTGTGGACACACATTCAGCCAAAGGGAATGCAGTTGTATTGGTGATTTCAGTGAGTCTTTGTTAAGTGGATGGATATACTGATGCGCTGCACAGGTTTATGGACGTCTGAGTGGATGCCGGACGATTCACGTTGGCCATCACTGCATTGTTTTTCTTGGACTTCATATTCGTCATGCTGTAGTTTGTGGTGTGTTTTTAGGTGGTCGCAGAAGTCCTTTGGGTTGCTTTGCAGCACAAATACAACTCTATAACACTTGCTGCATTTGCTCTTTGTTAAGATTATTTTGCTCTAAATCCAAAGTTTTTCCAAACAACGGATGATGATCCACTTCTAGGGACAAAGTCTTTGCCTCCTGCTGTACCAAATATTTGATGTAATTTTGCTTTAACAGCTTATTACACTGGTCAACAATGATAGGGGAAAATACCTGATATAAGGCATTTCAGGTATGCTGATTCCAAATCCATAATCAGAATTTCTCTAGCATGTCAGGTTCTTGAGTTATGCACATGTCTATATTTAGCTAATTATTGCTGTATTGGCGCTGCTCATGCAAATGTAGAGTGTGCTAAGATTTTCTAATTTTGAAACTGAACAGAATTTAGCAATAATTTGGGTGATTTTGGGGTGCTGAATCCAAATATGGTCATTAAAATTCAATCAGCTAAAGTTTAATTGCCAATATTGAGGTTCAACAATGCCAGACGTTTGCAGTTTATTATAGTGACTGCGTTGATCTGTCAATAGATAAAAACAAAGTTTTACTGCTACATCAAGTGATCTAATAGCGTTTCTGGGGCATTGACTGCTAATCTAGCCTCACAGATAGGTTTTTTTTTTTTAAATATGAAAAAAAGTGAGATATTTGCCAAAAGTGCCAAATACAATACACTGCAAAATGTTCCCGAGAAAGCAACAATCTGTTCACCTCCCCTGCACGTAAAACTTGGCCTCATCAAGAACTTTGTTAAGGCATTGGATCATAACTCAGATGGGTTTAAATACCTAGAGCAAAAAATTTGGGGCAGTCCAAAGTGATGCCAAGCTTAAAGCTGGGATCTTTGATGGACCCCAAGTCCGTGAGCTAATTGGAGACAAAGACTTTCCATCTAAGCTCAGACCCCTTGAACTAAGAGCATGGGAAACATTTCCTCAGGATTTCCTGGGCAATCACAAAGCCACAAACTACAGTATGAAGAACTAGTTGACGACATGCTCATACAGTATCAGTCAAACGCATGGGTTGCAGAATGTCACTAAAGATTCACTTCCTTCACTCTCATCTTGACTTTTTTCCACCCAATTCGGGTGATGTGAGCATGATGAGCATGGCGGAAAGTTCCATCAAGATATCTCTGAAATGGAGACCAGGTACCAGGGGGCACTACAATGCAAATATGATGGGTAACTACTGCTGGTTTGCAAGTGTCCTCATATGACTGATTTTGGTATCTATGTCTTTTTTTCACCAGTTGTATGTTCATGGTGTACTATTCTAATAAAAATCGTTGATGTCGAGTTTGGTGAATGGCAATTATTGGCATAGTTACGTAACTCAAGATCCTGACATACTAGAGGAATTCTGTTTGTATATTTGGAACCAACATACCCAAATTAGTAAAAATCAGTTGTTTTTCCCTCAGGTAGCAGACAAGGGTTTTTTTTGTTGACCAGTGTTATCTGCTGTATATCATTGTGGTCAAGTGCATTGTTCATGCTTTTTTTCCCCTTTAACTGATAAGTGCATGTAAATGATTCTAAGATCGTGCTCACAGACAATTTAACCATTTTTGTTTTAAAGCCATCACTCAGTGCTATCTGAGCTCAATATGCCTAAATTAAAGCAAGTAAGCCTTAAACCATATAAGAAAAAGAAAAACAACATAGTAAACTTTTCTGCTATGGTTTGGAACCAAGTAAACAGATTACAGGTCTTTTGCACCGTGAGCATATTGATAACATCTAAAATCCATTTTAAGTAAGCGGCACTAATGACATAAAATGAAAGAAATAAAACTCCATAACAGCAGTTACTAAGGAAACCATGGGTAATTATATAATCCTCGTAGTTGAGCTGAAACTAACCTACCTTCAGGAAGGGTTACCCCAGGGTGAAGCTTAAAACAGCTTATTGACTTCTCGTGCACACGTGGTCGAAGGTGTGTGTGTATTAGCTCTGACTGAGGCACTCTATATTGACCGCACACTTCCTGAACACCAAAATAGGGAATAATGTAAAATCTTAACACCCCACCACCAATTCCCTTTCTCCCTCCCCAAGAGTCCACTTAAAGTAATTACCATGTTGCTGGTAAATAAATGAGATTGTGAGTAGAGTACCAAGAAACTTGCAATCATGGCTCTATATAATCAAGTCCCTAAATAAAATGAATTGTTAAAGATATTAAGATACTTAAAAATAGCTATATTCAAATGGCCAGACAAAATCCAAAGAAGAAAGGATACACAATTGACAAGAGGGCTTAACTGCCTCAAAGAAAAAACACACAAAGGACATATCCATGTAATTTAGATAACCGCAAAGAGGAATTATGGTGTGGCCATCTAATCAGCATTATGTTGGCTTGTTTTTAGCTAATATTTATTTACACAAAGGACCAGCTGGCATCACCAATACACTGAAATATTACACAATAAATTTAAAAAAAAATCTATATGATTATTTTAATACAAGCTCTGGGGTTATAAGTCATCTCCAGAGACTTCTATCACGACTTATGTAAAACTATTTAAAACTGATTTCTGAGACTGACAAAGAATAAAAATACATCTTTCATGTGTGTTGTTAATCTATTCCAAGCAGCAGAAAGACATTTTTAATGCAAACTGAGACATTACGTCTCCAAGGACGCTAAAGAACTTTAATTGCCTCCAAGCGCTGTGCGTCACAACACATGCAAATCAAGTTCCTGCTTGACTGTTCAGAGTGAACACACGTAGTGCTCGTCAACACGTCACAAAGCCAAATGCACACTATTATTATAAGCACAAAATTTCAATAGCAGACATTTTTCTTCATCTGGAATCATCTCACTCTAATCTCTCTCTGTGTCATCGGAGAACTTAACAAAGGATCAGCATTCAAAGGCACTGCCAGCAAATTAGACTAAATTTGCCAGTAGAATAAAGAACTGAAAAAATAAAGCCCTGGCTTAAAACATCAGTGCTGACACACTAACAAAGACGAGTCTGACAGAACCAAACTCTTGAGCACCTGCAAGTCCAACTGGGCAATGCTAAATTGGTGACAACCTGCTAAGATTAGGCCAACAAAAGAGAGAAACATGCAGAGAAAAAAGGTCAAAATTTACTGATCTTTCAAAGTAAATGAAGTTTTTGAAGCAACAGAAAAAAAAAAAATTCCTTTCAACTGTGCATTTTGGCTGTTATTAAAGTGAGAAAAACCTAACATGAAAAGTATGCACAGACTTTTAGTGATTTTATTGTTAATCTTATTTCAATTTTGTGTACATCATTACTTTTTTTTTTTACCCAACCCCATTCTTGCATGAGTACATTGTTTTTTCTTTTTTTTCTAAATGTAGAAATCATACCCCCCCCCCCCCCCCAAAAAAAACAACCACAAAAAACACACAAACATACACGCACGTGTCTTTCCAATCAACAAAGTATCTCCTTTGAGACCACAAATTCTTTGGTGTCACCTCACAAACAGCAAAAGAAATCGCTGAGGTGAACCCCTTGCAGTATTTGCTTGCAGTGGACCCAATTTTCTCCCACCTCCCCTAGTCCCTGTATCCCTGTAACTTTGAAGTCCAGCCAGCTTTGAAAAAGGCTGCAATCTCCCTGCCATGACCAGGCAGAGGATTAGCCAAGCCCTGCAGGACCGAGTGGAAAGAGGACGAAAGAGGGCTGGAGGAGGAGTAACGCCATTTTCCACAACAGTCGTGTATGTGCAGGCAGCTCTCCCTCCAGCCAGAGCCATAGGGGATTAGCAAGCTACTAAGGAAGCAGAGAACAGACCTCCAAGCCCTCTTTTTCATGACTTCCACAGAAACCAATTTACAGCACAGAACTGGGGGAGGCCGCTAATTCTCCCCATAACCGCCTCCCGCTTCAACTCAAAATCTTTGTTGTGTCACTCACAAAAATCTGCTTTTGTGAAACCGTAAACATTTTCGGAATACCAAACTCAAGGAAGCATGAGTCTACAAAGGATTCAATTATTGATATGGGAACTTCATTGGCTCAAAAGTAACAATTTAATGTTCACAGACAAGGGGGAAAATAAGCAGTTAAGCTCCTAATCTCACCATCAGCCTTGATACGATCAGTCACGGGGGAAGTCACCCTGGAAAGTTTGTTTTCCATTGTGAGGAAAAACAAGAGATTATTATTCATCTTTTATCCATTCTGAGCTCCAATATTTGTCTGCACTTTGAGCTGTAAAAGTTGTGCTCTCAGTACATCTTAAAGTCGTGCATTCATTGGATCACAAACAAAATACATGAAAAACAGAACATATTGTGCAGTGTGTAATGCACACGTCTAAATGTCTTACAAAGCGAGGTATTGAACCCCCCCCCCCCTCCAAAAAAAAAGGAAATGAGCAAGAGAGCAGAGGACATTTCCTCTAAGAGCGTGGGAATTTAAGAAGGTTATCAAGCTTTCACCAGTTACAGTAAAATAATGAACACATTACTGGCAACTCATTGAACTTGGTAACAAAATCTACAGGATCTCAGGATATAATACAGCAGCACTCTTAATAAGTAACAGCAGCTTAGCTTTAAAAGAAGCAACACTGAGCCTTGGTTTAAAAGAAAAGGCAGATCCATATACTGCTGCCTTCCCATCAGTGCCTTTCAAGTAATGGGGTCTTTTGTCTTATCTGTGACTGAAAGGAGCTTGAGGACTTTGGCCTTCATCCCTTTGTTGTTACAGAGTCTCTTGTGGAAACGGAGGATTGGCCCATAGGCGTGGGTGTGTGAGGACGAGCTAGGCGGCCATGCAAGCACATCAGACTTGAGCGGTCTTAATAAAGCTTCCCTCTATCCACTCCTGAGATCTCCTCACCCCAATTATTCGCCTGACACCTCTACCCTCCTCCATCTCCTCTTATTTCTCACAGCAACCCCCCCACCCTCAGCTCACCATCCCGTTCCCAGCTCTGATCATGGCTCTCCCTTTGCTGTGCTCAAAGCCCTAGAGGCCTGCACAATATCAGGCTGCCGGTGGCGTTTGCTTCACAGTCTGCTGCCTGAATTGCATCAGGAGTGTCTCTTCCAGTATCGACATAAAATCACTACAGTTCAGCCAGCAACAGTGTAAAGTTCACTTCAAATTTAAAATAAAGCCTCATCTCTTTCCACAATCCAGAGAGAATCAAGTAGATGTCACCAAATAAGATAATATCATTCAAAGTGAGACCCTTAAACACCAGGTTTAAGAATGTGGATGCTGACATCTGATACGTTCCAGTTCACCATGTTTGGAGAGCCCAACATTGCACAGTGAAGCAGAGATGAAGAACACTCTTAACTTATGTTTACATCAAGTTTCTTTTTCCATTGTTAACTGGTATGAATAACAGTAGAGGTAAACTATGGCAAAGAGCTTAAACAAAGTCATCATGCAAATAAAGTTACCCAAGCTGTTTGACGCATGCACTGCAGCCCAATACGTTTCTAGACATTTCCTGACGGTGGTGCTAATGTCCAAAACAGTTCATCGGGACATTAAATGATCTTTAAAACAGACAGCTCCACAGTACAAAGTCTCTGACGTCTGATTGAACTCATTTTCACTAATGCAACCAGCTAGTGGTCACCTCCTGCACGCTCGGCCGAGGCAGCACCTTTGACTAAACCAGATAGAGTATTTCCAGAAGTAAAACAAAACTCCTGTTGCGGGTCCTGATGTGCAAAAGGGCAATTTTGCACAGTGTGCTGACCTTTTTCTTCCAACATTGTGTGCAGTTCATGTGTGAAAATGGCTACGAACTGGAACCTGAGAAATTTAAACTCCCTGCAACATCAAACCTTACTCTGAGGATTGCTAGAATAGCTTTCCAACACAAAGCTGTGCAACCGAGTAAGCGCCTTGTTTGTTTTATGATCTATGGGTCCCCAAAACTCCAACAGTTCGATTTGAAAAATAAACCAAATTACAATGTGCACAAAAACTTCAGTTTTAGCAGTATTCATGACGACACGGTAACAGAACACAGAAGAAAACAGCTCATGAGAAGGCCATAACAAAAAACAACTGCTTCCCTTGCTGTGCTGTCTTCTGTCATTTTTAAAGACATTTTTATGCTTTTACCTTCAGATGCTTTCAAGGTCACAACAGGACTACATCTGGCCAGCCATCTGTCTCCAGCCTTCCCATGAGGCACCCTGTCATCGGTGCTCCTTGGCCCTGTCCTCTGCTGTCCACATTCAAGCTCACATGGGAAATGCTTGGCCAGACACAATAGCCTTTCAGTGATTCTACAAGTTTCTGATGCATTTGTTGAATTGTTCCCCGCATTGACTATCTGTCTACCTGACTACAGAGCTCACAGCGCCGGAAAACATTGACATGGTCTTCACTAGACACGTGCCAATTTGCAATTATCGAATATCAATGAAAAGAGACTATAGCAATTTTTTCCCCCAAAGAAAATGAAGTAGCACTGATGATGAACACTCTAAATCAACATAAGGAACCAAAACTTCTTGATTTAAAGTAACCATTTCCCATCTGTCAATCTAACAAGTGCACTATGCAGTCTGACAAACTCTCGATTTTCATTTTCTGGCAATGTAAGCAAACAGTCCCATATGCCATCAAATTCAACAACTCCCATTAACTGAGCCTCACCAAATTCAAACCAGTGAGAGCAAAACCAGAAATCTCCACCGCTAAAGAACTTTTGGCAGAAAAGTGATTAACACATCCATTTTAAGTGTGGTTTTAAATGTGACCCAAGAACTCAACTTGCATGCAGAAATTGTGAGCACAGTGCTTCACAGTTTCTACGCACTGCAGTTAATGTGTTGTTATGCACCCTGTGACTGAACCAGTGGTTCTGCAACTTTATGAATGCCCCCTATTTAGAAGCCCAAAAAAAAAGTTCATGCTACACAGTTCACATCGTCATTTGCAAGAAAAAAAAGGTTACATTTTAATTAAATAAATTAATATCAGCAAACTCTTCTTTACCTTAAAATATCACATTAATTCAACTGTTTACACTACTAGTGAGAACCAGTGGACTAAATTAAACTTGTCCTTGGACTATGCAGTATGACAAATATGTGAAAGCCAGTTCCTTAACTTTGATTTAAATTAATTAGATAGATACGGTGATATATGCTCAACCACCTATTTTAAAAAAAAAAAAAAAAAAAAAAGAGGCAGTAGCTGTATTTCCACAGAAGACTCCATTAATTAAGTGTCTCTGTAGATGCCTCATAAAAGTAGACCCCTCTCTGCCACATACATTCAGTTCAATCTAAATACTGCATTTGAAAGATCAGTGAATAGTGACTCCATGCCTCACCAAATCAAGTTTTCTTTAACTTTTAATTACATGGGATGCATTTAGAGAGAAAAAACACTAAGAAAGAAAAGGCATTCCTTACCTTAACTTTTCAAACAGTCTGCTGAGTCCAGTGATCCACTGCGTGGTACAGACTACAGCTGTCAGTGAATCTGTGAATGAAAAATAAGAGATGACTTTTACATCTGCGCATATCTCAGACATAATGCAGGACAGCTTACAGTGATGCAGCCCAAGCCCCGAAGAACAGCCAAAGCTGTCATGTTGTATTCTCCATCTCAGATCTCTCAAACTCCAAAGTATGGATAACAATGAAAATCTACAGCTGGACGTACTCTTCACCTTCATCAGAGAACGTGGTATGAAAATGTGAACCAGCTTGCTTTGAACTCTGAGGTAAAAACATTGCTGGAAATGTTGTTTGTATGACAACAGGTTGCTGTTGCACTAAGTGAACAAAATCTTTTGACAAATCCAAGAGCCCAAATTGCCAAATCTGATGATGGCATCTCAGCTCACAATCTGCTCTGGCAGTCTGCTCTCAGAGAAACGTCTTCACCTTGCCAGTGCACAAACCTAAACAGAGCTTTACACAGACTGATATTACCAAAAAACATGCCATCTGAGCCAAAAACTCAAATGTAAAATGTCATATTCTGAGTAACTGATGCATACTGTAATAGCTGATAAATGATTATGTTCCCTTTAGAAGGAGCTAGCTCCTGATCCTACAGGACATGTATTTAATTTGATTTATTATACAGCCGTTGCTGATTGGCTTTCAATTGAAAATGAAGCAAAAAAAGCAACAACAATTCAATCACAATAAGCATCTCTGTAGATTCTCCATAACTAAACCTGAAGAAAGCTGGCCATAACCATTCACTAACTTTTTTGGGAGATGCCATGTTATATGACAACCTAGTTGGATCTCCACCAGCCCAAATATTTAATTCAAATAGTCATAACTTAGATTTTGACCTTATACCCTGTTCACGTAAAGCAGCAGAGCCCAGAAAGACTTGCAGAGGCAGCATCCTCTAGATTAGCAAACACTCCAGCTGGCAGCCACATGATGATGATGGTTCAGTTAAGGTTAAGGCAAAGCCAACTCGCCAGCTTATTTTTTCTCTCTCAAGTTCTCATTGTTTTGACGAAAGGACCGCAAGTCCCAAATGGAAAGCACAACTGCTGTGTATCAGTAACAGTCTGTACCATCTATTGTGATACAAGAAAATAATGACCACATGCCTAATGGTAACAGTAGTATAGAGTGAAATGTTGACAATAAGGGTCTGTGCTCGCTATTTGTAGGAACTTGTAATACGGTCTGAGAAAAACACAAAACTTCAAAAGAGAGATAAGGCTTTGTGGAAAACAAATTCCTGTGCCTGAGCTACAAAGGTTCCAGACTATCTCTAGTGCACTTTAAGTTCCCAGACTTCAAATTGCCCCTAAAAGCATCTAGATCAATTGAATAGTGTGTGCCTGTGTTTTTAACAGCACTAAGAAGGTGTTAAGTAACATACAAACAAGCCATCTGGTAGAATCATGCAAACATGTATCAGCAAACATGTCAAAAAAGTACTGGAGATTTTTCATTAGTGTTATATTAATCTGTCCTGATCATATGACGAGCAAAGGAAACAATTCCCCGATCACTGATACAACGTTGGTGTAGTCCAGGCTCAGAATCAGCAGTTGATGAAACTAAAACATAAACTGTATCTTTCTAATAGAATAATTACAAAACCACGATTGGGAGCCACAGCTATAGGAGTAATCAAACTGATGCTTGGCATCGGGACCGCTGGATGGGATTTTTGCTTGTTTTCTTATTTGTTTCCTTGGGCAACCTCAAGCTTTTAGCCACTTCAATATTCAGAATCAATAATGGATGCATCGACTCCTCCGAGCTCATGCCTTGGGAACGATTCTTCAAGCAACCAAAGTAAAACGAAACACCACACTGGGACTGGAGATAATACCACGCCTCTAGTCATATCAGCTCCAATTAACAATGAATGAAGGGAAGGAATGATTACTTAGACCTGTGTCAAACAGAGGTTATTAATGACTAATTATACTAAAGAGCTCCAACTTTGGAAAGGTTGCATGGAAACCAAAAATCACCATGTAAGGTCACATCCTCCCTACCTCTGCAGCCTTTGGTTAATCATCTGAGCTTATTGGAGTTTATGACCCGGGCCGTGGATCAACAGACAATTCAAGGGACCACTCAAAGAAAATCAACTATATAAGTCAATGACAAGTTGCTAAGCTTTTTTTCAGCAATCTTACTTTTAAGCTTAAATTTCTTCTGTTTTTTTTGAAGCAAGTTTCTATTATACTATAATTTATAGTGATGGAAATAATACCTTCTTGAGTAAAATGTACACATTGAAAGTTTTAATATAAGCTCTTCTTAATAAGGCAGTTTTATAATCAATTTACCCATGTTGTGCCGCATCCTCAAGCAGAAACAAGCCAACTTCAAATATCAAATCCCCCCTGATGGGGGAAACTCACGTCTAAAGGGTTTCCTATCAGTACAGAGGATTGTGAGGTTTAAAACTCTCACGAGTGCCACGTTTCAATCTTATCGGTGACCTTTTCCCTTTTTCACTTGAGGAGATGGGAGACATTTAAATGGCAGTGTGCCATTGCAGATACTCTATATGGATGAACTTTTTAGTCATAATCATAGTTGTTCTGCACATTAGTCTGGTTATCTCCTCTAATCTTAATTCATTTTTAGCAGTGTTGCCATGTTCTGGTCAACAACATTACTATGAAGCACATACCTATTCTGGTTATAAACAAAACCCGTTTAGCACTTTGTACACCACTAATTGAATGACTAATATAACTGTCAATGGCCACCACAGTTGTGCATTTTTGAACAACTAATAAATCTATCAGAGGAACTAGGGAGTGTGGCCTCGTCCATCTTCTACCAAATGGCAAACAGACCACACTCCTGCCCTTTGCCCACTCAGATGTCTATTAAAAGGGAAACATGTGGTCTAGTGTCTTGTTTCAGGGAAAGTGAAAACACACGCCTGCTGAGGTGCACAGTTGAGCAGAGGAGTTGTGCATGTTGTGACGCAGAGTGCCTTTTCCTTTTCTTTGTACCACATTCTGTCACTGCAAATCACCACATGGGGTAAGGGTAAGTGGTTTGACCACTCCCTGAAATCGTCAGGCAAGGCCCCCTACCTTGATACCCATTCAAGAAAAATCAATCAGTATTCAGGTCATGCAACGGGGATGCCCCCCTTAACACACAACCTCTGACCCATGCAGGGTTCTACTCAGAGAGCGTGACAGGGATTTGTGCTGCCAGTGTCTGCTCCATGTCTGACACTAACAAAGTCCTCGTGTTGAGGGGAGGAGCACGGCCTGACCCTGTCCACCTCTGACACAATAATTCCAGCTGAGGAGTTCAAGGTGGCCTGACCTGCATCTGACCCCGTCTATGGAAACATGGCTACAAACTCTAGCTGTGCCTCTCTCTCCATCCCCCAGAGCTGCATGGAGAAACAAGCGGTGTGCTCAGGTTTCGTGAGCAATGCTGTGCCGTAAATCGCCGCATTTCTTCTCTCATATTTTACTTCATATCTGAACAGTTGGGCAGCCTTCTTTCTGTCATGGGAAGTACATGGGGGGCAGAATTAGCATAACGTAATTACACCGGGGAAGGATCCAGGCTCCAAGGAGCAAGACATAACCTGTAATTTACCCTAGTGCTCCCTATGCAATTGACAGTCAGGCTATGATATTGGAGATAAATGTCGAAATTTAGGCTGTTAGTTTAACTGATGGTGCATTCAGTATGATAATAACCACGGTCTTGCACATAGTGAGCCTGATGAGCAGTCCTGCAATAGCTCTTCACCACTTTTCCTCCCCTCCATGGGGTATTATCATGCTAATCTAAAAGACAAGAAAAAATACATTTCACTGAACAATGATATATAATAATAGGAAGCAGGGACCCCTGGAACAGTGAGGAGACAAAAGAAGGTATTTTCACCCTTCTCTCCTAAGCAAAGTAAAGGGGTGACAAATGGACACAGACATTATGCTGGCTGGTTAATTAAAAGAACATAGCCTAATTAAAAAGATCTTCCTGCTGAATAGACTGCTGTCTATGCAGTTACTGACCTCTGTCTCCTGCACATGTTAGGCACAGACCAGTCAGTCGCTCTCTCCTTTCACACATTTAATTTTCAAATCAGAGGGGCTTTGACTGACGAGCGGCAAACACAGAGGCACGCAGCAGGAAGTGCGCTAGATCTTGGTGGGGGTGCTGGTACTTGTTAAATGACTTTGAATCACTATTATACAGTCAATGAAACTTGCATGTGATATTTGATTAAATTCCATATCTTTTATGCAGAACTTTTTCACAAAAAAAGGTCAATAGATCGACTTTTTCCATTTAGTACTGATTTGAAATGAATTCAAAGATTGCCAGGGTTTAACACAAGTACACAAGACTATGCCCTGAAGTTACAAAATATGCCCAGCTACAATTTTTTTGAGTCTTCCTATAATAAAAACAAACAAAAAAAAATACTAATCTCTATTAAAAATTAATATTGGATTAGATACTCATTTGCAGCAGTATTGATACCAACAGTGCTGTCTTTGCCACTTCCAGCTAACACACCACTTCACACCTCAACACTGCTGCAGACAGGTGGGCACATAGCTCCTCCCCTCACAGGCACTGAAGTAGTTGACTTTCACAACACTGAACAGAGGTCAGTAAAGCTCCCGCTCAGCAACACTTAAGTATTTAACAGTTAGCATAGGGTACATGTTAACCTGGCCAGCACACGCATTAACGTTAGCCATTTAACTATTAGCAGCTACCCCATAGACACGTCAGCCATCTGTTAAGTTATCATTAAGGTAGCGGCTAACAGCTGCAGGTAATAATAAAATGTTGACGTTAACGTGGGAGCTAGAAAGCAAACGTCATCAGTCCCGCCTGTCTGTGACGTTAACAGCACAGCACAATTATTTTTATCTATCTTAAAGTCCCAGATTGAAAGCAAGACAAGTCCACCAACAACTAGACAGAATCAGAGGTATCCTACCTTACCAACTCTGTTTGATCAGCAACAAAATATCAGCAACAGAAACACAGTATTATGTCAGACAACCTGGTATTGAAAATGATATCGAGTGTTTTCCTGGGTATCTGTATCGATTCTGAAATTCTAGCAGTGGGACAGTCCCAGTAGGCAGAGATTGTTACTTAATAATCTAGTAGAAATACTGCCAATTCAATGCCACTATTGGACTTATTTAAATCCCACAGCTCCCTCCATTGAGTTAAGGCTTTCCCCTGAAAGAAAAAAAACTAAACTATCCTCTTCTTGTTTTAGTTCGCACCCACTGGCAGATGGAGTTGCACCATGTCAAACCAGTCAGGGTCTAAATGACTAAAAATCATACAAGCAAAGAAAAGAAAACTGGGAGGCGCCACCATTTGAACAGCCTTACCTCTGGATCTTGTCATAGTATGGAAACTTATTTAATAACTGTATGCCCCACAAACCAACAAGAACCCAGGCTGCTGCACAGAGGAGAAGCCATACTGAGTTAGGCAGCAATATTACAGTGTCAATTAGAAAGTGTGTAACATTTTATTGTTGAAAAGATAGTGGATGATGACAAATGGTGTTTGTTTAGTCAGTGTGCAACTACAATACAAGCCAAATACATTCAAGTGTCCATAATAAGTAAATTCTTTGTAGCTCATAGCACTGTCTGCATTTTTCTGTAAGGCCTGCAAAATTGACAACCAGGAGAAAAATCATTGCTTTAACAAAGCTGTATAATCCTGCTTCAGAGCAGCAAAAACACTTACACCATGTCTTTATGGCCAAGTCTTAAAACTGGACTTGATCCTCCTGGCACCTGTAGCTACAGGCCAATCCTAATTCAGACTGTCTGTGTTTAGCTGGAGGGCTACTGTCAGCCTCAGACATGGCCCTGAGAGTGAAAGTGTAGGTGCTGCCTCCTCATTCATTTCACCCAGCTGCATGTCATTGAATTGTGACATTAAAGCAAAAGTGTGGTCTGCTGGTTTGTTTACCCTCAGCTGGCTTTCATGCCATCAGTCACTAAAAACTGCCCCTCAGGGAGAGACGATGGAAGCTGGGAGGAGAGAGGGAGGCAATGAAGAGAACTCGAACGAGGTTTCATTCGCTGGAAAATGGAAGTGGCTCGTACCGCTGAGTGGGAGGTGTTTTGTTGTGTTTGTGTGTCTCTTGGTGGAAATAAGTTTACAGCCTCGGAGTAAATTAATGAACATGTTTTCATAGCCTGAAGCAGCCATCCACATCACTGTAGGGGCACGCACACACGGAGTTATTGCCAAAATCATCAGCAGCAATTACTCTAAGATTGTTGTCATGTTTGAGGAATCACAGTTTGACTCTAATCCAATTTTTTGACAAGCAACATGACCTTTTTCTTCATCAGTGGATATTCAAAATTCAATAACACAACTGAAAACTGACATAATTGATTGTACTGCATATATATATATATATATATATATATATATATATATATATATATATATATATATATATATATATATATATATATATATATATATATATATATATATAGAGAGAGAGAGAGAGAGAGAGAGAGAGAGAGAGAGAGAGAGCGAGAGAGAGAGAGAGAGAGATATATATATATAGAGAGATATATATAAAAATAACAGATATGTACTCTCACACATGCGCGAAGATAAGATTTAACTTTGTTTTCCATTTTCTTTCTTATTGAGTCACATTCACTTTAAGCTAATTATAAATATGTCATATACGCAAGATGCTTTTCCCCCCTAATATAAAAAAAAAAAAAGATGCACAATTGGCAACGTGAGGCAACATTTGTTTGCATCATGCTTCATGTGTTAACTTTGTGTTCAAATGATTGCTCATTTATTAGATTAGGGAATAGGCAGAAATTAAATTGAATTCAATTTAATTTATTGCCAAATCACAGCAAAAGTCATCTCAGCGCACTCGGTAAGGTCAAGACCTTATAGAGATATAGAGAAAACTCCAATTTATTATTCCAATTATGTTAATCAGGTTTTGGGATATTTTAATTTGCTCGTCTCTGATTCTCATCAGTAAATTAGATCTCTTGGCATTTTCAGTCTGTCGGTGAAGAAATAAGCAATATAAAGTTGTTATTTGGAAACTTTAGACATTTGGATGAATATTTTACATATTTTGTGGCCCGATAATCTATAATAGTCATGTAAAAAAAATAAAAATAAATCACTAGTCTTTACTGTAATTGCTTTAACTTTTCAAATTTCAATTTTTAAGAAATTTGAAATTCATATCAACACTTCTTTGCATCAATGCTTAACCATCAAGGGATTCATGGTGAATCTATTAAGAATCACTCATTTTTCCCCTGACCACAGGAACGCATACACACACACACAGTAACACAGCTGCAGTGGTGAGTCAACACATGGTTAATAAACTGATACACACACACTCCAAATGGAAAGAGTTCAGGGCACTTGAGGGGAGGTGGAGGTCTGTTTTACTCACCCTGGACCTCTGCCCGGTTTGGATTCATATGACACTAACTGAAACCCCCTGATAAACCCTCCCCCTCAAAGACAGATTTAAAAATAGCCTCAGTTTAATGGAAACAAGCCCGGAGTTCTGAGAAATGGATGAAAATGACCAAGCTAAGTGTAGGCGAGCAGACTTATCGCACATTGTCCAAGCCAAACATTCACTGCACATATGGTGACCACTAAAATATACACAAATAATAGCATGAGAGCGTCGGCAGAGATTAAAAACAGCCAATATCCGCCCCCAAACATTCACACAGGTAAAACATTTCATACTCACAGAGGAATTCACAGTTAAATCTTAGAAGAAAAAGGTGCCATTCTAAATTGAAGACATTGTAGATTTAAGCATGAGGGTATGCAGAGTGTTGTTTGCAGAAAATCAGCCACAATTCCTATCTGCAAAGCACAGGGTGCATGCATAAGAAATCGGATAAAGACCCCGAGGGAGGCCGAGAGTTGGGAAGCCAATCTGAGTTTCAGAAAATATCAATCTACCTTCCACTTAAATTTAGGGCATGCAGAGTTTAACTTCTGCTCTCCATTTAAAGTAAGACTAGTACAGTGGGTGCAAGTTGACCTGATCAACCTTTCAAGGAATGAGGTCAAATGGCTATTTTTGTAAAGTTTGAAAATTAGATGCTTTCGGGATCCCCTCTGAAAGTATGCATGTCACATTACATCCAGATGTGAGGAGAGCCTCAAAGAGCATTTTCAAAAATGAAGACTTGAATGAATTAAATACATGAATACCTGTCACCTGGCTGTGTGGAAAGCAGAAATAAGGAACTACTATTATTTAAAGGCATCAGCTCTGGATGAACAGAATTGAGGGGGGACAACAACTTAGGTTTTTAATTTCCTGCTTCACTTCGCGTTTCAGGGACATAAAAATTAAAAAAAAAAAAAAAAAAACCCATCACAATAAGCAACAATGAGGTATGATCATAACTGAGAATTACTATAGTACCAACACACCAGACCCTCACCCTTCGTGCAGTCAACCTAATTGCTTTAGTCGAGATCTGACAAGCCAGACAATTTCTGTGCAACAGATTATCAAAAGAGAAACCTGAGAAAAATCAGATATTCAATCTCTCAGTCTCACTCTGCCAGAAACCCACATTGCTTTGCATCACCCAAATCTGTTCTACAGCCTTAGCGATGGCTGTTCCAACATTACTTTGCACACTTCCTTATATGTCTTTCAGTGCAGCTTATTTCTGGTGAATTTCAATCATTTTTGGCAAACCTCTCAAATGTGAGAATCTGGTGGAGTTTTCTTCTTCTTCCTGGAAGTTATTATTTAACTAATCAGTCCATTTATAGAATGGGAGAAAAAAATGAATAAAATTTCTAAAAGTCAAATGTGACACTTCCAATTGCTTGTTTTCTATGACCAGCTGCACAAAACCCACAGATTTAATATGAAAATAGGTACTGTTGTGCATTTGTGCTTGAAAAAAAAAAATTTCAAATTAAAAACAAAAAAAAAAAAATTTACTTTAGGCTTTTCTCACAATACAAGACAGTGAATCACCAATGAAGTGAAAGAATACTGATCATGCCAGCAGCTTTAATGTTACTCTAAATCATCACTGATCATCACTGATTCGCTGACACGATAAAGTCCTCACACACAGCCTTCACAATATTTACAAAAATAAAGTCTCTTATCTTTGAAATGCACAAAGGAGGCATGTATCTGACTAAAAACTAACACTCTGTTTAAACAGCAGACTAATGAGTCTAAAAACAACTATATCAGAACAGACACAGGTGACAGCAGATTCTCAGGTATTGTTAGCCAGCTTAAATCAGGCCAGTCTTTTTTTTTCCTCCCACCCTATCTGGATCAACCTCCTTTTCTCTGGATTTCACCATTTCGTATGCGAGAGATTTTAATCTGTGACACCAAAAGCTGGGTTTGTAAATGATATCCAGCCAAACATGTAAGGCTAAAATAATAATAATAAAAACATGAATAAATATTTTAGAAAGACCCAAATGTTTGTCTTGGGTACAAGACATGCTCCAATTCAAAGTAACACGTCTGTAACACGTTCTCCTGCTGAAAATAAGCTGTGCTAAATGTTCTTTTCGGAGTGTACACCATAACGGAGAGAGCTCTGGTTATCTTGTAGGTCCTTGCCAGGGACAAAGATGGATGGTTACATTTCCTCCAGAAACAACAGCTGTTTGTTTGCAGGAAATAGGAGAGTAACTTGGCTGTTCGTACAAGCTGTGATAGCCACTGTCTAAACAGGCAAAGGAAAAACTCCACTAAAAACAATGAAAACTTGACAAATTGAAAATCCAAGGAAAAGGACCCTACAGTCTTGCCCACACCACTTGATTGAGAGACAATCTCTGGAAAATAAGGCACAAAAAAATTGATAAATATGAAAAACGACAATCAGCAATGAACATGGAAACAATGGGGTAAACATGATAACGCAATTAAGACAATCTAGATAGAAATTATTACATACACTGTAAAATGTTCCAGGTTTAATGGAAATACAAGCAGAAATGATCAGAAATAAAACAGGAAGATGCACAGGAAAAAAAGAAATATTAGGGAACATAACACTGCCAACTAAAGGACCAAAATAATCTGTGGTGCTTATTTGTCCAAAAATCAAGAACTCCATACTGCATTGATGCAGAGCAGAATGTGAATATATTAATTTTGTCATGATTCATTTATGTGTTAGCATTTGCTTTACAAGTGAGTTTAAAAAGAAATGCCAGTGATGGGCCAGAAAAAATAAAATATAAACATATATACATCATCAAGTATTTGGCATATGAAGCTAAAATTTTACAGTAATCATTATTTATATCCAAACTTTGGGCCATACAAATTTTTGGTAAATCTGAGATGGTTAAGCAGAAGGTCCACAATGATTAGAGATGGAATTACCTTTTTTTTTTTGTTAACAGGATTTGATCCATTCAATGCAACGTCATTTGGAAAGTGTGGAAGAGCCATACCATTGTGATTATTTTCCTGTGTAGCTGGCTGGTTTGGCTAGAGGCAATGCCACTTGCACACGCTCCCTACATGCTCAGCTCATAAGGATGGCAGTGTGCATACTCTATGGGCCCAGGTCTTCAGGAACATACAGAACAGGGTAATTCATAGAGGACACTTTGCATATGTGCCACTTTGATTAGAATGAATGAAGGGGCATCTTGTTATTCAGTTTTCCTTAATGTGACAAGAAAAAAAAAATTATAACAGACCTACCCAGCCACGTAGATGCTAGTGCTATACCTGTCTACTTTGAGGTCCCTGTGCCTTCCAGTTCTGGGGTTAGTGCCAAATTTAAAGTTACCCCCACTTCACATCCAGCCAAGGAATGCACATCATTCTCTGACTGTGCTGCCAAAATAACAAAATTAAATACACAGAGCACAGCTATCTAGAATTATGCAAACCTTAAAAATTTTCATACACAACCAGATATGGCCTTATTAGTTCACATTAGCAAAAAGGTTTTTGTAACAGATTGCGGCATGTGAAATACAAGTGTGTAACACTTCCCTTTCCGACTTGTAACCTATATCACGGCTGTGTTTCAGGTGGTGGAATAAACAGTTTGTCTCCTCCCTCAACATGCAAATTTTCACATTTTGTGTTGTTCTGTACTGTTTACTGAAGCCAGTTTCTCCCCACATAACTAATACAGATTTTTGTTCTTTTTCAGAACTTCTCTATACAACACCAGCAGCAATTTTTCCAATATTTCAGTCATTATGTGTCACACTTAGACTGGGCAGTCCCAATAAATTACACTGCTAAAAACAGATGGAACAAACGATGGGAATCGAGAAACAGTTCTCCACAGTTTTCAGTCCATCGGAATTGTTTGCCTTTGAGCCTCTAAGCTTCTAAGCTCATCAGTTCCTTTTATCAGTGCTGGCATGTTTTTCTCAGAGTCACACACTGCAAAACAGTAACATTAAACTCATAGCAGCGGAGTTTTTGCACACTTGAGTCACATGCAAGCCTTTTTATACACTATAAAAGGCAAGGTCAATAATAGCATTCATATAAATCATCAGATATCAGTCTTATCACTATCCATAAGTTGAGCAGTGGCGACTAGCCTTATTCTGATGGGAATAAACTCTCACAAAGTATGCAAGCACACTGACGGGCTGATCTGGGATCAGGGTTGGTTATAATATGCTTCAACTCAAGTAGAAGGTAAATATTTTTATTAACATAGCATTCTAAAGTAGGGCTGCAACGATTCATCGACGTAATCGATGACGTCGACTACAAAAATGACTCGACGTGGAATTTTATCATCGAAGCGTACTTTTAAACCGATCCATCTAATTTGTTACGTTTATCGTGTGATTGTGTAATTGCAATACACTACGGGAAGATATAGGGGCAGTATTGCCTCCATTGGCTGCCAATAATAACAATACCAACGAAGAAGAACATGACGCTGGTGGAACAGAGAGGAGGGTGGAGAAAATGAAAGAAAATCGAGGCCGGTGTGGGAGCATTTCACAGAAAATTAAACAAAGCAGAATGCAGACTGTGCAAAGCAGAGCTTTCCTTCCACGGCAGCATCACTGCAGTCCTGAGCGTTTAAAACGCCGGCACCCTGGAGCTGTGACGTCAGCTCTTGATGGTACTTTAGTGCGTCACTGATCCCTGTTTGTTTCTGTTTACCTGTCGCAAACAAGCTCTCATGATGTTTGCTAAGCGCCACCATTTCATTTATGTTAGTTAACGAGTGAGCAGCTACTACTACCCCCCCCCCCCCCACACACACACACACACTAATATTAGCGTTCATTCTGAATAGTAAACCTCTTCATGAACTGAATCGTCTGTAAACTTTTCAGGTGTTTCCATCCATCCATTTTCTTCCTCTTCAGGTGTTTTGGAGGAAAATATTTTTGATTTAAGTTTTAGTCTTATTTGAACTTTTGGACAGAGGCCATTTTTATTTATTAGCACATTATATTTTCATTTAAAAATATAAATAGCATTCACTTTAATATGCATTGTTTGTCTGATAGTTATTGTGATGGTCATTTAATGTTAAAAATACATTTGCTTAGTTTCAAACTCGTATTTTTTTATGGGTCATTTTTTAAAATTGTGGCAGGCTTGAACAGGTGAGGTAAGATTGAAACAATCGTTTACTAATCAATAAAATAATTGACAGATTATTCGACTACCAAAATAATCTTGAGTTGCAGCCCTAAAGTACATTTCATTACATGTCATTTCTTTGCATATTATTCAAGCAAAATGTAAACATAAATGGAAACGCGGTATAAGGCAAAAACAGAGTTTGCACAATTCCAATGAGCTTGAAAGTTAATATTTGGTATGGACCACCTTAATTCTTCAGCCTGAATTCTTAGGCATGCTTTTGTGTAATTTCTTTAAGCAGTCTTCAGGAACAGTTCTCCAGGCTTCCTGAAGGACATTCTTAGCTTTTCTTTGGATGTTGGCTGCCCTTCAGCCTGTCCTCTGTCAAGATGATCCCGCACTGCTTCAATAATGTTGAAGTTCAGGCTCTCGGAAGCCAATCCATGGCTGATGGTGTTCATTGTGTGCATGCTTTTACCACATTGGCAGTGTGGGATCATTGACAATCAGATGCTTTCCAGATTACACAGCATGATAGAATCAAAATCTGACGGTACTTTTTTGCATTCATAATTACAGCAATTTTGAAAAGATGCCCAACAGATCCACCACCGTGTTTTACAGAGACACTGTAGACACTCACTTTTGTATCCCTCTCCTGATCTCCTACGTATACACTGATGATGATTTGAAGCAAAAAATTTCTAATTTGGATTAATTCCTGCATAAGACCTGTTGCCACTGATTTTTTTGTCCAGTTCTTTTGTAATCTGGTATATGTCGGTCTTTACTCCAAGTTTCCCTTCCTCATGGCTTCTTGACAACCACCTTTCCACCGAGACCATTTCCGATCAGGGTTCAGCAAACTGTAGATGGATCAACTGAAAAGCCAGATGTCCTCCTTTTTTGTTGTCCTAAGCTTGACTGGTTTATAAGTCACTGTTAAGTCATTTAGGAAACAAAAATGAAAATGGTCATAATGAAGGACTGGACTGAAAATGAGTAAGAAAGCAGCCAATGTCCAAAGACAAACTCTGACAGACCTTCAGAAAGCCTGGAGAACTATTTCTCAAGACCACTTTATATTTAAAAAAAAAAAAAAATTCACAATAAATTCTGGCTCCTTGGAAGCAAAATATAACAAAATGAGACTTTGGCACAATATTGTATTACACTGAGTGCATTAATGTCACTATTGGTAACTGTTGGTAAATAGCTGAACTATTAATAAGGTCTATAGTCTACAGTATATACCATTTTTTAAAAACAAAATATTCACTCTAGTTCCCAATTTCACCAATACCAGCAAGAAGGACATGAGACTGAGAAGTCAGGGGGCAATTTGTTCCATGTTAAGCCTGACTGGCTAATAAATGATGCAGGAGGACTGCCCACATCATCAAGTAATTAAGAGATCATTTGGAGCAACAAACTGGGCCCTTTTGCCATTCCCCATCTGACCCAACTAAGAGTTCAAGAATCAATAGCTAGTATGTATGACCAGAGGCTCCTCACAGAGACGCGTTTCCTCATCAGTTGCTTCCTACCATTAAACACAGAATCAAGAAATGGAATTAGAAACATTGTGAGATTTTTTTTTTTTTTTGCTCTCTGTGGTGCTGTGGAGTCTGCTGTGATGTCTGCATTATTTTAATCTTTGGGGAGTTCTGCTACTGAGTGTTGTGGTTTTTAAAATAAACAGGATTCTGTGGATTGTGGGTCACACAGCTGAATGGGCGTTTTGAAGGATCTTTGTGCTTAGTCATCAGCTAATAATTCTATTTAAAAAAAAAAAACAAAAAAACACTCCAAGCGCACACACAGCTTGCCGCATTAGCTACTTCTTCACATGGAATATGTATGAAAAAGACAAGAATTCATTTTTGGATGATTCATTTTCTTTCCATTCAAGAGAAATCCTTTGTTGTGCATGCCGCTTCCAAGCTTCCCCGTGGGTAGCATGCACAGCCTTCTTGTTACACAAATCATAGCACGAGTGTGTCTGATATCTGAAGATAGGTATTCTGTCCTTCATCTAAAGGACAACTGATATGGGGTGAGAGAGAGACAAAAGAAACATGAATCTACAAGTATCATTTCTCTGGCTTCAGCATTTTTTTTTTAAAGACAAACCACAATGAAAACAATAAAACCTCAGTGCATGACTTAACACAGAAATGACACAAAGGAGAACAAAATTGAGGTTTAATTTTTTTTTTTTTTTTTTTTACAAAGACTCCTTTATGATTTACAAGACCCCCTTTAGCCTAAAAATATGAATTTGAGTTAAGTTGCTGACGGGTTAGACTTTCCATTCCAACTGCTGGACTAAATCCATTATGCTTCATTAAGTGTTACCAGACAGTCATCCTGTGTTCCTGCTGCACTGCATGTGGCCGTGGTGGGTTGGAAAGTTTAGCCCCTGTCCATGTTTGACAAGGGGTTAATGTTTCTGAGGAAAAGCTTGACAAAACGTCAGGAAGACAGCGTCTGGACGGACGCACCAAGGCCTGTCTCTTGTCCAGTTTGTGGTTTGCCGCCTCCCGCCATCTTTTTCTTCTTCTCTCTCTCTCTCTCCTTCCCTCTAGCCTTTCACTGAACTCAAAGCTTTTCCTCCCAAAACTTACACACTCATCAGCTTGGCTATAATTTTCAGTTCTGCAGTAACCACCCCAGAACCACAGGCGGGATGAAGCTGCACGCCTGTTTTTGAAATCAAAACACAATAAGTCAGCCAAGGAGTCACAGCTAATAGTTAATGATTGGACCTGTCAGAGAAAACAAAAATGTCAGTGCTGCATTCACCTCAACTTTCAATAAGCTGTGACAATTACAGGGAAACAGATGCAGCTGGCAGTATCCATTATGTCTGTGCCACCGGCAATCTGTAAATGAACTTTAAAAACCATGCAGGCTGATAAACCTGGGAGATACAGTACACTGAATCAGCAAAATGATAAGCAACAACTTTACTTCGAGGCACAGTAAAGAAGCTGCCTGTGCTCAGTTAGAAAAGCAGCTAAAACGACTAGAAAAAAAAACAAAAGCTACACCAGTCAGAACAGTGATGGAGGACCCACTGGCTATGCTGCAAAAGGCACAAGGTAGGTCTGTATGATAGGTTTAACCTGTGCATTTGTAACGCTTGATTCAACATGTTAATGTGATTTCTTGCTGGCTATGGCCAAACCGGGCCAGACCTGGAGGCCAAGGCCTGGTGGTCTCAGCAGATAGCCTGGACTGGCCTGTGCTGTGTCAGCCCTGGATTATGGATGACGGGGAGCCTGTGGGGCTGACAGGTAATAATTCACTCCCCAGGGGTGCCACATCCTTCGCTGGACACAACGCAACCAACCAGGAAAGAGTTGGAGGAAACAGCCTTGGAGCTCGCATCCTCATAACCCGCCCTCTTCCCTTTTTCCATGCCCTTCAAGAAGCAAAGCTCTCATTGCCTCCACAGTTGCCACGGGTTACCAGCCATTATCAAAATGAAATATGAGGTGCCACAGACCAGTGACTCTCTCAGGTGCAGGGCCAAACAAAGTCCCATATGTTGCGGATGAGGAGTGGCGATTAACTGTTGCTTCCTGAAGCACGGCGCTGCACCCGCCCTTCTTTAGACATTAGCAGTTGCAGAACTGCTTAAAAGTTAAAGCACTTCAGACAAATCTGAATGTGATATGAAACAAAAAGATCCCAAAAATATATTATCCATGCTCTCGAGTTCTACTGAGTTCAAACTAGGGTATGGCAATTTACCAACTTCAAATTCGCCTGAGTGTTTAATGGAAAGTGTCTTCATCAGTCGTGCTGAAATTCAGCTTTTATTTTCCCTTTCTTCTGACCAATCCAAAGTGAAGACAGTGTGTGCATGTGTGTGTGTAGATATATACACAGCTATGTTCTGAGCACTTTATCTTGATGATGAAAATGGAAATAGGCTTGCTGAATGTCCCCCCAAGGGCTACAGTCCTCAGCCCCTGGTTAGGAGCCTATTTCAACCATCATTACCCTGAGGACCATTAGGAAGATGCCATCTGCACACACAGGGCCCCTCCATCGGGGCTTCTTGTCACTTCAAACTAAAAGCAAGCAGCGGAATGGAAATTGGAAATAAAATTACACACTGCGCTAAATGCACCATTAACCATGCTAACTGAGCGACCGACCTATCGGGGCCTGAAAATGAGAGCTGGACGAAGAGCAAGCAATTTTCAATAGTGACAGGGAAATGAACGCACTGCTGGTACTTTGCTCTCTAACATTTACAACTATAACTCACCCATCAGCAGTATGTGACTTTCCTAATGGTTAAAACAAAAAAAAAAAAAACGGGGGAGGGGGGGGGGGGGGGGGGGGGGGGAACAAATAGTTGGTTCATTGTGAGTGTGGACAACAACACAACTGAGAACTGAATGCAGATTTGTATGAACTGTACACAGTAGAAATGGGACCACAGACTCATCTGCTGCTTCAGCATCGGACGGGTTACCCAGAAGCATCCACTAGTCCTGCATGGCAGCAGAAGCACCTCTCCCTGGCAGAGCACCAGTTACATGACAATAAAATAACCTGAAACCACCCTGCAATGTCCTCTCAGCAGCAAAGAGTGCTAAGTCATTGTACAGCTGGGGTAGGAAACCGCAAGCCATTTGTGGCTTCACCACGCTGTGATATCACTGCAGCAGCTATGAAGAGCGGGGACAAGGCAAGAGAACCGAAAGATCACGAGATCTGATCACACTTTCTGCTCAAACATCTGACTGCTTGGACCTGCTTGGGGAAAAACATCATGCACTCCCAACAGCCAGAACAAAAAGCCACACGCTAGATGAGTGAGTGCTGGCTCCGCTGTTCAATCCAGGCAATGCAGCCCTTAAGCTGGACATGAATTTTTAAAATGCCTGGGAAACTTTTGCAAGGCTACAGATACAGCAAAGAGAAATGACAGAAGCAGTCAGCCTTTGAGTTAAGCAAGAGAGCACACAGTCTACAATATCACCTTGCAACCCGCCAGAATCGAAAAGGCAGTGGTGTAGTCTGTCAGTGTTTATGCACACTAGAGATTTATTTATTGTTGAGATGTTCTTAGCCTCACCTGAAACTGAACACCCACTTAGGGAAATTAGAGGGCTAATGCACAACAGGCTGAAACAAATCATGGTCTCATTCTGCGGGAA